>NC_090921.1:920428854-921129825 GCF_040938575.1 Ambystoma mexicanum
GGGCAGCCTCCACCAGGCCCCCACTCATGTCTCCCACCACCCCCACCCCCCAGCAGTGCAGGGGCAGCCTCCACCAGGCCCCCACTAATGTCCCCCCTGCACCCCCACCCCCAGCAGTGCAGGGGCAGCCTCCACCAGGCCCCCACTCATGTCTCCCACCACCCCCACCCCTCAGCCACCAGGGGCAGCCTCCACCAGGCCCCCACTCATGTCCCCTATTACCCCCACCCCCCAGCAGTGCAGGGGCAACCTCCACCAGGCCCCCACTCATGTCTCCCACCACCCCCATCCAACAGCCACCCAGGGGCAGCCTTCACCAGGCCCCCACTCATGTCTCCCACCACCCCCACCCCCCAGCAGTGCAGGGGCAGCCTCCACCAGCCCCCCACTCATGTCTCCCACCACCCCCACCCCCCAGCCACCAGGGCAGCCTCCACCAGGCCCCCACTCATGTCTCCCACCACCCACCCCCCAGCAGTGCAGGGGCAGCCTCCACCAGGCCCCCACTCATGTCTCCCACCACCCCCACCCCCCAGCAGTGCAGGGGCAGCCTCCACCAGGCCCCCACTCATGTCTCCCACCACCCCAACTCCCCAGCAGTGCAGGGGCAGCCTCCACCAGGCCCCCACTCATGTCTCCCACCACCCCCACCCCCCAGCAGTGCAGGGGAAGCCTCCACTAGGCACCCACTCATGTCTCCCACCACCCCCAACCCCCAGCAGTGCAGGGACAGCCTCCACCAGGCCCCCACCCATGTGTACCACCACCCCCACCCCCCAGCCACCAGGGGCAGCCTCCACCAGGCCCCCACTCATGTCTCCCACCACCCCAATCCCACAGCCACCAGGGGCAGCCTCCACCAGGCCCCCACTCATGTCCCCCTGCACCCCCACCCCCCAGCAGTGCAGGGGCAGCCTCCACCAGGCCCCCATCCATGTCTACCACCACCCCCACCCCCCAGCCACCAGGGGCAGCCTCCACCAGGCCCCCACTCATGTCTCCCACCACCCCAATCCCACAGCCACCAGGGGCAGCCTCCACCAGGCCCCCACTCATGTCCCCTGCACCCCCACCCCCCAGCAGTGCAGGGGCATCCTCCACCAGGCCCCCACCCATGTCTACCACCACCCCCACCCCCAGCCACCAGGGGCAGCCTCCACCAGGCCCCCACTCATGTCCAACTCATGTCTCCCACCACCCTCACTCTCCAGCCACCAGGGGCATCCTCCACCAAGCCCCCACTCATGTCTCCCACCCACCCCCACCCCCCAGCAGTGCAGGGGCAGCCTCCACCAGGCCCCCACTAATGTCTCCCACCACCCCCACCCCCCAGCAGTGCAGGGGCAGCCTCCACCAGGCCCCCACTCATTTCTCCAACCACCCCCACCCCCCAGCAGTGCAGGGGCAGCATCCACCAGGCCCCCACTCATGTCTACCACCACCCCCCACCCCCCAGCCACCAGGGGCAGCCTCCACCAAGCCCCCACTCATGTCTCCCACCACCCCCACCCCCCAGCCGCCAGGGGCACCCTCCACCAGGCCCCCACTCATGTCCAACTCATGTCTCCCACCACCCTCACCCCCCAGCCACCAGGGACAGCCTCCACCAAGCCCCCACTCATGTCTCCCACCACCCACACCCCCCAGCAGTGCATCGGCATCCTCCACCAGGCCCCCACTCATGTCTCCCACCACCCCCCAGCAGTGCAGGGGCAGCCTCCACCAGGCTCCCACTCATGTCTCCCACCACCCCCACTCCCAAGCAGTGCAGGGGCAGCCTCCACCAGCCCCCCACTCATGTCTCCCATCACCCCCACCCCCCAGCCACCAGGGGCAGCCTCCACCAGGCCCCCACTCATGTCTCCCACCACACCCACCCCCCAGCAGTGCAGGGGCAGCCTCCACCAGGCCCCCACTCATGTCTCCCACCACCCCCGCCCCCCAGCAGTGCAGGGGGGGGCAGCCTCCACCAGGCCCCCACTCATGTCCCCCTGCACCACCACCCCCAGCAGTGCAGGGGCAGCCTCCACCAGGCTCCCACCCATTTCTACCACCACCCCCACCCCCCAGCCACCAGGGGCAGCCTCCACCAGGCCTCCACTCATGTCTCCCACCAACCCCGCCCCCCAGCAGTGCAGGGGCAGACTCCACCAGGCCCCCACTCATGTCCCCCTGCACCCCCACCCCCCAGCAGTGCAGGGGCAGCCTCCACCAGGCCCCCACTCATGTCTACCACCACCCCCACCCCCCAGCCTCCAGGGGCAGCCTCCACCAGGCCCCCACTCATGTCCCCCTGCACCCCCACCCCCCAGCAGTGCAGGGCAGCCTCCACCAGGCCCCCACCTATGTCTCCCACCACCCCCTACACCCTACCCCCCAGCAGTCAGGGGCACCCTCCACCAGGCCCCCACTCATGTCTACCACCACTCCCATCCCCCAGCCACCAGGGGCAGCCTCCACCAGGCCCCCACTCATGTCCCCCTGCACTCACACCCCCCAGCAGTGTAGGGGCAGCCTCCACCAGGCCACCACCCCCACCCCCCAGCCACCAGGGGCAGCCTCGACCTGGCCCCCACTCATGTCTCCCACCATCCACACCCCCCATCAGTGCAGGGGCAGCCTCCCCCAGTCCCCCACTCATGTCCCTCTGCACCCCCACCACCCAGCAGTGCAGGGGCAGCCTCCACCAGACCCCCCACTCATGTCTACCACCACCCCCACCCCCCAGCCACCAGGGGCAGCCTCCACCAGGCCCCACTCATGTCCCCCTGCACCCCCACCCCCCAGCAGTGCAGGGGCAGCCTCCACCAGGCCCCCACTCATGTCTACCACCACCCCCACCCCCCAGCCGCCAAGGGCAGCCTCTACCAGGCCCCCACTCATGTCCCCCTGCACCCCCACCCCCCAGCAGTGCAGGGGCAGCCTCCACCAGGCCCCCACCCATGTCTCCCACCACCCCCTACCCCCCAGCAGTCAGGGCACCCTCCACCAGGCCCCCACTCATGTCTACCACCACTTCCATCCCCCAGCCACCAGGGGCAGATTCCACCAGGCCCCCACTCATGTCTCCCACCACCCCCACCCCCCAGCAGTGCAGGGGCAGCCTCCACCAGGCCCCCACTCATGTCCCCCTGCACCCCCATCCCCCAGCAGTGCAGGGGCAGCCTCCACCAGGCCCCCACCCATGTCTACGACCACCACCCCACCCCCAGCCACCAGGAGCAGCCTCCACCAGGCCCCCACTCATGTCTCCCACCACCCACACCCCCCAGCAGTGCAGGGGCAGCCTCCACCAGGCCCCCACTCATGTCCCCCTGCACCCCCACCCCCCAGCAGTGCAGGGGCAGCCTCCACCAGACCCCCACTCATGTCTACCACCGCCCCCACCCCCCAGCCACCAGGGGCAGCCTCCACCAGGCCCCCACTCATGTCCCCCTGCACCCCCACCCCCCAGCAGTGCAGGGGCAGCCTCCACCAGGCCCCCACCCATGTCTCCCACCACCCCTACCCCCCAGCAGTCAGGGGCACCCTCCACCAGGCCCCCACTCATGTCTACCACCACCCCCATCCCCCAGCCACCAGGGGCAGATTCCACCAGGCCCCCACTCATGTCTCCCACCACCCCCGCCCCCAGCAGTGCAGGGGAAGCCTCCACCAGGCCCCCACTCATGTCCCCCTGCACCCCCACCCCCCAGCAGTGCAGGGGCAGCCTCCACCAGGCCCCCACCTATGTCTCCCACCACCCCCTACACCCTACCGCCCAGCAGTCAGGGGCACCCTCCACCAGGCCCCCACTCATGTCTACCACCACTCCCATCCCCCAGCCACCAGGGGCAGATTCCACCAGGCCCCCACTCTTGTCTCCCACCACCCCCAACCCCCAGCAGTGCAGGGGCAGCCTCCACCAGGCCCCCACTCATGTCCCCCTGCACTCACACCCCCCAGCAGTGTAGGGGCAGCCTCCACCAGGCCACCACCCCCACCCCCCAGCCAGCAGGGGCAGCCTCGACCTGGCCCCCACTCATGTCTCCCACCATCCACACCCCCCATCAGTGCAGGGGCAGCCTCCCCAGTCCCCCACTCATGTCCCTCTGCACCCCCACCACCCAGCAGTGCAGGGGCAGCCTCCACCAGACCCCCACTCATATCCCCCTGCACCCCCACCCCCCAGCAGTGCAGGGGCAGCCTCCACCAGGCCCCCACTCATGTCTACCACCACCCCCACCCCCCAGCCGCCAGGGGCAGCCTCCACCAGGCCCCCACTCATGTCCCCCTGCACCCCCACCCCCCAGCAGTGCAGGGGCAGCCTCCACCAGGCCCCACTCATGTCCCCCTGCACCCCCATCCCCCAGCAGTGCAGGGGCAGCCTCCACCAGGCCCCCACCCATGTCTACCACCACCCCCACCCCCCAGCCACCGGGGGCAGCCTCCACAAGGCCCCCACTCATGTCTCCCACCACCCCCACCCCCCAGCAGTGCAGGGGCAGCCTCCACCAGGCCCCCACTCATGTCTCCCACCACCCCACCCGCCAGCAGTGCAGGGGCAGCCTCCACCAGGCCCCCACTCATCTCTCCCACCACCCCCACCCCCCAGCAGTACAGGGGCAGCCTCCACCAGGCCCCCACTCATGTCTCCCACCACCCCCCCCCAGCAGTGCAGGGGCAGCCTCCACCAGGCCCCCACTAATGTCCCCTGCACCACCACCCCCAGCAGTGCAGGGGCAGCCTCCACCAAGCCCCCACTCATGTCTCCCACCACCCCCACCCCTCAGCCACCAGGGGCAGCCTCCACCAGGCCCCCACTCATGTCCCCTATTACCCCCACCCCCCAGCAGTGCAGGGGCAGCCTCCACCAGGCCCCCACTCATGTCTCCCACCACCCCCACCCCTCAGCCACCAGGGGCAGCCTCCACCAGGCCCCAACTCATGTCCCCTATTACCCCCACCACCCAGCAGTGCAGGGGCAGCCTCCACCAGGCCCCCACTAATGTCCCCCTGCACCCACCCCAGCAGTGCAGGGGAAGCCTCCACCAGCCCACCACTCATGTCTCCCACCACCCCCACCCCCCAGCCACCAGGGGCAGCCTCCACCAGGCCCCCACTCATGTCTCCCACCACCCCGACCCCCCAGCAGTGCAGGGGCAGCCTCCACCAGGCCCCCACTCATGTCTCCCACCACCCCCACCCCCAGCAGTGCAGGGGCAGCCTCCACCAGGCCCCCACTCATGTCTACCACCACCCCCACCCCCCAGCCACCAGGGGCAGCCTCCACCAGGCCCCCACTCATGTCCAACTCATGTCTCCCACCACCCTCACCCTCCAGCCACCAGGGGCAGCCTCCACCAGGCCCCCACTCATGTCCCCCTGCACCCCCACCCCCCAGCAGTGCAGGGGCAGCCTCCACCAGGCCCCCACTCATGTCCCCCTGCAACCCCACCCCCCAGCAGTGCAGGGGCAGCCTCCACCAGGCCCCCACTCATGTCTACCACCACCCCCACCCCCCAGCCACCAGGGGCAGCCTCCACCAGGCCCCCACTCATGTCCCCCTGCACCCCCACCCCCCAGCAGTGCAGGGGCAGCCTCCACCAGGCCCCCACCCATGTCTCCCACCACCCCCTACCCCCCAGCAGTCAGGGCACCCTCCACCAGGCCCCCACTCATGTCTACCACCACTCCCATCCCCCAGCCACCAGGGGCAGATTCCACCAGGCCCCCACTCATGTCCCCCTGCACCCCCAACCCCCAGCAGTGCAGGGGCAGCCTCCACCAGGCCCCCACCCATGTCTACCACCACCCCCACCCCCCAGCCACCAGGGGCAGCCTCCACCAGGCCCCCACTCATGTCTCCCACCACCCACACCCCCCAGCAGTGCAGGGGCAGCCTCCACCAGGCCCCCACTCATGTCCCCCTGCACCCCCACCCCCAGCAGTGCAGGGGCAGCCTCCACCAGACCCCCACTCATGTCTACCACCACCCCCACCCCCCAGCCACCAGGGGCAGCCTCCACCAGGCCCCCACTCATGTCCCCCTGCACCCCCACCCCCCAGCAGTGCAGGGGCAGCCTCCACCAGGCCCCCACTCATGTCCCCCTGCACCCCCAACCCCCAGCCACCAGGGGCAGCCTCCACCAGGCCCCCACTCATGTCTACCACAACCCCCATCCCCCAGCCACCAGGCGCAGATTCCACCAGGCCCCGACTCATGTCTCCCGCCACCCCCACCCCCCAGCAGTGCAGGGGAAGCCTCCACCAGGCCCCCACTCATGTCCCCCTGCACCCCCACCCCCCAGCAGTGCAGGGGCAGCCTCCACCAGGCCCCCACCCATGTCTACCACCACCCCCACCCCCCAGCCACCAGGGGCAGCCTCCACCAGGCCTCCACTCACGTCTCCCACTAACCCCGCCCCCCAGCAGTGCAGGGGCAGCCTCCACCAGGCCCCCACTCATGTCCCCCTGCACCCCCACCCCCCAGCAGTGCAGGGGCAGCCTCCACCAGACCCCCACTCATGTCTACAACCACCCCCACCCCCCAGCCACCAGGGGCAGCCTCCACCAGGCCCCCACTCATGTCCCCCTGCACCCCCACCCCCCAGCAGTGCAGGGGCAGCCTCCACCAGGCCCCCACCCATGTCTCCCACCACCCTCTACCCCCAGCAGTCAGGGGCACCCTCCACCAGGCCCCCACTCATGTCTACCACCACCCCCATCCCCCAGCCACCAGGCGCAGATTCCACCAGGCCTCCACTCATGTCTCCCGCCACCCCCAACCCCCAGCAGTGCAGGGGAAGCCTCCACCAGGCCCCCACTCATGTCCCCCTGCACCCCCACCCCCAGCTGTGCAGGGGCAGCCTCCACCAGGCCCCCACCCATGTCTACCACCACCCCCACCCCCCAGCCACCAGGGGCAGCCTCCACCAGGCCCCCACTCATGTCCCCCTGCACCCCCACCCCCCAGCAGTGCAGGGGCAGCCTCCACCAGGCCCCCACCCATGTCTCCCACCACCCCTACCCCCCAGCAGTCAGGGGCACCCTCCACCAGGCCCCCACTCATGTCTACCACCACTCCCATCCCCCAGCCACCAGGGGCAGATTCCACCAGGCCCCCACTCATGTCTCCCACCACCCCCACCCCCCAGCAGTGCAGGGGCAGCCTCCACCAGGCCCCCACTCATGTCCCCCTGCACCCCCAACCCCCAGCAGTGCAGGGGCAGCCTCCACCAGGCCCCCACCCATGTCTACCACCACCCCCACCCCCCAGCCACCAGGGGCAGCCTCCACCAGGCCCCCACTCATGTCTCCCACCACCCACACCTCCCAGCAGTGCAGGGGCAGCCTCCACCAGGCCCCCACTCATGTCCCCCTGCACCCCCACCCCCCAGCAGTGCAGGGGCAGCCTCCACCAGACCCCCACTCATGTCTACCACCACCCCCACCCCCCAGCCACCAGGGGCAGCCTCCACCAGGCCCCCACTCATGTCCCCCTGCACCCCCACCCCCCAGCAGTGCAGGGGCAGCCTCCACCAGGCCCCCACCCATGTCTCCCACCACCCTCTACCCCCAGCAGTCAGGGGCACCCTCCACCAGGCCCCCACTCATGTCTACCACCACCCCCATCCCCCAGCCACCAGGCGCAGATTCCACCAGGCCCTCACTCATGTCTCCCACCACCCCCACCCCCCAGCAGTGCAGGGGAAGCCTCCACCAGGCCCCCACTCATGTCTACCACCACCCCCACCCCCCAGCAGTGCAGGGGCAGCCTCCTCCAGGCCCCCACTCATGTCCCCCTGCACCACCACCCCCCAGCAGTGCAGGGGAAGCCTCCACCAGGCTCCCACCCATGTCTACCACCACCCCCACCCCCCAGCCACCAGGGGCAGCCTCCACCAGGCCTCCACTCATGTCTCCCGCCACCTCCACCCCCCAGCAGTGCAGGGGAAGCCTCCACCAGGCCCCCACTCATGTCCCCCTGCACCCCCACCCCCCAGCAGTGCAGGGGCAGCCGCCACCAGGCCCCCACCCATGTCTACCACCACCCCCACCCCCCAGCCACCAGGGGCAGCCTCCACCAGGCCCCCACTCATGTCTCCCACCACCCCCACCCCCCAGCAGTGCAGGGGCAGCCTCCACCAGGCCCCCACTCATGTCTCCCACCACCCCCACCCCCCAGTAGTGCAGGGGCAGCCTCCACCAGGCCCCCACTCATGTCTCCCACCACCCCCACCCCCCAGCCGTGCAGGGGCAGCCTCCACCAGGCCCCCACTCATGTCTCCCACCACCCCCACCCCCCAGCAGTGCAGGGGCAGCCTCCACCAGGCCCCCACTCATGTCCCCCTGCACCCCCACCCCCCAGCAGTGCAGGGGCAGCCTCCACCAGGCCCCCACTCATGTCTCCCACCACCCCCACCCCTCATCCACCAGGGGCAGCCTCCACCAGGCCCCCACTCATGTCCCCTATTACCCCCACCCCCCAGCAGTGCAGGGGCAACCTCCACCAGGCCCCCACTCATGTCCCCCTGCACCCCCACCCCCCAGCAGTGCAGGGGCAGCCTCCACCAGACCCCCACTCATGTCTACCACCACCCCCACCCCCCAGCCACCAGGGGCAGCCTCCACCAGGCCCCCACTCATGTCCCCCTGCACCCCCACCCCCCAGCAGTGCAGGGCAGCCTCCACCAGGCCCCCACTCATGTCCCCCTGCACCCCCAACCCCCAGCCACCAGGGGCAGCCTCCACCAGGCCCCCACTCATGTCTACCACCACCCCCATCCCCCAGCCACCAGGCGCAGATTCCACCAGGCCCCCACTCATGTCTCCCGCCACCCCCACCCCCCAGCAGTGCAGGGGAAGCCTCCACCAGGCCCCCACTCATGTCCCCCTGCACCCCCACCCCCCAGCAGTGCAGGGGCAGCCTCCACCAGGCCCCCACCCATGTCTACCACCACCCCCACCCCCCAGCCACCAGGGGCAGCCTCCACCAGGCCTCCACTCACGTCTCCCACCAACCCCGCCCCCCAGCAGTGCAGGGGCAGCCTCCACCAGGCCCCCACTCATGTCCCCCTGCACCCCCACCCCCCAGCAGTGCAGGGGCAGCCTCCACCAGACCCCCACTCATGTCTACAACCACCCCCACCCCCCAGCCACCAGGGGCAGCCTCCACCAGGCCCCCACTCATGTCCCCCTGCACCCCCACCCCCCAGCAGTGCAGGGGCAGCCTCCACCAGGCCCCCACCCATGTCTCCCACCACCCTCTACCCCCAGCAGTCAGGGGCACCCTCCACCAGGCCCCCACTCATGTCTACCACCACCCCCATCCCCCAGCCACCAGGCGCAGATTCCACCAGGCCTCCACTCATGTCTCCCGCCACCCCCAACCCCCAGCAGTGCAGGGGAAGCCTCCACCAGGCCCCCACTCATGTCCCCCTGCACCCCCACCCCCCAGCTGTGCAGGGGCAGCCTCCACCAGGCCCCCACCCATGTCTACCACCACCCCCACCCCCCAGCCACCAGGGGCAGCCTCCACCAGGCCCCCACTCATGTCCAACTCATGTCTCCCACCACCCTCACCCTCCAGCCACCAGGGGCAGCCTCCACCAGGCACCCACTCATGTCCCCCTGCACCCCACCCCCCAGCAGTGCAGGGGCAGCCTCCACCAGGCCCCCACTCATGTCTACCACCGCCCCCACCCCCCAGCCACCAGGGGCAGCCTCCACCAGGCCCCCACTCATGTCCCCCTGCACCCCCACCCCCCAGCAGTGCAGGGGCAGCCTCCACCAGGCCCCCACTCATGTCTACCACCACCCCCACCCCCCAGCCACCAGGGGCAGCCTCCACCAGGCCCCCACTCATGTCCAACTCATGTCTCCCACCACCCTCACCCTCCAGCCACCAGGGGCATCCTCCACCAAGCCCCCACTCATGTCTCCCACCACCCCCACCCCCCAGCAGTGCAGGGGCAGCCTCCACCAGGCCCCCACTAATGTCTCCCACCACCCCCACCCCCCAGCAGTGCAGGGGCAGCCTCCACCAGGCCCCCACTCATGTCTCCAACCACCCCCACCCCCCAGCAGTGCAGGGGCAGCATCCACCAGGCCCCCACTCATGTCTACCACCACCCCCACCCCCCAGCCACCAGGGGCAGCCTCCACCAAGCCCCCACTCATGTCTCCCACCACCCCCACCCCCCAGCCGCCAGGGGCACCCTCCACCAGGCCCCCACTCATGTCCAACTCATGTCTCCCACCACCCTCACCCCCCAGCCACCAGGGACAGCCTCCACCAAGCCCCCACTCATGTCTCCCACCACCCACACCCCCCAGCAGTGCATCGGCATCCTCCACCAGGCCCCCACTCATGTCTCCCACCACCCCCCAGCAGTGCAGGGGCAGCCTCCACCAGGCTCCCACTCATGTCTCCCACCACCCCCACTCCCCAGCAGTGCAGGGGCAGCCTCCACCAGCCCCCCACTCATGTCTCCCATCACCCCCACCCCCCAGCCACCAGGGGCAGCCTCCACCAGGCCCCCACTCATGTCTCCCACCACACCCACCCCCCAGCAGTGCAGGGGCAGCCTCCACCAGGCCCCCACTCATGTCTCCCACCACCCCCGCCCCCCAGCAGTGCAGGGGCAGCCTCCACCAGGCCCCCACTCATGTCCCCCTGCACCACCACCCCCAGCAGTGCAGGGGCAGCCTCCACCAGGCTCCCACCCATTTCTACCACCACCCCCACCCCCCAGCCACCAGGGGCAGCCTCCACCAGGCCTCCACTCATGTCTCCCACCAACCCCGCCCCCCAGCAGTGCAGGGGCAGCCTCCACCAGGCCCCCACTCATGTCCCCCTGCACCCCTACCCCCCAGCAGTGCAGGGGCAGCCTCCACCAGGCCCCCACTCATGTCTACCACCACCCCCACCCCCCAGCCACCAGGGGCAGCCTCCACCAGGCCCCCACTCATGTCCCCCTGCACCCCCACCCCCCAGCAGTGCAGGGGCAGCCTCCACCAGGCCCCCACCCATGTCTCCCACCACCCCCTACCCCCTACCCCCCAGCAGTCAGGGGCACCCTCCACCAGGCCCCCACTCATGTCTACCACCACTCCCATCCCCCAGCCACCAGGGGCAGATTCCACCAGGCCCCCACTCTTGTCTCCCACCACCCCCAACCCCCAGCAGTGCAGGGGCAGCCTCCACCAGGCCCCCACTCATGTCCCCCTGCACTCACACCCCCCAGCAGTGTAGGGGCAGCCTCCACCAGGCCACCACCCCCACCCCCCAGCCACCAGGGGCAGCCTCGACCTGGCCCCCACTCATGTCTCCCACCATCCACACCCCCCATCAGTGCAGGGGCAGCCTCCCCCAGTCCCCCACTCATGTCCCTCTGCACCCCCACCACCCAGCAGTGCAGGGGCAGCCTCCACCAGACCCCCACTCATGTCTACCACCACCCCCACCCCCCAGCCACCAGGGGCAGCCTCCACCAGGCCCCCACTCATGTCCCCCTGCACCCCCACCCCCCAGCAGTGCAGGGGCAGCCTCCACCAGGCCCCCACTCATGTCTACCACCACCCCCACCCCCCAGCCGCCAGGGGCAGCCTCCACCAGGCCCCACTCATGTCCCCCTGCACCCCCACCCCCCAGCAGTGCAGGGGCAGCCTCCACCAGGCCCCCACCCATGTCTCCCACCACCCCCTACCCCCCAGCAGTCAGGGGCACCCTCCACCAGGCCCCCACTCATGTCTACCACCACTCCCATCCCCCAGCCACCAGGGGCAGATTCCACCAGGCCCCCACTCATGTCTCCCACCACCCCCACCCCCCAGCAGTGCAGGGGCAGCCTCCACCAGGCCCCCACTCATGTCCCCCTGCACCCCCATCCCCCAGCAGTGCAGGGGCAGCCTCCACCAGGCCCCCACCCATGTCTACCACCACCCCCACCCCCCAGCCACCAGGAGCAGCCTCCACCAGGCCCCCACTCATGTCTCCCACCACCCACACCCCCCAGCAGTGCAGGGGCAGCCTCCACCAGGCCCCCACTCATGTCCCCCTGCACCCCCACCCCCCAGCAGTGCAGGGGCAGCCTCCACCAGACCCCCACTCATGTCTACCACCACCCCCACCCCCCAGCCACCAGGGGCAGCCTCCACCAGGCCCCCACTCATGTCCCCCTGCACCCCCACCCCCCAGCAGTGCAGGGGCAGCCTCCACCAGGCCCCCACCCATGTCTCCCACCACCCCTACCCCCCAGCAGTCAGGGGCACCCTCCACCAGGCCCCCACTCATGTCTACCACCACCCCCATCCCCCAGCCACCAGGGGCAGATTCCACCAGGCCCCCACTCATGTCTCCCACCACCCCCGCCCCCAGCAGTGCAGGGGAAGCCTCCACCAGGCCCCCACTCATATCCCCCTGCACCCCCACCCCCCATCAGTGCAGGGGCAGCCTCCACCAGGCCCCCACCCATGTCTACCACCACCCCCACCCCCCAGCCACCGGGGGCAGCCTCCACAAGGCCCCCACTCATGTCTCCCACCACCCCCACCCCCCAGCAGTGCAGGGGCAGCCTCCACCAGGCCCCCACTCATGTCTCCCACCACCCCACCCCCCAGCAGTGCAGGGGCAGCCTCCACCAGGCCCCCACTCATCTCTCCCACCACCCCCACCCCCCAGCAGTACAGGGGCAGCCTCCACCAGGCCCCCACTCATGTCTCCCACCGCCCCCCCCCCCCCCAGCAGTGCAGGGGCAGCCTCCACCAGGCCCCCACTAATGTCCCCCTGCACCCCCACCCCCAGCAGTGCAGGGGCAGCCTCCACCAAGCCCCCACTCATGTCTCCCACCACCCCCACCCCTCAGCCACCAGGGGCAGCCTCCACCAGGCCCCCACTCATGTCCCCTATTACCCCCACCCCCCAGCAGTGCAGTGGCAGCCTCCACCAGGCCCCCACTCATGTCTCCCACCACCCCCACCCCTCAGCCACCAGGGGCAGCCTCCACCAGGCCCCCACTCATGTCCCCTATTACCCCCACCCCCCAGCAGTGCAGGGGCAGCCTCCACCAGGCCCCCACTAATGTCCCCCTGCACCCACCCCAGCAGTGCAGGGGAAGCCTCCACCAGCCCCCCACTCATGTCTCCCACCACCCCCACCCCCCAGCCACCAGGGGCAGCCTCCACCAGGCCCCCACTCATGTCTCCCACCACCCCGACCCCCCAGCAGTGCAGGGGCAGCCTCCACCAGGCCCCCACTCATGTCTCCCACCACCCCCACCCCCAGCAGTGCAGGGGCAGCCTCCACCAGGCCCCCACTCATGTCTACCACCACCCCCACCCCTCAGCCACCAGGGGCAGCCTCCACCAGGCCCCCACTCATGTCCCCTATTACCCCCACCCCCCAGCAGTGCAGTGGCAGCCTCCACCAGGCCCCCACTCATGTCTCCCACCACCCCCACCCCTCAGCCACCAGGGGCAGCCTCCACCAGGCCCCCACTCATGTCCCCTATTACCCCCACCCCCCAGCAGTGCAGGGGCAGCCTCCACCAGGCCCCCACTAATGTCCCCCTGCACCCACCCCAGCAGTGCAGGGGAAGCCTCCACCAGCCCCCCACTCATGTCTCCCACCACCCCCACCCCCCAGCCACCAGGGGCAGCCTCCACCAGGCCCCCACTCATGTCTCCCACCACCCCGACCCCCCAGCAGTGCAG
The DNA here is from genome assembly GCF_040938575.1 of Ambystoma mexicanum. Lineage (NCBI taxonomy): Eukaryota > Metazoa > Chordata > Amphibia > Caudata > Ambystomatidae > Ambystoma > Ambystoma mexicanum. The sequence continues at coordinate 920,442,550 of NC_090921.1, forward strand.
GGGCAGCCTCCACCAGGCCCCCACTCATGTCTCCCACCACCCCCACCCCCAGCAGTGCAGGGGCAGCCTCCACCAGGCCCCCACTCATGTCTACCACCACCCCCACCCCCAGCCACCAGGGGCAGCCTCCACCAGGCCCCCACTCATGTCCAACTCATGTCTCCCACCACCCTCACCCTCCAGCCACCAGGGGCAGCCTCCACCAGGCCCCCACTCATGTCCCCCTGCACCCCCACCCCCCAGCAGTGCAGGGGCAGCCTCCACCAGGCCCCCACTCATGTCTACCACCACCCCCACCCCCCAGCCACCAGGGGCAGCCTCCACCAGGCCCCCACTCATGTCCCCCTGCACCCCCACCCCCCAGCAGTGCAGGGGCAGCCTCCACCAGGCCCCCACTCATGTCTACCACCACCCCCACCCCCCAGCCACCAGAGGCAGCCTCCACCAGGCCCCCACTCATGTCCCCCTGCACCCCCACCCCCCAGCAGTGCAGGGGCAGCCTCCACCAGGCCCCCACCCATGTCTCCCACCACCCCCTACCCCCCAGCAGTCAGGGGCACCCTCCACCAGGCCCCCACTCATGTCTACCACCACTCCCATCCCCCAGCCACCAGGGGCAGATTCCACCAGGCCCCCACTCATGTCTCCCACCACCCCCACCCCCCAGCAGTGCAGGGCAGCCTCCACCAGGCCCCCACTCATGTCCCCCTGCACCCCCAACCCCCAGCAGTGCAGGGGCAGCCTCCACCAGGCCCCCACCCATGTCTACCACCACCCCCACCCCCCAGCCACCAGGGGCAGCCTCCACCAGGCCCCCACTCATGTCTCCCACCACCCCCACCCCCCAGCAGTGCAGAGGCAGCCTCCACCAGGCCCCCACTCATGTCTCCCACCACCCCCACCCCCCAGTAGTGCAGGGGCAGCCTCCACCAGGCCCCCACTCATGTCTCCCACCACCCCCACCCCCCAGCAGTGCAGGGGCAGCCTCCACCAGGCCCCCACTCATGTCTCCCACCACCCCCACCCCCCAGCAGTGCAGGGGCAGCCTCCACCAGGCCCCCACTAATGTCCCCCTGCACCCCCACCCCCCAGCAGTGCAGGGGCAGCCTCCACCAGGCCCCCACTCATGTCTCCCACCACCCCACCCCTCAGCCACCAGGGGCAGCCTCCACCAGGCCCCCACTCATGTCCCCTATTACCCCCACCCCCCAGCAGTGCAGGGGCAACCTCCACCAGGCCCCCACTCATGTCTCCCACCACCCCCATCCAACAGCCACCAGGGGCAGCCTTCACCAGGCCCCCACTCATGTCTCCCACCACCCCCACCCCCCAGCAGTGCAGGGGCAGCCTCCACCAGCCCCCCACTCATGTCTCCCACCACCCCCACCCCCCAGCCACCAGGGGCAGCCTCCACCAGGCCCCCACTCATGTCTCCCACCACCCACCCCCCAGCAGTGCAGGGGCAGCCTCCACCAGGCCCCCACTCATGTCTCCCACCACCCCCACCCCCCAGCAGTGCAGGGGCAGCCTCCACCAGGCCCCCACTCATGTCTCCCACCACCCCAACTCCCCAGCAGTGCAGGGGCAGCCTCCACCAGGCCCCCACTCATGTCTCCCACCACCCCCACCCCCCAGCAGTGCAGGGGCAGCCTCCACTAGGCACCCACTCATGTCTCCCACCACCCCCAACCCCCAGCAGTGCAGGGACAGCCTCCACCAGGCCCCCACCCATGTGTACCACCACCCCCACCCCCCAGCCACCAGGGGCAGCCTCCACCAGGCCCCCACTCATGTCTCCCACCACCCCAATCCCACAGCCACCAGGGGCAGCCTCCACCAGGCCCCCACTCATGTCCCCCTGCACCCCCACCCCCCAGCAGTGCAGGGGCAGCCTCCACCAGGCCCCCATCCATGTCTACCACCACCCCCACCCCCCAGCCACCAGGGGCAGCCTCCACCAGGCCCCCACTCATGTCTCCCACCACCCCAATCCCACAGCCACCAGGGGCAGCCTCCACCAGGCCCCCACTCATGTCCCCCTGCACCCCCACCCCCCAGCAGTGCAGGGGCATCCTCCACCAGGCCCCCACCCATGTCTACCACCACCCCCACCCCCCAGCCACCAGGGGCAGCCTCCACCAGGCCCCCACTCATGTCCAACTCATGTCTCCCACCACCCTCACCCTCCAGCCACCAGGGGCATCCTCCACCAAGCCCCCACTCATGTCTCCCACCACCCCCACCCCCCAGCAGTGCAGGGGCAGCCTCCACCAGGCCCCCACTAATGTCTCCCACCACCCCCACCCCCCAGCAGTGCAGGGGCAGCCTCCACCAGGCCCCCACTCATTTCTCCAACCACCCCCACCCCCCAGCAGTGCAGGGGCAGCATCCACCAGGCCCCCACTCATGTCTACCACCACCCCCACCCCCCAGCCACCAGGGGCAGCCTCCACCAAGCCCCCACTCATGTCTCCCACCACCCCCACCCCCCAGCCGCCAGGGGCACCCTCCACCAGGCCCCCACTCATGTCCAACTCATGTCTCCCACCACCCTCACCCCCCAGCCACCAGGGACAGCCTCCACCAAGCCCCCACTCATGTCTCCCACCACCCACACCCCCCAGCAGTGCATCGGCATCCTCCACCAGGCCCCCACTCATGTCTCCCACCACCCCCCAGCAGTGCAGGGGCAGCCTCCACCAGGCTCCCACTCATGTCTCCCACCACCCCCACTCCCCAGCAGTGCAGGGGCAGCCTCCACCAGCCCCCCACTCATGTCTCCCATCACCCCCACCCCCCAGCCACCAGGGGCAGCCTCCACCAGGCCCCCACTCATGTCTCCCACCACACCCACCCCCCAGCAGTGCAGGGGCAGCCTCCACCAGGCCCCCACTCATGTCTCCCACCACCCCCGCCCCCCAGCAGTGCAGGGGCAGCCTCCACCAGGCCCCCACTCATGTCCCCCTGCACCACCACCCCCAGCAGTGCAGGGGCAGCCTCCACCAGGCTCCCACCCATTTCTACCACCACCCCCACCCCCCAGCCACCAGGGGCAGCCTCCACCAGGCCTCCACTCATGTCTCCCACCAACCCCGCCCCCCAGCAGTGCAGGGGCAGACTCCACCAGGCCCCCACTCATGTCCCCCTGCACCCCCACCCCCCAGCAGTGCAGGGGCAGCCTCCACCAGGCCCCCACTCATGTCTACCACCACCCCCACCCCCCAGCCTCCAGGGGCAGCCTCCACCAGGCCCCCACTCATGTCCCCCTGCACCCCCACCCCCCAGCAGTGCAGGGGCAGCCTCCACCAGGCCCCCACCTATGTCTCCCACCACCCCCTACACCCTACCCCCCAGCAGTCAGGGGCACCCTCCACCAGGCCCCCACTCATGTCTACCACCACTCCCATCCCCCAGCCACCAGGGGCAGCCTCCACCAGGCCCCCACTCATGTCCCCCTGCACTCACACCCCCCAGCAGTGTAGGGGCAGCCTCCACCAGGCCACCACCCCCACCCCCCAGCCACCAGGGGCAGCCTCGACCTGGCCCCCACTCATGTCTCCCACCATCCACACCCCCCATCAGTGCAGGGGCTGCCTCCCCCAGTCCCCCAACCATGTCCCTCTGCACCCCCACCACCCAGCAGTGCAGGGGCAGCCTCCACCAGACCCCCACTCATGTCTACCACCACCCCCACCCCCCAGCCACCAGGGGCAGCCTCCACCAGGCCCCCACTCATGTCCCCCTGCACCCCCACCCCCCAGCAGTGCAGGGGCAGCCTCCACCAGGCCCCCACTCATGTCTACCACCACCCCCACCCCCCAGCCGCCACGGGCAGCCTCTACCAGGCCCCCACTCATGTCCCCCTGCACCCCCACCCCCCAGCAGTGCAGGGGCAGCCTCCACCAGGCCCCCACCCATGTCTCCCACCACCCCCTACCCCCCAGCAGTCAGGGGCACCCTCCACCAGGCCCCCACTCATGTCTACCACCACTTCCATCCCCCAGCCACCAGGGGCAGATTCCACCAGGCCCCCACTCATGTCTCCCACCACCCCCACCCCCCAGAAGTGCAGGGGCAGCCTCCACCAGGCCCCCACTCATGTCCCCCTGCACCCCCATCCCCCAGCAGTGCAGGGGCAGCCTCCACCAGGCCCCCACCCATGTCTACCACCACCCCCACCCCCCAGCCACCAGGAGCAGCCTCCACCAGGCCCCCACTCATGTCTCCCACCACCCACACCCCCCAGCAGTGCAGGGGCAGCCTCCACCAGGCCCCAACTCATGTCCCCCTGCACCCCCACCCCCCAGCAGTGCAGGGGCAGCCTCCACCAGACCCCCACTCATGTCTACCACCGCCCCCACCCCCCAGCCACCAGGGGCAGCCTCCACCAGGCCCCCACTCATGTCCCCCTGCACCCCCACCCCCCAGCAGTGCAGGGGCAGCCTCCACCAGGCCCCCACCCATGTCTCCCACCACCCCTACCCCCCAGCAGTCAGGGGCACCCTCCACCAGGCCCCCACTCATGTCTACCACCACCCCCATCCCCCAGCCACCAGGGGCAGATTCCACCAGGCCCCCACTCATGTCTCCCACCACCCCCGCCCCCAGCAGTGCAGGGGAAGCCTCCACCAGGCCCCCACTCATGTCCCCCTGCACCCCCACCCCCCAGCAGTGCAGGGGCAGCCTCCACCAGGCCCCCACCTATGTCTCCCACCACCCCCTACACCCTACCCCCCAGCAGTCAGGGGCACCCTCCACCAGGCCCCCACTCATGTCTACCACCACTCCCATCCCCCAGCCACCAGGGGCAGATTCCACCAGGCCCCCACTCTTGTCTCCCACCACCCCCAACCCCCAGCAGTGCAGGGGCAGCCTCCACCAGGCCCCCACTCATGTCCCCCTGCACTCACACCCCCCAGCAGTGTAGGGGCAGCCTCCACCAGGCCACCACCCCCACCCCCCAGCCAGCAGGGGCAGCCTCGACCTGGCCCCCACTCATGTCTCCCACCATCCACACCCCCCATCAGTGCAGGGGCAGCCTCCCCCAGTCCCCCACTCATGTCCCTCTGCACCCCCACCACCCAGCAGTGCAGGGGCAGCCTCCACCAGACCCCCACTCATGTCTACCACCACCCCCACCCCCCAGCCACCAGGGGCAGCCTCCACCAGGCCCCCACTCATGTCCCCCTGCACCCCCACCCCCCAGCAGTGCAGGGGCAGCCTCCACCAGGCCCCCACTCATGTCTACCACCACCCCCACCCCCCAGCCGCCAGGGGCAGCCTCCACCAGGCCCCCACTCATGTCCCCCTGCACCCCCACCCCCCAGCAGTGCAGGGGCAGCCTCCACCAGGCCCCCACCCATGTCTCCCACCACCCCCTACCCCCCAGCAGTCAGGGGCACCCTCCACCAGGCCCCCACTCATGTCTACCACCACTTCCATCCCCCAGCCACCAGGGGCAGATTCCACCAGGCCCCCACTCATGTCTCCCACCACCCCCACCCCCCAGCAGTGCAGGGGCAGCCTCCACCAGGCCCCCACTCATGTCCCCCTGCACCCCCATCCCCCAGCAGTGCAGGGGCAGCCTCCACCAGGCCCCCACCCATGTCTACCACCACCCCCACCCCCCAGCCACCAGGAGCAGCCTCCACCAGGCCCCCACTCATGTCTCCCACCACCCACACCCCCCAGCAGTGCAGGGGCAGCCTCCACCAGGCCCCCACTCATGTCCCCCTGCACCCCCACCCCCCAGCAGTGCAGGGGCAGCCTCCACCAGACCCCCACTCATGTCTACCACCGCCCCCACCCCCCAGCCACCAGGGGCAGCCTCCACCAGGCCCCCACTCATGTCCCCCTGCACCCCCACCCCCCAGCAGTGCAGGGGCAGCCTCCACCAGGCCCCCACCCATGTCTCCCACCACCCCTACCCCCCAGCAGTCAGGGGCACCCTCCACCAGGCCCCCACTCATGTCTACCACCACCCCCATCCCCCAGCCACCAGGGGCAGATTCCACCAGGCCCCCACTCATGTCTCCCACCACCCCCGCCCCCAGCAGTGCAGGGGAAGCCTCCACCAGGCCCCCACTCATGTCCCCCTGCACCCCCACCCCCCAGCAGTGCAGGGGCAGCCTCCACCAGGCCCCCACCCATGTCTACCACCACCCCCACCCCCCAGCCACCGGGGGCAGCCTCCACAAGGCCCCCACTCATGTCTCCCACCACCCCCACCCCCCAGCAGTGCAGGGGCAGCCTCCACCAGGCCCCCAGTCATGTCTCCCACCACCCCACCCGCCAGCAGTGCAGGGGCAGCCTCCACCAGGCCCCCACTCATCTCTCCCACCACCCCCACCCCCCAGCAGTACAGGGGCAGCCTCCACCAGGCCCCCACTCATGTCTCCCACCACCCCCCCCCAGCAGTGCAGGGGCAGCCTCCACCAGGCCCCCACTAATGTCCCCCTGCACCACCACCCCCAGCAGTGCAGGGGCAGCCTCCACCAAGCCCCCACTCATGTCTCCCACCACCCCCACCCCTCAGCCACCAGGGGCAGCCTCCACCAGGCCCCCACTCATGTCCCCTATTACCCCCACCCCCCAGCAGTGCAGGGGCAGCCTCCACCAGGCCCCCACTCATGTCTCCCACCACCCCCACCCCTCAGCCACCAGGGGCAGCCTCCACCAGGCCCCAACTCATGTCCCCTATTACCCCCACCACCCAGCAGTGCAGGGGCAGCCTCCACCAGGCCCCCACTAATGTCCCCCTGCACCCACCCCAGCAGTGCAGGGGAAGCCTCCACCAGCCCACCACTCATGTCTCCCACCACCCCCACCCCCCAGCCACCAGGGGCAGCCTCCACCAGGCCCCCACTCATGTCTCCCACCACCCCGACCCCCCAGCAGTGCAGGGGCAGCCTCCACCAGGCCCCCACTCATGTCTCCCACCACCCCCACCCCCAGCAGTGCAGGGGCAGCCTCCACCAGGCCCCCACTCATGTCTACCACCACCCCCACCCCCCAGCCACCAGGGGCAGCCTCCACCAGGCCCCCACTCATGTCCAACTCATGTCTCCCACCACCCTCACCCTCCAGCCACCAGGGGCAGCCTCCACCAGGCCCCCACTCATGTCCCCCTGCACCCCCACCCCCCAGCAGTGCAGGGGCAGCCTCCACCAGGCCCCCACTCATGTCTACCACCACCCCCACCCCCCAGCCACCAGGGGCAGCCTCCACCAGGCCCCCACTCATGTCCCCCTGCACCCCCACCCCCCAGCAGTGCAGGGGCAGCCTCCACCAGGCCCCCACTCATGTCTACCACCACCCCCACCCCCCAGCCACCAGGGGCAGCCTCCACCAGGCCCCCACTCATGTCCCCCTGCACCCCCACCCCCCAGCAGTGCAGGGGCAGCCTCCACCAGGCCCCCACCCATGTCTCCCACCACCCCCTACCCCCCAGCAGTCGGGGGCACCCTCCACCAGGCCCCCACTCATGTCTACCACCACTCCCATCCCCCAGCCACCAGGGGCAGATTCCAACAGGCCCCCACTCATGTCTCCCACCACCCCCACCCCCCAGCAGTGCAGGGCAGCCTCCACCAGGCCCCCACTCATGTCCCCCTGCACCCCCAACCCCCAGCAGTGCAGGGGCAGCCTCCACCAGGCCCCCACCCATGTCTACCACCACCCCCACCCCCCAGCCACCAGGGGCAGCCTCCACCAGGCCCCCACTCATGTCTCCCACCACCCACACCCCCCAGCAGTGCAGGGGCAGCCTCCACCAGGCCCCCACTCATGTCCCCCTGCACCCCCACCCCCCAGCAGTGCAGGGGCAGCCTCCACCAGACCCCCACTCATGTCTACCACCACCCCCACCCCCCAGCCACCAGGGGCAGCCTCCACCAGGCCCCCACTCATGTCCCCCTGCACCCCCACCCCCCAGCAGTGCAGGGGCAGCCTCCACCAGGCCCCCACTCATGTCCCCCTGCACCCCCAACCCCCAGCCACCAGGGGCAGCCTCCACCAGGCCCCCACTCATGTCTACCACCACCCCCATCCCCCAGCCACCAGGCGCAGATTCCACCAGGCCCCGACTCATGTCTCCCGCCACCCCCACCCCCCAGCAGTGCAGGGGAAGCCTCCACCAGGCCCCCACTCATGTCCCCCTGCACCCCCACCCCCCAGCAGTGCAGGGGCAGCCTCCACCAGGCCCCCACCCATGTCTACCACCACCCCCACCCCCCAGCCACCAGGGGCAGCCTCCACCAGGCCTCCACTCACGTCTCCCACCAACCCCGCCCCCCAGCAGTGCAGGGGCAGCCTCCACCAGGCCCCCACTCATGTCCCCCTGCACCCCCACCCCCCAGCAGTGCAGGGGCAGCCTCCACCAGACCCCCACTCATGTCTACAACCACCCCCACCCCCCAGCCACCAGGGGCAGCCTCCACCAGGCCCACACTCATGTCCCCCTGCACCCCCACCCCCCAGCAGTGCAGGGGCAGCCTCCACCAGGCCCCCACCCATGTCTCCCACCACCCTCTACCCCCAGCAGTCAGGGGCACCCTCCACCAGGCCCCCATTCATGTCTACCACCACCCCCATCCCCCAGCCACCAGGCGCAGATTCCACCAGGCCTCCACTCATGTCTCCCGCCACCCCCAACCCCCAGCAGTGCAGGGGAAGCCTCCACCAGGCCCCCACTCATGTCCCCCTGCACCCCCACCCCCCAGCTGTGCAGGGGCAGCCTCCACCAGGCCCCCACCCATGTCTACCACCACCCCCACCCCCCAGCCACCAGGGGCAGCCTCCACCAGGCCCCCACTCATGTCCCCCTGCACCCCCACCCCCCAGCAGTGCAGGGGCAGCCTCCACCAGGCCCCCACCCATGTCTCCCACCACCCCCTACCCCCCAGCAGTCAGGGGCACCCTCCACCAGGCCCCCACTCATGTCTACCACCACTCCCATCCCCCAGCCACCAGGGGCAGATTCCACCAGGCCCCCACTCATGTCTCCCACCACCCCCACCCCCCAGCAGTGCAGGGGCAGCCTCCACCAGGCCCCCACTCATGTCCCCCTGCACCCCCAACCCCCAGCAGTGCAGGGGCAGCCTCCACCAGGCCCCCACCCATGTCTACCACCACCCCCACCCCCCAGCCACCAGGGGCAGCCTCCACCAGGCCCCCACTCATGTCTCCCACCACCCACACCTCCCAGCAGTGCAGGGGCAGCCTCCACCAGGCCCCCACTCATGTCCCCCTGCACCCCCACCCCCCAGCAGTGCAGGGGCAGCCTCCACCAGACCCCCACTCATGTCTACCACCACCCCCACCCCCCAGCCACCAGGGGCAGCCTCCACCAGGCCCCCACTCATGTCCCCCTGCACCCCCACCCCCCAGCAGTGCAGGGGCAGCCTCCACCAGGCCCCCACCCATGTCTCCCACCACCCTCTACCCCCAGCAGTCAGGGGCACCCTCCACCAGGCCCCCACTCATGTCTACCACCACCCCCATCCCCCAGCCACCAGGCGCAGATTCCACCAGGCCCTCACTCATGTCTCCCACCACCCCCACCCCCCAGCAGTGCAGGGGAAGCCTCCACCAGGCCCCCACTCATGTCCCCCTGCACCCCCACCCCCCAGCAGTGCAGGGGCAGCCTCCACCAGGCCCCCACTCATGTCTCCCACCACCCCCACCCCTCAGCCACCAGGGGCAGCCTCCACCAGGCCCCCACTCATGTCCCCTATTACCCCCACCCCCCAGCAGTGCAGGGGCAGCCTCCACCAGGCCCCCACTAATGTCCCCCTGCACCCCCACCCCACAGCAGTGCAGGGGAAGCCTCCACCAGCCCCCCGCTCATGTCTCCCACCACCCCCACCCCCCAGCCACCAGGGGCAGCCTCCACCAGGCCCCCACTCATGTCTCCCACCACTCCCACCCCCCAGCAGTGCAGAGGCAGCCTCCACCAGGGCCCCACTCATGTCCCCCTGCACCCCCACCCCCCAGCAGTGCAGGGGCAGCCTCCACCAGGCCCCCACTCATGTCTACCACCACCCCCACCCCCCAGCCACCAGGGGCAGCCTCCACCAGGCCCCCACTCATGTCCCCCTGCACCCCCACCCCCCAGCAGTGCAGGGGCAGCCTCCACCAGGCCCCCACACATGTCTCCCACCACCCCCTACCCCCTACCCCCCAGCAGTCAGGGGCACCCTCCACCAGGCCCCCACTCATGTCTACCACCGCTCCCACCCCCCAGCCACCAGGGGCAGATTCCACCAGGCCCCCACTCTTGTCTCCCACCAACCCCACCCCCCAGCAGTGCAGGGGCAGCCTCCACCAGGCCCCCACTCATGTCCCCCTGCAACCCCACCCCCCAGCAGTGTAGGGGCAGCCTCCACCAGGCCCCCACCCATGTCTACCACCACCCCCACCCCCCAGCCACCAGGGGCAGCCTCCACCTGGCCCCCACTCATGTCTCCCACCACCCACACCCCCCAGCAGTGCAGGGGCAGCCTCCACCAGGCCCCCACTCATGTCCCCCTGCACCCCCACCACCCAGCAGTGCAGGGGCAGCCTTCACCAGACCCCCACTCATGTCTACCACCACCCCCACCCCCCAGCCACCAGGGGCAGCCTCCACCAGGCCCCCACTCATGTCACCCTGCACCCCCACCCCCCAGCAGTGCAGGGGCAGCCTCCACCAGGCCCCCACTCATGTCTACCACCAAACCCACCCCCCAGCCACCAGGGGCAGCCTCCACCAGGCCCCCACTCATGTCCCCCTGCACCCTCACCCCCCAGCAGTGCAGGGGCAGCCTCCACCAGGCCCCCACTCATGTCCCCCTGCACCCCCACCCCCCAGCAGTGCAGGGGCAGCCTCCACCAGGCCCCCACCCATGTCTACCACCACCCCCACCCCCCAGCCACCAGGGGCAGCCTCCACCAGGCCCCCACTCATGTCTCCCACCACCCACACCCCCCAGCAGTGCAGGGGCAGCCTCCACCAGGCCCCCACTCATGTCTCCCACCACCCCCACCCCCCAGAACTGCAGGGGCAGCCTCCACCAGGCCCCCACTCATGTCTCCCACCACCCCCACCCCCCAGCAGTGCAGGGGCAGCCTCCACCAGGCCCCCACTCATGTCTCCCACCACGCCCACCCCCCAGCAGTGCAGGGGCAGCCTCCACCAGGCCCCCACTCATGTCTCCCACCACCCCCCCAGCAGTGCAGGGGCAGCCTCCACCAGGCCCCCACTAATGTCCCGCTGCACCCCAACCCCCCAGCAGTGCAGGGGCAGCCTCCACCAAGCCCCCACTCATGTCTCCCACCACCCCCACCCCTCAGCCACCAGGGGCAGCCTCCACCAGGCCCCCACTCATGTCCCCTATTACCCCCACCCCCCAGCAGTGCAGGGGCAGCCTCCACCAGGCCCCCACTCATGTCTCCCACCACCCCCACCCCTCAGCCACCAGGGGCAGCCTCCACCAGGCCCCCACTCATGTCCCCTATTACCCCCACCCCCCAGCAGTGCAGGGGCAGCCTCCACCAGGCCCCCACTAATGTCCCCCTGCACCCCCACCCCACAGCAGTGCAGGGGAAGCCTCCACCAGCCCCCCACTCATGTCTCCCACCACCCCCACCCCCCAGCCACCAGGGGCAGCCTCCACCAGGCCCCCACTCATGTCTCCCACCACTCCCACCCCCCAGCAGTGCAGAGGCAGCCTCCACCAGGCCCCCACTCATGTCTCCCACCACCCCCACCCCCAGCAGTGCAGGGGCAGCCTCCATCAGGCCCCCACTCATGTCTACCACCACCCCCACCCCCCAGCCACCAGGGGCAGCCTCCACCAGGCCCCCACTCATGTCCAACTCATGTCTCCCACCACCCTCACCCTCCAGCCACCAGGGGCAGCCTCCACCAAGCCCCCACTCATGTCTCTCACCACCCCCACCCCCCAGCCACCAGGGGCAGCCTCCACCAGGCCCCCACTCATGTCCCCCTGCACCCACACCCCCCAGCAGTGCAGGGGCAGCCTCCACCAGGCCCCCACTCATGTCTACCACCACTCCCACCCCCCAGCCACCAGGGGCAGCCTCCACCAGGCCCCCACTCATGTCCCCCTGCACCCCCACCCCCCAGCAGTGCAGGGGCAGCCTCCACCAGGCCCCCACCCATGTCTACCACCACCCCCACCCCCCAGCCACCAGGGGCAGCCTCCACCAGGCCCCCACTCATGTCTCCCACCACCCCAATCCCACAGCCACCAGGGGCAGCCTCCACCAGGCCCCCACTCATGTCCCCCTGCACCCCCACCCCCCAGCAGTGCAGGAGCAGCCTCCACCAGGCCCCCACCCATGTCTACCACCACCCCCACCCCCCAGCCACCAGGGGCAGCCTCCACCAGGCCCCCACTCATGTCCAACTCATGTCTCCCACCACCCTCACCCTCCAGCCACCAGGGGCAGCCTCCACCAAGCCCCCACTCATGTCTCCCACCACCCCCACCCCCCAGCAGTGCAGGGGCAGCCTCCACCAGGCCCCCACTCATGTCTCCCACCACCCCCACCCCCCAGCAGTGCAGGGGCAGCCTCCACCAGGCCCCCACTCATGTCTCCAACCGCCCCCACCCCCCAGCAGTGCAGGGGCAGCCTCCACCAGGCCCCCACTCATGTCTACCACCACCCCCACCCCCCAGCCACCAGGGGCAGCCTCCACCAAGCCCCCACTCATGTCTCCCACCACCCCCACCCCCCAGCCGCCAGGGGCACCCTCCACCAGGCCCCCACTCATGTCCAACTCATGTCTCCCACCACCCTCACCCCCCAGCCACCAGGGGCAGCCTCCACCAAGCCCCCACTCATGTCTCCCACCACCCCCACCCCCCAGCAGTGCAGGGGCATCCTCCACCAGGCCCCCACTCATGTCTCCCACCACCCCCACCCCCCAGCAGTGCAGGGGCAGCCTCCACCAGGCTCCCACTCATGTCTCCCACCACCCCCACCCCCCAGCAGTGCAGGGGCAGCCTCCACCAGGCCCCCACTCATGTCTCCCACCACCCCCACCCCCCAGCCACCAGGGGCAGCCTCCACCAGGCCCCCACTCATGTCTCCCACCACCCCCACCCCCGAGCAGTGCAGGGGCAGCCTCCACCAGGCCCCCACTCATGTCTCCCACCACCCCCACCCCCCAGCAGTGCAGGGGCAGCCTCCTCCAGGCACCCACTCATGTCCCCCTGCACCACCACCCCCCAGCAGTGCAGGGGCAGCCTCCACCAGGCTCCCACCCATGTCTACCACCACCCCCACCCCCCAGCCACCAGGGGCAGCCTCCACCAGGCCTCCACTCATGTCTCCCGCCACCCCCACCCCCCAGCAGTGCAGGGGAAGCCTCCACCAGGCCCCCACTCATGTCCCCCTGCACCCCCACCCCCCAGCAGTGCAGGGGCAGCCTCCACCAGGCCCCCACCCATGTCTACCACCACCCCCACCCCCCAGCCACCAGGGGCAGCCTCCACCAGGCCCCCACTCATGTCTCCCACCACCCCCACCCCCCAGCAGTGCAGGGGCAGCCTCCACCAGGCCCCCACTCATGTCTCCCACCACCCCCACCCCCCAGCAGTGCAGGGGCAGCCTCCACCAGGCCCCCACTCATGTCTCCCACCACCCCCACCCCCCAGCAGTGCAGGGGCAGCCTCCACCAGGCCCCCACTCATGTCTCCCACCACCCCCACCCCCCAGCAGTGCAGGGGCAGCCTCCACCAGGCCCCCACTAATGTCCCCCTGCACCCCCACCCCCCAGCCACCAGGGGCAGCCTCCACCAGCCCCCCACTCATGTCTCCCACCCCCCACCCCCCAGCAGTGCAGGGGCAGCCTCCACCAGGCCCCACTCATGTCTCCCACCACCCCCACCCCCCAGCAGTGCAGGGGCAGCCTCCACCAGGCCCCCACCCATGTCTACCACCACCCCCACCCCCCAGCCACCAGGGGCAGCCTCCACCAGGCCCCCACTCATGTCTCCCACCACCCCAATCCCACAGCCACCAGGGGCAGGCTCCACCAGGCCCCCACTCATGTCCCCCTGCACCCCCACCACCCAGCAGTGCAGGGGCAGCCTCCACCAGGCCCCCACCCATGTCTACCACCACCCCCACCCCCCAGCCACCAGGGGCAGCCTCCACCAGGCCCCCACTCATGTCCAACTCATGTCTCCCACCACCCTCACCCTCCAGCCACCAGGGGCAGCCTCCGCCAAGCCCCCACTCATGTCTCCCACCACCCCCACCCCCCAGCAGTGCAGGGGCAGCCTCCACCAGGCCCCCACTCATGTCTCCCACCACCCCCACCCCCCAGCAGTGCAGGGGCAGCCTCCACCAGGCCCCCACTCATGTCTCCAACCACCCCCACCCACCAGCAGTGCAGGGGCAGCCTCCACCAGGCCCCCACACATGTCTACCACCACCCCCACCCCCCAGCCACCAGGGGCAGCCTCCACCAAGCCCCCACTCATGTCTCCCACCACCCCCACCCCCCAGCCGCCAGGGGCACCCTCCACCAGGCCCCCACTCATGTCCAACTCATGTCTCCCACCACCCTCACCCCCCAGCCACCAGGGGCAGCCTCCACCAAGCCCCCACTCATGTCTCCCACCACCCCCACCCCCCAGCAGTGCAGGGGCATCCTCCACCAGGCCCCCACTCATGTCTCCCACCACCCCCACCCCCCAGCAGTGCAGGGGCAGCCTCCACCAGGCTCCCACTCATGTCTCCCACCACCCCCACCCCCCAGCAGTGCAGGGGCAGCCTCCACCAGGCCCCCACTCATGTCTCCCAACACCCCCACCCCCGAGCAGTGCAGGGGCAGCCTCCACCAGGCCCCCACTCATGTCTCCCACCACCCCCACCCCCCAGCAGTGCAGGGGCAGCCTCCTCCAGGCACCCACTCATGTCCCCCTGCACCACCACCCCCCAGCAGTGCAGGGGCAGCCTCCACCAGGCTCCCACCCATGTCTACCACCACCCCCACCCCCCAGCCACCAGGGGCAGCCTCCACCAGGCCTCCACTCATGTCTCCCGCCACCCCCACCCCCCAGCAGTGCAGGGGAAGCCTCCACCAGGCCCCCACTCATGTCCCCCTGCACCCCCACACCCCAGCAGTGCAGGGGCAGCCTCCACCAGGCCCCCACCCATGTCTACCACCACCCCCACCCCCCAGCCACCAGGGGCAGCCTCCACCAGGCCCCCACTCATGTCTCCCACCACCCCCACCCCCCAGCAGTGCAGGGGCAGCCTCCACCAGGCCCCCACTCATGTCTCCCACCACCCCCACCCCCCAGCAGTGCAGGGGCAGCCTCCACCAGGCCCCCACTCATGTCTCCCACCACCCCTACCCCCCAGCAGTGCAGGGGCAGCCTCCACCAGGCCCCCACTAATGTCCCCCTGCACCCCCACCCCCCAGCAGTGCAGGGGCAGCCTCCACCAGGCCCCCACTCATGTCTCCCACCACCCCCACCCCTCAGCCACCAGGGGCAGCCTCCACCAGGCCCCCACTCATGTCCCCTATTACCCCCACCCCCCAGCAGTGCAGGGGTAGCCTCCACCAGGCCCCCACTCATGTCTCCCACCACCCCCATCCCACAGCCACCAGGGGCAGCCTTCACCAGGCCCCCACTCATGTCTCCCACCACCCCCACCCCCCAGCAGTGCAGGGGCAGCCTCCACCAGCCCCCCACTCATGTCTCCCACCACCCCCACCCCCCAGCCACCAGGGGCAGCCTCCACCAGGCCCCCACTCATGTCTCCCACCACCCACCCCCCAGCAGTGCAGGGGCAGCCTCCACCAGGCCCCACTCATGTCTCCCACCACCCCCACCCCCCAGCAGTGCAGGGGCAGCCTCCACCAGGCCCCCACTCATGTCTCCCACCACCCCCACCCCCCAGCAGTGCAGGGGCAGCCTCCACGAGGCACCCACTCATGTCTCCCACCACCCCCAACCCCCAGCAGTGCAGGGGCAGCCTCCACCAGGCCCCCACTCATGTCCCCCTGCACCCCCACCCCCCAGCAGTGCAGGGGCAGCCTCCACCAGGCCCCCACCCATGTCTACCACCACCCCCACCCCCCAGCCACCAGAGGCAGGCTCCACCAGGCCCCCACTCATGTCTCCCACCACCCCAATCCCACAGCCACCAGGGGCAGCCTCCACCAGGCCCCCACTCATGTCCCCCTGCACACCCACCCCCCAGCAGTGCAGGGGCAGCCTCCACCAGGCCCCCACCCATGTCTACCACCACCCCCACCCCCCAGCCACCAGGGGCAGCCTCCACCAGGCCCCCACTCATGTCCAACTCATGTCTCCCACCACCCTCACCCCCAAGCCACCAGGGGCAGCCTCCACCAAGCCCCCACTCATGTCACCCACCACCCCCACCCCCCAGCAGTGCAGGGGCATCCTCCACCAGGCCCCCACTCATGTCTCCCACCACCCCCACCCCCCAGCAGTGCAGGGGCAGCCTCCAACAGGCTCCCACTCATGTCTCCCACCACCCCCACCCCCCAGCAGTGCAGGGGCAGCCTCCACCAGCCCCCCACTCATGTCTCCCACCACCCCCACCCCCCAGCCACCAGGGGCAGCCTCCACCAGGCCCCCACTCATGTCTCCCACCACACCCACCCCCCAGCAGTGCAGGGGCAGCCTCCACCAGGCCCCCACTCATGTCTCCCACCACCCCCACCCCCCAGCAGTGCAGGGGCAGCCTCCACCAGGCCCCCACTCATGGCCCCCTGCACCACCACCCCCCAGCAGTGCAGGGGCAGCCTCCACCAGACTCCCACCCATGTCTACCACCACCCCCACCCCCCAGACACCAGGGGCAGCCTCCACCAGGCCCCCACTCATGTCTACCACCACTCCCACCCCCCAGCCACCAGGGGCAGCCTCCATCAGGCCCCCACTCATGTCCCCCTGCACCCCCACCCCCCAGCAGTGCAGGGGCAGCCTCCACCAGGCCCCCACTCATGTCTATAATCACCCCCACCCCCCAGCCACCAGGGGCAGCCTCCACCAGGCCCCCACTCATGTCCCCCTGCACCCCCACCCCCAGCAGTGCAGGGGCAGCCTCCACCAGGCCCCCACCCATGTCTCCCACCACCCCCTACCACCTACCCCCCAGCAGTGCAGGGGCAGCCTCCACCAGGCCCCCACTCATGTCTCCCACCACCCCCACCCCCCCAGCAGTGCAGGGGCAGCCTCCACCAGGCCCCCACTCATGGCCCCCTGCACCACCACCCCCCAGCAGTGCAGGGGCAGCCTCCACCAGACTCCCACCCATGTCTACCACCACCCCCACCCCCCAGACACCAGGGGCAGCCTCCACCAGGCCTCCACTCATGTCTCCCACCAACCCCGCCCCCCAGCAGTGCAGGGGCAGCCTCCATCAGGCCCCCACTCATGTCCCCCTGCACCCCCACCCCCCAGCAGTGCAGGGGCAGCCTCCACCAGGCCCCCACTCATGTCTATAATCACCCCCACCCCCCAGCCACCAGGGGCAGCCTCCACCAGGCCCCCACTCATGTCCCCCTGCACCCCCACCCCCCAGCAGTGCAGGGGCAGCCTCCACCAGGCCCCCACCCATGTCTCCCACCACCCCCTACCACCTACCCCCCAGCAGTCAGGGGCACCCTCCACCAGGCCCCCACTCATGTCTACCACCACTCCCACCCCCCAGCCACCAGGGGCAGATTACACCAGGCCCCCACTCTTGTCCCCCTGCACCCCCACCCCCCAGCAGTGTAGGGGCAGCCTCCACCAGGCCCCCACTCATGTCTCCCAACACCCACACCCCCCAGCAGTGCAGGGGCAGCCTCCACCAGGCCCCCACTCATGTCCCCCTGCACCCCCACCACCCAGCAGTGCAGGGGCAGCATCCACCAGACCCCCACTCATGTCTACCACCACCCCCACTCCCCAGCCACCAGGGGCAGCCTCCACCAGGCCCCCACTCATGTCCCCCTGCACCCCCACCCCCCAGCAGTGCAGGGGCAGCCTCCACCAGGCCCCCACTCATGTCTACCACCACCCCCACCCCCCAGCCACCAGGGGCAGCCTCCACCAGGCCCCCACTCATGTCCCCCTGCACCCCCACCCCCCAGCAGTGCAGGGGCAGCCTCCACCAGGCCCCCACTCATGTCTCCCACCACCCCCACCCCTCAGCCACCAGGGGCAGCCTCCACCAGGCCCCCACTCATGTCCCCTATTACCCCCACCCCCCAGCAGTGCAGGGGCAGCCTCCACCAGGCCCCCACTCATGTCTCCCACCACCCCCACCCCCCAACAGTGCAGGGGCAGCCTCCACCAGGCCCCCACTCATGTCTCCCACCACCCCCCAGCAGTGCAGGGGCAGCCTCCACCAGGCCCCCACTAATGTCCCCCTGCACCCCCACCCCCCAGCAGTGCAGGGGCAGCCTCCACCAGGCCCCCACTCATGTCTCCCACCACCCCCACCCCTCAGCCACCAGGGGCAGCCTCCACCAGGCCCCCACTCATGTCCCCTATTACCCCCACCCCCCAGCAGTGCAGGGGCAGCCTCCACCAGGCCCCCACTCATGTCTCCCACCACCCCCACCCCTCAGCCACCAGGGGCAGCCTCCACCAGGCCCCCACTCATGTCCCCTATTACCCCCACCCCCCAGCAGTGCAGGGGCAGCCTCCACCAGGCCCCCACTAATGTCCCCCTGCACCCCCACCCCCCAGCAGTGCAGGGGAAGCCTCCACCAGCCCCCCACTCATGTCTCCCACCACCCCCACCCCCCAGCCACCAGGGGCAGCCTCCACCAGGCCCCCACTCATGTCTCCCACCACCCCCACCCCCCAGCAGTGCAGGGGCAGCCTCCACCAGGCCCCCACTCATGTCTCCCACCACCCCCACCCCCAGCAGTGCAGGGGCAGCCTCCACCAGGCCCCCACTCATGGCCCCCTGCACCACCACCCCCCAGCAGTGCAGGGGCAGCCTCCACCAGACTCCCACCCATGTCTACCACCACCCCCACCCCCCAGACACCAGGGGCAGCCTCCACCAGGCCTCCACTCATGTCTCCCACCAACCCCGCCCCCCAGCAGTGCAGGGGCAGCCTCCATCAGGCCCCCACTCATGTCCCCCTGCACCCCCACCCCCCAGCAGTGCAGGGGCAGCCTCCACCAGGCCCCCACTCATGTCTACCATCACCCCCACCCCCCAGCCACCAGGGGCAGCCTCCACCAGGCCCCCACTCATGTCCCCCTGCACCCCCACCCCCCAGCAGTGCAGGGGCAGCCTCCACCAGGCCCCCACCCATGTCTCCCACCACCCCCTACCCCCTACCCCCCAGCAGTCAGGGGCACCCTCCACCAGGCCCCCACTCATGTCTACCACCACTCCCACCCCCCAGCCACCAGGGGCAGATTACACCAGGCCCCCACTCTTGTCTCCCACCACCCCCACCCCCCAGCAGTGCAGGGGCAGCCTCCACCAGGCCCCCACTCATGTCCCCCTGCACCCCCACCCCCCAGCAGTGTAGGGGCAGCCTCCACCAGGCCCCCACTCATGTCTCCCAACACCCACACCCCCCAGCAGTGCAGGGGCAGCCTCCACCAGGCCCCCACTCATGTCCCCCTGCACCCCCACCACCCAGCAGTGCAGGGGCAGCATCCACCAGACCCCCACTCATGTCTACCACCACCCCCACTCCCCAGCCACCAGGGGCAGCCTCCACCAGGCCCCCACTCATGTCCCCCTGCACCCCCACCCCCCAGCAGTGCAGGGGCAGCCTCCACCAGGCCCCCACTCATGTCTACCACCACCCCCACCCCCCAGCCACCAGGGGCAGCCTCCACCAGGCCCCCACTCATGTCCCCCTGCACCCCCACCCCCCAGCAGTGCAGGGGCAGCCTCCACCAAGCCCCCACTCATGTCTCCCACCACCCCCACCCCTCAGCCACCAGGGGCAGCCTCCACCAGGCCCCCACTCATGTCCCCTATTACCCCCACCCCCCAGCAGTGCAGGGGCAGCCTCCACCAGGCCCCCACTCATGTCTCCCACCACCCCCACCCCCCAACAGTGCAGGGGCAGCCTCCACCAGGCCCCCACTCATGTCTCCCACCACCCCCCCCAGCAGTGCAGGGGCAGCCTCCACCAGGCCCCCACTAATGTCCCCCTGCACCCCCACCCCCCAGCAGTGCAGGGGCAGCCTCCACCAGGCCCCCACTCATGTCTCCCACCACCCCCACCCCTCAGCCACCAGGGGCAGCCTCCACCAGGCCCCCACTCATGTCCCCTATTACCCCCACCCCCCAGCAGTGCAGGGGCAGCCTCCACCAGGCCCCCACTCATGTCTCCCACCACCCCCACCCCTCAGCCACCAGGGGCAGCCTCCACCAGGCCCCCACTCATGTCCCCTATTACCCCCACCCCCCAGCAGTGCAGGGACAGCCTCCACCAGGCCCCCACTAATGTCCCCCTGCACCCCCACCCCCCAGCAGTGCAGGGGAAGCCTCCACCAGCCCCCCACTCATGTCTCCCACCACCCCCACCCCCCAGCCACCAGGGGCAGCCTCCACCAGGCCCCCACTCATGTCTCCCACCACCCCCACCCCCCAGCAGTGCAGGGGCAGCCTCCACCAGGCCCCCACTCATGTCTCCCACCACCCCCACCCCCAGCAGTGCAGGGGCAGCCTCCACCAGGCCCCCACTCATGTCTACCACCACCCCCACCCCCCAGCCACCAGGGGCAGCCTCCACCAGGCCCCCACTCATGTCCAACTCATGTCTCCCACCACCCTCACCCTCCAGCCACCAGGGGCAGCCTCCACCAAGCCCCCACTCATGTCTCCCACCACCCCCACCCCCCAGCCACCAGGGGCAGCCTCCACCAGGCCCCCACTCATGTCCCCCTGCACCCCCACCACCCAGCAGTGCAGGGGCAGCCTCCACCAGGCCCCCACTCATGTCTACCACCACCCCCACCCCCAGCCCCAGGGGCAGCCTCCACCAGGCCCCCACTCATGTCCCCCTGCACTCCCACCCCCCAGCAGTGCAGGGGCAGCCTCCACCAGGCCCCCACTCATGTCTACCACCACCCCCACCCCCCAGCCACCAGGGGCAGCCTCCACCAGGCCCCCACTCATGTCCCCCTGCAACCCCACCCCCCAGCAGTGCAGGGGCAGCCTCCACCAGGCCCCCACCCATGTCTCCCACCACCCCCTACCCCCCAGCAGTCAGGGGCACCCTCCACCAGGCCCCCACTCATGTCTACCACCACTCCCATCCCCCAGCCACCAGGGGCAGATTCCACCAGGCCCCCACTCATGTCTCCCACCACCCCCAACCCCCAGCAGTGCAGGGGCAGCCTCCACCAGGCCCCCACCCATGTCTACCACCACCCCCACCCCCAGCCACCAGGGGCAGCCTCCACCAGGCCCCCAATCATGTCTCCCACCACCCAAACCCCCCAGCAGTGCAGGGGCAGCCTCCACCAGGCCCCCACTCATGTCCCCCTGCACCCCCACCCCCCAGCAGTGCAGGGGCAGCCTCCACCAGACCCCCACTCATGTCTACCACCACCCCCACCCCCCAGCCACCAGGGGCAGCCTCCACCAGGCCCCCACTCATGTCCCCCTGCACCCCCACCCCCCAGCAGTGCAGGGGCAGCCTCCACCAGGCCCCCACCCATGTCTCCCACCACCCTCTACCCCCCAGCAGTCAGGGGCACCCTCCACCAGGCCCCCACTCATGTCTACCACCACCCCCATCCCCCAGCCACCAGGGGCAGATTCCACCAGGCCCCCACTCATGTCTCCCGCCACCCCCACCCCCCAGCAGTGCAGGGGAAGCCTCCACCAGGCCCCCACTCATGTCCCCCTGCACCACCACCCCCCAGCAGTGCAGGGGCAGCCTCCACCAGACTCCCACCCATGTCTACCACCACCCCCACCCCCCAGACACCAGGGGCAGCCTCCACCAGGCCTCCACTCATGTCTCCCACCAACCCCGCCCCCCAGCAGTGCAGGGGCAGCCTCCATCAGGCCCCCACTCATGTCCCCCTGCACCCCCACCCCCCAGCAGTGCAGGGGCAGCCTCCACCAGGCCCCCACTCATGTCTACCATCACCCCCACCCCCCAGCCACCAGGGGCAGCCTCCACCAGGCCCCCACTCATGTCCCCCTGCACCCCCACCCCCCAGCAGTGCAGGGGCAGCCTCCACCAGGCCCCCACCCATGTCTCCCACCACCCCCTACCCCCTACCCCCCAGCAGTCAGGGGCACCCTCCACCAGGCCCCCACTCATGTCTACCACCACTCCCACCCCCCAGCCACCAGGGGCAGATTACACCAGGCCCCCACTCTTGTCTCCCACCACCCCCACCCCCCAGCAGTGCAGGGGCAGCCTCCACCAGGCCCCCACTCATGTCTCCCAACACCCACACCCCCCAGCAGTGCAGGGGCAGCCTCCACCAGGCACCCACTCATGTCCCCCTGCACCCCCACCACCCAGCAGTGCAGGGGCAGCATCCACCAGACCCCCACTCATGTCTACCACCACCCCCACTCCCCAGCCACCAGGGGCAGCCTCCACCAGGCCCCCACTCATGTCCCCCTGCACCCCCACCCCCAAGCAGTGCAGGGGCAGCCTCCACCAGGCCCCCACTCATGTCTACCACCACCCCCACCCCCCAGCCACCAGGGGAAGCCTCCACCAGGCCCCCACTCATGTCCCCCTGCACCCCCACCCCCCAGCAGTGCAGGGGCAGCCTCCACCAAGCCCCCACTCATGTCTCCCACCACCCCCACCCCTCAGCCACCAGGGGCAGCCTCCACCAGGCCCCCACTCATGTCCCCTATCACCCCCACCCCCCAGCAGTGCAGGGGCAGCCTCCACCAGGCCCCCACTCATGTCTCCCACCACCCCCACCCCCCAACAGTGCAGGGGCAGCCTCCACCAGGCCCCCACTCATGTCTCCCACCACCCCCCCCAGCAGTGCAGGGGCAGCCTCCACCAGGCCCCCACTAATGTCCCCGTGCACCCCCACCCCCCAGCAGTGCAGGGGCAGCCTCCACCAAGCCCCCACTCATGTCTCCCACCACCCCCACCCCTCAGCCACCAGGGGCAGCCTCCACCAGGCCCCCACTCATGTCCCCTATTACCCCCACCCCCCAGCAGTGCAGGGGCAGCCTCCACCAGGCCCCCACTCATGTCTCCCACCACCCCCACCCCTCAGCCACCAGGGGCAGCCTCCACCAGGCCCCCACTCATGTCCCCTATTACCCCCACCCCCCAGCAGTGCAGGGGCAGCCTCCACCAGGCCCCCACTAATGTCCCCCTGCACCCCCACCCCCCAGCAGTGCAGGGGAAGCCTCCACCAGCCCCCCACTCATGTCTCCCACCACCCCCACCCCCCAGCCACCAGGGGCAGCCTCCACCAGGCCCCCACTCATGTCTCCCACCACCCCCACCCCCCAGCAGTGCAGGGGCAGCCTCCACCAGGCCCCCACTCATGTCTCCCACCACCCCCACCCCCAGCAGTGCAGGGGCAGCCTCCACCAGGCCCCCACTCATGTCTACCACCACCTCCACCCCCCAGCCACCAGGGGCAGCCTCCACCAGGCCCCCACTCATGTCCAACTCATGTCTCCCACCACCCTCACCGTCCAGCCACCAGGGGCAGCCTCCACCAAGCCCCCACTCATGTCTCCCACCACCCCCACCCCCCAGCCACCAGGGGCAGCCTCCACCAGGCCCCCACTCATGTCCCCCTGCACCCCCACCACCCAGCAGTGCAGGGGCAGCCTCCACCAGGCCCCCACTCATGTCTACCACCACCCCCACCCCCAGCCCCAGGGGCAGCCTCCACCAGGCCCCCACTCATGTCCCCCTGCACTCCCACCCCCCAGCAGTGCAGGGGCAGCCTCCACCAGGCCCCCACTCATGTCTACCACCACCCCCACCCCCCAGCCACCAGGGGCAGCCTCCACCAGGCCCCCACTCATGTCCCCCTGCAACCCCACCCCCCAGCAGTGCAGGGGCAGCCTCCACCAGGCCCCCACCCATGTCTCCCACCACCCCCACCCCTCAGCCACCAGGGGCAGCCTCCACCAGGCCCCCACTCATGTCCCCTATTACCCCCACCCCCCAGCAGTGCAGGGGCAGCCTCCACCAGGCCCCCACTCATGTCTCCCACCACCCCCACCCCTCAGCCACCAGGGGCAGCCTCCACCAGGCCCCCACTCATGTCCCCTGTTACCCCCACCCCCCAGCAGTGCAGGGGCAGCCTCCACCAGGCCCCCACTAATGTCCCCCTGCACCCCCACCCCCCAGAAGTGCAGGGGAAGCCTCCACCAGCCCCCCACTCATGTCTCCCACCACCCCCACCCCCAGCCACCAGGGGCAGCCTCCGCCAGGCCCCCACTCATGTCTCCCACCACCCCCACCCCCCAGCAGTGCAGGGGCAGCCTCCACCAGGCCCCCACTCATGTCTCCCACCACCCCCACCCCCAGCAGAGCAGGGGCAGCCTCCACCAGGCCCCCACTCATGTCTACCACCACCTCCACCCCCCAGCCACCAGGGGCAGCCTCCACCAGGCCCCCACTCATGTCCAACTCATGTCTCCCACCACCCTCACCCTCCAGCCACCAGGGGCAGCCTCCACCAAGCCCCCACTCATGTCTCCCACCACCCCCACCCCCCCAGCCACCAGGGGCAGCCTCCACCAGGCCCCCACTCATGTCCCCCTGCACCCCCACCACCCAGCAGTGCAGGGGCAGCCTCCACCAGGCCCCCACTCATGTCTACCACCACCCCCACCCCCAGCCCCAGGGGCAGCCTCCACCAGGCCCCCACTCATGTCCCCCTGCACTCCCACCCCCCAGCAGTGCAGGGGCAGCCTCCACCAGGCCCCCACTCATGTCTACCACCACCCCCACCCCCCAGCCACCAGGGGCAGCCTCCACCAGGCCCCCACTCATGTCCCCCTGCAACCCCACCCCCCAGCAGTGCAGGGGCAGCCTCCACCAGGCCCCCACCCATGTCTCCCACCACCCCCTACCCCCCAGCAGTCAGGGGCACCCTCCACCAGGCCCCCACTCATGTCTACCACCACTCCCATCCCCCAGCCACCAGGGGCAGCCTCCACCAGGCCCCCACTCATGTCTCCCACCACACCCATCCCCCAGCAGTGCAGGGGCAGCCTCCACCAGGCCCCCACTCATGTCTCCCACCACCCCCACCCCCCAGCAGTGCAGGGGCAGCCTCCACCAGGCCCCCACTCATGGCCCCCTGCACCACCACCCCCCAGCAGTGCAGGGGCAGCCTCCACCAGACTCCCACCCATGTCTACCACCACCCCCACCCCCCAGACACCAGGGGCAGCCTCCACCAGGCCTCCACTCATGTCTCCCACCAACCCCGCCCCCCAGCAGTGCAGGGGCAGCCTCCATCAGGCCCCCACTCATGTCCCCCTGCACCCCCACCCCCCAGCAGTGCAGGGGCAGCCTCCACCAGGCCCCCACTCATGTCTACCATCACCCCCACCCCCCAGCCACCAGGGGCAGCCTCCACCAGGCCCCCACTCATGTCCCCCTGCACCCCCACCCCCCAGCAGTGCAGGGGCAGCCTCCACCAGGCCCCCACCCATGTCTCCCACCACCCCCTACCCCCTACCCCCCAGCAGTCAGGGGCACCCTCCACCAGGCCCCCACTCATGTCTACCACCACTCCCACCCCCCAGCCACCAGGGGCAGATTACACCAGGCCCCCACTCTTGTCTCCCACCACCCCCACCCCCCAGCAGTGCAGGGGCAGCCTCCACCAGGCCCCCACTCATGTCCCCCTGCACCCCCACCCCCCAGCAGTGCAGGGGCAGCCTCCACCAGGCCCCCACTCATGTCTACCACCACCCCCACCCCCCAGCCACCAGGGGCAGCCTCCACCAGGCCCCCACTCATGTCCCCCTGCACCCCCACCCCCCAGCAGTGCAGGGGCAGCCTCCACCAAGCCCCCACTCATGTCTACCACCACCCCCACCCCCCAGCCACCAGGGGCAGCCTCCACCAGGCCCCCACTCATGTCCCCCTGCAACCCCACCCCCCAGCAGTGCAGGGGCAGCCTCCACCAGGCCCCCACCCATGTCTCCCACCACCCCCTACCCCCCAGCAGTCAGGGGCACCCTCCACCAGGCCCCCACTCATGTCTACCACCACTCCCATCCCCCAGCCACCAGGGGCAGATTCCACCAGGCCCCCACTCATGTCTCCCACCACCCCCACCCCCCAGCAGTGCAGGGGCAGCCTCCACCAGGCCCCCACTCATGTCCCCCTGCACCCCCAACCCCCAGCAGTGCAGGGGCAGCCTCCACCAGGCCCCCACCCATGTCTACCACCACCCCCACCCCCAGCCACCAGGGGCAGCCTCCACCAGGCCCCCAATCATGTCTCCCACCACCCAAACCCCCCAGCAGTGCAGGGGCAGCCTCCACCAGGCCCCCACTCATGTCCCCCTGCACCCCCACCCCCCAGCAGTGCAGGGGCAGCCTCCACCAGACCCCCACTCATGTCTACCACCACCCCCACCCCCCAGCCACCAGGGGCAGCCTCCACCAGGCCCCCACTCATGTCCCCCTGCACCCCCACCCCCCAGCAGTTCAGGGGCAGCCTCCACCAGGCCCCCACTCATGTCTCCCACCACCCTCTACCCCCCAGCAGTCAGGGGCACCCTCCACCAGGCCCCCACTCATGTCTACCACCACCCCCATCCCAAAGCCACCAGGGGCAGATTCCACCAGGCCCCCACTCATGTCTCCCGCCACCCCTACCCCCCAGCAGTGCAGGGGAAGCCTCCACCAGGCCCCCACTCATGTCCCCCTGCACCCCCACCCCCCAGCAGTGCAGGGGCAGCCTCCACCAGGCCCCCACCCATGTCTACCACCACCCCCACCCCCCAGCCACCAGGGGCAGCCTCCACCAGGCCCCCACTCATGTCCCCTATTACCCCCACCCCCCAGCAGTGCAGGGGCAGCCTCCACCAGGCCCCCACTCATGTCTCCCACCACCCCCATCCCACAGCCACCAGGGGCAGCCTCCACCAGGCCCCCACTCATGTCTCCCACCACCCCCAACCCCCAGCAGTGCAGGGGCAGCCTCCACCAGGCCCCCACTCATGTCTCCCACCACCCCCAACCCCCAGCAGTGCAGGGGCAGCCTCCACCAGGCCCCCACTCATGTCCCCCTGCACCTCCACCCCCCAGCAGTGCAGGGGCAGCCTCCACCAGGCCCCCACCCATGTCTACCACCACCCCCACCCCCCAGCCACCAGGGGCAGCCTCCACCAGGCCCCCACTCATGTCTCCCACCACCCCAATCCCACAGCCACCAGGGGCAGTCTCCACCAGGCCCCCACTCATGTCCCCCTGCACCCCCACCCCCCAGCAGTGCAGGGGCAGCCTCCACCAGGACCCCACCCATGTGTACCACCACCCCCACTCCCCAGCCACCAGGGGCAGCCTCCACCAGGCCCCCACTCATGTCTCCCACCACCCCCATCCCACAGCTACCAGGGGCAGCCTCCACCAGGCCCCCACTCATGTCCAACTCATGTCTCCCACCACCCCCACCCCCCAGCCGTGCGATTTGCCTGGGTACATGTACTTCGGGGTGCGCGGGAAGTTCCACACGTGATTGGCCTGGGTATGTGTACCTCGGGGTGCGCGGGAAGTTCCACACGCGATTAGCCTGGGTACGTGTACTTCGGGGTGCGCGTGACCTTCCACACGCGATTTGCCTGGGTACGTGTACTATGGGGTGCGCGGGAAGTTCCACACGCGATTAGCCTGGGTACATGTACTTCGGGGTGCGCGTGAACTTCCACACGCGATTTGCCTGTGTACGTGTACTACGGGGTGCGCGGGAAGTTCCACACGTGATTAGCCTGGGTACGTGTACTTCGGGGTGCGTGGGAAGTCCCACACGCGATTGGCCTCGGTACGTGTACTTCGGGGTGCGTGTGAACTTCCACACGGTATTGGGCCTGTGAGAGTGGGTTACATGTATTCCAGGGGTGGGCGGGAATATTTACCCGCGACTGTGCCTGTGAGAGCGTGCTACGTGTATTCCTGGGGTGGGCAGGAAGATTCACACGTTCGCCTACGACGTGCCGAAAAATGGTCCAATCCTGAGACACGTACGCCAGCATGAAGCAGGCGTACATCGACCCGCGCAGCATAAAAGTGCGTGCAAACAACAAACAAGCTCATACGCCAGGATGAATATACCATTCCTAGCAGCAGTGGCCGTGGGTTACCAAAGGAGGAGGAGGATAGTGAGGGCCCGAATTGTCACTCCCAGAACCATCCTTTTTGGGATGCCTGATCACCAGGTGTATGGGAGGTACAGGTTTCCCCCACACATAATACTGGACCTGGTCAGTGAGTGGGAGGATGACCTCACAGCACCCACCCTGTGCTCCCAAGCACTCAGCCCCCCGGAGAAGGTCCTCAATGTACTGCACTTCTTGGCCAAAGGATCATTTCAGCGGACAAGTGCCATAGTGGGTGGGGTGTCACAGGCCACGCAGTCACGCTGCCTACACCAGGTCTTGAACATCATCACTGCACGCCCATCAGTCCATAGGCACATATACCTGCCCAGGACACCTGCAGAAAGGCAGGCTGCCACCCTCGATTTCTACGGTGTGGCACAATTCCCAAAAGTGCTAGGTGCCATTGATTGCACCCATGTGGAACTACGTCCCCCCAGGGCATCTGAGCACATCTATAGGAACCGCAAGCACTGGCATTCCATCAACGTGCAGGTAGTATGTAATGCTAAGAGAATCATCACCTCAGTATATGCCAACTATCCAGGGTCCACCCACGACAGCTTCATTTACCGAATGTCTACCCTAAGCCGGGACCTAGAAGCTGGGCGGCATGGCGATATATGGCTGCTTGGTGAGTATGAATGCCACTGCACATGCATGCATGTCAGATGCAGAGTTATGTCACTACCCCACTAATGATACCCATCACCTCCTCACCAGGGGACAGTGCCTACCCTCTGAGCACCCACATGATGACGCCAATTCGGAACCCCATCACGCCTCCAGAGGTAAGATACAACACAGACCATATTGCAACCCGGGGCATAGTGGAGCGCACATTCGGAGTGCTCAAGTCACGCTTTCGCTCCCTTGACCGTTCTGGCGGGCAGCTGTTATATGCGCCCCCAGTAGTGTGCAGGATCATAGTGGCAGCATGTGTCCTGCACAATGTTGCAACACGCCGGGGCCTGGCCATGGACATGGTGGTGCCCCCACATCCCCAACCACATGCACGCCCACTGCGCATGGGAGGGGAGAGGGGACGGGGTGAGGCAGCCCGTACGCAGCTGGTGGCTAATTACTTCACATAGAAATCACACCCCAGTGGAGTGCACACAGGCCTGGCACATACCATCTGATAAGCAATGATGACTCAACCTGACAATTAAGACGAACAAAGGGACTGTCAACTGTCAGAACCATAGCAGCCTGAGATTGTTCATGTGGAAGTGTCACAATGTGTGCATCCCTACCTACACAAACACCACCAATGCAGTGTCATGAAAAGACACTTCCATGCTGCAGAAATGAATACCCACTTGCAAAATACTACATGAAAACAGTGCCATGTCACCCACCCCCTCCCCGGCACGGCCACACAACACACCATGGCATGTCATGCAATGTGAGAGGAAAGAAATGAATCCCCACAACATTCCCCAAGTGTCAGCAGCTACAATGTCCCTAATGGAAACATGTCCACACATGAAATGCTCACAGTAATGCAGGACCTACAACCCACATTACCAAATACTTACCAAGAATACAAATCACCTACAAAACCTCCAACCTACCTTAAACATGACATTACAGACTTAAAAATTAGCTAGCCTCACCACCTGATGATGACAGCCCTCCGAACACTTCCAAGTATACAGTGTTAGCGCCACGCAAGAGTGTAGGTGCACTGCTTACAACATGGACTCCAGTTCCAAGGTGGACCGCATTGTGAAGACATGAGGAATGGACCTGCAAATATGGAGGATGAGATGGATGCAGAGGCACATAACAATACACCACGTAGTGTAAAATACAACAACAATATGCACTATGAATGTATACACAGTATTGACTACAGACTGCCCACACAGCTCATGGGAGTCCAATGTCACCATGTACGTCAATGTCACTTGGGCACACCCTTTGGAAGCCCATGGAGACGGGGAGCAGGAGGGGTGTGTGTGACAAAAAACCCAAGCATCTGAACCAAATCCATGACAAGCCTGCATGTGCCCAGCCACAATGCAGCGTATGCCCACGGGAGCCACACAAGGCAACACACTGTCCCAAAAAAAAAAAAAAAGAAATGGCCATTAATGGACCCGGGGGGGGGGTTGGAGAGGCCACCCAGGAGGTCTGAGGATAGGGTGCACACCAAAACCCACCTGTGTGGATCTTGCAAAACAAAAAACACCTCCATGGGCTCATGGCCTACACGGCTACCCTATTGTGGGAGTATCACTGCTGTCGCTATCCTCACCCTCTGCAGCTGCATCCGGAGGTGGTGGCACTATGGGAGGCAGCCCACGCAAAGCCCTAGTCTGTTCCTCCATGGCTGCAAGCATGCGGGTGTGGTAGGTCTCGTTCTGGAGGATAAGTGTGCGGAGGTCCCCATGCAACAACTCACGGGATGCCCGGACCTCCGCCCTAGTTGCCTGCATCTCATCTGAGAGCGTACGGGTGAGACGCTCCAGCTGCTGTTCTGTCCTTCGGTTTGTTGAAGCCTGAAGCTCAACAAGAGTCGTCCTGAGGTGAAGGAGTTCCAGCCTCAGGGCTTCCCTGTGGCCCTTGGACTCTATGGAGATGGCTTCCTGCAGAGTCGCCAGTGCCGCCCGCCTGTCCCTGTTGGACGCCAACATGTCCTCCCTGTGTGACTGGCAGATGGAGTCGGTTGCCTGCTGTAGTCGCTCCATCAGCCTTTCTGGGGGGACAATGGAAGTGGCCACCCTATCCATGGCCTGAGCCATCATCTCTGATGATGCTGCATGTTGAGTTGCCATACCGTAAATGGATTGCTCCCATGCGGTATTGCCAGGTGGCGTATGGCCACCACGTCGGCGGGCACCACACCTGTCTGGGGCAAGGCGAACTGCGCCTTGCTGTGCCGGCACTGCCTGAGGCTGCAGGACTGCATTCCCCCTCTGATCTGCTGGCCCAGGAACAGGATCAGATGTCGCGGAGTGTGACCCTGCATCCGTAACCACCAAAGGCGTACCTGCCAACACTGACATCCCCATTGAGGGTTCTAACCCTGGTGCAGGCGGGTCGGACAGAACAGAATCCCTCCCAGGAACACTCACCTGAGACGTCACGTAGGTCTCATCATCCGAATCAACACCTGAGTACAGCTTGGGGGAGGTGCAGCCAGAGACACCCCTTGAGAGCACAACCTGCAGCAGTTGTGGGTTCTCACCCACCACCACACCACGTCCCTCACTGGTGGTCGGTCGGCCCTCAGACCCCTCCTGGGTCTGCACCATCTCCACAACCCCAGCAGTATCAGGTGCGTCTTCCCCTGCAAAGACATATAAGAAAACAAATGGAAACAGGCATTAGCACTATGGCACACAATGAGGGCTGAGAGGCTACAGAAACAGTACTTGATTGACACATGTCCCACATGACTAAAACACTCCCATGCATGCACCGTCACTGCGTGTGATGGGGAGGCAGATGGCACACATTGATGACACCAAGATGGAAGATGAACACATTTGCTGCATGCTGCCTAGCAGTGGCATCACACATTGGCCAGTGATTGGCTGGTCAAATACACATGCCATCACACAGATGGCATGTACCCTAGCCATGAAGTGAACAGGGAGAGGAGGTCACCAATTGTTCATTCAGTCCAGTTTGTTCATATGATTGATTATTTTCATTGTAATGGTTCAAATGTTTAACATGCAGCTGCCAGTCAAAAATGGTCCTATAGCACAGGGACATGTCCAAACTAATCATGTCCACGAAACTGAGCCAGTCCACTGTACCATAGCCATGTCAGCCATTTGACAATAGGACTGAGAAATCCCGAGTAAAAGTGGTGGTATGCAAACAATCTGCCTGAATAAACAGAGGTAAATAAGCAACAGTGTAGTGGCAAGATGACACTCCAAGGGCAACTGGCATGGTGTTGGGCTGGATGTCTAATGTTGGCCAAAGGGATGCTGCTATACCCAAATGCTGTTGCCAAGAATGTTTAGGAAGAGGCACATGGGTGAGCCGAACCACTCAGGCACACACACCCTCCCCTGGCACCCAAACAGAAGCCCTCCCACACACACCATGCACATGGATGACACACACATGCATGTGCACTCACCGGACAATGCCTCGTAATCTGCCACTTCTCCCACACCTTGGATCTGTTCCTCTGTGACGTAGGTCCCAGCAACCTGCTCATGTGGAGTGAGTTCTATGTCGTCTGCTGGAGACCCACCTCCAGTCACTAGAGTTGCGGCATGACTTGAGGCCAGCTTATTCTTTGCCCTGCGCTTCAGGTCATTCCAGCGCTTGTAGCATTCATTATCTGTGCGCCTCACATTTCCAAGGGCACTTATGATGTCCGCAATGGTCTGCCAGTGTGCCTGACGTTGTGCAGGTGTGGTCTTGGATCCTGCAACAATCACCATTTCGCGGTCATGTGCGAACACATACTCTACAAGTGCATTCAGTTCGGCCTCATTGAAGCTGGGCTTCCTTGACGGGCCGGACTGTGTAGCCGTGTCTGGGGCATCAGCCTCTACTGGACGAGCACTCTTCCTCTTCCGCTTGGAAGGTGGTGGGGATCTGGAGTGTCCTGCGCCGCTCTGGACACTAGTCGCAGGAGCGTGGGATTGCACACTCAGCATGGGAGTTGGTGCAGGCATTATCTCAAGTGTGATGGTGTCAGGGGGAATGTCAGCATGATGGACTTGGACCGACACTGTCCTGGATGGGTGTGTGAGAGGTGGGGTGGATGGAGCCGCAGCTGCCCCTGCAGCCTCCCCAGTCTGCCTACGCGGGGCGCAGATGACCTAGCTGCCCCTGATCCACGTGGCCTGATGACACCAACGTTCACCGGCACACGTGGCCTAGACCTGCTGACCTGGAAGTCAGCCATGGAGTCAACCTGTGCAGGTCTGGTTCCACAGTGGGCTGGTCCAACAAGGGCTGAGCATGGATGGTGTCAGCCACGGTAACCTCAACCAGGGGGGGGGGCATGGGTGTCCCTGACTGCTCCTCCACACATGGGGGGCTAGGGGCACCCTGCAAGTCACGGCCACGTCCCCTACCGGATCCACCACGGCCACCACTTGGGGCTCGGCCACCTTTGCCACCCTTACGGCTTGTTCGACTCCCAGCCATGGCACTGATGTTATTGTGCATATGGGAGTCGATGTGAACTATTATCCTGGGCAATTGGGGGTCAAAGGGGTTGGGTACCAGATGGTAATCGTACCCTAGTGCTCTAGCAAGGCTGTATGTCACCCCTGGGGAAAGATGACGGGTCACGCAATGCACAGGCACCCCAAAAAAGCGAAGTAAGGTCCATGCAACCCATCCTAGACCACGTGCGTGGAAAAATAAACCTGCACTACGCTGTGGTACCCAGGAACACAAGAATGAACGTATGCGTGTCACACGCAGCCTAGAATGACCTCTGAAGGGGTATGCGACACACGGGGCAAGCACAGATGTTAAATACGTGCGCGACTCACCGTCCGCCAGGAACAAAAGCGTGAAAATTATGCGCGTTTGTGCGTTGGCAACACCCCCGCCAAAAGAAGAATTGTACGCTGTCTGAGGAGACAGGACAACAGTAGTAGGGAACACTGTTTAAGGAAACAGGCCCAGGAAAAAGAGGAAAAGAGAAAAAGCTGTCAGAGGTAACAGGGAGTACGAACTGGAAACGCTGTGAAGTAAATCGCGTGTGAACCGACAAGAAGTACAGATTTCACCCACTCGCTCTCCACGAAAAGCACGTACAAGGAATTGGCGTTCTACACGTACCTTTTATACACACGTCACAGACGAGCATACGCAATGAGTCCATTTCCACCAATTACGCACTTTGACACTCGGACGTGTATCTCTTCATTTTTACACGCGCCATTCTCTACGGCCATGCGCGTGACGTCACAGCTGCGCATGGTGGCCTTTGGGCCAATGAAATTGCATATGCGAGCACACGTGGTAAAACTGCACGTCCGAGTGTCATCGCGTGTAATCGGAGGGAAGTGAGCGTACACGCGATTGGCCTGGGTACGTGTATTTCTGGGGTGCGCAGGAATTCCACACGCGATTGGTGGAAATCCATGTGTGCTCTGTCATCACGTGTAATGAGGGAAACACCCGCGCTCCTCACGTCACAGACGCGCTCACGCGCTAAGGGCCTTTGGTCCAATGAAATCGCATATGCGTGCTGACGTGCATACACGCTAAGGGCCTTTCCTCGATTTACACGCAGACGTGCAGGATTTTCACGTGCCAAATCACTCCGTATCAAGCTGGCCACGCGTAAGCACACGGAAGACCACGCTCCTGCCCAAAAGGCCGAATTACTGCCCCCCAGAGCCCTGAGCAGCCTCCCACGAGCCATCTGATGCTGCCTACCTGCCTGCTGCCACCGTGCCCTGCCATTTGGTGCCTGCACATCAGCCATCTGCAGGGGTCCATTTGCTGTGTCCACCCCTGCTGGAACAGAAGACTCCCGACTGGGATACCATCGCTCCACAGCCCAGCCCCAGGACCCAGTTGCCCACCCACTCCTGCCTCTGGGGTTGCCATGTCGGGCACAGCAACATCTGGCACCACTGGCAACCCCCGGCCAGAGAGACAGAGGGGCACCAGCTTCACTGCCACCGAAGTTGGTGTCCTGGTGGAGCAAGTCCTGGGGCAGTATGATGCCCTCTTCGGAAGTAAGCGCGCCAACAAGGAAGTACGGACTCGGATCTGGACGGACATCGTGACTGCCATCAACGCGGAGGGGGTGGCAGTCCGCGACTACCAACATGTCAAGGAGCGCTGGGATGACTGCAGGTCCAGGACCCTCTTGAAGGCCCGGCGCCTCGTGGAGGGGGGCCGGGGCCGCATGAGTACCATCCAGATGAGGGTCCTGGAACGCGTAGGCCCAGCGCTCCACACCCAGATCCTTGAGAGGCAGACCCGTCTGGAGTTGAGCGGTAAGTGGCCAAGCATTGCTGTGTGAGACAGGGCAAGTCGCAGTGTGCTGGTTGTCTGATACTTGCCTGTATGTGTGACATAGGCCATGTATGCATGTGTGTGTGCAGGGACGTCATGCATGTGAGACCAGTAATGTGTGAACCACATGGTTGGTGCATGTGTTCAAATGCAACATGGGTTGCCCTATGCGGAATGGCCACATGAAAGCATGCCAGTCTCTGTTCCTGGACATGGGTGAGGGATGGGTGCTGATGCCATGTACATGTATGTTGTCCATGTCTGTGTGTCTGACCTGCGTGTCTGTGACTTGTGAATGCCAGGGATGCATGACACATGTCTGTCGCAATGTTCAGGTTCACTGATGCAGCCTAGTCATCCTTCTATCCACTGTGTCTGTGGTGTACGAGGCCAGATGGATGAAACTAGGGTGAAGTGTGTGCATGTGATAGGCATGGCACATGATGCATGTGAGTTCCAAAACAACAGTGTATGTTTCAAGAATCACTTGGACATGTATGCTAATGTCCATAGCATGTGCAAGGCCTGTTACCGCATGTGTTTTACCTGCACTGAGCCATGTGTTGTGGAGGGACATGATAGAAGTGATCTTTGACAGTGCCACTCATCTGCTATTGCTTCCTGTCTAGGGGACCATTGTACAGTACCCTGATGCTTGTGTTCTATGTCTCCCTCTACACAGCGCCACTTTAAGAAGAGGGCGGAGACGGCTCTGTGGAGCAAAGCGGCGGGGATGCCCCCACGGCTGCAGTCGAAGTGGTGGGTGAGCCCCCAGGTTGGTGGTTTCCACAGAGGAGGAGGAGGCCGCTACTGAGGCGCACATGGGGCCTGGTGGGGGCATCCCTGCTGGTGCAAGTGTTGCAGTCCAGGGGCAGGGGCAGGAGGCAGCACAGGTCGCCGTGGAGGGGCCTGTGCATGTCACTGGCCCTGACACTGTGACTGCACCACCATGCACCAGCAGGGATGCCCCATCCCAGGCCCGTCCGCAGGTAGGGGGGATGTCCATGTCATCTGACTCCCCTTCACCTGCGTACGAGGGGACCCCTGGCCGTATGGAGAAGGTCCTGATTGGTGTCACGTTGCGCACAGGTGCAATTCGTGATGAGGTGCGTGCTTCCCGGGAGTAGCATGCACGTCATCACGGAGAGCACCGTGCCGACGTGGCCCAGTTGGGAACGGCCATGGTCGGGGGTTTCCTACATGTGTCGGCCAATCTGGCGACCCTCTCCTCCTCTGTGGAGACTATGCACCAGTCGTTCTCCATGCCGTCTTCCGGCCCAGATGCCACCAGGGCCCCCTGTAGACCTGCCCCGACCAATGCAGCCGGCTCGGTGGAGATCCCATCCCTGCCACAGTCGGGAGTCGGAGGTCCAGCAGGGGTGGACACACCAGCAACTGGACCCCAGCAGATGGAGGATGTGATGGCATCATCGGGCAGGGCACGTGCACGACGGCTTCGGTGGATACCATCAGCCTGAATGCCGTCGTACTGGCACAGGCAGTTGCGTCGGAGGCAGCGGCAGGCTCGACGTGGGAGGCATCATGGCTCGGGGCCATCAACATCAGGGGTGCAGGCATCGGCCGGAGGGCAGGAGAACCCTGGAATGGGAGTGGCTTCTGTGTGGGAGCGGTTGGGCCAGCAGATAGGTGCGGAGCGGCAGCGGGCAGAGGAGGAACGGCTCACAATGGTCAGGGCGGAGAACTCCATGCGGAGGGCGCTGAGGCGGGCTGAGTGCCTCGAGGGTCTTCGCAGGGAGTTGGAGCTGGACACTGCTTTATCCCTGCGAGACTTCGGGGCCAGGGAACATGCCCGCCTCCAAGCCATTGAACAGGAGTTCGATGATGCCCTGGCCCATGACAACATCCAGTGAGCCGTTGGACTAGCCCGCTGCCCATGTAAATAGTTATGTAGTTAGTGTTAGGTTTCCTTTGTTTTTGCATTTTCTTTGGACCTTTTGGACAATGGGCCACATTTTTGTATATAGTTATTTTTTATTAGGTAGTGTTGTTAGATAGGTTTCATTTCTTTTGTTGGGATCATGGACCCTGGCTTGTTCACCTGTACATAGTTCACTGTTGGATTTTCTTTTCTTTTTACTATTTACCCATGGAGCAACGGCTTTCAATTATAATTTCCCATTGGATTTTCTTTTCTGGACTGTGACTTTGGACACCATTCCTTTGGATTCTGATTTTTGGTTTTGCATTTTTTCATGGACATGCTTCTTTTTACTTTTTTTACATTCCCATTTCTGTTAGTTTATTTTTGATCCAATTCATGTTTTCTTTAATACATATTTTTTGATCAAACTTCAATGTGTAGTATCATCTCATTGGTTTCATGCATATCATGATATGGGATTTGAGATTCACTGACACCCATTGGGTGTATGTGAGGGACATGTGTT
The DNA here is from genome assembly GCF_040938575.1 of Ambystoma mexicanum. NCBI lineage: Eukaryota > Metazoa > Chordata > Amphibia > Caudata > Ambystomatidae > Ambystoma > Ambystoma mexicanum. Next base: position 920,480,246 of record NC_090921.1, read on the forward strand.
CGTTTCCAAACTTGAAATTGCAGTTCTATCATGTTATTGCCATTTCTGAGTGGGTGGATGCAATACTCGGGTGGGTGTTTTGCATTTGGAGGCTGACCATAGGGACCGGGGATCTAGATTGTGATGACATGTTGGCTGGGGAACATGAGTTGGACATGAGTGGGGGCCTGCTGGCAGGTGCCCCACAGTGATGGGGGGTGAGGGTGCAGGGGAACATGAGTTGGACATGAGTGGGGGCCTGCTGGCAGGTGCCCCACAGTGCTGGGGGGTGGGGGTGCAGGGGAACATGAGTTGGACATGAGTGGGGGCCTGCTGGCAGGTGTCCCACAGTGCTGGGGGTGCAGGGGAACATGAGTTGAACATGAGTGGGGGTCTGCTGGCAGGTGCCCCACGGTGCTGGGGGGTGGGGGTGCAGGGGAACATGAGTTGGACATGAGTGGGGGACTGCTGGCAGGTGCCCCACAGTGCTGGGGGGTGGGGGTGCAGGGGAACATGAGTTGGACATGAGTGGGGGCCTGCTGGCAGGTGTCCCACAGTGCTGGGGGGTGGGGGTGCAGGGGAACATTAGTGGGGGCTGGTGGAGGCTGCCCCTGCACTGCTGGGGGGGTGGGGGTGGTGGGAGACATGAGTGGGGGCCTGGTGGAGGCTGCCCCTTCACTGCTGGGGGGTGGGGGTGCAGAGGGACATGAGTGGGGGCCTGGTGGAGGCTGCCCCTGCACTGCTGGGGGGTGGGGGTGGTGGGAGACATGAGTTGGACATGAGTGGGGGCCTGGTGGAGGGTGCCCCTGGTGGCTGGGGGGTGGGGGTGGTGGGAGACATGAGTGGGGGCTTGGTGGAGGCTGCCCCTGGTGGCTGGGGGTGGGGTTGGTGGTAGACATGGGTGGGGGCCTGGTGGAGGCTGCCCCTGCACTGCTGGGGGGTGGGGGTGGTGGGAGACATGAGTGGGGGCTGGTGGAGGCTGCCCCTGGTGGCTGGGGGGTGGGGGTGGTGGTAGACATGGGTGGGGGCCTGGTGGAGGCTGCCCCTGCACTGCTGGGGGGTGGGGTGCAGGGGGACATGAGTGGGGGCCTGGTGGAGGCTGCCCCTTCACTGCTGGGGGGTGGGGGTGGTGGGAGACTTGAGTGGGGCCTGGTGGAATCTGCCCCTGGTGGCTGGGGGATGGGGTGGTGGTAGACATGAGTGGGGGCCTGGTGGAGGGTGCCCCTGACTGCTGGGGGGTAGGGGGTGGTGGGAGACATGGGTGGGGGCCTGGTGGAGGATGCCCCTGCACTGCTGGGGGGTGGGGGTGCAGGGGGACATGAGTGGGGGCCTGGTGGAGGCTGCCCCTGGTGGCTGGGGGGTGGGGGTGGTGGTAGACATCAGTGGGGGCCTGGTGGAGGCTGCCCCTGCACTGCTGGGTGGTGGGGGTGCAGGGGGACATGCGTGGGGGCCTGGTGGAGGCTGCCCCTGCACTGCTGGGGGCTGGGGGTGGTGGGAGACATGAGTGGGGGCCTGGTGGAGGCTGCCCCTGCACTGCTGGGGGGCGGGGGTGGTGGGAGACATGAGTGGGGGCCTGGTGGAGGCTGCCCCTGGTGGCTGGGGGGTGGGGGTGGTGGTAGACATGGGTGGGGGCCTGGTGGAGGCTGCCCCTGCACTGCTGGGGGGTGGGGGTGGTGGGTTGGCTGGGGGGCATGCCCATGGTGGATGGGCTGCCTGCGGGACATGAGCAGGGGTGCAGGGTAGTCCCCCGTGGTGTGGGCTGCCTGCAGGGGCCATGGAGGTTGTAGAGCGAACACCTGGGAGGACCCACACGGCCAATTCACGTGTAGTACTCCCCAGAGCCCCTGAAATACACATACCCTGCTGAAATCGCGTGTGGAACTTCCCGCGCACCCCTGAAATACACGTACCCTGCTCGCACGGGGCCAATCGCGTGTGGAACTTCCCGCGCACCCCTGAAATACACGTACCCTGCTGAAATCGCGTGTGGAACTTCCCGCGCATCCCTGGAATACACGTACCCTGCTCGCACGGGGCCAATCGCGTGTGGAACTTCCCGCGCACCCCTGAAATACACGTACCCTGATGGAATCGCGTGTGGAACTTCCCGCGCACCCCTGAAATACACGTACCCTGCTCTCACGGGGCCAATCGCGTGTGGAACTTCCCACGCACCTCTGAAATACACGTACCCTGATGGAATCGCGTGTGGAACTTCCCGCGCACCCCTGAAATACACGTACCCTGCTCGCACGGGGCCAATCGCGTGTGGAACTTCCCGTGCACCCCTGAAATACACGTACCCTGCTCGCACGGGGCCAATCGCGTGTGGAACTTCCCGCGCACCCCTGAAATACACGTACCCTGCTGAAATCACGTGTGGAACCTCCCGCGCACCCCTGGAATACACGTACCCTGCTCGCACGGGGCCAATCGCGTGTGGAACTTCCGGCGCACCCCTGAAATACACGTACCCTGCTCGCACGGGGCCAATGCGTGTGGAAATTCCCACGCACCACTGAAATACACGTACCCTGCTGAAATCACGTGTGGAACTTCCCGCGCACCCCTGTAATACAGGTACCCTGCTGGAATCGCATGTGATACTTCCCGCGCACCCCTGAAATACACGTACCCTGCTGAAATCGCATGTGGAACTTCACGCGCACCCCTGTAATACACGTACCCTGCTGGAATCGCGTGTGATACTTCCCGCGCACCCCTGAAATACACGTACCCTGCTGGAATCACGTGTGGAACTTCCCGCGCACCCCTGGAATACACATACCCTGCTCGCACGGGGCCAATTGCGTGTGGAACTTCCCGCGCACCCCTGAAATACACATACCCTGCTCGCACAGGGCCAATCGCGTGTGGAACTTCCCACGCACCCCTGAAATACACGTACCCTGCTGAAATCGCGTATGGAACTTCCCGCGCACCCCTGAAATACACATACCCTGCTGATTTTGCATGTGATACTTCCCGCGCACCCCTGATGCACACGTACACAGGACAATCGCGTGTGGAACTTCCCGCGAACCACTGAAATACACGTTCCCCGCTTGGCGTTTGCTGTTTGCCAGCCCTGTGAACTGGCCCAGGGTTAGCGCAGCCCTTTGCGATTATTTGGGGATTTTGAAGGCTTTTCCTTGCGCGAGGGCGTTCTTGGGGGCGTAACTGGCGCTGCTGCAGGGTCGCTGCGCCACGCTGCGCCACGGCTGGTTTTGGATGCGAAAATCCATAAATACGCTGTGCGCGGAAATCGATTTTAGCACACACGGCTGGCGCAGACATTCGCACGGGCATGCTGTGCGCCAGTCGCGTGCGCCACTTTTATGCGAATTTCTATGAATTACCCTGGGAGTGTGTAAAGCCATGTGGTAACGTGATTTTTTTAATACAGTGATGTCACGGCATATATTATGAGGTAAAGGATGAAGAGAGTAAACAGGAACTTCTCCGATTGTAGAGGAAAGGCAGCGATGCAGAATTAAATACAAGGTGAGGTCCATTATATAGATGACCTGGGAACTCTCCAGTCAGCTCAAGGGAGTGTCAGGAGGTAAATTCCCTCTTCCCAAGACAAGGGGAAAGAGAAGCTCTACACCATTTGTAAATACGTGTGATTTGTTGTGCACGTCCATTATATTGCAGACCCCAAGATACCTCTGCCCGGCAGAAGGGTGCGTAAGAAGGTAAATGTCCTTGTCTAAAAAGTGGAGATTGAGAAGACTCTAAAGCATTGTGCATATATTTGTGTTTTTTTTAATTTGTAGTTTAAGGTGTTTTTGAATTGTTGTGGTGCAAATTAGTAATTGTTGAATTGTGTGGAGATTTGTGTGGGGCATTAGTTTCTGGTGTGAGTGGGTGATGAGGGAAGGAAGGGATACTAGGAACGGTGGACAAATGTGGCATGAGGAGGGGGATTGATACCACTGAATCAGTATTTCACAGATGAAATAGTGCTACAAGGTCCCGTCGAATGTATGTGTACAGCACTTCCGCTGCACTGGGAAAAATCATGAAATATCACAACGACTGGAGTGTTGATATGAGGGGGCAAAAGTATAAGCCCTGGCTCAAAGAAGGAATGGACAATAGAGAGGGTTCTATGTAGGGCAGTGTTCGGCCCTACTTGGAAAGAACATGTTGACCTCTTAGGATATGTTTTGCAGGCTCTTGAGCAGGCCCATCTGACCATAAAGACAAATAAATGTCAAATTGGTCAGAGTAAAGTGGTCTACCTTGGACATGAGGTAGGAGGAGGTGAAATCAGGCCATTGCTTAGCAAAATACAAGTTGTACAAAACTGGGCCATCCCTACAACTCAAGCCCAAGTGAGAACCTTCCTAGGCCTCAGTGGTTGCTATAAGAACTTCATAGAGAACTATGGGACCATAGCTTCTCCCTTGAATGTAGACTCCTCACCCAAATTTCCTAAAAAGGTCAGGTGGAATGAGGAGTGCACTCAAGCATTTGAAGGCCTAAAGAAAGCCCTTTGTCAAGTTCCAGTCCTACGAGCTCCTGACTACAAGAAACCTTCATTGTGCAGACAGATGCTTCAAATACAGGTATAGGTGCAGTTCTGAGTCAGCTGGATGAGAAAGGTAGGGAACACCCCATTTGCTTCATCAGCAGGACGCTGAAGGAACCTGAGCCAAGGTGGGTAACCATTGAAAGAGAATGTTTTGCTATTGTGTGGTCACTGAAGAAGTTTAGACCATACTTGTATAGATCTACTTTTGTGATTCAGACTGACCACCAACCCTTGAGATGGTTGATGCAAATGAAAGGGGGAAACCCTAAACTACTGAGATGGTCAATCAGCTTGCAAGGGTTTGGTTTTACCATTGAACACAGGTCTGGGTGTCACCACCAAAATGCTGATGGTCCCTCCAGGATGTTTGACCGACTGGAGTAAGGAGATTCATCCAGGAGTGGATTAAATCCTCCTGTCCCTTAGTCTGGGGTGGACGAGTGTTTGGGGAGAATTCTGAAGAATGTGCTAATTTCCCTTACCTTTTGAAACACCCAGCAACTTTGCTGGATTTCTAGGATTTGATGTTTTACCTGGGAAGAGTATGAGCCTTTTTTTAACACTCTTCCATGTATTTTGATGTGTGTTTTACTTTTGTGTTCTTTGGTTATGGAGTTTTAAAATACCTCCATGTGCATCATCTTTTTCTGTGTGTCACACAACACCTTCAGTGCAGTGGCACAGGGATGTCTTTCAGACTTCCCAAGGTTTAAATACCTTCTCTGGGACTGACTACTGTCTCCCAGAGCATATAAAGTTACATTGACTTTACTAGTCTCTCTAAATGTACAGACTCAGCACACACTATCTTCCTATAGAGTGCTGGGGGGGTTGCCTAGCATCCCCTGAGTCAAAACACTCATGTAACAGTCAGATGTTACCCTTTCCTACTTGAAATGGCTGGTGGCAATGGTTTAGATCAAACTACCATGTTTTTCCCGACCACGAACAACGGTAGCTAAAAATCAAGTCAGCCATGTTTTTCAATATGGCGCCCAAGACCTATCTGTAAAAACAGACTCCGGTCAACTTTTTTCACTGTTTCTTTTTGTAAAGGTCTTCTTGTGTTTGTCTCTGCGCGCAAAACCAGGATTGGTCCCTTTGTTTGTTGGCCTTTGGCGGGCTTCAGTGCTGAAGCCCTCCTCTGGCGCCTGAGTGTCTGGGGTGGACAGGATGTGAGGGAGGTGCCCGAAACTCCCTGTGCTTAGTCTCCTAGGAGACCTGAATGCACTCTGGGGTGATTGGCCAGCTGGCTGTCTGGCAAGGACAGACACCCTGCTGGGTGAGTGACAGCTAGGCTGGAATGAATGGTGGAACACTGTTTAAAAGCAGGTCTCTGGGACTTGGAAAGCAGAGTCGACCACCGGAACGAAAGAACCAAAGACGAGCTGAAGGAAGACGACTGCTGCAACTCCTGGATGACCAGTGAAGCCCTGCTGCTGGTCCAAATTGCCTGAAACTCCATCAACAGAGAAGCCCTTCAAGGATAACTTTTTCCCTTGAGTTTGGTGGGACCAACCAACTCGCAAACCCCTGGACACCGTCCCCTCCTAGTAGAATTTTCTGCAGAGCGCTGTGGAAAACCAGATTGCCAGTGAGAAGGATACCAGTTTGTGGTCTTACAGGCACTCACACATTAAACCAACATTTTGCCAAGCTTGTAGCCTCTTCCCTGGGTAGTGCAGGAACCTCCCGACGTCCTCCTTCTCGTCTCCATGACTGAAGCTCAGGAACAGCGAGAGCTGCTCGAACTGCCAGGAACAACTGCCTCAGCTACAGCTCTCTTCACTTTAAAGGTTCTGTGCAGGTTTGTGAAACATTCCCGACATCGAAGGCTTGTCCTTCCCTAAACCAACATCTAACTTTTCATGTGACCAAATTCTTCTAAGACCAGTGGCAAAGACTTAACCGTTTACTACCAGAACTGTGCTATCTGGTACATACACTCTGAATCATTGAATTTGGCCCAGGCCTATGAACTGAATTGCTGGTTGTAGTTAACTGAAACCCTTTGCCCTGCCTTTGAAAGTAATTGTGCTGCATTTCTTATAATTGTGTCTATTTACCCCTTTTTAAAGTAACTGAAGTGCCATGTTGCTCCCACTTCAGGGGAGCTGAACTTGGTCAGTAACTTATTGGTTGTGTAGAAGCTAAAGAAGATTCTGGATCAATACCGGTTATTAACCAAGTCACAAAATATTTTGCCTCCCTTGTGGTGTCAGGTATCCAGACTAGAGCCAACGCAACATGGATGCACATAACTTAAAATTATTCAGCTGGTAAAACAGACAGAGCAGGGCCTTAATTCAATTAAGAGTGATAAGGCTCATGACTCTCTAGAACAGATATGCTCTGGACTTGCTCATAGCCATGGAAGGAGGCGCATGCATGAGAATTGGAGGGTCGTGCTGTACGTACATTCCCCCGAGAAATGCTGACAATGCATCATTGTCCCATGCAACAGGGGCCCCTCACAATTTGAGATCTGCCATAGAGAAAGAAGCTGGAGTGAGTGCAGATGGCTTGTTAGATGCCATTTGTCCATGGGCCCCATCATGGTTAGAAATCGCTGTAAAACCTCTGGTTCCCATCGTAGTATTTTTGCTGGTCATTTTTTGCTCCTGTCAGATGATGCTGGGGGGCTGCACAAAGACTCTGCGGAAGAGCGCCATGATGATGATTTTGAGTAGGGTGGGTAAAGCTCCTCCTCTGGCAAAAAATAGGTACACCCAGACTGATAGATGGAATGGGCTGTAAGGCCAAGAATGGCAAAAATAGAGCAGCATTTGGAACCCCTGGGGACAGTGACCACACCCTCACCAGACCCAGATAATTATATTGAGTGTTGTATCGATTTAGCAGGGGACAGGGGTGCTGTATCATGACTGCCACCCCAGACAAATATGCCTGGTGGGTGTGTATGTCATGTGAGTAGAGCACGAGTTCCCAAGGACAACAAGTATAGAAGGAAGGAAGAAGGGTTAGGTAATGGAGTATTAACTAAAGGGGGGAATGCTGGGATGCACATTCAGCATCCCAACCTGTCAAAGAGGTTCAGGTAGATGAAAACCAATTAGAAAACAACACCGTGGGAGTAGAGTAAAGGTTGCGCCGGCGAATAGCATGTACATTGTCTTATTTAAGTCTGCCACATATTACTTACATATAACAAAACAGAAACTGCAACACATGTATTAATGTTGTCGTTGCAGATGTCATCACTAGGGCAGTTTTATAGGCCCGGTATTAAGTTGATGTATTGTAGTGATGTAGAATAACGTGATAAGGATAAGGTAAGGATTTACATAAGTGGAAGATGGAGTCAGCAAGGTAATGTGGTAGAAGTGAGGTCAGTGTAATAACTTGCCAGAAGTGTCACCATTTTTGGTGTTACGGCCTAGTACATGATGAACAGGAACATATACAGGCCTTGGTGTGGAGCTGGGGCTCTGGTAGTTAAGCTCCAAAAACAAATCCCCTTTCCTGTTCCCCAGGAGAGAAGCCGAGGACAGAGGTGCCCATGTTGCGCAGACAGCACTAACTCTATCTAGCTGTTGTGCCTGAACGTGATGGGAATGGAATGTTAGTTGGTGAAAGAGCAGGAAGGGATGCACCATTTGAAGGAGAAATTCATGAGAATAGGGCACAAGGCTCTGTGATGCCAAAGAGACAGGCAATTATTTAGAAAACTACTGTCTTCACCCCAGGGCAGACACCACATTTGAATTACAGCAAGACACACAACTTAAGCAAACAAATCCTTGAAATTCAGACTCAAGAGCAGTGCCCTGGTCACGTCATCTCTGGGCACCTGGGTTTGGGAGGAGATAAGGAGGAGCCCTTCCTGGAAGTCTTGTGATTTGGGATAGAAGGAGCAGAGGTGATGCCAATTAATTTAGTATATGGTCTGGGGTGTAGCTTGCACGTGACATGGTGTCTGGGTTAATAAGAAAGCCTATTGTCTCCAGAAAAGCTGGGTCAGTCTTGCGAAGTTTATTTGATCACATCTGGAATAGGTAATGGTCCCAAATTGACAAACATTTTGATACAAATCCACCAATCATATACCAGGGTTCAACAGTGACGATGTCAGGGATCACGTGTCCATGGGAATGGGGTAGTATAGATGTGGCCGATTGGGCAAATTACTTTAGAGTGGATTAGAATGTTCTATAGGTAGTAGCCAATGAGGGTGGTAGGATTATGAGGGTGGTAGGATTATGGTGTACTCATTATAATTCATAGTATTGTTAATTTGTGGATTCTATGCTATGAAAGATGTCACATCTTGAGATAAGATGAGCTCCATGCCAGTTTGGTCCTATGGGACCATCTGAAACCCTTTTTGCAAGTATTACACCTTGTTTTCCCCTGAATAGGGTGGCAATTGTTATTTTGTTGTTTGGATTGGCCGATCGGGCAAATTACTTTAGAGTGGATTAGAATGTTCTATAGGTAGTAGCCAATGAGGGTGGTAGGATTATGAGGGTGGTAGGATTATGGTGTACTCATTATTATGCATAGTATTGTTAATTTGTGGATTCTATGCTATAAAGGATGTCACATCTTGTGATAAGATGAGCTGCATGCCAGTTTGGTCATATGGGACCATCTGAGACCCTTTTTGCATGTATTACACCTTGTTTTCCCCTGCAAAGGGGTGCAATGGTTATTTTGTTTTTTGGATTGTTTTTATTCTCTGGTTTTTGGGCTCCCATGTTTGAACAGCTTATCTTTTGTCCCAGAATTCTGCGGTCAGAGTGAATCCCTGGGAATTAGGTATTACAAGTTGTCACTAAGTGAAAAGAGTAATATATCACCTAATATCTCTACATAGCTTGCCTGCCGAAAAGAAGAAAACATCCTGCATGCTGTTAGCTCACTCATTCACAATGTAAACAAACATTTTGTATAAAATCAAGTCTTTGTAACTATTTTCAGACAGAAACTGTGCAAACATCTCAAATATGGAGATTTAAATTAGCGCTGCTTCTTTTTAACATCTCAGTGAAGCAAATCACATTGCAATTTATGATAGGCTTTATTTTCTCTAACACTATCAACAAGTATTGGTATCATAGAACATTTTTAGAATATACATTATATCCACATATAACGTGCTTATTCTCAGGATAATTCCATTCTAAATGTAGGATACTGTTGGTTTCTAATGCAGTCACATATGGTAAATACAGATTGCGGCATGTAGGACAATTTGATTTACACGCTTAGTTTTAAGATGTAAGATTGTGTTATTGTAAAGCACAAAATCTAGGGTAATTCAAAGTGCCACATGAACATAAGAGTATAACTTTAAAATAGGACAGGAGTCAATGCTTCATTTGTACTTGACATTAGAAGCCCACGTAATGTAAGTCCTTTTTGCTGTGCTATAGCACAAGCAATGAAAACAGGCTTTTAAATTGACACTTGTTGTTTTGAAATAAAGTGGACAAAATAACCTCCTTCCTACTTCACTTTAATGATATCACTTTACTCATGATTTCTCTTTTTATGTAACCTATAGTTTCGACAGGTCAAGAAGTTGCATTATTCCCTGAAAATCTGTGACAATGTTATACATACACATACCCTGCTCGCACAGGGCCAATCGCGTGTGGAACTTCCCACGCACCCCTGAAATACACATACCCTGCTGAAATCGCGTATGGAACTTCCCGCGCACCCCTGAAATACACATACCCTGCTGATTTTGCGTGTGATACTTCCCGCGCACCCCTGATGCACACGTACACAGGACAATCGCGTGTGGAACTTCCCGCGAACCACTGAAATACACGTTCCCCGCTTGGCGTTTGCTGTTTGCCAGCCCTGTGAACTGGCCCAGGGTTAGCGCAGCCCTTTGCGATTATTTGGGGATTTTGAAGGCTTTTCCTTGCGCGAGGGCGTTCTTGGGGGCGTAACTGGCGCTGCTGCAGGGTCGCTGCGCCACGCTGCGCCACGGCTGGTTTTGGATGCGAAAATCCATAAATACGCTGTGCGCGGAAATCGATTTTAGCGCACACGGCTGGCGCAGACATTCGCACGGGCATGCTGTGCGCCAGTCGCGTGCGCCACTTTTATGCGAATTTCCATGAATTACCCTGGGAGTGTGTAAAGCCATGTGGTAGCGTGATTTTTTTTATACAGTGATGTCACGGCATATATTATGAGGTAAAGGATGAAGAGAGTAAACAGGAACTTCTCCGATTGTAGAGGAAAGGCAGCGATGCAGAATTAAATACAAGGTGAGGTCCATTATATAGATGACCTGGGAACTCTCCAGTCAGCTCAAGGGAGTGTCAGGAGGTAAATTCCCTCTTCCCAAGACAAGGGGAAAGAGAAGCTCTACACCATTTGTAAATACGTGTGATTTGTTGTGCACGTCCATTATATTGCAGACCCCAAGATACCTCTGCCCGGCAGAAGGGTGCGTAAGAAGGTAAATGTCCTTGTCTAAAAAGTGGAGATTGAGAAGACTCTAAAGCATTGTGCATATATTTGTGTTTTTTTAAATTTGTAGTTTAAGGTGTTTTTGAATTGTTGTGGTGCAAATTAGTAATTGTTGAATTGTGTGGAGATTTGTGTGGGGCATTAGTTTCTGGTGTGAGTGGGTGATGAGGGAAGGAAGGGATACTAGGAACGGTGGACAAATGTGGCATGAGGAGGGGGATTGATACCACTGAATCAGTATTTCACAGGTGAAATAGTGCTACAAGGTCCCGTCGAATGTATGTGTACAGCACTTCCGCTGCACTGGGAAAAATCATGAAATATCACAACGACTGGAGTGTTGATATGAGGGGGCAAAAGTATAAGCCCTGGCTCAAAGAAGGAATGGACAATAGAGAGGGTTCTATGTAGGGCAGTGTTCGGCCCTACTTGGAAAGAACATGTTGACCTCTTAGGATATGTTTTGCAGGCTCTTGAGCAGGCCCATCTGACCATAAAGACAAATAAATGTCAAATTGGTCAGAGTAAAGTGGTCTACCTTGGACATGAGGTAGGAGGAGGTGAAATCAGGCCATTGCTTAGCAAAATACAAGTTGTACAAAACTGGGCCATCCCTACAACTCAAGCCCAAGTGAGAACCTTCCTAGGCCTCAGTGGTTGTATAAGAACTTCATAGAGAACTATGGGACCATAGCTTCTCCCTTGAATGTAGACTCCTCACCCAAATTTCCTAAAAAGGTCAGGTGGAATGAGGAGTGCACTCAAGCATTTGAAGGCCTAAAGAAAGCCCTTTGTCAAGTTCCAGTCCTACGAGCTCCTGACTACAAGAAACCTTCATTGTGCAGACAGATGCTTCAAATACAGGTATAGGTGCAGTTCTGAGTCAGCTGGATGAGAAAGGTAGGGAACACCCCATTTGCTTCATCAGCAGGACGCTGAAGGAACCTGAGCCAAGGTGGGTAACCATTGAAAGAGAATGTTTTGCTATTGTGTGGTCACTGAAGAAGTTTAGACCATACTTGTATAGATCTACTTTTGTGATTCAGACTGACCACCAACCCTTGAGATGGTTGATGCAAATGAAAGGGGGAAACCCTAAACTACTGAGATAGTCAATCAGCTTGCAAGGGTTTGGTTTTACCATTGAACACAGGTCTGGGTGTCACCACCAAAATGCTGATGGTCCCTCCAGGATGTTTGACCGACTGGAGTAAGGAGATTCATCCAGGAGTGGATTAAATCCTCCTGTCCCTTAGTCTGGGGTGGACGAGTGTTTGGGGAGAATTCTGAAGAATGTGCTAATTTCCCTTACCTTTTGAAACCCCCAGCAACTTTGCTGGATTTCTAGGATTTGATGTTTTACCTGGGAAGAGTATGAGCCTTTTTTTAACACTCTTCCATGTATTTTGATGTGTGTTTTACTTTTGTGTTCTTTGGTTATGGAGTTTTAAAATACCTCCATGTGCATCATCTTTTTCTGTGTGTCACACAACACCTTCAGTGCAGTGGCACAGGGATGTCTTTCAGACTTCCCAAGGTTTAAATACCTTCTCTGGGACTGACTACTGTCTCCCAGAGCATATAAAGTTACATTGACTTTACTAGTCTCTCTAAATGTACAGACTCAGCACACACTATCTTCCTATAGAGTGCTGGGGGGGTTGCCTAGCATCCCCTGAGTCAAAACACTCATGTAACAGTCAGATGTTACCCTTTCCTACTTGAAATGGCTGGTGGCAATGGTTTAGATCAAACTACCATGTTTTTCCCGACCACGAACAACGGTAGCTAAAAATCAAGTCAGCCATGTTTTTCAATATGGCGCCCAAGACCTATCTGTAAAAACAGACTCCGGTCAACTTTTTTCACTGTTTCTTTTTGTAAAGGTCTTCTTGTGTTTGTCTCTGCGCGCAAAACCAGGATTGGTCCCTTTGTTTGTTGGCCTTTGGCGGGCTTCAGTGCTGAAGCCCTCCTCTGGCGCCTGAGTGTCTGGGGTGGACAGGATGTGAGGGAGGTGCCCGAAACTCCCTGTGCTTAGTCTCCTAGGAGACCTGAATGCACTCTGGGGTGATTGGCCAGCTGGCTGTCTGGCAAGGACAGACACCCTGCTGGGTGAGTGACAGCTAGGCTGGAATGAATGGTGGAACACTGTTTAAAAGCAGGTCTCTGGGACTTGGAAAGCAGAGTCGACCACCGGAACGAAAGAACCAAAGACGAGCTGAAGGAAGACGACTGCTGCAACTCCTGGATGACCAGTGAAGCCCTGCTGCTGGTCCAAATTGCCTGAAACTCCATCAACAGAGAAGCCCTTCAAGGATAACTTTTTCCCTTGAGTTTGGTGGGACCAACCAACTCGCAAACCCCTGGACACCGTCCCCTCCTAGTAGAATTTTCTGCAGAGCGCTGTGGAAAACCAGATTGCCAGTGAGAAGGATACCAGTTTGTGGTCTTACAGGCACTCACACATTAAACCAACATTTTGCCAAGCTTGTAGCCTCTTCCCTGGGTAGTGCAGGAACCTCCCGACGTCCTCCTTCTCGTCTCCATGACTGAAGCTCAGGAACAGCGAGAGCTGCTCGAACTGCCAGGAACAACTGCCTCAGCTACAGCTCTCTTCACTTTAAAGGTTCTGTGCAGGTTTGTGAAACATTCCCGACATCGAAGGCTTGTCCTTCCCTAAACCAACATCTAACTTTTCATGTGACCAAATTCTTCTAAGACCAGTGGCAAAGACTTAACCGTTTACTACCAGAACTGTGCTATCTGGTACATACACTCTGAATCATTGAATTTGGCCCAGGCCTATGAACTGAATTGCTGGTTGTAGTTAACTGAAACCCTTTGCCCTGCCTTTGAAAGTAATTGTGCTGCATTTCTTATAATTGTGTCTATTTACCCCTTTTTAAAGTAACTGAAGTGCCATGTTGCTCCCACTTCAGGGGAGCTGAACTTGGTCAGTAACTTATTGGTTGTGTAGAAGCTAAAGAAGATTCTGGATCAATACCGGTTATTAACCAAGTCACAAAATATTTTGCCTCCCTTGTGGTGTCAGGTATCCAGACTAGAGCCAACGCAACATGGATGCACATAACTTAAAATTATTCAGCTGGTAAAACAGACAGAGCAGGGCCTTAATTCAATTAAGAGTGATAAGGCTCATGACTCTCTAGAACAGATATGCTCTGGACTTGCTCATAGCCATGGAAGGAGGCGCATGCATGAGAATTGGAGGGTCGTGCTGTACGTACATTCCCCCGAGAAATGCTGACAATGCATCATTGTCCCATGCAACAGGGGCCCCTCACAATTTGAGATCTGCCATAGAGAAAGAAGCTGGAGTGAGTGCAGATGGCTTGTTAGATGCCATTTGTCCATGGGCCCCATCATGGTTAGAAATCGCTGTAAAACCTCTGGTTCCCATCGTAGTATTTTTGCTGGTCATTTTTTGCTCCTGTCAGATGATGCTGGGGGGCTGCACAAAGACTCTGCGGAAGAGCGCCATGATGTTGATTTTGAGTAGGGTGGGTAAAGCTCCTCCTCTGGCAAAAAATAGGTACACCCAGACTGATAGATGGAATGGGCTGTAAGGCCAAGAATGGCAAAAATAGAGCAGCATTTGGAACCCCTGGGGACAGTGACCACACCCTCACCAGACCCAGATAATTATATTGAGTGTTGTATCGATTTAGCAGGGGACAGGGGTGCTGTATCATGACTGCCACCCCAGACAAATATGCCTGGTGGGTGTGTATGTCATGTGAGTAGAGCACGAGTTCCCAAGGACAACAAGTATAGAAGGAAGGAAGAAGGGTTAGGTAATGGAGTATTAACTAAAGGGGGGAATGCTGGGATGCACATTCAGCATCCCAACCTGTCAAAGAGGTTCAGGTAGATGAAAACCAATTAGAAAACAACACCGTGGGAGTAGAGTAAAGGTTGCGCCGGCGAATAGCATGTACATTGTCTTATTTAAGTCTGCCACATATTACTTACATATAACAAAACAGAAACTGCAACACATGTATTAATGTTGTCGTTGCAGATGTCATCACTAGGGCAGTTTTATAGGCCCGGTATTAAGTTGATGTATTGTAGTGATGTAGAATAACGTGATAAGGATAAGGTAAGGATTTACATAAGTGGAAGATGGAGTCAGCAAGGTAATGTGGTAGAAGTGAGGTCAGTGTAATAACTTGCCAGAAGTGTCACCATTTTTGGTGTTACGGCCTAGTACATGATGAACAGGAACATATACAGGCCTTGGTGTGGAGCTGGGGCTCTGGTAGTTAAGCTCCAAAAACAAATCCCCTTTCCTGTTCCCCAGGAGAGAAGCCGAGGACAGAGGTGCCCATGTTGCGCAGACAGCACTAACTCTATCTAGCTGTTGTGCCTGAACGTGATGGGAATGGAATGTTAGTTGGTGAAAGAGCAGGAAGGGATGCACCATTTGAAGGAGAAATTCATGAGAATAGGGCACAAGGCTCTGTGATGCCAAAGAGACAGGCAATTATTTAGAAAACTACTGTCTTCACCCCAGGGCAGACACCACATTTGAATTACAGCAAGACACACAACTTAAGCAAACAAATCCTTGAAATTCAGACTCAAGAGCAGTGCCCTGGTCACGTCATCTCTGGGCACCTGGGTTTGGGAGGAGATAAGGAGGAGCCCTTCCTGGAAGTCTTGTGATTTGGGATAGAAGGAGCAGAGGTGATGCCAATTAATTTAGTATATGGTCTGGGGTGTAGCTTGCACGTGACATGGTGTCTGGGTTAATAAGAAAGCCTATTGTCTCCAGAAAAGCTGGGTCAGTCTTGCGAAGTTTATTTGATCACATCTGGAATAGGTAATGGTCCCAAATTGACAAACATTTTGATACAAATCCACCAATCATATACCAGGGTTCAACAGTGACGATGTCAGGGATCACGTGTCCATGGGAATGGGGTAGTATAGATGTGGCCGATTGGGCAAATTACTTTAGAGTGGATTAGAATGTTCTATAGGTAGTAGCCAATGAGGGTGGTGGGATTATGAGGGTGGTAGGATTATGGTGTACTCATTATAATTCATAGTATTGTTAATTTGTGGATTCTATGCTATGAAAGATGTCACATCTTGAGATAAGATGAGCTCCATGCCAGTTTGGTCCTATGGGACCATCTGAAACCCTTTTTGCAAGTATTACACCTTGTTTTCCCCTGAATAGGGTGGCAATTGTTATTTTGTTGTTTGGATTGGCCGATCGGGCAAATTACTTTAGAGTGGATTAGAATGTTCTATAGGTAGTAGCCAATGAGGGTGGTTGGATTATGAGGGTGGTAGGATTATGGTGTACACATTATTATGCACAGTATTGTTAATTTGTGGATTCTATGCTATAAAGGATGTCACATCTTGTGATAAGATGAGCTGCATGCCAGTTTGGTCGTATGGGACCATCTGAGACCCTTTTTGCATGTATTACACCTTGTTTTCCCCTGCAAAGGGGTGCAATGGTTATTTTGTTTTTTGGATTGTTTTTATTCTCTGGTTTTTGGGCTCCCATGTTTGAACAGCTTATCTTTTGTCCCAGAATTCTGCGGTCAGAGTGAATCCCTGGGAATTAGGTATTACAAGTTGTCACTAAGTGAAAAGAGTAATATATCACCTAATATCTCTACATAGCTTGCCTGCCGAAAAGAAGAAAACATCCTGCATGCTGTTAGCTCACTCATTCACAATGTAAACAAACATTTTGTATAAAATCAAGTCTTTGTAACTATTTTCAGACAGAAACTGTGCAAACATCTCAAATATGGAGATTTAAATTAGCGCTGCTTCTTTTTAACATCTCAGTGAAGCAAATCACATTGCAATTTATGATAGGCTTTATTTTCTCTAACACTATCAACAAGTATTGGTATCATAGAACATTTTTAGAATATACATTATATCCACATATAACGTGCTTATTCTCAGGATAATTCCATTCTAAATGTAGGATACTGTTGGTTTCTAATGCAGTCACATATGGTAAATACAGATTGCGGCATGTAGGACAATTTGATTTACACGCTTAGTTTTAAGATGTAAGATTGTGTTATTGTAAAGCACAAAATCTAGGGTAATTCAAAGTGCCACATGAACATAAGAGTATAACTTTAAAATAGGACAGGAGTCAATGCTTCATTTGTACTTGACATTAGAAGCCCACGTAATGTAAGTCATTTTTGCTGTGCTATAGCACAAGCAATGAAAACAGGCTTTTAAATTGACACTTGTTATTTTGAAATAAAGTGGACAAAATAACCTCCTTCCTACTTCACTTTAATGATATCACTTTACTCATGATTTCTCTTTTTATGTAACCTATAGTTTCGACAGGTCAAGAAGTTGCATTATTCCCTGAAAATCTGTGACAATGTTATACAGCATTTCACAAACTTAGGGACAAATTATCTCTGTGAAAACTGGGGAATTAATTTATTTTACTACTGCCAAAGTATGTGCAATCATGAATTTTGTGGCCTTTTTTTTAAATACACTTTCACAAGGTTTCCCTTATAGCCCAATTCCCATACAGTGGTCAAGCTAGTAAAGAATGCCCTTAAAAGGGTTCTTAGTGATTCCATCGACAGCCAGACTATCGACAACCATACCATTGACAAAAAAGCATCGGAAAAAAAACATTGAATGCATTCCTTTTTTTAAATGTTGGGGTTCCCCCCAACCCCTCTTTTTTTAAAACATTAAAACACATTTTCACTAAACTAAACCTTTTACCATTTAAAAAAAAATGCATTTGATGGGTTTTATTTTGATGCATTTCTTTCAATGGTATGGTCTGTCGATGCTTTGGATTCAAAGCAATGACCGGATACCCTTAAAAAACTTTCAGTTGCTATCAGCGGTTTCAAATAATTCTTGGGACATATATCTAAATGCATTAGGATTGTTATACTCACTTTTTGTTTGTGTGTATTTTATAAAGGCACTGGACAGGTACTGACATCAACAGCCATTGATTGTACAGCCAGGTAAGCACTGCTCCCAGTCGGTCCACTGCTATCAGAATCCCTCTGAGGTCATCTGTTTCTGTCATGCGAAAGGTTTCTGAATCAGACTCTCTTTGGAAAAAGGTCTTCATATGGGTGATTCCTATCAGCTACATCCAAGAATTTAAATTCCCACACAGCACTTCTTTTTTTGGGCACTCCCCCCTTTATGCTTATTCTCCAAGAACTGTCCTATTGTGTGCAAGTGTGTGCCTTAAACTGATAAACCCCATGCAACATATTCTCATCGGATAGACCCTATCATTGGTTTTCTTCAGATATTAACACTCACATTTAACCTACCCTTTATTTTGAGTGGTCAAATGTATTTTCCCATGTGGCAATGGAGGTTTGTATCATCCCATCTGGAGTGCTCATCAGATTTGGACTCAATTCAATGTTTCTTCCATACCCTTTGTTACAGAACGGTACCACTTGTGGATATTCTTTGCATCCCAAGGGTTTGTAATAGTAAAACAATAATGAAATATGCAAATGTTCAATCATTCATATTTCTTCCAATATCACATTTGGATTTATGTTATGGGGAATGCTTAATTGAATTCAAACATGTGTTTTGTATGTAAAACAAGCAATGTGTTCCAAAGTTATGATCAATAAGGTCTTTTCATTTCAATGCAGCTAAATAAACCTACATTTATTGTAACTGATATTTCTAATCTATTGCCTGTCTACACTAGAATCAATTATTAACTTCAAGTGCTGACTTAGGCCTCCTTACATCCCAGGTCTTGAAGGAGACACACACCAGCTGGTAGTTTATTGGTGTGACACAGATCAAAAACAATGAGGTCTGCTTCGAAATGTAGGGTCTCATTACAAGTACGGCGGTGCAGGTAAAAAGGTTGATAAAGTGCCAGTAATCCTATTACCCCTGCTTTACTGCACTGCCAGACTACAGGTTTGGTGGTATGCAGGAAAATGCACTTCCAGCAAAACCTTAGAGGTAAATCTTCTGCTTTAACTCCAAAATCGTCAGATTTACTTTGCTGTAATTCCACTGGCAGTCACTGTACCAAAAATCCCCATGGAGCCATATGAACTCCAAAAATGGGGAATTCATTTGTAATCCTGTGGTATCTCCATGGGACAAAGTAACAGTAACATTAATCATTTTTTTTTCAATAATTTGGCAGATTTAATGCTGACGTACCACCAAAGTCAGAATGAGGACCATACTCTTTAGATTTGTTATAAGTCATTTATAACGCACCTATACAGATGTGTTTCTGATGTATTGTTTTACTCAGAAATAGATCTTAACCTCTTGATCTGGCTCTCCCGCATTAACTGTATGACACCAAAAAGCCCACGATTTTGGAATGCAAAAGACTTTACTTAGTTGATTTTTTTTAATTTCGACATATGCTCTGTGAGGTGTATATTATAGAGGTGACAAACTGTGCACACTAAATCTTCCTTAGTAACTTGTGTTTCAGATACATTAAATACCCATACAATTCATGAACATGCATAAAACATATGAGAGGTTTATACACATACAAACATAAACAACTATTGTAAGAGCTAAAACATAAATGAGGCCATCACCGAAATGAGCCACAGTCCTGTGAAACCCCCTATAATATTTTAGCTCATGTAAACAAACAATTGTGTATTGTTTTAGATGCACAATTTGTAAACACAAATCAGCAGACCATAAGTACATTGGTGCCAGACCAGGCAAGGTTATATCTGAAAAGATATGAGACACTAGAACCGAGAAGATCGGGCAATACTTAAAGTGGTTAGATATTTATTATATAACACATTTTTATGAAACAATGTGTGTTTGTCCTTAATGTGTTTTACATGATAATTGTGATTTGACTTTTGAGTGTGATTTTATTTTTGTATTTTCCACCGGAAGACTAAAAATCGAATAAGGTATTACATAAGAAGATATTTATGAGAAAGCCTTTTCAAGAAAGGCAACACATGTCCACGTTTTCCGGACAATTTTGCTAAGACTTTTGCAAAAAATGTCTAATGCAAACTTCATTAGTTAGTGGGAAATCATTTGAGGAATAATGTGACATAATCTGAATTTACCAGGCACAGACGTATCTATAATGCCACTTCCCTGCATGTCATACACCACATGCACTAGTAGACATGAGGGCCACTCATGAACTCGGATCAACATTTCTCAATGAAATTGCAGCTGTGGGAGCTAATATCTGTGAAAAGTCCTAATTCCAAAAGGGTGATGGCTGGCAGGTTTAGAATTAATCTTGACCTATGCCATTGCTCTGGGCAACCCTCCATACCATCATTGTTTACCTGCCAAGCCATTACAAAAGGAGAAAGAACATATGCACACCAGGCTTGATTCCACCTGAAAAGGGTCAGTCCAGCCAAAAAGGCTAGGCCACATCCCTTCTGCTTGAGATCACAAGCATCCCCAGACATGTTTAAGCCTTGTTGGTCCTCATCAGCGAGGACTAGCTTGGGTGTCTAGGGCCAAATGACACAGAATCCACGTTTGGGCAAACCCGTCCAACTCGCGTTGACTA
Organism: Ambystoma mexicanum; assembly: GCF_040938575.1. Lineage (NCBI taxonomy): Eukaryota > Metazoa > Chordata > Amphibia > Caudata > Ambystomatidae > Ambystoma > Ambystoma mexicanum. Next base: position 920,500,792 of record NC_090921.1, read on the forward strand.
CAGCAAAACAAAAGTGGTCCTGAGCCTTGCAATTTGTCATACATTAACACAAAGAAATAAAGAACATTGAGAAATGTCCTTATCCATTCAAATAATGTTTTTGAGCTCTATTGCCTACTGGAGTTTTGGCTGATCTGCGGCCATCAACTATAGCAGTGGCCCAGCATTCTTTAGGGAAACAAAACCAACTTGACAATGGAGACGCCTCACAAATAATACTCCTACAAAACACATGTTATAACAATAACAGCCTTATAACAATAACATTTGTTTTGTTGGGGTATTATTTCTTCACTATTGTCAAGACTTGATGGTCACGAGGAACAAGAATACCTCCGTCCCTAAGCAGCCAACAGCGAGATAAGGAATTACTTGCTGTTCGAAGATTACGGCCACAGGTGGTAGAAACAGGATACCCAGGGCTTCCGGATGGCTGCTGAAAGGGAAAGGGCAAGTTAGGTAATGGCAGAAGGTACTCAAGTTCTATTATGCAGAATATAGAAAGGACACCTACCAGAAGCCGAGAAATGATGGGCAATAGATGGATAGGGCAATACCTGTTCCCTCGGTGGGTCAAACAACATACGAAGGCACTGGGATGAATGAGGGAGTGCCTTACACCACACTGGAATGCCTGTAGTCTGATGAAATGGACCTGTGGCTGATGGAAGGCAAAAGATGGTAAGCCCAGGTCTGTCAATCAAGGGATAATCCGTGAGGCAGTCCGTAAACAATCCGAGATCAAAACCCAGTTGCAAGAATCCAGAGGCGTGGTGATGAATCGACAATCCGTGAGGCAGTCCATAAAGAATCTGAGATTTAAAAAAAACAGGAAAAACAGTTTGAGAGAGTAGTACCAGAAGGATGAAGCAAAGAGTGGTCCGTAGAACGAAGTCCAGAGGTCTTGGTAACACGAAGGATCAAAACATCCAAGTCGGAACGCCAAACGCTGTACACAAACAGCTGAGAAGCGCGGTCTTCATAGATAGTGTTTGTTTTATACCGCGACTTCCGCTACGCGAGCCTATGGTTCACGTGATGTGTCACGTGAGCCTATGGCTGACCTCGTGCAATGGTTTGGACCTTGCAGCTGTAGGCGTGGCTTGCATCTGGATGACAGTGTTCCCGGAAGCAAGGTACTCTTTAGGCTCCGTGTACCTGTTCTTTGTTGTACATATAGACGCCACGGGAGTTGCCACCTCGGGTACATACGGTGGCTCCTCCCTTGGCAACCTCTCCAGTGATTTGGTAATGCTTTCCCCACTGAGGGAACAAAACTCTAATGCAGGCTAAGGGAGGAGACAGGCGCGTCAGACCCGGGCTCCGGGCACTTCCTTGAGCGAGATCTGGAGTGGGAATCAGGTTTCTGCTAAGGGTATGCCAGGGAATGAGTGCAGAGACACGTGGGCATGACAACTATGTATAATTGAATAATCTATTAAAATAACACTGCTTGCATTGTCACTCTCGCTCCATTAATTTGATTGCAGTGCTGATACCTCAATTCTTGTTTCTCTGTGACTCTGATTCATTTGCATGAGTTGCAGGGTTATTTTCTCCTCCTCGTAGCCAATAGGAAGTAAGCTGGCGCTACAGTCGTGGGTGGATGTGTCTCTTTATTAATTCGATAACAACCCTACAACCTGGGCACATTATAGGTAAGTTACAATTTACAGGTTGCACACAGGAAGTCACAGTCAATGTATACATTAATACAGCAAGGAACAGGCAGTATAATACATAAAGTGATTCAAGCAAGCAAGTTTACAAAACAGAAGTAAACATTAATTTGTCATAAAGATCCTCATAAATTCCTAGTGAATAGCCAGATTTTGGTATTTTTCCTAAAACTGAAAAATGACTGGTCTGCTCTCAACTCAGTAGGGAGGGTGTTCCATAACTGAGAAGCCATTACAGGAAAGCTGCCACCCCCTGCTTTTTTCATATTAAATCTAGGGACTGTTAGAAGGAGTTAGCCGCCCTCGTGGGGCGTGCTGCAGATTTTTTGACAATTGTTGCCATTAGATATTGGAGGGGCAGAGTTGTGTAGGCATTTGTGGGTGAGGGAGACCATTTTTAACTGAATTCTGTCATTGATTGAAAGCCATGTGTTCGGTCGCCTCATCTCCGAGATATGTTTTCGTCTGGGAATACTTAGGGCTGTTCTAAGTGCATTCTTTTGGAGTATTTGAAGTTTGTGACCGATGTGTTTGGTATCTCCTAGGTAAAGGGCATTGCAATAATCGAGTTTTGAGAGAATTAAAGCTCTCACTAAAGTGATGCTACTCTACGTGGGTAGGAAAGGTTTGCAAGCCTGAATCAGCTTACAGGTGGAAGATGTGGCTGAGGCAGTGGAGTTAACTTGTTTTCATAAGTTAAGAGATGAGTGTAGGTAAAAACCTAAGGTTTTTACCTCCTTAGCCACTTTAATATCGATCCTGTCAATGTTCAAGGAATGATATTTCTTTCAAAGTTTGTTGTGGTTAGCCTGTGCTTCCAGGAGCAGGAGCTCCGTCTTATCATCATTCAGGCACAGGACATGTGCGGCCATCCAGGCCTGAATGACTGAGTAGATTTATTTCACTAAGGCCAGGTCAGTATTGTAGTCTCCAGTAAGTGGTATCTGTAAAGGAACTCCGGAGAGGGGCATCTCTACTCCTGCTCTCTGTATGGCAGATTTGAAGCACAGAGCACCCCAGCCAAGAGTCTCTAAGTGGTAAAACGGGGTCGAGCAATCAAGGCTTAGCTCTCAGGAGTGATGCAGGTTGTTTTTTAAGTACAGTGTAGTCCCCAAGTACCCACAAAGGAATGTCCACACACTATGTTAGTGAAAACAAAGTCTTTATATAAATAAGGTTCATGTTATATACAAAATCACAATAATACACTTTGTACTCTGACAATACTATAATGGCAAATATATACAGGTCTATGTAGTACCACTCTTTCTATCGATTACTTTGAAATGCCACCACAGCTAATTTCCCCAAATACATATGAATCAGATTATAAGATGAATCAATGATAGACACCGAAAGAATGCAAGTTAAATCAAGCAATGGCAGAACAGTCTATCCCTCTACCATGAGACAGTTCTGTGCAAGGATCCCCCCACCATGGCAACCTGTAAATAAAGCGTATTTGGCAAGCCCAGTCCGATTATGCTCGATATAGTCTTGAGTCCTTCTAAAAGGTTCCACAACCCCAAAGTGTCTGGTTTTGTAGAGTTCTTCGGTAAGTCGTTGACGGGCCCTTCTTGAGTTCACTCCCTTTAAGCCAGGAGACAGGGGTCAACGAGAGATTAAACAGTGTTGTCGCAGCAGCAGCTTTGAATCTTGCGGTGCTAGTTGATGAATGGTCGACAACATCCTGCAAGTTGAGGCGTTGCCGCAAAGAGTCAATGAAGAACTGTGGCCCAGCAAAGGCGTTGAGTCGTCAGTGTCTATGCCAGTGGTATTCAAACTGTGGGGCGTGACCTCCAGGGGTCCGCGGGTGCATCGCTGGGGGGCCCGGAGTGCTCAGCATGAAATATAAAAAACATTTTTTTTTTTTTAGATTGGAAGAAATGAGATTGTCTCAGGCAACAATGAAAGTGGCCTGCAGTTCTAAATGCATATCCATTCCTTTAGTCACAGACTGGGCCTCATTACAACTGTGGCGGTACGGTAACAACGATGCCGGTAAGCTACCGGCACCGTTGCTACCATACCACCATAGTATGAGTTGTGCTCACGGGTGCCTGACAGCCCGCAAGGTCTGACCTGGCAGGCCGTGCAGCACCCGCAAGCACAGCTCGTCGGATACACCAGCACCGTTATTAACGGTGCCTGTGCATCCAAGCTCCCCATTTCCATTAAGCCCTATGGGGCTCAAATGGGAATGGGGATCTACCGCTACCCGCGAAAGGGCAATTAGCAGGTCCGCCTAACTTGGCATGACCCGGTAATTGCCTATTTGCGGGTGCCGTACCCGGATGCAACTCCGGCGGTAGCCATGCCGGTTTTACCAGCACAGCTACCGCCAGGGTTGTAATGAGGCCCACTATTTCAGTAGTACCCAAGGGGGTGCTTTGTGTTAAAATATAAGTACATTGTGATCTATTCAGCAACAATGGTCAAAATTACTAACTGTATAGTTAAGTAACTCATCAAACTGGTCCACATTAGCCAAAATGGTGGCCCATTTTGAATGGCCCACCCTAGCATTTTAAATTTTTGGTACAGGCATTGCCCTATAGGCCAGTTCGAGCCTGGCAGCTCATCCATAATGGGAAGGGGGTGCCCACCCAGTGCCCCCTCACTCATAATGGAGGAGCTAAGGAGCCAGCCCAGTGAAACAGTGAGCACTCCCTCAGCTGCTTTTTCCAGCTGATGGAGTGCTCCTGGGCTGGCTGAACTGTCAAAGGGAAACACTGTTTCCCTTTGAAAGTTCTGTTTAGTTCCCCAGCCGCACATGCTCACTGAGCCATGCAAGCGCTGGGGCGTTTTGCTTCGCCAGCATTGCATAGCTCATTGGAAATGCTAGCTGGGGCACTGCATGTCTGTATGTCCGAGGGGGAGCTCCTGCGCTTCCTCGCACATACGGACAGAGCAGCCTAGAGCAGGGCGTTTCAGCACCCACACGCAGGCCAATGCAGAAGGTACGTTTATGTTAATTGTTTTTATTTAAACATGTTTCAGGATGTATTGTGATGGATGCTCGTGTGAATGATAGAGTGATTGCTGTATGAATGTGTAGTGCCTTGCATACACACAATTATGTTGATTGTGTTAGGCCCAGTGGGGCCCAGGGGAAAGGGATGGTATCTTTTTACTGGACATCTATCATAGATGTCCAGTAAAAAATGTCATGCCTGCCACCCCTGGGCCCGCCAGCACCAATTGCAAACTGTTTGGCTATTTACCCATTTTTTTGTTAAAAGTATGCTCTACAATGCAACATTTTAACCCATTATTTAAAAAATATTCACAGGGGAATCCCCCCGAACTCCCCTTTATTGGTTCGGGCTCCCTCACTATGCTCGGTCGCTATGGCATTTTTGGGGGAAATAGTTATGCCCCTCCACTTAAAAAAATCACCAGCCACCACTGTGTTAGGAACGGGATGGGGGGAACCCAGGGACTATGGTGGGAGCACAATGGGCAGGATCCATGGGATAGTGGTGGGAGCATAGTGGGGAGAGCCCAGGGTGTGTGATGGGGTGGGGAGAGACCAGGGACTGGGTAGGAGTAGGATGAAGGAGCCCAGCGACTGTGATGGGAGTAGGTGATGGCACGCAATACATACTGTCCATTTGGCCTTTCTGGGGGGTCCCGACCTGCCCAAATTTTGCTCAGCGGGCCCCCGCCAAAAATGTTTGAAGACCACTGGTCTATGCGGTCTTCTGGTGGAGGGAAACCCACTGGCAGATTCCCCTCAGTCGTGATAAGCAAAAGAGTCCTTGTTTCAATGTTCTTAGGCAAAGGAGCACTGTGGCTCTGGTCAGCGACGGCGGTCATCGATGGTGATGGACTTCAATGTCCGGGAGCTTCACTTTGTGATTCCGCGGCCGTCCCCATCTCCGGTTGGCAGCCTTTGGAGGGTCTGACGTCCAGAGAGCTTTGGCAAAGATCAGCTGGTGCAAAATGGTCCCTTGTAGCTCAATAAGAGATCTTTAGCCGGGTCCTCTCTTGGAACAGTTCCTTGACAGTCAGGCAGCTTTCAGATTAGCAAAGGACAACAGCAGCAATTCTTCTTCTTCCAGCGGGTTTCAAGTTTAAGCATCAAGTATCAACTTCAGCTTCTGAACGATTTCCATCAGTGAGTGGTCCCCAAATTACTGTTGATCTCCCATTCACTCTGCTGGGTCACACTCAGGCAACCAATCATTCAGAAGGGCATTCATGCAGACAGGCAGCCAATCAGACTCACAGTGCATTCAGTCCATTCTTCTCCCTCCAGACACTCACAAGAAGGAATGTGTATTGGGACAAGTTCTCTGCAATTCAGCACTCCACACTGCATTCATACCAGTTTCGGGCAGGGCTGTCTCAGTCATTGGCCCTCATTACAACTGAGGTGCTAAGTGCACCAACTTTACCACCATGGTGTAAACTACGTTTACACCATGGTGGATGGCGGATTTACCGCCCCATTACAAGGTGAGTGGGGCGGTAAATCCCCATTTCCCATTTTCCCTTCCCCATTCCCATTTTTGCCCCATAGGGCATAATGGGAGTGGGGAGGGCGCTAATTACGGCACCGTAAATTACGGTGCCGTAATTAGCACCAAGGTGCCTTAGCACCATGGAACTTAACGCCTGCAAAAAGCAGGCGTTAAGGTGGGAATCAGGCGTTAAGGGTTAACGGTGGCGTTAACCCTTAACGCCTGAGTTGTAATGAGGGCCATTGGGTCAACCACCAGACACTACACACCCATAACATGAAATGCATATTCCTCATACACTCCATTCACCCAGGTCCCACCCCACGGGTGTTCCCACAACATACAGTCAGTGGGAAGGCTCCAGCCAGTCTGACTTGGACTTCCCCACACTACCATATATGGAACTTCCACCCAACAGCCAGTCAGGGGGAAGGGAGAGAGTCAGGGCTTCCCAAGACTTTGGGAATACAAGGTAACAGGCAATAGAAAGCAATAAACCACAGGGGCCATCTGGTTTCCTATCAGGAATCAACTGATTCCAATGTCAGGGCCTGGGTATCCCAAAATGGAGGATACTCAGAGCACCTGTAAAATTCTGCATGGAGCTGACACCAGCCCATACCATGCTCTGTGGGCCACACACATGTGCCCAAAAACATACACTGGGAGTACACGGTTGTACTCCCACCCATGGGTGCCATAAGGGTATCCCAAGGGTCTGTTCACCACAACCAAAAAGAGGAAGAGTTGCACCGCCAGGAGTCCCACATGAACTCCTGCATGGAAAACAAGACAGAACTTACACGATAAAGCAATAAAGGACAAGGATATGGAGGCCCTATTCCTACAAAGAATTTCCAGCATCACAGTATCAGGATCTGGGTGTCATCTGCATTGTTAGTGTAGGTCATGGTCATCAAACAGTGGCTTAGTGAAGATATTGTACATTGTGGGAGATACACTGGATCCTTGTGGTACTTCCCATGTTATTGGTGTAGGGACTGCAGAGGCCGAAGGTGAAAACACTCTCATAGACCTATTATTCAGAAATGATTGGATCCAAGCTGTGGCATCCTGGGAGAAGTGAGCAGAGGTGGATAGGTGTTTGCACAGCACTTTATGATCCACCAAATCAAAAGCGACTGATAGGTCTAATAGGAGTAAGAGGGTGAGTTTCCTATTGTCTTGGAGTTCATCGATTTGGTTCTTCAAATCAATCAAAGCTGTTTCTGTGCTGGGAAGTGGTCTGAACCCAGATTGCTGAATCCCTTGAAGATTGTAATTGGTCTATAGTTGGTTGGGATAGAAGGGTCCAGAGAGGGATTTTTAAGAGTGTTAAGACCCATGCATCCGTCAGGTTAGTAGGGACCGTGCATGAACAAAATAAGGCATTGATTAATGTGGTAATAAAGGGAGCAAGGTCTATGGCAGCTTCTTTGATTACCTGAGCTGGGCAAGTATCTCCCTGGCATCCTGATGGATTGAGCGAGGCACATATCTTTTCCACCTCGTGTGTAGTAACTTGGGCAAATTTAAAACGGTGGGTGGGTTTGGGAGTGTTATCTGAGGCACTATGATGGGTACCTGCTTTCGGAAGGCTTGCCTTTTTTTCTAATATTTTATTTTGGAGGAGGGAAATGTTGTTGGACAGAGCATTTTGGATATTAGTGCACCAAGTTTTACCCTTGGTGCAGGTGTCCACAGGGGGGATAGGGTTTCCATTTCTCTTAGTATAACAAAGAGTTCTTTGGTACTGGAACTGGCTTTGTTAATCCTGTGTATGTCTCACATTTGGTTTGAAATATTTCAGCTCTGTATTTAGCTGTGATTTTCAGTAAGTTACTTTTCTTATACTCAGTAGGGAAATGTTTCCACAAGCTTTCCACTTGCCTTTTTTCTGCACGCAGGGCTTTTACTTGAGGTGTACACCAAGAGTTCACGTGGGCTCTAGGTTTGCTTTTGTGCATTTTAAGCGGGGCAATAATGTCTAGGTCTTGTGTTATAGTAGAGTTATATAGATGTACTGAGATGGCTGGGTAAGATGTAGCAGGTAGAGGGTTATGGATGGGGTGAAGGTGCAGTATTAGCTGGTCTACTGTAATGTCATTTATTTCTGGTGACGGGAGGAGCTATTAGGTTAGTCTTGATGGGCAGTATATTAGCTTGTATAGTGAAGGTCAATAAATAATGGTCAGTCCATGTCTGGGGTTTGATACAGTTGATTGTTGTCTCACAATTAAGATCTGCAACCAGTCTAAGGTACTGCCTTTTGTGTGCGTGGGTTGGTTGTCTCTTTACGTGAGGCCCTGTTCGGTGAGGATATTCGACAGTGCCAAGGCATGTGGGTCATTAGGGTCATTGAGACCAAGGTTGAAGTCTCCTACCACTAGTACTTGCGAGGTTGGTATGGTGTTAGAAGATAGTATGGTTGTGATGTCTTCCTCAAAAGATCCAATGGGACCAAGAGGTCTATAGATTAAGTTTGCTGTTAGGGTACGTGAATTATTGATGGGTAATTTCACCGTGAGCAATTCACAGGACGAGACATGAGAGGGAGAAGATACACTGATAACTTGCTTAGTCGTGGCAATGAAAGCAAGGCCTCTGCCTCTAGAGGTTTCTCCATCTACCCTCAGAATGGAGTAGTTGACAGGTATAGCGAGTAGGAGAGAGGGACCAGCAGCTGTGTGGAGCCACATCTCAGTTATAGGTAGAAAGTCACATTTTTCAGCCATTATCAGTTCAGCTATGCCAATAGCATGTCCTACCAGAGAGTGTGCGTTAATCAAAGCACCTTTGATGAGTGAAGTTGCAATGTTAGTGGGGTTAGGAGAGGGGTTACTCTAGCTTACTCTGTTATTAGTGCCCTTCCCACCCACCTAAGAATGATCGAGTCCCACCAAGCATTCCACAAAGCAATCAAAACCAAGTTCTTTGTTTAACTGTATATGGTCTTTTACAATTGTTGTAATAATGACCGCTATGCAAGACCTACTACAATAATTTCTGCTATGTAAAACTTACTGATGTATGTACCTGCTGACCTCACCTGTCATCAATGAAGTCACTTTATATTAATGTATCTCTACCTAAGAGACCACCCTGGTCACCTGTAACTAGATAATCAAAATTGTGTACAAATGTCATGTAACAGTGCCTCGATGCCTCTGGGCTGTAAGTGCGCTATACAAATGCAAATAAATAAAATTTAAAAAAATAAAGGTTGATCTTGGCTGGGGAGTATTTATAAGAGGTAGGTCTAAGTTGGGTCTAAAGACTAGTTTGAGGTGAGTACTTTTTAGTAAGTCTTGAACCCTTATTTCAGTCGAGCATGGTTTGTTGGGAACAGGTCTTGTAGCAAAGCGTTTAATCCATTGGGTAGGTGTTAAAGGACAGTGTTAGCCCGTCAGCGTAACAGCATCTATTTTGGTCTTGTTGGTACCCAGGTTTAGCTCTGGTAGGAATGTGGTAGGTCTAATGTTTGTAGGTTGAAGATTGTGCATCAACGGTGGCAAGAATGTATTCATCCTCAAGTGTGGTAAGGTGGGCGTAGACATAGTTGCACGTGTGCACTCTGAGTAAAGGGAGTCTATAGCTAAAGTATATCTCACCTCTAGTAAAGCCAGCAGCAATTTTACAATAAGGCACATAGGGGCATACATGGTATGTGGGAAGGCTAATAAGCACTAGACGTGATCTGGTTGGCGAGTATAGAGGTGAATAAGTACTGTAAAGATTAAAAAAATCTAAAACATAGGCTAATCAATATACATGGCAAACTCAGAACATATGGCACAGGAATTGCTTAGCTGACAGCCTCGTAGTTCGTACAGATCATTATTAGGACAAAAACAGAATGGAGGAATGTACAGCAGACTCGAGCATGCTCCTGGCCAAATGTCATCAGGTTAGAATCATTGCAGTTAGATGTGAATTACATATCAGACTGGTATGTGATGAACAAATGGGCTGCTAGGACAGGGCAATGAGTTACTACTATGAACCTTACACATGTAAATAAAATGCTTAGCAAATGATGTAGATTTAAGCTAGGCACTTAAACAGAAATACAAGAAGTTGGCTACATGAACGTCGAGCACATTAATTACCTTAAAGCATATAGGCAGAAAATATCAGAATTAGGGGAGGCACTGCCATTGGTTATCGTGCTCGGAGAGTCGCAATGTGTAGATTAAGGCAGGGCATGTAGCAACGGGCTTCTAGCAAGGGACTGGCCTGAGAGTCTCCTGGTCTCCTGGGCGGGCTTGGAACGGATACTTCGTTATAAACTATTGCGGTAACGAGGAGTGTTCAGGGGTGTGAGAAATGTTCCGTGGAGTGATTAGAATCCTAATGTATGTGGAGCTGCAAGGAAAACAGCAGGCATCAATGGCAAGGAAGACATAAGCGAGGCATACAGGATTATGCAGCTAACCTTTGGATACGTAGAAATATCGAAGTTGTGTAGGGCTTGAACAATGAAGCGGGGGAGCACGGCTGCACGGGCAAAGCACGGACAGAGCGCAGACAGGGCATTTTTCTTTGCACTTCTTCTTAGGGCCCGAATGTTTCCGCCTGCCGGCGGTAATGATGGTGTAGAAGTAGGCCCTTGTTGCTAGGCAACTGAGTAAACAGCCTCAATATGGAGCTTGGACTGTGCTGGCCATCTTGAAATCAGACGGCGGCTGCAAATGAATAGGCAACATGCAAATTTCACACAATTTCGGGTTTGCAGCAAAAGGACTTTGGGGGGCCTTCATGAACAGTGTATGGACACTGTATCTCCCAGATCATATGGAAGGACTTATTTGTGTTGATCAGCAGACACACAGCAACCGTCTCGATCATCACAGTAGTAGTGCAGATTGTTCAGCAGTCGTACGATGGTCATCGGGGGCACTTTTGCAATGGTGCTAAGGAGGGAGAAGGGCTCCTGCCCTATCCACTTCGTGGGGAAGATGTGACTGGTCTACGCACAGCGCAGACAGGGCCTTTTTCTTTGGCCTTCTTCTGTAGGCCCTAGTTGCTAGGCAACCGAGTAAACAGCCTCAATATGGGGTTTGCTCTATGCCGGCCATCTTGAGATCAGGCAGGAGCTGCAAATGAATAGGCAACATGCCAATCACACACAATTTCGAGTTTGCAGCAAAATGACGTTGGGGGGGCCATCATGAACAGTGTACGCTCACTGTATCTCTCAGAGCAGATGGAAGGACTTATTTGTGTTGATGAGCAGATACACAGCAACCATCTCGATCATCACTGTGGTAGAGCAGATTGTTCAGCAGTCGCACAATAGTTATCGTGGGCACTTCTGTAGCGACCTTAAGGAGGGAGAAGGGCTCCCACCCTCTCCACTTAGTGGGGAAAATGTTTGTTGCCATATCGCACCACCACCCAACATCCCACTTTCCATACTCATGTAATCCAGGCTTCAACCTGGAATGGAATCTGTAACGATGTCTAATCATAATAAGGTAAGTTCACAACGTGGTTTTTCAAGTAGGTTTATTGTCTCTTAAGTCAAGCATGTTACATGGAAGAGACACTGGCAGCACCCCACCCGGCAGGCATATTCCCCAACCATCAACTCTCTGTGAAAAACTAAACACAGTGCAAGGGAATGTTCACAGTTCCAAAAGTTCCCCCTGCAAGGGAAACAAGAAATACAACACATAACATGAAATTCCTTACTGTAGAATGCACGCTATTCCAAAAGTCGATTAGACCTTCCCCCTCTTGCAAAGGAAGACAGGAAATAAAACAATGGTCAATTTGCAACAAAATGCACACATGACGGGGCCACAACACGTACCTACTTTCATGCCATACCCACCATACGGCCTATACAAGAACACAAACAGAGGCCACTAACGCCACATACTCATACGCACTCACACTGGCCTCGAACACAACTCATTGAATTAATCATCGCTCAATGTGAGATCGAATACCCTCACATAAAAATTATGTAAAACTGGATTGAATCCCTTCCCTTCAGGATATCAAGAAAGGAACAACATCCGTCGCAGCATTCTCTATTGTTGCATCCTTCCTATCCACACGACACACATGAATGTTGACACATCCTTTTAGGATGCACACAGTACTTGCCGCCACTGTCCACACTGAACATCTCTTCCGTGAGGTGAGATGGAGTCTGACTGCTTCATCCACGATGCCACTTTCCTGAGGATCCTTCTGTCCACTCACGTCACTTGGATGCACCATGTCACTGTCCCTGCGACACTCATTCGATAACAACACAGGAGACAAAAGTTCCGTGCCACACACGGAAATCTCGGAGGGGGCCCGAACACCAATGTTATTGTCCCTCGATGAACACGCACTGTCCTCGAACTCCATAGTCAGCTATACCGTGCAGTCCGACCCAGGGACAAAAATACACGCACCCGGAAATCCAAACTTCCTCAAACCAATAAGGAAGTGTACAGTAGATGTCCAACGCCTCCTAACGGCCGCACACCACAGCGCCATCTGCTGGACTCTCAACACGACCAGCTCCTGGCGAAAGACTCCACTGCTGCCTGCCGCCTATGCCGACGGCGCAGGGCAATACTTAATATACCAGTCCCCTTCACTTGCCGTACAAACTTCCGCAAACCCAGCAGAGGCCCAACAGAGGTTGCTTCTATCCCCAGTCACCAAGGACTGCAAAGGGGTTGGGACTCACCAGGCTGCCGCCGCACCAGAACCCCGTCAGCACCTAGGGCTTCGGGCTCACTGCCAGCGCTCACTGACCCTCGACACTCCGGCTCCGGACCCAGGGGTACGCTCCCCCGCTGCAGACCACCGGAGCTCTCCAGTCGGCTTCCCTGACACTCGACACTCCGGCTCTGGACCTAGGGGTACGCTCCCCCGCTGCAGACCACTGGAGCTCTCCAGATGGCTTCCCTGACACTCGACACTTCGGCTCCGGCCCAGGGGTACGCTCCCCCTCTGCAGACCACCGGGGCTCTCCAGTCGGCTTCTCTGACAAACACTGTTCACTCCAGTCCTGCAGCTCGACGCCAGCACTTACAGTGGGAGCAGCCACAGACTGTGGTTATGCCGGAGCCAAAAGTGTCTCCTCCTGGAGACAACACGGACCAACACAGTCCCTCTCAATGGCTCGGCGCCCTGCCGGGTGGGATGTCACATCGGAGGGCAGTGTCACCTTCTTCTCTGCTTCTCCCTCCGCAGGAGCCCCAAACCTCGTCGCCAGTGTAACAATGTCTAATCATAATAAGGTAAGTTCACAACGTGGTTCTTCAAGTAGGTTTATTGTCTCTTAAGTCAAGCATGTTACGTGGAAGAGACACTGGCAGCACCCCACCCGGCAGGCATATTCCCCAACCGTCAACTGGCGAACACACACACGTCATACCCCACACCAACATTCCAATCACTTAGAAACGCGCGTGCACTCCCAACCGAAAAAACATGACACTAATTACAAAAGAATCCCGTCACACAGGCATTCCGACACAGACATAACAGGGAAAAAGTTAACACAACAGTAATCATATTCTAAACTAGCATTCTCTTTTCTGACTCCAAACCAAACGGTTTGAATATTTCTCAGAGCACCTATGTACACTGATGAAAACTCTATTTAAACATCGTGTGAGATATCAGGAAAGCAACCATCACCCTCGGTAATCCTTTTATTGGGAAGCATACATGTGATGTCAGAGCGGTGTTTCTTGTGCAAGGGTAGATGTTGTCCCGAGAATGCATTTTAAAAATGAAGACATTCCAGAGATGGGATGTTTTGATAATCATGCTTCCTTGTATCACACAATCGCTTCAAAACAGTAAGTGCATTAAGGAAAAAAATCGCATGCCTGTATATCTTCGCACAGCCCTATCTGACGCCCTTTCTTCCTACGTTTTTGTTATTTTCATCCTCGCATACACCCAGCTCATTTGCAAGTAAATGATGTCTTCCAAACTGAAAGCCAGGGCATCGTTTCCTCGAACATATGCCTAGTACGGCCTTCCACACTGCACGAGCTGAACAATGACGCATTTTCTGATTTCCCAGCCACCGGGTTTTGACATTATTTCATTTAATTTCCATGTAAAATCTAATCTCGGAGATAATAATAGGTCACTCGTGGCAATATCATCCCGCTCGGCTCGATCTCCCACAGTTATGCTAAGCACATGATAATGCAATATATAAGTAAATCACAAGCACATTATTGAGCTTTGATTTCTGTTATGTTTCTGCCAGCAGTATTACCGCGCGCAAAGTAATCCCTCAATCCCCCAGAAATAGACCGTTTTAAATCAAACAAAAACACTGCCTTTCAATTTACCTCAAACAATCAGTTTGCGGCTGGTATGTGTAGACACTGCTTGCGCCTCCAAGAAAATTGCAATGTAGTCCTCATCTCATTTTCATTTTATTACTTTGGCTCAAATCATTGCTCTTGAGCTGACGGCCCTTGCGCTCGCCCTTTGCTCCCCGCTGCTACAATGGTTTCGGTTGCTCGCTTTGCACATCAATTCCCTGCCATCCGCTGGCTAACGCGGGAAACACAGCATGTGGGGGAAAGGAAGCCCTGCGGACTTTTTAATATGTCGAGCAGAGGAGAGGTGAACCCCGCAGATTTCCCAAGACACCTCAAAGCCCCGTCCTGCGCTATCTGCGTAGGTGCCTGGACAAACATTCACGGGAATGCCCAGGTAAGGCAAATGACGGTTAACGCCCCCTTTTCAAAATGCCAATACAGGAAGCGAACATTCTAATCCGTGATCTCGTTCAAGATAAAAGTCAGCACACGGTGCTAAAATTGTGCTGGGATGCCATTCAAATTGGTTGCACTTCCTGATGCCTTCCTCCATCCAGCACACGCCATTACATGTATTCCTGGGTTAAATCTACAAATTGCCACTTTGTTCACTCGCTAGCCTCGGGCTGGCCAAAGGCAACCCAAGTCTCTCCGGCTAGGAAGGAGACAAACAGAGTGCCGAAATACAGATCAAGAAGGAAGTGCGACTGCAGGAACCTCATTGCAGGCGTTCATCTGATATCCAGCCGAACCGTGGAACCATGGGGTATATTTATTTATGATCATCCAACTGTTAGCTTCACACCACCGCGCTCCATGACATTCATAATCTCCTTATTTTGTTTTTGTTGGTACTTTGCAGCTGGGGTTCTCACTGGGATGAAATTCACCAACACATTATAGCGAAATGTGACACCTTCATGAACTCAATCTAATTAATCCATGTAAGGCATTGTTTGATAAATGAATAAAGCACATACCGTTTTTCTTTTTTCCCCTAGGAAGAAAACCTTTCTTGTACCGTGCAGACTATTTACATTTAAAAAAAAGGGTGAAACCTGTCCTCAATAGGAAATGTGAAAATATTATCAGGCCGATTCATGGAATTAATGTGCGCTGAAAATACCTGCGCAAGCGTGCGAAACCGTGCGAATCGCAGTCGCAGCAAAACTCACGCACATCGATTCATGGAAGTCCGTGAGCGAGTAAAATCTGGGATGTGCGCTGAAAATCTGCGTGGCGCACGCCGGCACACAGGTCATCTAATGGCGTGTGCTACGGCCACAGCGAAAGCGCACATAGCGCAGCGCACATAACAAAAGTAGGCGTAACACGGGGCGTGACACGCGGAATGGGGAACAATGCATGAAAATGTGGGTGTCACAGGGGAAGTACAGGAGGCAAGTGCGCGGAACGCCCACACGGTCGCCTACAACACTATTCATGGAATCGAATAGGGCAAACCAGCGCACCGGCGAAGACGCGCACAAGCCTAAACACGTACGCCACACGAAGGCAGGCGGTAGCGTCCCTGCGCATGAAAAAAATATGCGCCAAAATGTGCGCTAACAAAAAGCACATATATACAGCTCTTTTGATTGTCCCATACTGTGGCCCTCTAGGACAAATGACATGCAAAGGGGTATGCGACAAAAACGAACACCCGCTGTGTCAAAAATAGCGTGTGCGTGTATTTCGGGGGTGCGTGGGAAGTTTCACACGCGATTGGCCTTGTGCGAGCGGGGTGCGTGTAAATCTAGGGTTGCGGGAAGTTTCACACGCGGTAGGCCCTGTGCGAGTGGGGTACGTGTATATCTGGGGTGCAGGGGAGTTCTACACGTGAATTGGCAGTGTGGGTCCTCCCAGGTGTTCCCTCTACACCCTCCACAAACCCTGCAAGCAGCCCACACCACAGGGGACTACCCTGCACCCCTGGTCATGTCCCGCAGGCAGTCCATCCACCATGGGCATGCCCCCCAGCCAAGCCACATGTCTCCTTGCACTACTGATCACCAACGCATGACCCCCTCCACCCCCAACCCCCCAGCAGTGCAGGGCACCTGCCAGCAGGCCCCCACTCTTGTCCCCTTGCACCCCAACCCTCAGCTGTGCAGGGCACCTGCCAGCAGGCCCCCACTCATGTCCCACTCATGTCCCCTTGCAACCCCACCCCCCAGCACTGAGGGGTACCTGCCAGCAGGCCCCCACTCATGTCCCCTTGCACCCCCACCCCCAGCACTGAGGGGTACCTGCCAGCAGGCCCCCACTCATGTCCCCTTGCACACCCACCCCCCAGCAGTGCAGGGTACCTGCCAGCATGTCCCCACTCTTGTCCCACTCATATCCCCTTGCACCCCCAAGCACTGAGGGGCACCTGCCAGCAGGCCCCCACTCATGTCCCATTGCACCCCACCCCCCAGCACTGAGGGGCACCTGCCAGCAGGCCCCCACTCATGTCCCACTCATGTCCCCTTGCACCCGAACCCCAGCAGTGCAGGGCACCGGCCAGCAGGCCCCCACTCATGTCCCACTCCTGTCCCCTTGCACCCCAACCCCAGCAGTGCAGGGCACCTACCAGCAGGCCCCCACTCATGTCCCATTGCACCCCCACCCCCCAGCAGTGCAGAGCACCTGCCAGCAGGCCCCCACTCATGTCCCACTCATGTCCCCTTGCACACCCACCCCCCAGCAGTGCAGGGCACCTGCCAGCAGGCCCCCACTCATGTCCCACTCATGTCCCCTTGCACCCCCATCCCCCAGCATTGAGGGGCACCTGCCAGCAGGCCCCCACTCATGTCCCACTCATGTCCCCTTGCACCCCACCTCCCAGCACTGAGGGGCACCTGCCAACAGGCCCCCACACATGTCCCCTTGCACACCCACCCCCCAGCAGTGCAGGGCACCTGCCAGCAGGCCCCCACTCATGTCCCACTCATGTCCCCTTGCACCCCCACCCCCCAGCACTGAGGGGCACCTGCCAGCAGGCCCCCACTCATGTCCCCTTGCACACCCACTCCCCAGCAGTGCAGGGCACCTGCCGGCATGCCCCCACTCTTGTCCCACTCATATCCCCTTGCACCCCCAAGCACTGAGGGGCACCTGCCAGCAGGCCCCCACTCATGTCCCCTTGCACCCCACCCCCCAGCACTGAGGGGTCCCTGCCAGCAGGCCCCCACTCATGTCCCCTTGCACCCCAACCCCAGCAGTGCAGGGCACCTGCCAGCAGGCCCCCACTCATGTCCCATTGCACCCCCATCCCCCAGTAGTGCAGAGCACCTGCCAGCAGGCCCCCACTCATGTCCCACTCATGTCCCCTTGCACACCCACCCCCCAGCAGTGCAGGGCACATTGCCAGCAGGCCCCCACTCATGTCCCACTCATGTCCCCTTGCACCTCCATCCCCCAGCACTGAGGAGCACCTGCCAGCAGGCCCCCACTCATGTCCCACTCATGTCCCTTTGCACCCCACCCCCCAGCACTGAGGGGCACCTGTCAGCAGGCCCCCACTCATGTCCCCTTGCACACCCACCCCCCAGCAGTGCAGGGCACCTGCCTGCAGGCCCCCACTCATGTCCCACTCATGTCCCCTTGCACCCCCACCCCCCAGCACTGAGGGGCACCTGCCAGCAGGCCCCCACTCATGTCCCCTTGCACCCACACCCCCCAGCAGTGCAGGGCACCTGCCTGCAGGCCCCCACTCATGTCCCACTCATGTCCCCTTGCACCCCCTCCCCCCAGCACTGAGGGGCACCTGCCAGCAGGCCCCCACTCATGTCCTACTCATGTCCCATTGCACCCCCACCCACCAGCACGGAGGGGCACCTGCCAGCAGGCCCCCACTCATGTCCCACTCATGTCCCCTTGCACCCCCAGTCCCCAGCAGTGCAGGGCACCTGCCAGCAGGCCCCCACTCATGTCCCATTGCACCCCACCCCCCAGCAGTGCAGGGCACCTGCCAGCAGGTCCCCACTCATGTCCCACTCATGTCCCCTTGAACCCCCACCCCCCAGTACTGAGGGGCACCTGCCAGCAGGCTCCCACTCATGTCCCCTTACACACCCACCCCCCAGCACTGAGGGGCACCTGCCAACAGGCCCCCACTCATGTCCCCTTGCACCCCCACCCCCCAGCAGTGCAGGGCACCTGCCAGCAGGCCCCCACTCATGTCCCACTCATGTCCCCTTGCACACCTACCCCCAGCAGTGCAGGACACCTGCCAGAAGG
This sequence comes from Ambystoma mexicanum, assembly GCF_040938575.1. NCBI lineage: Eukaryota > Metazoa > Chordata > Amphibia > Caudata > Ambystomatidae > Ambystoma > Ambystoma mexicanum. The sequence continues at coordinate 920,519,461 of NC_090921.1, forward strand.
CCCCCACTCATGTCCCCTTGCACCCCACCCCCCAGCACTGAGGGGCACCTACCAGCAGGCCCCCACTCATGTCCCCTTGCACACCCACACCCCAGCACTGAGGGGCACCTGCCAACAGGCCCCCACTCATGTCCCCTTGCACCCCACCCCCCAGCACTGAGGGGTACCTGCCAGCAGGCCCCCACTCATGTTCCCTTGCACACCCACCCCCCAGCAGTGCAGGGCACCTGCCAGCAGGCCCCCACTCAGGTCCCACTCATGTCCCCTTGCACACCCACCCCCCAGCACTGAGGGGCACCTGCCAGCAGGCCCCCACTCATGTCCCACTCATGTCCCCTTGCACCCCCACCCCCCAGTAGTGCAGGGCACCTGCCAGCAGGCCCCCACTCATGTCCCATTGCACCCCCACCCCCCAGCAGTGCAGGGCACCTGCCAGCAGGCCCCCACTCATGTCCCACTCATGTCCCCTGGCACACCCACCCCCCAGCAGTGCAGGGCACCTGCCAGCAGGCCCCCACTCATGTTTCATCGCACCCCCACCCCCCAGCAGTGCAGGGTACCTGCCAGCAGGCCCCCACCCATGTCCCACTCATGTCCCCTTGTACCCCCACCCCCCAGCACTGAGGGGCACCTGCAAGTAGGCCCCCACTCATGTCCCCTTGCACCCCCACCCCCCAGCAGTGCAGGGCACCTGCCAGCAGGCCCCCACTGATGTCCCATTGCACCCCCACCCCCAGCAGTGCAGGGCACCTGCCAGCAGGCCCCCACTCATGTCCCACTCATGTCCCCTTGCACCCCCACCCCCCAGCAGTGAAATGACGATCTCATGACACAAACCAAAAAGTCAACTATGTACATCAACACATGTCCGCCACACGAAGGCAGGCGGTAGTGTCCCTGCGCTAACAAAAAGCCTGTATATACAGCTCTGATGAATGTCCCATACTGTGGCCCTCTAGGACAAATGACGTGCAAAGGGGTATGCGACAAACACGGACACCAGCTGTGTCAAAAATAGTGTGTATTGCGGGGGCGCGCGGGAAGTTTCACACGCGATTGTGCCTGGGCGAGCAGGGTACGTGTACTTCAGGGGCTCACGGGAAGTTTTACACGTGATTGTGCCTGGGTGAGTGGGGTACGTGTACTTCAGGGGCTTGCTGGAAGTTTCACACGCGATTGTGCCTGAGCGAGCAGGGTACGTGTACTTCAGGGGCTCACGGGAAGTTTTACATGCGATTGTGCCTGGGTGAGCGGGGTACGTGTACTTCAGGGGCTCGCTGGAAGTTTTACACGTGATTGGGCCTGGGCGAGTGGGGTACGTGTATTACTGGGGTGGGCGGGGAAGTACAGGAGGCAAATGCGCGGAACGCCCACACGCACGCACCAAAAAAGACGCGCTAATCCGAAACACGTACGCCAGCAGGAAGCAGGCGTACGTGGACCCACGCAGTATAAAAGTGCGCGCAAACAACAAGCAAGCTCAGACGCCAGGATGAACATACCATTCCTAGCAGCAGTGGTCGTGGGATACCGCAGGAGGAGGAGGATAGTCAGGCCCAGAATTTTCACACCCAGAACCAGCCTTTTTGGCATGCCTGATGACCAGGTGTATGGGAGGTACAGGTTTCCACCTCACATAATACTCGACCTGGTCAGTGAGTGGGAGGATGACCTCACATCAACCACCCTCTGCTCCCAAGCACTCAGCCCCCTGGAGAAGGTCCTCAATGTACTCCACTTTTTGGCCACCAGATCATTTCAGCAGACAAGTGCCATAGTGGGAGGGGGTGTCACAGGCCACACAGTCACGCTGCCTACACCAGGTCTTGGCCATCATGACTGCACGCTCATCAGTCCGCAGGCACATATACCTGCCCAGAACACCTGCAGAAAGGCAAGCTGCCGTCCAGGATTTCTACGGGGTGGCACAATTCCCCAAAGTCCTAGGTACCATTGATTGCACCCATGTGGCTCTACGTCCCCCCAGGGCATCAGAGCACATCTATAGAAACCGCAAGCACTGGCATTCCATCAACGTCCAGGTAGTATGTGATGCCAAGGGAATCATCACCTCAGTATATGCCAACTATCCAGGGTCCACCCACGACAGTTTCATTTACAGAATGTCAACCCTAAACCGGGACCTAGAAGCTGGGCGGCATGGCGATATATGGCTGCTCGGTGAGTATAAATGCCACAGCACATGCATGCATGCCAGATACTGAGTAATGTCACAACCCTACTAATGATACCCATCACCACCTCCCCAGGGGACAGTGCCTAACCTCTGAGCACCCACATGATGATGCCAATTCGGAACCCCACCACGCCACCCGAGGTAAGATACAACACAGCCCATATTGTAACCCGGGACATAGTGGAGCGCACATTCGGAGTGCTCAAGTCACGCTTTCGCTCCCTTGACCGTTCTGGCAGGCAGCTGTTATACGCTCCCCCAGTAGTGTGCAGGATCATAGTGGCAGCATGTGTCCTGCACAACATTGCAACACGCCGGGGCCTGCCGGTGGACATGGTGGTACCCCCACATCCCCAACCACATGCACGCCCACTGCGCATGGGAGGGGAGAGGGCACGGGGTGAGGCAGCCCGAACGCAGCTTGTGGCTAATTACTTCACTTACAATCACACCCCTGTGGAGTGCACAAAGCCCTGCCACATACCAGCTGACAATCGATGATGACACAAGGGGCAGTGAACTGTCACAGCCATACCAGCCTGAGATTGGTCACCTGGAAGTGTCACAATGTGTGCATCCCTACCTACAGAAACACCACCAATGCTGTGTCATCAAAAGTCACATTTTCTGCTAAATGCATTACCCCCTTGCAAAATACAACATGAGAACAGTGCCATGTCACCCAACCCCTCCCCAGCACCACCACCCAACACACCATGGCATGTCATGCTATGTGAGAGCAAACAAAGCAATCCCGAAAACCTGACACAAGTGTCACAAAGTACAGTGTCCCTAATGGAAACTGCCCACACACAATATGCTCCCAGTAATGTTGAACTAACAACACACATGACCAAATACTTACCAACAATACAATGCAGCTACACAAGCTCACACATAACTAAAACATGACAGTACTAAGTTAAAGTAGTCGTAGTCTTACAACCTGAATATGCCACCACATCGCCCCCTTCCAACTGTAGTCTTGCAGGCTTCAAAACTTGTCTGTGTACTGCATACAACATGAACTCCATCTCCAAAGTAGACGGCCTTGTGAAGACATGAGGAATGAACCTGCAAATTCAGAGGGATACATGGAAGCAGAAGCATACATAATTCCAACATGCAGTGTACAATACAACAACAATATACACAAGGAATGTCTACACAGTATTGACTACAGACTGCCCACACAGCTCATGGGAGCCCAACATCACTGTGTACATCACTGTCACTTGGTCACACCCTTTGCAAGTCCATGGAAACGGGAAGCCGGAGGGGTGTGTGTCTCACGAACCCCAGCATCGAACCCAAACTCAGGACAAGCCTGCATGTGCCCAGCCGGAATACAGTGGATGCCCACGGGAGCCACACAAGGCAACACACTGTTAAAAAATAATCAAAAATCAAAAAATCAAAATTCAAAAATCAAAAATGGCCATGTGAGGGTCAGGGGGGAGGCCACCCAGGAGGTCCAAGGACAGGGTGCGCACCAACAGCCGCCTGTGTGGATGTTGGGGAAAAAAAAACACCTCCATGGGCTCATGGCCTGCACGGCTATGCCAATGTGGGAGAACTGCTGATGTCGCCCTGAACACCCTCTGCTGCTGCCACAGGAGGTGGTGGTACTATGGGAGGCAGCCCACGCAAAGCCCTGGTATGGTCCTCCATGGCAGCAAGCATACGGGTGTGGAAGGTCTCGTTCTGGAGGATTATAGTGCGGAGATCCCCATGCAGCACCTGACGTGATGCCCGGATCTCCTCCCGAGTTGCCTGTATCTCAGCTGAGAGCGAACGTGTGAGCCGCTCCATCTGCTGTTCTGTCCTCAAGTTAGTGGAAGTCTCAAGGTCAACAAGAGTCTCCCTGAGGTGATGGAGTTCTACCCTCAGGGCTTCCCTGTGGCCCTGGGACTCTATTGATATCGATTGGCATAGAGTCTCCAGTGCCGCCCGTCTGTCCCTGTTGGACGCCAACATGTCCTCCCTGTGTGATTGGCAAATGGAGTCTGGTGCCTGCTGTAGTAGCTCCATCTGCCTTTCAGGGGGTTCAATGGAAGTGGCCACCCTCTCCATTGCTTTAGCCATCATCTCAAATGATGCTGCCTGTTGGGTTGCCATACCGTAAATGGATTATTCCCATGCGCTATTGCCTGGTGGCGTAAGGCCACCGCGTCGGTGGGCACCACACCTGTTTGGGGCAAGGCGGTCTGCGCCTTGCTGTGCCGGCACTGCCTGAGGCTGCAGGACTGCATTCCCCTCTGATCTGCTGGCCCAGGAACATGATCAGATGTTGTGAAGTGTGACCCTGCACCCGTAACCGCCAAAGGCTGACTAACCAAGACTGACATCCCCATAGAGGGTACTACCCCTGGTGCAGGTGGGTTGGAGAGAACAGAACCCCTTCCAGAAACACTTACCTGCGACGCCACACAGGTCTCATCATCCGAATCAACACCTGAATAGTGGTCTGGGGAGGTGCACCCAGAGACATCCCTTGACAGAATTGTCTGCAGCAAGAGTGGGTTCTTACCCACCACCACACCACGTCCCCCACTGGTGGCCGGTTGTGCCTCAGTTTCCTCCTGGGTCTGCACCATCTCCTCAACCTCACCAGCATCAAGTGTGTCATCCCCTGCAAAAACATGAAAGACAAAAAATGGAAACAGGCTTTAGCACCATAGCACACAAATAGGCCTGACAAGCTACAGAACCAGTACATGATTTACACATGTCCCACACGACTATAACCCTCCCATGCATGCATTGTCACAGAGTTGGAAGGGGAGGCAAACGTCTGACACTGATGACACCAAGATGGAAGAGCAACACATTTGCCTGATGCTGGGTAGCACTGTCATCACACATTGGCCTGTGAGTGGCATGTCCTATACACATAAATGACACATGCCATCACACAGATGGCATGTACCATAGCCATGGTACATTCCACAAGTACATCCATATGTCAGTGAATGAGTACTGTCAGCCATCCATGTGAGATGGACATGAAGAGATGAAAAATGCCACATAGTGTGAAAAGATATGCCATGTGCCACACACTGCAACACATCCAGTGTACAAACATACAGTGATTGCAGGGTCATGTACACATCAATGGTTGTGCACTTCAACATGACAGGAAACAACTAGCATGTTCCACATTCAAACAGGCCCAAAAACAGCATGTGATCAGGACAATACTCATTCAGCCTGAATGGTCAAATCTTTCAACTACCAAGGTGACACATGTGGGCCTATGTGGGGTTATTCACTGCCAGAAGCATGTCACATATGTCACAATAGGGCTGAGGAATGTGTTGCAAAAGTGGGAGAATTGAAACAATCAGCCTGAAAGAACACTGAAAAATACAAACAATGTTGTTGCATGATGCCACCTCAAGGGCAACTGCCATAATGTTGTGCTAAATTATTACTGTGGGCAGAAGCGATAGTGTCACACCCAAATTCAAGGCCGCAGAATGTTTTGGATGAAGCACATGGGTACTCAGTCACACACACCCTCACCTGGCACTTAATCAGAACCTGTCACCAAAACAACATACACATGCATTACACACACACGCATGGGCACTCACCGCACAATGTGTCATAATCGGGTAGTTCTCCCACACCTCGGATCTGTTCCTCTGTGACGAAGGTCCCAGCAACAGACTCATGTTCAGTGAGTTTTTTGTCCTCTTGTGGAGACCCACCGCCAGTCACCAGAGGAGCGGCATGACTTGAGGCCAGCTTGTCCTTTGCTCTGCGTTTCAGGTCGTTCCACCGCTTGTAGCAATCATCAGCTGAGCGCCTCACAAATCCAAGGGCACTTATGTGGTTGGCGATGGTCTGCCAGTGTGCCTTACGTTGACCAGGTGTGGTCTTGGACCCTGCAGTCACCACCATTTCGTGGCTATGTTGCAAAACATAGCTCACAAGTGCATTAAGCTCCGGGTCATTAAAGCAAGGCTTCCTTGACATGCCGGAGTGTGTAGCCGTGCCTGGGGTCTCAGCCTGTCATGCCAGAGCACCCTTCTTCCTCTTTTTAGAAGGTGGAGCGGAGCCAGAGTGGCTAACGCCACTCTGGTCAGTAGGGGAAGAATCACCCGTGGACTAGGTTGTTGGAGTGTGCAAATGCACATTGACCATAGGACTTGGTGCAGGCATTGTCTGAAGTGTGATGTTGGCAGGGGGAACATCAGTATGATGGACCAGGACCGACACTGTCCTGGCTGGGAGAATCAGAGCTGGGGCGGATGGAGCTGCAGCTGCCCCTGCAGCCTCACCACCCTGCATACTTGGGGCATCAGATGACATAGCTGCCCCAGATCCACGTGCCTTGGTGACAACTTGCACCGCCACACGTGGCCTAGACTTGCTGACCTGGAAGTCAGCCAGGGAGTCATCCTGTGTCAGGTCAGGTGCCACAATGGGCTGGTCCAACAGGGGCTGAGCTGGGATGGTCTCAGCCACGTTTCCCTAAACCGTTGGGGGGGAGCATGGGTGTCCCTGATTGGTCCTCCACACATGGGGGTCTAGGGGCACCCTGCAAATCCTGGCCACGTCCCCTACCGCACCTACCACGTCCACCTTTTGAAGGTCGGCCACCTTTGCCTCCCTTACCGCTTGGTCACCTCCCAACCATGGCACTGATGTTGTTGTGCGTATGGGAGGAGCAGTAAACTATTACCCTGGGCAATTGGGAGTCAAAGGGGTAGAGTACTAGATGGAATACATACCCTAGTGCTCTAACAAGGCTGTCTGTGACCCCTGGGGGAAGATGACGGGTCACGCAACGCACAGGCAGCCCAAAAACAAAAATAAACGTGCACGCAACCCCTCGTAGACCACGTGTGTGGAAAAATGAACCCGCACTATGCTGTGGCACCCAGAAACACAAAAATAAGCGTACGCGTGATACACGCAGCCTACAATGACCTCTGAAGGGGTACGCGACACACGGGGCAAGCACAGTTGCTAGGTACGTGCGGAACTCACCGTCTGCCTGGAAAAAGAATGTGAAAAAAACGCGCGTGTGTGCGTTGGCAACACCCCTGCCAAAAGAAGAATTGTACGCTGTCTGAGGAGACAGGACAAAAGGAGAAGTGAACATTGTTTGAAGAAACAGGCCCAAAAAAAGTAGAAAAATGAAAGCTGTCAGAGGTAACAGGGAGTACGAACTTGAAACGCTGTGAAGTAATCGCGTGTGAACCGACAAGAAGTACAGAATCCACCCACTCGCTCTCCACAAAAAGCACGTACAAGGAAATGGCGTCCTACACATACCTTTTAAACCGGCCCACACGTACACGTCACTTACGTGTGTACGCGCCCTTTCCTCCAATTATCCGCGCTGACACTCGGACGTGCAGCTTTTCCACGTGTGCTCTATCATCACGTGCTATGAGGGAAACACCCACGCGCGTCACGTCACAGACGCGCTTACACGCTAAGGGCCTTTGGTCCAATGAAATCGCGTACGTGCACTGATGCGCTTACGTGCTAAGGGCCTTTCCTCGAATTACACTCTGACGTGCAAGATTTTCACGTGCCATATCACTCCGTATGAAGCTGGCCACGCGTTCACACACGGAAGACCACGCTCCTGCCCAGAAGGCCGAATTACTGCCCCCCAGAGCCCCGAGCACTCTCCCACCTGCCATCTGCTGTTGCCTGATTGCCTGCTGCCCACGTGCCCTGCCATTTGCTGCCTGCACGTCAGCCAAGGGTGCTGTTGCTGTGACCACCCCTGCTAGAACCGAAGACTCCCGACTGGTATTCCATCGCTCCACAGCCCAGCCCCAGGACCCAGTTGCCCACCCACTCCTGCCTCTGGGGTTGCCATGTCCAGCACTACACCATCTGGCAGCACTGGCAACCCCCAGCCAGAGAGGCAGAGGGCCACCAGCTTCAATGCCACCAAAGGTGGTGTCCTGGTGGAGCAAGTTCTGGGGCAGTATGATGCCCTCTTCGGAAGGTCGCGCGCCGACAAGGAAGGACGGACCAGGATCTGGACAGACATCATGACTGCCATCAACGCGGAGGGGGTGGCAGTCCGCGAATTCCATCGTGTCAAGAAGCGCTGGGAGGACTTCAGGTCCAGGACCCTCAACAAGGCCCGGCGCCTCTTGAAGCCAGCGGATGCTAAGGTGTGCAGATGTGTGAGCACACATGTTTGAATGACTGTGTATGTCAGTTGTCAAGGTTGTGGTGTCACACATGGATGTTGGTTCCAGCTGCATGTATCTGCACTGTGTACATGTGCATGTATGTGTATCTGACAAGTGTGCAACTGTCATGCAACTTGGATGCATGTGAGACTGATATGTAGAAGACTGATTGCCAGATGTGACATGGATGCCCATCTCATCACTGCGACACTTGGTGGAGGTGTACACATGCATGTAAGTGTGGTGGCGTGTGTGCATGTCTAGTGCACTCCCTGTGTCTCATGTGATGCCTGGCTCACCTTTGCCTGCTCATGCTGTTGTATGTGTATGGATGGTGCTGGCTGTTGCGATATGGCTGTGGAATAGCTCATGTGTGTGATTTGAAATGACATGTGTGTTGGGGATTGTGATGCCATGTCTGAAGTTTAACAATGACACTTGTGTGCAACTTTCATGTGTGTATGAGTCCATTGTACAGCGCCCTGATGCCTGTGTCCTATCTCTCCCTGTCTGCAGCGTCGACTGATGAAGAGGGTGGAGCGGGTGCTGTGGAGCACAGCGATAGGGATCGCACCACCAGCCGGAGACGCAAGGCCCGGCTCCCCTCCCAGGTTGTCATCTCGTCGGGGAGTGAGGAGTCCGGTGCCACGTCCCAGGTCGCAGCTGCCGAGGGGAGGTCCAAGAGGCGGAGGTTGGAGTTGGACTCCTCGGCAGCCGAAGGGGCAGCTGAAACCCCACAGTGACCGACGGAGGAAGATGGCATGGAGTCATCCAGGTTGGTGGGGGGTTTGGTGGAGGAGGAGGCCATGCAAGGGACAGAGACGGAGTCTGGAGGTGGGGATGCCACTGGTGCTAGTGGTGCAGTGCAGGGGCAGTGACAGGAGGCAGCACAGGCCGCCGCGGAGGTGCCTGTGTGTAATCCTGTCCCCGATCCTGTCACTGCATCATCTTGCACCAGCAGGGATACATACGTCCAGACCCGTTCTCAGGGAGGGGATCGGCTTACACCAACTGGCCTTCCTCTCCCTGCAGATGTGACTATCTGGCACTGGGTTGAGCCTGTCCTGGGTGGGGTGGCGTTGCGTCAACCTGCCATGCGAGCTGACCTGCAGTCTTTTCATGAGGAGACTGCACGTCTTCTCGCATGGCTCTTTGACCGCGTTGACCCACTGGGACAGCTCACCAGGGCCGGATTCCTCCGTTTTCTGGACCTTGTTCCAACCCCCTCCTCAACTGAACCCCCTATGCGCAAGTCGTCCTCCGTGCCATATTCCCACCCATGTGTCACCTGGGTGCCCTGTGGAGCTGCCTCTGACCCTGCGGCCAGGCTGGTGGAGGACACATCCCTGCCACAGTCAGGAGTCGGACGTCCAGCAGGGGTGGCCACATCAACAACTGCACCCCAGCCGGAGGAGGATGTGCAGGCAGCAGGAGCCAGGGCACAGACAGAGGCACAGCAGCAGCAGCAACAAGGTGGGAGCCATGATGGCTCAGGGCCTTCAACATCGGAGGGGCAGGCATCGGCCAGAGGGCAGGAGGACCCAGGACGGGAAGTGGCTTCCGTGTGGCAGCGGTTGGGCCATGCTATAGATGCGGAGCGGCAGCGGGCGGAAGAGGCACTGATCACGATGGTCAGGGCGGGGAACTCCATGCATAGGGCCCTGAGGTGGGCCGAGTGCCTCGAGGCCATTCGCAGGGACCTGGAGGTCAAGATGTCTCCGTCCCTGCGAACCCTCGGGGCCATGGAAGAGGACCGCCTCCAGGACATCGAGCAGGCGTTCGATGATGCCCTGGCCCGGGACATCAACAAGTGAGCCGTTGGACTTGTCCGCTGCCCTTGTAAATAGTTAGTTAGTTAATATTAGGTTTCCTTTCGTTTTTTCTTTATTTTGGACCGCTTGGACAATGCACCACATTTTTGTATATAGTTTTTTTATTAGGTAGTAGTTTTTGGTAGGTTTCATTTCTTAAGTTGGGCTCATGGACCCTGGATTCTTCAATTGTACATAGTTCTACATTGGATTCATCTTTTTTAATATTTTTTTTGTGTTCACCATGGAGCAATGGTTTTTACTTTTTATTTTCCCTTGGATTTGCTTTTTTGGACTGTGACTTTGGACAACATTTCTTTTTGGATTTCTTTGGCTTATGTTTTCTTGATTTTCATTATTTATCGGATATGGACCATTTCTTTTGTTGTTCCCATTGTTGTGTGTTTAATTTGATTTACGTTCATGTTATCTTTAATATATATTTTTTTATACTTGCATTTGTGGTATTATCTCATTGGTTTCATGCATGTCATGATATGGGTTTTGACATTCACTTGCACCCATTGTGTGTGTGTGACGGACATGTGTTCATTTACATACTTGCCATTGGGGTTGTATCATGTAATTGGCATTTCTATGTGGGTGGATGAAATACTTGGGTGGGTCTTTGGCCCGTGGAGGCTGGCCATAAGGGCCAGGGATCTAGATTGTGATGACGTGTTGGCTGGGGGACATGTGTTGGGGCCTGCTGGCAGGTGCCCTGCACTGCATGGGGGTGGGGGTGCAGGGGACATGTGTGGGGGCCTGCTGACAGGTGCCCTGCACTGCTGGGGGTCAGGGGTGCAAGGGGACATGAGTGGGACATGAGTGGGGGCCTGCTGGCAGGTGCCCTGCACTGCTTGGGGTTGGGGTGCAAGGCAAGGGGACATGAGTGGGGGCCTGCTGGCAGGTGCCCTGCACTGCTTGGGGGGGTGGGGGTCCAAGGGGACATGAGAGGGGGCCTGCTGGCAGGTGCCCCGCACTGCTGGGGGGTGGTGGTGCAAGGGGACATGAGTGGGGGCCTGCTGGAAGGTGCCCTGCACTACTTGGGGGTGGGGGTGCAAGGGGACATGAGTGGGGGCCTGCTGGCAGGTGCCCTGCACTGCTAGGGGGTGGGGGTGCAAGGGGACATGAGTGGGGGCCTGCTGGCAGATGCCCTGCACTGCTTGGGGAGTGGGGGTGCAAGGGGACATGAGTGGGGGCCTGCTGGCAGGTGCCCCGCACTGCTGGGTGGTGGTGGTGCAAGGGGACTGTTATTGAGAATTCTCTGTTTAGGCTGAATTTCCTAACCTAGTGAGTCCCCCAGCAGCTTTGCTGGATTTCTGGAGTTTGTTTTTTTCCATCCTGCCAAGAGTGAGACTCTTTTCCTCCCACTCTTGGACATGAATGTGTGTAATTCCTTTGAATGTCAATGTGTTCTATGGGCTATGGGGTCTTTTACTCCATAGGGTCTCATATGTTTTTCTATGTGTGTTACACAGCACCCTACGTGCCGTAACACTGGGGCGTTCTAGCGGACCTCCACCATAGACTCCATACCCGGGGACTGACTACTGTCTCGCCGGGCATGTAAAGTCACCATTGGCTTTACTAGACCTAAATTTACTAACAGAACTAGTACAAACCATCTTATTGTGGACGTGCTAGTAGGGGTAATTCGATTACTTCTGGGTCTGTTACTCGAGGGGGCACTGTCCCGCCCCCCCTCGTCGAGTTTTGGCTGGTGGCAGTGGAAACTACTTGTTTGGTTCGACCCCGGACATAACCCTATGGGATTCGTCCCATTGTTGGAGATTGATACTTTTCCTCGTTAATCTCTAACGTACCACCGGTCTAATTATCTTAAATAAGTTTATCGGATGGTATTTTCTGCCAGAACTCGGTTTTTAAAATGGCGTCTGTGTTCGTCTCTGTGACTCCTAAACCAAAGGTTGAGCCCTTTGTTGGAGGGTCTCTGTACCCTTGTTTTGGAGGGTACAGAGACCCTCCAAAGTGGTGCCATTCTGTCTGGGTTACCACAGGGGTATGGGAGGGGGTTTAGGCACCCTGGACCGAGTTGCCTTGCCAACTCCAGTTGCACTCTGGAGTGATTGGCCCAAGTGGTGAGCCTCCCCGCTCACCACTTAGCGAGTGTTGATTGACAGCTAGGCTGAATGAATGGGGGTTTTCTGCATAAAAGCAGGGCTTTTGGGACTGGATCTTCAGAAGTCGCCACAGGACCTAAGAATCCGACGAGGGTAACGCTGAGCCGACCTGCAACGACGACACCTCCGGTGGAGCCCTGCTGAACCGACTCACCACTTCCCGACGACAGAGGAGATCTCCCTGCCGGAGAGTCTCTTCCCCTGAAAGGTGGGAACAACAAGTCCCCTTTGCTTTTTCTTCGCCTCAGGATGCGGTGGTCGAATTGCCCGTGCAGAGCACCCCGGCAACCGGATAGCCACTACCCCTGTACCGCGACCAAAAGGTGGTGCCTTGTGACGGAGAACTCCGTGGCTGGTCTCTTCCCTGGTGGTGCACCGGACTTCACTTTTCTTCGACGACGAGATCATCTCTACTCTTGGCAAAGACCCGACGTGCATCCACCACCAGGAACAACTGCCCCCGCCGGAGCTGTCTCTCCACAACAAGGTACCGTGTCCGCCTGGCTTCCCTTTCGATCGGTTCGAGTGAGGTGTCTTAATCCTCGCCTTTCCGTTAGGTCGCCTCCAAGCTTTTTCTAGCGTGTTGTTCTGAACTGGTTCAATCTGCCGATAACAATTTGCTACAAAGACTCGAACGCATTTCCACTAGAGACTTTTTGGGACATATCGCCTTGCCTCTCTCCGAGTTGGCCTGGCCTCTGAACTTTATGATCTATTGTGGTTCTTGCCTTCTTGCCTTGCATTTTACCCGTGAAGTATTGAACTGTGTTGATTTCGTAACCTGCCTATTTTTCTCTCCCGTCCTAACTCATATTAGAGTGCCATCTAGGTTGAGGCATACACCTCTGTCTGTAAATAAGTGGTGCCGGTAGAACCTAGACTTGACAAAATATTGTTAGGGGGTTTGATCGTTTCTTCTTCGTAGAGTAATTGTAATTGAAGTGTTTGCCATGATAGTGCCATAGTGTTTTCTATAGATGTTCCGTTATAAATAAATACCTTAATATCTTTACACTGAAGCCTTGTTGCGTGTTTGCTTGTCTTACTGTGAAGAATTGTCCTATATTGTATACTCCACTTCTGCTTAACTCTTCTTGAGAGAAGTCTGACTGCTCAGCCACAGCTACCAAGTGAATCTGTGTGGTACAGACTGCTTCCAAGTGGGTTCACTGCCAAACACCTGTAGTCCTAAATCTTTTGCAGTGGTCCCAGAGGGAACTGCACAGGTTTCCGCCTAACAGGGACATGAGTGGGGGCCTGCTGGCAGGTGCCCTGCACTGCTTGGGGGTGGGGGTACAAGGGGACATGAGTGGGACATGAGTGGGGGCCTGCTGGCAGGTGTCCCACACTGCTGGGGGGTGGTGGTGCAAGGGGACATGAGTGGGGGCCTGCTGGCAGGTGCCCTGCACTGCTTGGGGGTGGGGGTGCAAGGGGACATGAGTGGGACATGAGTGGGGGCCTGCTGGCAGGTGCCCTGCACTGCTGGGGTGTGGGGGTGCAAGGGGACATGAGTGGGGGCTTGCTGGCAGGTGCCCTGCACTGCTGGGGGGTGGTGGTGCAATGGGACATGAGTAGGGGCCTGCTGGCAGGTGCCCCGCACTGCTGGGGGGTGAGGGTGCAAGGGGACATGAGTGGGACATGAGTGGGGCCTGCTGGCAGGTGCCTCTCAGTGCTGGGGGGGTGGGGTGCAAGGGGACATGAGTGGGGGCCTGCTGGCAGGTGCCCTGCACTGCTGGGGGTGGGGGTGCAAGGGGACATTAGTGGGACATGAGTGGGGGCCTGCTGGCAGGTGCCCCTCAGTGCTGGGGGGTGGGGGTGCAAGGGGACATGAGCGGGACATGAGTGGGGGCCTGCTGGTTGGCAGGTGCCCCTCAGTGCTGAGGGGTGGGGGTGCAAGGGGACATGAGTGGGACATGAGTGGGGGCCTGCTGGCAGGAGCCCTGCACTGCTGGGGGGTGGGTGTGCAAGGGGACATGAGTGGGGGCCTGCTGGAAGGTGCCCCTCTGTGCTGGGGGGTGGGGGTGCAAGGGGACATAAGTGGGGGCCTGCTGGCAGGTTCCCCTCAGTGCTGGGGGGTGGGGGTGCAAGGGGACATGAGTGGGACATGAGTGGGGGCCTGCTGGCAGGTGCCCCTCAGTGCTGGGGGGTGGGGGAGCAAGGGGACATGAGTGGGACATGAGTGGGGGCCTGCTGGCTGGTGCCCCTCAGTGCTGGGGGGTGGGGGTGCAAGGGGACCTGAATGGGACATGAGTGGGGGCCTGCTGGCAGGTGCCCTGCACTGCTGGGGGTTGGGTGTGCAAGGGGACATGAGTGGGGGCCTGCTGGCAGGTGCCCCTCAGTGCCGGGGGGTGGGGGTGCAAGGGGACATGAGTGGGGGCCTGCTGGCAGGTGCCCCGCACTGCTGGGGGGTGGCGGTGCAAGGGGACATGAGTGGGGGCCTGCTGGCAGGTGCCCGTCAGTGCTGTGGGGTGGGGGTGCAAGGGGACATGAGTGGGACACGAGTGGGGGCCTGCTGGCAGGTGCCCTGCACTGCTGGGGGTTGGGTGTGCAAGGGGACATGAGTGGGACATGAGGGGGCCTGCTGGCAGGTGCCCTGCACTGCTGGGGGGTGAGTGTGCAAGGGGACATGAGTGGGGCCTGCTGGCAGGTGCCCCTCATTGCTGGGGGGTGGGGGTGCAAGGGGACATGAGTGGGGGCCTGCAGGCAGGTGCCCCGCACTGCTGGAGGGTGGTGGTACAAGGGGACATGAGTGTGGCCCTGCTGGCAGGTGCCCCGCACTTCTGGGGGGTGGTGGTGCAAGGGGACATAAGTGTTGGCCTGCTGGCAGGTGCCCCACACTGCTGGGGTGTGGTGGTGCAAGGGGACATGAGTGGGGGCCTGCTGGCAGGTGCCCTGCACTGCTGGGGGGTGGGGGTGTAGGGGGATATGAGTTGGTGATCAGTGGTGCAAGCGGACAGGTGGCTTGGCTGGGGTGCATGCCCATGGTGGATGGGCTGCCTGCGGGACATGACCATGGGTGCGGGGTAGTCCCCTGGGGTGTGGAGGGTATAAAGGGAACACCTGGGAGGACCCACACTGCCAATTCACGTGTAGGATTCCCCACGCACCCCGGAAATTCATGTACCCCGCTCTGACAGCTAAATCGCGTGTGAAACTTCCCGCAAACCCTGAAATACACGTACCCCACTCGCACAGGGCCTATCGCATGTGAAACTTCCTGCAAACCCCAGTAATACATGTACCCCATTCGGACAGGGCCCATGGCATGTGAAACTTCCCGCGCACCCTGGAAATTCACGTACCCCGCTCTGACAGCTAAATCGCGTGTGAAACTTCCCGCAACCCCTGAAATACACGTACCCCACTCGCACAGGGCCTATCGCATGTGAAACTTCACGCGAACCCCAGGAATATAGGCCCTGTGCGAGCGAGCGGGGTACGTGTAGTTCTGGGGTACAGCGTGAAGTTTTACACATGAAAGGGCCCTGTTGAGTGGAGTACGTGTATTCCTGGGGTTCGCGTGAAGTTTCACTCGCGATTTCAGCAGGGTACGTGTATTACGGTGTTAGCGTGAAGTTTCACCCGCGATTTCAGCAGGGTATGTGTATTATGGGGTTCGTGTGAAGTTTCACAAGCGAAAGGGCCCTGTTCGAGGGAGTACGTGTATTTCAGGGGTGCGCGGCAAGTTTTACACGCGAAAGGGCAACACCCGTGCACAATACGTCATAGACGCGCTTACGCGCTAAGGGCCTTTGGTCCAATGATATGGCGTACGTGTGCTGACGCGCTTATGCGCTAAGGGCCTTTCCTCGAATTACACGCTGACGTGCAAGATTTTCACGTGCCAAATCACTACATATCAAGCTGGCCACGCGTACACACACGGAAGACCACGCTCCTGCCCTGAAGGCCATTTTCCTGCCCCCAAGAGCCCCGAGCACGCTCCCATCAGCCATCTGCTGCTGCCTGTCTTTCTGCTGCCCATGTGCCCTGCTATTTGGTGCCTGCACGTCAGCCATCTGCAGGGGTCCAGTTGCTGTGTCCACCCCTGCTGGAACAGAAGACTCCGACTGGGATTCCATCGCTCCACAGCCCAGCCCCAGGACCCAGTTTCCCACCCACGCCTGCCTCTGGGGTTGCCATGTCGGGCACATCTCCATCTGGCACCACTGGCAATCCCCAGCCAGAGAGGCAGAGGGCCACCAGCTTCACTGCCACTGAAGTTGGTGTCCTGGTGGAGCATATCCTGGGGCATTATGATGCCCTCTTCGGAACAAGACGCCCCAACAAGGAAGGACGGGAGAGGATCTGGGATGACGCAGTGGTTGCCATCAACGAGAAGGGGGTGGCAACCCGCAACTACCAACATGTCAAGAAGCGCTGGGAGGACTTCAGGTCCAGGACCCTCAACAAGGCCCGGCGCCTCACGGAGGGGGCCGGGTCAGCCTGAGCAACATCCAGATGAGGGTCCTGGAACGCGTAGGCCCAGCGCTCCACGGCCAGATCCTTCGGAGGCAGACCCGTCTGGAGTTGAGCGGTAAGTGGCCAAGCATTGCTGTGTGAGACAGGGCATGTTGCAGCGTGCTGGTAGTCTGATACTTGCCTGTATGTGTGACATAGGCCATGTATGGATGTGTGTGTGCAGGGACATCATGGTCCTGCATGTGGGACCAGTTATGTGTGAACCACATGATAGGTGCATGTGTTTTAATGCAACATGGGGACCTCTATGCAGAATGCACACCTGGAAGCATGCCAGTCTCTGTTCCTGGACATGGAGGGGGGGTGAGGAATGGGTGCTGATGTCATATACATGTGTGGTGCACGTGTGTGTGTGTGTGTGTGTGTGTGTGTGTGTGTGTGTGCACCAGAGAAGTGTGTGTTTGACTTTGAAACGCCATGGATGCATGTGACTTTGAAGGCAACATCTTAGTTTACAGGGGCCCTTGTACATGGGTGTTGATGTTGATTGCAGGTGCCGGGAGTGTTTCTGCATGTGTGTTGCATACATTGACCCATGTGTTGTGGAAGGACAGGATGGAAGTGACATTTGACAGTGCAACTCATGTGTTATTGCTTCCTGTCTAGGGTATTTTGTGCTGTACCCTGATGCTTGTGTTCTATGTCTCCCTCTATGCAGCGTCAAGTGAAGAAGAGGGCGGAGGCGGCGTTGTGGAGCCAAGCGGCGGGGATGCCTCCACTGGGCGGCGACACAAGGCCCAGCCACCCTCCCAGGAATTACCATCATCCGGGAGCGAGGGGGCTGGTGCCGCGTCTGCCACAACGGCTGTGGCGGAAGGGCCGGTTGAGCCCCCACAGGGGCTTCCAATGGCAGAAGACGGTGTGGAGACATTCAGGTTGGTGGTCTCCACAGAGGAGGAGGAGCCTGCTTCTGAGACGCACATGGGGCCTGGTGAGGGTAGTACCACTGGTGCAAGTGGTGCAGTCCAGGGCCAGGGTCAGGAGGCAGCACAGGTCACCGCGGAGGGGCCTGTGCATGTTGCTGTCCTTGACCCTGTGACTGCACCATCATGCACTAGCAGGGAGGCCCTGTCCCAGGCCTCTCCGCAGGTAGAGGAGAGTGCCATATCACCTGCCTCTCCACTACCTGCGGGGGAGAGGTCCCGCGACTGTATGGGATCCGTCCTGGTGGGTGTCGCGTTGTGCACGCGTGACATTCGTGATGACGTGCGTTGTTCCTGGGCGGAGAACGCACACCATCACGAAGAGCAGCGTTGTGATGTGGCACTGCTGGGAGGGGCCCTGGTCGGTGGGTTCCTACATGTGATGCGCACTCTGGCAGACCTCTCCTCCTCTGTGGAGGCTATGCGCCGGTCGTTCTCCACACCGTCTTCCGGCCCAGATTCCACCAGGGCCCCCTGTGGACCTGCCCTGACCAACACAGCCAGCTTGGTGCAGATCCCATCCCTGCCACAGTCGGGAGTTGGCAGTCCAGCAGGGGTGGACACCACAACTGGAGACCAGCAGATGGAGGATGTGCAGGCACCATCGGACAGAGCACATGGACAGCAGCAGCAGCAGCAGGAGCAGGCTGTAGGTGGGAGCAATGATGGATCGGGGCCATCAACATCGGAGGGGCAGGCATCGGCCATAGGAGAGGAGGACCCAGGAATGGGAGTGTCTTCTGTGTGGCTGCGGTTGGGCCAGCAGATAGGTGCGGAGCGGCGGCGGGCAGAAGAGGCGCGGCTCACAATGGTCAGGGCGGAGAACTCCATGCGTAGGGCCCTGAGGCGGGCCGAGTGCCTCGAGGCCATTCGCAGGGACCTGGAGATCCAGATGTCATCGTCCCTGCGAACCCTCAGGGCCATGGAAGAGGACCGCCTCCGGGACATCGAGCAGGAGTTCGATGATGCCCTGGCCTGGGACATCAACAAGTGAGCTGTTGGACTTGCCCGCTGCCCTTGTAAATAGTTAGTTAGTTAGTATAAGGTTTCCTTTCGTTTTTTCTTTATTTTGGACCGCTTGGACAATGCACCACATTTTTGTATATAGTTTTTTTTATTAGGTAGTAGTTTTTGGTAGGTTTCATTTCTTAAGTTGGGCTCATGGACCCTGGATTCTTCAATTGTACATAGTTCTACATTGGATTCATCTTTTTTAATATTTATTTTGTGTTCACCATGGACCAATGGTTTTTACTTTTTATTTTCCCTTGGATTTGCTTTTTTGGACTGTGACTTTGGACAACATTTCTTTTTGGATTTCTTTTGCTTATGTTTTCTTGATTTTCATTGTTTATCGGACATGGACCATTTCTTTTGTTATTCCCATTGTTGTGTGTTTAATTTGATTTACGTTCATGTTATCTTTAATATATATTTTTTTATACTTGCATTTGTGGTATTATCTCATTGGTTTCATGCATGTCATGATATGGGTTTTGACATTCACTTGCACCCATTGTGTGTGTGTGATGGACATGTGTTCATTTACATACTTGCCATTGGGTTTGTATCATGTAATTGGCATTTCTATGTGGTGGATGCAATACTTGGGTGGGTATTTGGCCTGTGGAGGCTGGCCATAAGGGCCAGGGATCTAGATTGTGATGACGTGTTGGCTGGGGGACATATGTCGGGGCCTGCTGGCAGATGCCCTGCACTGCTTGGGGTGGGGGTGCAGGGGACATGTGTGGGGGCCTGCTGGCAGGTGCCCCTCAGTGCTAGGGGGTGGGGGTGCTGGGGGACATGAGTGGGACATGAGTGGGGGCCTGCTGGCAGGTGCCCCTCAGTGCTGGGGAGTGGGGGTGCTGGGGGACATGAGTGGGGGCCTGCTGGCAGGTGTCCCTGACTGCTGGGGGGTGGGGGTGCTGCAGGACATGAGTGGGGGCCTGCTGGCAGGTGCCCTGCACTGCTTGGTGGTGGGGGTGCAAGGGGACATGAGTGGGGGCCTGCTGGCAGGTGCCCTGCACTGCTTGGGGGTGGGGATGCAGGGGACATGAGTGGGGGCCTGCTGGCAGGTGCCCTGCACTGCTGGGGGGTGGGGTTGCAAGGGGACATGAGTGGGACATGAGTGGGGGCCTGCTGGCAGGTGCCCTGCACTGCTTGGGGGTGGGTGTGCAAGGGGACATGAGTGGGACATTAGTGGGGGCATGCTGGCAGGTGCCCTGCACTGCTGGGGGGTGGGGGTGCAAGGGGACATGAGTGGAGCCTGCTGGCAGGTGCCCTGCACTGCTTGGGGGTGGGTGTGCAAGGGGACATGAGTGGGACATGAGTGGGGGCCTGCTGGCAGGTGAACTGCACTGCTGGGGGATGGGGGTGCAAGGGGACATGAGTGGGGGCCTGCTGGCAGGTACCCTGCACTGCTGTGGGGTGGCGGTGCAAGGGGACATGAGTGGGAGCCTACTGGCAGGTGCCCCTCAGTGTTGGGGGTGGGGGCGCAAGGGGACATGAGTGGGACATGAGTGGGGACCTGCTGGTAGGTGCCCTGCACTGCTGGGGGGTGTGGGTGCAAGGGGACATGAGTGGGGTACTGCTGGCAGGTGCCCCTCAGTGCTGGGGGGTGGGGGTGCAAGGGGACATGAGTGGGACATGAGTGGGGGCCTGCAGGCAGGTGCCCCTGACTGCTGGGGGGTGGGGGTTCTGGGGACATGTGTGGGGGCCTGCTGGCAGGTGCCCCTCAGTGCTGGGGGGTGGAGGTGCTGGGGGACATGAGTGGGGGCCTGCTGGCAGGTGCCCCTGACTGCTGGGGGGTGGGGGTGCTGGGGGACATGAATGGGGGCCTGCTGGCAGGTGCCCCTGACTGCTGTGGGGTGGGGGTGCTGGGGGACATGAGTGGGACATGAGTGGGGGCCTGCCGGCAGGTGCCCCTCAGTGCTGGGGAGTGGGGGTGCTGGGGGACATGAGTGGGGGCCTGCTGGCAGGTGCCCCTAACTGCTGGGGGGTGGGGGTGCTGCGGGACATGAGTGGGGGCCTGCTGGCAGGTGCCCTGCACTGCTTGGGGGTGGGGATGCAGGGGACATGAGTGGGGGCCTGCTGGCAGGTGCCCTGCACTGCTGGGGGGTGGGGTTGCAAGGGGACATGAGTGGGACATGAGTGGGGGCCTGCTGGCAGGTGCCCTGCACTGCTTGGGGGTGGGTGTGCAAGGGGACATGAGTGGGACATGAGTGGGGGCATGCTGGCAGGTGCCCTGCACTGCTGGGGGGTGCGGGTGCAAGGGGACATGAGTGGAGCCTGCTGGCAGGTGCCCTGCACTGCTTGGGGGTGGGTGTGCAAGGGGACATGAGTGGGACATGAGTGGGGGCCTGCTGGCAGGTGAACTGCACTGCTGGGGGATGGGGGTGCAAGGGGACATGAGTGGGGGCCTGCTGGCAGGTACCCTGCACTGCTGTGGGGTGGCGGTGCAAGGGGACATGAGTGGGAGCCTACTGGCAGGTGCCCCTCAGTGTTGGGGGTGGGGGTGCAAGGGGACATGAGTGGGACATGAGTGGGGGCCTGCTGGTAGGTGCCCTGCACTGCTGGGGGGTGTGGGTGCAAGGGGACATGAGTGGGGGCCTGCTGGCAGGTGCCCCTCAGTGCTGGGGGGTGGGGGTGCAAGGGGACATGAGTGGGACATGAGTGGGGGCCTGCAGGCAGGTGCTCCTGACTGCTGGGGGGTGGGGGTTCTGGGGACATGTGTGGGGGCCTGCTGGCAGGTGCCCCTCAGTGCTGGGGGGTGGAGGTGCTGGGGGACATGAGTGGGGGCCTGCTGGCAGGTGCCCCTGACTGCTGGGGGGTGGGGGTGCTGGGGGACATGCAGGTGCCCCTGACTGCTGTGGGGTGGGGGTGCTGGGGGACATGAGTGGGACATGAGTGGGGGCCTGCCGGCAGGTGCCCCTCAGTGCTGGGGAGTGGGGGTGCTGGGGGACATGAGTGGGGGCCTGCTGGCAGGTGCCCCTAACTGCTGGGGGGTGGGGGTGCTGCGGGACATGAGTGGGGGCCTGCTGGCAGGTGCCCTGCACTGCTTGGGGGTGGGGATGCAGGGGACATGAGTGGGGGCCTGCTGGCAGGTGCCCTGCACTGCTGGGGGGTGGGGTTGCAAGGGGACATGAGTGGGACATGAGTGGGGGCCTGCTGGCAGGTGCCCTGCACTGCTTGGGGGTGGGTGTGCAAGGGGACATGAGTGGGACATGAGTGGGGACATGCTGGCAGGTGCCCTGCACTGCTGGGTGGTGGGGGCGCAAGGGGACATGAGTGGGGGCCTGCTGGCAGGTGCCCTGCACTGCTTGGGGGTGGGTGTGCAAGGGGACATGAGTGGGACATGAGTGGGGGCCTGCTGGCAGGTGAACTGCACTGCTGGGGGATGGGGGCGCAAGGGGACATGAGTGGGGGCCTGCTGGCAGGTACCCTGCACTGCTGGGGGGTGGCGGTGCAAGGGGACATGAGTGGGAGCCTGCTGGCAGGTGCCCCTCAGTGTTGGGGGTGGGGGTGCAAGGGGACATGAGTGGGACATGAGTGGGGGCCTGCTGGTAGGTGCCCTGCACTGCTGGGGGGTGTGGGTGCAAGGGGACATGAGTGGGGGCCTGCTGGCAGGTACCCTGCACTGCTGGGGGGTGGCGGTGCAAGGGGACATGAGTGGGAGCCTGCTGGCAGGTGCCCCTCAGTGTTGGGGGTGGGGGTGCAAGGGGACATGAGTGGGACATGAGTGGGGGCCTGCTGGTAGGTGCCCTGCACTGCTGGGGGGTGTGGGTGCAAGGGGACATGAGTGGGGGCCTGCTGGCAGGTACCCTGCACTGCTGGGGGGTGGCGGTGCAAGGGGACATGAGTGGGAGCCTGCTGGCAGGTGCCCCTCAGTGCTGGGGGGTGGGTGTGCTGGGGGACATGAATGGGGGCCTGCTGGCAGGTGCCCCTGACTGCTGTGGGGTGGGGGTGCTGGGGGACATGAGTGGGACATGAGTGGGGGCCTGCCGGCAGGTGCCCCTCAGTGCTGGGGAGTGGGGGTGCTGGGGGACATGAGTGGGGGCCTGCTGGCAGGTGCCCCTAACTGCTGGGGGGTGGGGGTGCTGCGGGACATGAGTGGGGGCCTGCTGGCAGGTGCCCTGCACTGCTTGGGGGTGGGGATGCAGGGGACATGAGTGGGGGCCTGCTGGCAGGTGCCCTGCACTGCTGGGGGGTGGGGTTGCAAGGGGACATGAGTGGGACATGAGTGGGGGCCTGCTGGCAGGTGCCCTGCACTGCTTGGGGGTGGGTGTGCAAGGGGACATGAGTGGGACATGAGTGGGGACATGCTGGCAGGTGCCCTGCACTGCTGGGTGGTGGGGGCGCAAGGGGACATGAGTGGGGGCCTGCTGGCAGGTGCCCTGCACTGCTTGGGGGTGGGTGTGCAAGGGGACATGAGTGGGACATGAGTGGGGGCCTGCTGGCAGGTGAACTGCACTGCTGGGGGATGGGGGTGCAAGGGGACATGAGTGGGGGCCTGCTGGCAGGTACCCTGCACTGCTGGGGGGTGGCGGTGCAAGGGGACATGAGTGGGAGCCTGCTGGCAGGTGCCCCTCAGTGTTGGGGGTGGGGGTGCAAGGGGACATGAGTGGGACATGAGTGGGGGCCTGCTGGCAGGTACCCTGCACTGCAGGGGGGTGGCGGTGCAAGGGGACATGAGTGGGAGCCTGCTGGCAGGTGCCCCTCAGTGCTGGGGGGTGGGGGTGCAAGGGGACATGAGTGGGACATGAGTGGGGGCCTGCAGGCAGGTGCCCCTGACTGCTGGGGGGTGGGGGTTCTGGGGACATGTGTGGGGGCCTGCTGGCAAGTGCCCCTCAGTGCTGGGGGGTGGGGGTGCTGGGGGACATGAGTGGGGGCCTGCTGGCAGGTGCCCCTGACTGCTGGGGGGTGGGGGTGCTGGGAGACATGAGTGGGACATGAGTGGGGGCCTGCTGGCAGGTGCCCCTCAGTGCTGGGGAGTGGGGGTGCTGGGGGACATGAGTGGGGGCCTGCTGGTAGGTGCCCCTAACTGCTGGGGGGTGGGGGTGCTGCGGGACATGAGTGGGGGCCTGCTGGCAGGTGCCCTGCACTGCTTGTGGGTGGGGGTGCAAGGGGACATGAGTGGGACATGAGTGGGGGCCTGCTGGCAGGTGCCCTGCACTGCTTGGGGGGTGGGGGTGCAGGGTACATGAGTGGGGGCCTGCTGGCAGGTGCCCTGCACTGCTGGGGGGTGGGGGTGCAAGGGGACATGAGCGGGACATGAGTGGGGACCTGCTGGTTGGCAGGTGCCCCTCAGTGCTGAGGGGTGGGGGTGCAAGGGGACATGAGTGGGACATGAGTGGGGGCCTGCTGGCAGGAGCCCTGCACTGCTGGGGGGTGGGTGTGCAAGGGGACATGAGTGGGGGCCTGCTGGAAGGTGCCCCTCAGTGCTGGGGGGTGGGGGTGCAAGGGGACATGAGTGGGACATGAGTGGGGGCCTGCTGGCAGGTGCCCCTCAGTGCTGGGGGGTGGGGGAGCAAGGGGACATGAGTGGGACATGAGTGGGGGCCTGCTGGCTGGTGCCCCTCAGTGCTGGGGGGTGGGGGTGCAAGGGGACCTGAATGGGACATGAGTGGGGGCCTGCTGGCAGGTGCCCTGCACTGCTGGGGGTTGGGTGTGCAAGGGGACATGAGTGGGGGCCTGCTGGCAGGTGCCCCTCAGTGCCGGGGGGTGGGGGTGCAAGGGGACATGAGTGGGGGCCTGCTGGCAGGTGCCCCGCACTGCTGGGGGGTGGCGGTGCAAGGGGACATGAGTGGGGGCCTGCTGGCAGGTGCCCCTCAGTGCTGTGGGGTGGGGGTGCAAGGGGACATGAGTGGGACACGAGTGGGGGCCTGCTGGCAGGTGCCCTGCACTGCTGGGGGTTGGGTGTGCAAGGGGACATGAGTGGGACATGAGGGGGCCTGCTGGCAGGTGCCCTGCACTGCTGGGGGGTGAGTGTGCAAGGGGACATGAGTGGGGCCTGCTGGCAGGTGCCCCTCATTGCTGGGGGGTGGGGGTGCAAGGGGACATGAGTGGGGGCCTGCAGGCAGGTGCCCCGCACTGCTGGAGGGTGGTGGTACAAGGGGACACAAGTGTGGCCCTGCTGGCAGGTGCCCCGCACTTCTGGGGGGTGGTGGTGCAAGGGGACATAAGTGTTGGCCTGCTGGCAGGTGCCCCACACTGCTGGGGTGTGGTGGTGCAAGGGGACATGAGTGGGGGCCTGCTGGCAGGTGCCCTGCACTGCTGGGGGGTGGGGGTGTAGGGGGATATGAGTTGGTGATCAGTGGTGCAAGCGGACAGGTGGCTTGGCTGGGGTGCATGCCCATGGTGGATGGGCTGCCTGCGGGACATGACCATGGGTGCGGGGTAGTCCCCTGGGGTGTGGTCTGCCTGCAGGGGCCGTGGAGGGTGTAAAGGGAACACCTGGGAGGACCCACACTGCCAATTCACGTGTAGGATTCCCCGCGCACCCCGGAAATTCATGTACCCCGCTCTGACAGCTAAATCGCGTGTGAAACTTCCCGCAAACCCTGAAATACACGTACCCCACTCGCACAGGGCCTATCGCATGTGAAACTTCCTGCAAACCCCAGTAATACATGTACCCCATTCGGACAGGGCCCATGGCATGTGAAACTTCCCGCGCACCCTGGAAATTCACGTACCCCGCTCTGACAGCTAAATCGCGTGTGAAACTTCCCGCAACCCCTGAAATACACGTACCCCACTCGCACAGGGCCTATCGCATGTGAAACTTCACGCGAACCCCAGGAATATAGGCCCTGTGCGAGCGAGCGGGGTACGTGTAGTTCTGGGGTACAGCGTGAAGTTTTACACATGAAAGGGCCCTGTTGAGCGGAGTACGTGTATTCCTGGGGTTCGCGTGAAGTTTCACTCGCGATTTCAGCAGGGTACGTGTATTACGGTGTTAGCGTGAAGTTTCACCCGCGATTTCAGCAGGGTACGTGTATTATGGGGTTCGCGTGGAGTTTCACCTGCAATTTCAGCAGGGTATGTGTATTATGGGGTTCGTGTGAAGTTTCACAAGCGAAAGGGCCCTGTTCGAGGGAGTACGTGTATTTCAGGGGTGCGCGGCAAGTTTTACACGCGAAAGGGCAACACCCGTGCACAATACGTCATAGACGCGCTTACGCGCTAAGGGCCTTTGGTCCAATGATATGGCGTACGTGTGCTGACGCGCTTATGCGCTAAGGGCCTTTCCTCGAATTACACGCTGACGTGCAAGATTTTCACGTGCCAAATCACTACATATCAAGCTGGCCACGCGTACACACACGGAAGACCACGCTCCTGCCCTGAAGGCCATTTTCCTGCCCCCAAGAGCCCCGAGCACGCTCCCATCAGCCATCTGCTGCTGCCTGTCTTTCTGCTGCCCATGTGCCCTGCTATTTGGTGCCTGCACGTCAGCCATCTGCAGGGGTCCAGTTGCTGTGTCCACCCCTGCTGGAACAGAAGACTCCGACTGGGATTCCATCGCTCCACAGCCCAGCCCCAGGACCCAGTTTCCCACCCACGCCTGCCTCTGGGGTTGCCATGTCGGGCACATCTCCATCTGGCACCACTGGCAATCCCCAGCCAGAGAGGCAGAGGGCCACCAGCTTCACTGCCACTGAAGTTGGTGTCCTGGTGGAGCATATCCTGGGGCATTATGATGCCCTCTTCGGAACAAGACGCCCCAACAAGGAAGGACGGGAGAGGATCTGGGATGACGCAGTGGTTGCCATCAACGAGAAGGGGGTGGCAACCCGCAACTACCAACATGTCAAGAAGCGCTGGGAGGACTTCAGGTCCAGGACCCTCAACAAGGCCCGGCGCCTCACGGAGGGGGCCGGGTCAGCCTGAGCAACATCCAGATGAGGGTCCTGGAACGCGTAGGCCCAGCGCTCCACGGCCAGATCCTTCGGAGGCAGACCCGTCTGGAGTTGAGCGGTAAGTGGCCAAGCATTGCTGTGTGAGACAGGGCATGTTGCAGCGTGCTGGTAGTCTGATACTTGCCTGTATGTGTGACATAGGCCATGTATGGATGTGTGTGTGCAGGGACATCATGGTCATGCATGTGGGACCAGTTATGTGTGAACCACATGATAGGTGCATGTGTTTTAATGCAACATGGGGACCTCTATGCAGAATGCACACCTGGAAGCATGCCAGTCTCTGTTCCTGGACATGGAGGGGGGGTGAGGAATGGGTGCTGATGTCATATACATGTGTGGTGCACGTGTTTGACTTTGAAACGCCATGGATGCATGTGACTTTGAAGGCAACATCTTAGTTTACAGGGGCCCTTGTACATGGGTGTTGATGTTGATTGCAGGTGCCGGGAGTGTTTCTGCATGTGTGTTGCATACATTGACCCATGTGTTGTGGAAGGACAGGATGGAAGTGACATTTGACAGTGCAACTCATGTGTTATTGCTTCCTGTCTAGGGTATTTTGTGCTGTACCCTGATGCTTGTGTTCTATGTCTCCCTCTATGCAGCGTCAAGTGAAGAAGAGGGCGGAGACGGCGTTGTGGAGCCAAGCGGCGGGGATGCCTCCACTGGGCGGCGACACAAGGCCCAGCCACCCTCCCAGGAATTACCATCATCCGGGAGCGAGGGGGCTGGTGCCGCGTCTGCCACAACGGCTGTGGCGGAAGGGCCGGTTGAGCCCCCACAGGGGCTTCCAATGGCAGAAGACGGTGTGGAGACATTCAGGTTGGTGGTCTCCACAGAGGAGGAGGAGCCTGCTTCTGAGACGCACATGGGGCCTGGTGAGGGTAGTACCACTGGTGCAAGTGGTGCAGTCCAGGGCCAGGGTCAGGAGGCAGCACAGGTCACCGCGGAGGGGCCTGTGCATGTTGCTGTCCTTGACCCTGTGACTGCACCATCATGCACTAGCAGGGAGGCCCTGTCCCAGGCCTCTCCGCAGGTAGAGGAGAGTGCCATATCACCTGCCTCTCCACTACCTGCGGGGGAGAGGTCCCGCGACTGTATGGGATCCGTCCTGGTGGGTGTCGCGTTGTGCACGCGTGACATTCGTGATGACGTGCGTTGTTCCTGGGCGGAGAACGCACACCATCACGAAGAGCAGCGTTGTGATGTGGCACTGCTGGGAGGGGCCCTGGTCGGTGGGTTCCTACATGTGACGCGCACTCTGGCAGACCTCTCCTCCTCTGTGGAGGCTATGCGCCGGTCGTTCTCCACACCGTCTTCCGGCCCAGATTCCACCAGGGCCCCCTGTGGACCTGCCCTGACCAACACAGCCAGCTTGGTGCAGATCCCATCCCTGCCACAGTCGGGAGTTGGCGGTCCAGCAGGGGTGGACACCACAACTGGAGACCAGCAGATGGAGGATGTGCAGGCACCATCGGACAGAGCACATGGACAGCAGCAGCAGCAGCAGGAGCAGGCTGTAGGTGGGAGCAATGATGGATCGGGGCCATCAACATCGGAGGGGCAGGCATCGGCCATAGGAGAGGAGGACCCAGGAATGGGAGTGTCTTCTGTGTGGCTGCGGTTGGGCCAGCAGATAGGTGCGGAGCGGCGGCGGGCAGAAGAGGCGCGGCTCACAATGGTCAGGGCGGAGAACTCCATGCGTAGGGCCCTGAGGCGGGCCGAGTGCCTCGAGGCCATTCGCAGGGACCTGGAGATCCAGATGTCATCGTCCCTGCGAACCCTCAGGGCCATGGAAGAGGACCGCCTCCGGGACATCGAGCAGGAGTTCGATGATGCCCTGGCCTGGGACATCAACAAGTGAGCTGTTGGACTTGCCCGCTGCCCTTGTGAATAGTTAGTTAGTATAAGGTTTCCTTTCGTTTTTCTTTATTTTGGACCGCTTGGACAATGCACCACATTTTTGTATATAGTTTTTTTTATTAGGTAGTAGTTTTTGGTAGGTTTCATTTCTTAAGTTGGGCTCATGGACCCTGGATTCTTCAATTGTACATAGTTCTACATTGGATTCATCTTTTTTAATATTTATTTTGTGTTCACCATGGACCAATGGTTTTTACTTTTTATTTTCCCTTGGATTTGCTTTTTTGGACTGTGACTTTGGACAACATTTCTTTTTGGATTTCTTTTGCTTATGTTTTCTTGATTTTCATTGTTTATCGGACATGGACCATTTCTTTTGTTATTCCCATTGTTGTGTGTTTAATTTGATTTACGTTCATGTTATCTTTAATATATATTTTTTTATACTTGCATTTGTGGTATTATCTCATTGGTTTCATGCATGTCATGATATGGGTTTTGACATTCACTTGCACCCATTGTGTGTGTGTGATGGACATGTGTTCATTTACATACTTGCCATTGGGGTTGTATCATGTAATTGGCATTTCTATGTGGTGGATGCAATACTTGGGTGGGTATTTGGCCTGTGGAGGCTGGCCATAAGGGCCAGGGATCTAGATTGTGATGACGTGTTGGCTGGGGGACATATGTCGGGGCCTGCTGGCAGATGCCCTGCACTGCTTGGGGTGGGGGTGCAGGGGACATGTGTGGGGGCCTGCTGGCAGGTGCCCCTCAGTGCTAGGGGGTGGGGGTGCTGGGGGACATGAGTGGGACATGAGTGGGGGCCTGCTGGCAGGTGCCCCTCAGTGCTGGGGAGTGGGGGTGCTGGGGGACATGAGTGGGGGCCTGCTGGCAGGTGTCCCTGACTGCTGGGGGGTGGGGGTGCTGCAGGACATGAGTGGGGGCCTGCTGGCAGGTGCCCTGCACTGCTTGGTGGTGGGGGTGCAAGGGGACATGAGTGGGGGCCTTCTGGCAGGTGCCCTGCACTGCTTGGGGGTGGGGATGCAGGGGACATGAGTGGGGGCCTGCTGGCAGGTGCCCTGCACTGCTGGGGGGTGGGGTTGCAAGGGGACATGAGTGGGACATGAGTGGGGGCCTGCTGGCAGGTGCCCTGCACTGCTTGGGGGTGGGTGTGCAAGGGGACATGAGTGGGACATGAGTGGGGGCATGCTGGCAGGTGCCCTGCACTGCTGGGGGGTGGGGGTGCAAGGGGACATGAGTGGAGCCTGCTGGCAGGTGCCCTGCACTGCTTGGGGGTGGGTGTGCAAGGGGACATGAGTGGGACATGAGTGGGGGCCTGCTGGCAGGTGAACTGCACTGCTGGGGGATGGGGGTGCAAGGGGACATGAGTGGGGGCCTGCTGGCAGGTACCCTGCACTGCTGTGGGGTGGCGGTGCAAGGGGACATGAGTGGGAGCCTACTGGCAGGTGCCCCTCAGTGTTGGGGGTGGGGGTGCAAGGGGACATGAGTGGGACATGAGTGGGGGCCTGCTGGTAGGTGCCCTGCACTGCTGGGGGGTATGGGTGCAAGGGGACATGAGTGGGGGCCTGCTGGCAGGTGCCCCTCAGTGCTGGGGGGTGGGGGTGCAAGGGGACATGAGTGGGACATGAGTGGGGGCCTGCAGGCAGGTGCCCCTGACTGCTGGGGGGTGGGGGTTCTGGGGACATGTGTGGGGGCCTGCTGGCAGGTGCCCCTCAGTGCTGGGGGGTGGAGGTGCTGGGGGACATGAGTGGGGGCCTGCTGGCAGGTGCCCCTGACTGCTGGGGGGTGGGGGTGCTGGGGGACATGAGTGGGGGCCTGCTGGCAGGTGCCCTGCACTGCTGGGGGGTGGGGTTGCAAGGGGACATGAGTGGGACATGAGTGGGGGCCTGCTGGCAGGTGCCCTGCACTGCTTGGGGGTGGGTGTGCAAGGGGACATGAGTGGGACATGAGTGGGGACATGCTGGCAGGTGCCCTGCCCTGCTGGGTGGTGGGGGTGCAAGGGGACATGCGTGGGGGCCTGCTGGCAGGTGCCCTGCACTGCTTGGGGGTGGGTGTGCAAGGGGACATGAGTGGGACATGAGTGGGGGCCTGCTGGCAGGTGAACTGCACTGCTGGGGGATGGGGGTGCAAGGGGACATGAGTGGGGGCCTGCTGGCAGGTACCCTGCACTGCTGGGGGGTGGCGGTTCAAGGGGACATGAGTGGGAGCCTGCTGGCAGGTGCCCCTCAGTGTTGGGGGTGGGGGTGCAAGGGGACATGAGTGGGACATGAGTGGGGGCCTGCTGGTAGGTGCCCTGCACTGCTGGGGGGTGTGGGTGCAAGGGGACATGAGTGGGGGCCTGCTGGCAGGTACCCTGCACTGCTGGGGGGTGGCGGTGCAAGGGGACATGAGTGGGAGCCTGCTGGCAGGTGCCCCTCAGTGCTGGCGGGTGGGGGTGCAAGGGGACATGAGTGGGACATGAGTGGGGGCCTGCAGGCAGGTGCCCCTGACTGCTGGGGGGTGGGGGTTCTGGGGACATGTGTGGGGGCCTGCTGGCAAGTGCCCCTCAGTGCTGGGGGGTGGGGGTGCTGGGGGACATGAGTGGGGGCCTGCTGGCAGGTGCCCCTGACTGCTGGGGGGTGGGGGTGCTGGGAGACATGAGTGGGACATGAGTGGGGGCCTGCTGGCAGGTGCCCCTCAGTGCTGGGGAGTGGGGGTGCTGGGGGACATGAGTGGGGGCCTGCTGGTAGGTGCCCCTAACTGCTGGGGGGTGGGGGTGCTGCGGGACATGAGTGGGGGCCTGCTGGCAGGTGCCCTGCACTGCTTGTGGGTGGGGGTGCAAGGGGACATGAGTGGGACATGAGTGGGGGCCTGCTGGCAGGTGCCCTGCACTGCTTGGGGGGTGGGGGTGCAGGGTACATGAGTTGGGGCCTGCTGGCAGGTGCCCTGCACTGCTGGGGGTGGGGTTGCAAGGGGACATGAGTGGGACATGAGTGGGGGCCTGCTGGCAGGTGCACTGCACTGCTGGGGGGTGGGGGTGCAGGGGGAAATGAGTGGGGGCCTGTTGGCAGGTACCCTGCACTGCTGGGCGGTGGGGGTTCTGGGGACATATGTGGGGGCCTGCTGGCAGATGCCCCTCAGTGCTGGGGGGTGGGGGTGCTGGGGGACATGAGTGGGGGCCTGCTGGCAGGTGCCCCTGACTGCTGGGGGGTGGGGGTGCTGGGGGACATGAGTGGGACATGAGTGGGGGCCTGCTGGCAGGTGCCCCTCAGTGCTGGGGAGTGGGGGTGCTGGGGGACATGAGTGGGGGCCTGCTGGCAGGTGCCCCTAACTGCTGGGGGGTGGGGGGTGCTACGTGACATGAGTGGGGGCCTGCTGGCAGGTGCCCCGCACTGCTTGGGGGGTGGGGGTGCAGGGTACATGAGTGGGGGCCTGCTGGCAGGTGCCCTGCACTGCTGGGGGTGGGGTTGCAAGGGGACATGAGTGGGACATGAGTGGGGGCCTGCTGGCAGGTGCCCTGCACTGCTTGGGGGTGGGTGTGCAAGGGGACATGAGTGGGACATGAGTGGGGGCCTGCTGGCAGGTGCCCTGCACGGCTAGGGGGGTGGGGGTGCAAGGGGACATGAGTGGGGGCCTGCTGGCAGGTGCCCTGCACTGCTTGGGGGTGGGTGTGCAAGGGGACATGAGTGGGACATGAGTGGGGGCCTGCTGGCAGGTGCACTGCACTGCTGGAGGGTGGGGGTGCAAGGGGACATGAGTGGGGGGCTGCTGGCAGGTACCCTGCACTGCTGGGGGGTGGCGGTGCAAGGGGACATGAGTGGGGGCCTGCTGGCAGGTGCCCCTCAGTGTTGGGGGGTGGGGTGCAAGGGGACATGAATGGGACATGAGTGGGGGCCTGCTGGCACGTGCCCTGCACTTCTGGGGGGTGGGGGTGCAAGGGGACATGGGTGGGGGCCTGCTGGCAGTTGCCCTGCACTGCTGGGGGGTGTGGGTGCAAGGGGACATGAGTGGGGGCCTGCTGGCAGGTGCCCCTCAGTGCTGGGGGGTGGGGGTGCAAGGGGACATGAGTGGGACATGAGTGGGGGCCTGCTGGCAGGTGCCCCTGACTGCTGGGGGGTGGGGGCACTGGGGGACATGAGTGGGGGCCTGCTGGCAGGTGCCCTGCACTGCTTGGGGTGTGGGGGTGCAAGGGGACATGAGTGGGACATGAATGGGGCCTGCTGGCAGGTGCCCTGAACTGCTGGGGGGTGGGGGTGCAAAGGGGTAATGTGTTGGTGATCACTAGTGCAAGGTGACATGTGGCTTGGCTGGGGGGGCATGTCCATGGTGGATGGGCTGCCTGCGGGACATGACCAGGGGTGCAGGGTAGTCCACTGTGGTGTGGGCTGCCTGCAGGGGCCATGGAGGGTGTAGAGGGAACACCTGGGAGAACCCACACTGGCAATTCACGTGTAGGACTCCCCTGCACCCCCGAAATACACATACCCGACTCGCACAGGGCCTATCGCGTGTGAAACTTCACGCGCACCCCAGTAATACATGCACCCTGCTGAAATCGCATGTGGAACTTCCTGCGCACCCCAGAAATACACGTACCCTGCTGAAATCGCGTGTTAAACTTCACCGCTCCCCAGAAATACACGTACCCTGCTGAAATCGCGTGTGGAACTTCCCGCGCACCCAAGAAATACACGTAACCTGCTGAAATTGCGTGTTAAACTTCCCTGCACCCCAGAAATACACATACCCTGCTGAAATTGTGTGTGGAACTTCCCGCGCACCCCAATAATACACGTACCCTGCTGAAATCGCGTGTTAAACTTCCCTGCACCCCAGAAATACACGTACCCTGCTGAAATCGCGTGTGGAACTTCCCACGCACCCCAGTAATACACGTTCCCCGCTTGGCGTTTGCTGTTTGGCAGCCCTGTATACTGGGCCAGGGTTAGCGCAGCCCTTTGCGCTGAATTGGGAATTTTGATGGCTTTTCCTTGCGCAAGGGGGTTCTTGGGGGCGTAACTGGCGCTGCTGCAGGGTTGCTGTGCCACTCTGCACCACGGCTGGTTTTGGAGGCTAAAATCCATGAATACGCTGTGCGCGGAAATCGATTTTAGCGCACGCGGCTGGCGCAGACATTTGCACGTGCACACTGTGCGCCAGCCGCGTGTGCCACTTTTGTGCGAAATTCTATGAATTACCCTGTATGTCTAATAGTTTTGGGCCATAGAACAGATCAGCAACAAATTCTATAAACAATATATATGACCCGGGCCCTCCAAAACTGGAAAATGTTGTGCAAATCTGTGTAACCGTACACAAGATATAAAGGGTCTAATAAAGGCTGTGTTTTTCACTTTTTGCATTGGTTTTCCCACAGGTCATCACTCGACCGCTAATCAGTGCTGGTCATTGGGCCGGCTCTCGGAGGATCTGAGATCCGGCACCAGATAAGGAGCCGGATCTCGGGATCCAGCCAGAGTCAGCCTCCCAAGCCCATGAACCGTGCTGCAATACTTAAAAAAAAAAAAAAAAAAACGCCCACGACGGCAGCATTGCCTTTTACTGCGGTTTTGGCACTGTTGTGTAATGCATAATGCTCACTACATATACAACTGATTCCTTTCACTACTGTCTTACCTCACTACTGGCACCATTAAATTATTTAGGAGGCAACCCACAGATTCATTAGGTGTGTGCTAGCCCATTGTGTACATTGTCAAATGAGACAATCCTTCGGCAAAAGAGAGTGGCCATTTTCATCAGAGTAGCACGATGACTGGTGGATTTGTGGCTCCACAAAGTCACAGGCAAAATGTGCATGCCTGCACTTGAAATACCGAGGCTCCCAAGTAATGCAAATTGTAGGTTAACAAGTCAACCTTCGGCCAACTTGGTATTTGCTTGATGGCAGCTCCAGGTTCAGATTAGATGGCAATGTCCAAAGTCCTTCTTTTTCATAGCAGGGTTGATGATATTTGGCCCTGGCTAAATTCCCCAAATTCAGTTATTCCTAAAGCCTTGGGTCAGTCCTCACAGCTCATGGTGACGCACACACTTTTAAAGCCAGCATGGTATGCCGGATGTCCTAAGATAACCACAACGTCTTGAAGGACATGTAAATGCAACTTTATATTAGAGGATCTTACAGCTGCATGGGAAACCTTAAATCACAGCATGAACACTGTCATTCACTGACTTCACTGGACTGCATTTCAGTGAATTTAAATAGCTAGAAGGTCCTTTATTTTCAGAGATAACTCAAGGATGAGTGTTGCTGGCAAAATAAATCCTACTTTCCTGAAGCAAATATATCATTTGCACTTGGGGAAGGGTGCTCAGCCAATTAGGTAGCTGCAACAGCTGGAGAGAATACACAATCCATGCCTGCTATTGCAGCCACCCGAGGCCCTTCACTGGGTGGAGTTTTTTTTTCTTTCAATTCTTGAGACAACAGGGATCCTCTCACTGTTATCTCCCCGCCCACAAAATGACCTGATTCCCCCCTCCACTTACCCGTGGGACTAGAGCATTGCACTCCAGTCCCGGCACTCCTCCTATCTGGCCACCGCCATAGACATGGAAAAGGGACATTGTCCTTTTTCCATATGGCAAAGGGCATCTTTTTTTTCTTAATGTTTCATCGGGAGATCGGCTGCGGAAGCAGTGTGGTTCTCCTGATGAAAAATTAAGGAAGCAATTCACACCCCTGGCGAACCCTGTGGTGCATATGGCTTTCATGCCCTGCCAGGAGGGCGGACATGGCCTTAAATGGCCCACAGCCCAAGCTGAGGCCCACACTACACTCGGGCCTGCCTTAGCTCGGGCTGGCGGGCCAATAAAGGCCATGTCTGCCAACCTGGCAGGGCATGAAAGACAGAATCCTTGTCCTTTAGACATTGGGTTAAAAAGTTCCAAAGGTAGAGGGGGCTTGGTAAAGAAAAGAACAGGCATCCATCTTAATACATTTAAAATGGACAACTACGGTCAGCTTTGCTCCTTCAGCGACTAGGAGTGTAAGGCTGAATATGTGCTATGAGAATATCAGGACCTTACTTATGCACAGCCTTGCGGACAATTACCAAGTCTTACATTTCATGTGCTTGTCATCTTCTGGTCCAAATAAGTTGGCTGCATTCTTTTATTTCCCCAATTTTTGGATTTGCTGGCTGCTTTTTTCTGACTTTTTGTGTATTTTCAGAATATTCAACGATCCCAACTTTACATGGTATGAGGCAGTTATGTATGCTTGTTCCCTGTCTGTCCAACCTATAGATCTCCGACCTGAGTCAGCCATTTAAAAAAATCTGATTGTTTCCACCCAAACTATTGAACCAGCAGATCCAGTGTATAGCCTACGCTGATGAAGTTCTAATATTTGACCTAACTGCAGTCGGCCTACAGCAAGTACTGTGCTAAATGCTTATCTTCCAGATAATGAATTGGTGATCAATATAGAGAAAATGAAATTAATTCATTTTTAAAGCACTAGAAAACATTTGACTTCTAAGTGACTGCTCGAAGGGAGA
The DNA here is from genome assembly GCF_040938575.1 of Ambystoma mexicanum. Taxonomy (NCBI): domain Eukaryota; kingdom Metazoa; phylum Chordata; class Amphibia; order Caudata; family Ambystomatidae; genus Ambystoma; species Ambystoma mexicanum. The sequence continues at coordinate 920,555,504 of NC_090921.1, forward strand.
CATATAGAAAAGGTGAAACAATTCAAATATTTGGGATCATATATTTTTGATAAACCGTGTGATCATGTATTATTCCATTTGTTAAGAAAATAAAAATTATACTTTTTGCATCCCATTTGCTTAGACTACATTTTAGGTACTGCTGATTTTCATTTCTCTCTTTGAGTAAGTATTACAAACGGAAAATTGTACCAAGCATCACATTTGGGTTGGAACTTTAGGACTTGGCGGAATGGAGCTATCTGGCAAGATTAGAGGGCATTCTATGGAGAAAGACACCCTTTCTCTCTAATTTGGTACCAATTGCTGTCATCAGGTATGAACTGCAAAAAATGAATTGACTGATCAAGGCGGTAATTTACAGCTAATTTATCAAATGCTTTGTTCGAATTTCAAACTTATAGGCAGGAGCCTACATTATTGTCTCCAGTACCAACAGTTAGCACTCGGAATCATGAATGTGTAAATACATGTCATCATTTTATGTTAAGATCAAATCAACATTATGCCTCCTTATGCACCATACAGAAATGAACAATTGATTGCAAAAATACAAAGAAAACAAACCAATTGTATGATCGCGTGTCAACACAACACATTGTGACAGAAAACAGCCATTAATTAGTAAGTGAGGCATTGTTACATACTTATTACATGTTTCACAGTGCGCACAACTCTGAAAGGAAAGCATTCACCATTTCACCTTGCAACATGGCAAGATTTTGAATAATGCATCTCTATGGTGCATGTTGGAGACAATGCTGACGTTTCTACATGAGTAGGGTTATGTATTGGAAAGAACTCTGTAATGCAATTGTGTTTACAGCAATGCATTTTTTATGGAACTATGTATCTCATCATAGTTCTCCCAATGAATTGTAATAGTTTTCTGGCAACATCATAATAACAATCCCTTGTAGAGGCGTTTCATGAACACTAAAAGCACATGTGATGTCATCAGTAATGGCATCAATGACATTTGTGATGTCAACGTTGATGTCATGGGTGCAGAGCACAGTGGTGGTGCGAGTTATGGTTGCTTAGCTTACCATAACTGGCAAATATCTGGGGTTCTTGAGTTTACATGTACCCATAATATGGATAGGCAGTTGGTAGTGCAAAGTAAGTATAACATCCCTTTAACAAAGGGCCTCATTACGACCCAGGCGGTAAGTTACCGCCTGGGCCGTGACTTTACCACCATGGCGTAAACTACGTTTACGCCATGGTGGTTGGCGGACTTACCGCCCCATTCCGAGGTCGGCGGGGCGGTAAGTCCCCAATCCCCATTTACCCTTCCCCATTCCCATTTTTGCCCCATAGGGCATAATGGGAGTGGGGAAGGCGTTAATTACGCCACCGTAAATTACGGTGGCGTAATTAACATCAAGTTCCCTTACCGCCATGGTTTTTTACACCCGCTAGAAGCAGGTGTAAAATCCGCCATGGCGGAAAGGGAACTCGTGATTGGCGGTAAGGGGTCGGCGCAGCTAACGCTGGCGCTAACCCCTTACCGCCAGGGTCGTAATGAGGCCCAAAGTGTTTGCACTGAATGTGCTAGTTTTTCACTGAATTTGATAGGTTTTTAGAAACACAACTAAACCATAATGCCCCTTTAGCAACATATTTTCACTGAATTTCTTAGGCTTTTAGCAGGATACCCTTAGTTTGTATAGATAGACCATACAGCATACCAAATGGATGTCGGCATGCCGATGGACACAGTAACCGCAGACTGATTCTGTTCGCGGATAGCTGCTAGCAATGAAACTACTGGAAAAAGCAGGGGTTCTGTTAAATAGTGGTACTATTCGCAAAGGTAAGTAACATATACAAAGAGCACCTTTTTGCGTGCATTGCAAGGAAAAATAGAGTATGTCTGCAAAGTTCGTACTTGTGAAACAAACAGAGCAAAGCCATAGGGCATACACCATAATGGAATGCAGCAATAAGGGAAATAACGTCTGCATCGAACAATATTACGCCACTGCTGCTTTACATAGGAAAGAAGAAAGAATTGGCAGAGTAAGGACTACAAAGTATTGAGAGCAGAACGTCACTACGACGTGGTAAATACACTGAAGTTTTTACTATAATTACACAGTGTGTGCAGTGTACAATAATGGAAAACCATGATGTTTCTTTTTGTACGCAGCAATACCAAGCACCTTGGAATGGCTCTAAGAGAATTTCCCTCATAACGAAGTGAGTAACAATAGTAACCCCATTAATACGCAGCACAGTCTGAACATTAAGGCAGTTAATATGCTTCATATACACCTAACAGATATTTTTATCTTTAACAGGACATACTGGAAATGAAATGAATGCACCACAAGAGGCATCTCTTCCACAACTGCATATGGCCACAGAAAGGAAGGAAACTCTGTAAATAAGTCTAGAAAGGCTGGATGCCAAAATTGAACAATTGCTAAACAATTTAGCAGCCTTAAAAGATTTTGGGCCTCATCACGAGTTGGGCGGTAACGCCGGTGCTATTAGAGTCAGCGTTAATAGTCCTACAGCCAAACCCCCGGCTAATAGCGCGGGATCACGGGTTTGGCGGAACGGGTATTGCCCATTCCCCACTGAGCCCATCGGGAATTCCCCATCCCTCATTGGGCTCAATGGGGAATTTTTGCACTCTTACCGCCAGCGGATTTCCCGCTGGCAGTAATAGCGTGAATTTTCGGTGGATTTCCCCCCAACTCAGAGCTGGGGAGAAATCTGCCGAAGCCCTGATTTGGCAGACCCTTAAATCCGGCGGGTATAGCGCTACCGCCGGATTTAAGGGTTACAGCCAAAATCGTGAAGAGGCCCTTTGTCTAAAAACATAATAAGGCAAAAATGAAATACCACTGCCCCACCTGCATGTGTACCTCATCCCCATTTCCCAGCCCACCATCCCTAACAAAATGCCTGTGAGCAGAGATGTTACAAGGAGACCTCAATCCTTGCCTCCCCTCATGTCGACCTTGTAGAAATCCCCAATTCCCCTAAGTATGTATCCATTTCTGGTATGCCTTCCCTTTCCTAATAGTGTCTCGGTATATCAGAAATTAAAGGTGTAGATGTAAAGTGTTGCTGAGTGTGTGAGTGGCTTTTCCTTTTATTTTAAAATCCATTATGAGTCTGTGGTGCACAGTACAGTCCGGGATGGCTGTAGTTAAGCAAAATGGTGGTCTCCTATGGACACCGTACCTGCCCGGTGTATGCGCAATCACAATGCAGGTATCCATAGGATTTCAGCACTGGCTGCATGTCTGCATTTTGTGATGCACCTTTAATTAGTTTTGGGAGCAAACGTCTGTCTGTCCCACAGCTATGCACGTGCGGACTGTTAGGCGGAAACCTGTGCAGTTCCCTCTGGGACCACTGCAAAAGATTTAGGACTACAGGTGTTTGGCAGTAAACCCACTTGGTAGCAGTCTGTACCACACAGATTCACTTGGTAGCTGTGGCTGAGCAGTCAGACTTCTCTCAAGAAGAGTTAAGCAGTATGTGGAGTATACAATATAGGACAATTCTTCACAGTAAGACAAGCAAACACGCAACAAGGCTTCAGTGTAAAGATATTAAGGTATTTATTTATAACGGAACATCTATAGAAAACACTATGGCACTATCACGGCAAACACTTCAATTACAATTACTCTACGAAGAAGAAACGATCAAACCCCCTAACAATATTTCGACAAGTCTAGGTTCTACCGGCATCACTTATTTACAGACAGAGGTGTATGCCTCAACCTAGATGGCACTCTAATATTAGTTAGGACGGGAGAGAAAAATAGGCAGGTTACGAAATCAACACAGTTCAATACTTCACGGGTAAAATGCAAGGCAAGAAGGCAAGAACCACAATAGATCATAAAGTTCAGAGGCCAGGCCCAATCGGAGAGAGGCAAGGCGATATGTCCCAAAAAGTCTCTAGTGGAAATGCGTTCGAGTCTTTGTAGCAAATTGTTATCGGCAGATTGAACCAGTTCAGACCAACACGCTAGAGAAAGCTTGGAGGTGACCCAACGGAAAGGCGAGGATTAAGACACCTCACTCGAACCGATCGAAAGGGAAGCCAGGCGGACACGGTACCTTGTTTGTGGAGAGACAGCTCCGGCGGGGGCAGTTGTTCCTGGTGGTGGATGTACGTCGGGTCTTTGCCAAGAGTAGAGATGATCTCGTTGTCGAAGAAAATTGAAGTCTGGTGCACCACCAGGGAAGAGACCAGCCGCGGAGTTCTCCATCACAAGGCACCACCTTTTGGTCGTGGTACAGGGGTAGTGGCTATCCAGTTGCCAGGGTGCTCTGCACGGGCAATTCGACCACCACGTCCTGAGGCGAAGAAAAAGCAAAGGGGACTGGTTGTTCCCACCAATCAGGGGAAGAGACTCTCCGGCAGGGAGATCTCCTCTGTCGTCGGGAAGTGGTGAGTCGGTTCAGCAGGGCTCCACCGGAGGTGTCATCGTTGCAGGTCGGCTCAGCGTTACCCTCGTCGGATTCTTAGGTCCTGTGGCGACTTCTGAAGATCCAGTCCCAAAAGCCCTGCTTTTATGCAGAAAACCCCCATTCATTCAGCCTAGCTGTCAATCAACACTGGCTGGCTAAGTGGTGAGCGGGGAGGCTCACCACTTGGGCCAATCACTCCAGAGTGCGACTGGAGTTGGCAAGACAACTCGGTCCAGGGTGCCTAAACCCCCTCCCACACCCCTGTGGTAACCCAGACAGAATGGCACCACTTTGGAGGGTCTCTGTACAGGGGCCCGTCAAAAGTGGAACAAAGGGCTCAACCTTTGTTTTAGGAGTCACAGAGACGAACAGAGACGCCATTTTAAAAACCGAGTTCTGGCAGAAAATACCATCCGATAAACTTATTTAAGATAAGTAGACCGGTGGTACGTTAGAGATTAACGAGGAAAAGTATCAATCTCCAACAATGGGACGAATCCCATAGGGTTATGTTCGGGGTCGAACATAACAAGTAGTTTCCACTGCCACCAGCCAAAACTCGACGAGGGGGGACGGGACAGTGCCCCCTCGAGTAACAGACCCAGGAGTAATCGAATTACCCCTACTAGCACGTCCACAATAAGATGGTTTGTACTAGTTCTGTTAGTAAATTTAGGTCTAGTAAAGCCAATGGTGACTTTACATGCCCGGGGAGACAGTAGTCAGTGCCCGGGTATGGAGTCTATGGTGGAGGTCCGCTAGGACGCCCCAGTGTTACGGCACGTAGGGTGCGGTGTAACACACATAGAAAAACATATGAGACCCTATGGAGTAAAAGACCCCATAGCCCATAGAACACATTGACATTCAAAGGAATTACACACATTCATGTCCAAGAGTGGGAGGAAAAGAGTCTCACTCTTGGCAGGATGGAAAAAACAAACTCCAGAAATCCAGCAAAGCTGCTGGGGGACTCACTAGGTTAGGAAAGTGAGCCTAAACAGAGAATTCTCTCTAACACGGACGTCATGCTCTGTGTCCTGGTAACATCACCCCTGTCCAGCATGGAAGGAAAATTTTGTGACGTACTTTCAGTACCTCGAGGCATCCACCCACGTCCTACGGACAGCTGTGCACATGAACATTGCACTTGCTGTAGCCTACAAACAACCTGCTTGTGCGAAAATGGTCGCCGGACATGTGTGGCACTTTTAATGAGTCCGGGGAGGCCAACCCTGTTCGTAGGACAGCTATGCACATGTGCGCAAAGTATTCTGCCCAATGCGGATCCTACAAACATCTGTCCCAGTGGAGAACATTCATATGTGACCGCATCCATGCTGTGCGTGGACCCTTATTTGCCGGACACGATCAGGGCCACCAGAGATCAGAAATGTACTGTGTTCTGCAATGTAGGAGTGTTATTGTGAAAGTACACACTTACAAACATCCTACACTGTGCCATTGTGCATGTAACTTTTTTTTTACGATTTAGGCCCGCATTCCGGTGCTAAGTGCTCCACAGCAGCCCTACAAAATGACACACCACACAACTGCTCCACAGTCTGTTTGTGGCTTTGCAGAGCAGAGTAGGGGACCACATTGCTTCATGCTGGAATTGCTTTCTCATCAGTTCTGATGTGCTATTTTACCTTTGCAACTAATGGCAACCATGACTTCTGGTACTGCCTCTAAGTCAGCAGGACCTACACCCTGACCATCAACACCACCACCTCCTTCTGAAGGGCCTGGAGAAGGCAACAAGCATGAAGAGGAGAACAAGATTGAAGCAGAGCAATTTGCCAATGCCTGCAGGCAGTGTGAGTGCTGGGTGTGGAAACTGTATACCAGCGGAGGAGACATGCTGAAATTTCTTATTTGTGTAACAAAGAAGATGTCATGTAATTTGATGATGCACACAATGACTTGTATTAGAGGAGGGCTTAGTTGCCCATATGCTGTTAGAGACCCAATCACGATCCCTGTCAAGTATGGAACGCATACTTAAATGTTCCCTCTAAGCCTATCACTTTCCCAAGTAGGTTTTTGTAGTTTGCCACGTAGGATGACGTCTTTGATGATGAGTTTTTACCATAAAATGTGTGTTTTGTATAAAAATGCGCTGAGAGAAATCGAGCGAACGTCCGCTGATGTCCATTGTAATGCCCTGTTATAGATAATTGCAAATAAAACAGCACTGAGTTTTGCCAACTTCCTGAGTCATTTTGATTATTGATGTTTGAGTATGATCTGCATTCACGTCTATCTCTAAGTATTGCTACCTCGACTTAAAGGGCCCTAGAAACACAGGTTCATGTGGTAGCAGAGGTAGCAGAGAGAGGATGGTTCAAAATCTGTTGACCCAGTAGGCTTTTAAGGCTCTCGGAATATTGTATGTTCTCTGACATTTAGCTGAAGGACTGCGAGGCTTCCTATGGCTAGCGGCCAAAATCAAGATCTTGCAAGACAAACGAAGCAGGTGGGATGGGTTCTCTTTCACGGAATTCCCCTCCAAGTTTCTACAGGCAGCAGAGCGGACCAAAAGCTGAGGTGGTTGGTTGAGGAGGAGACTGTCCCGAGGGTCAGGAGCTGAAAAGCGAATGTTGAGTAGATTGAGAGAGGTGGCAAACAATGAATGAGCATTAAGTGGGGAAGGTGATAATGGGAAGAAAGTAACGGAGGGTTGGTGGGGTATTGGTTTAATGACGAAGAGCATCAATTAAGTGAAAGACGAAGAGCGTCATAGTTTAAGCCCTATTAATCCTCCATCAAGGGACGTCTAGAAGAAGATATTTTAAAGTCTAAGTGGACATACCTAGGCTACGAGCGGACATGGTTCGCTAAGGCAGATAACTTACACTCCAATCGGAGTCATTTTAGGGGCGAGAATAGCCACCAGGAGCGTTGGCGGAAATTTATGTTGTGGCCGGCCAGTCTGTCTGTTTGTATATTGTATGTGTTGTGTGTGGGAAGGAAATGATGAAATATTGAAGAACGAAAAGTAATAGATTGTGGTAGAAAGATGAAATTTGATTATTTATTTATTTAATTGACTGATGGTGTTGATTGTATAGATAGATTGAAGTAAAGTGAGACAAAGAGGCTTGGAGCTGTGACAATTGGTGCCCGTCACATATTATTTTTCTGAAAAAGGAACAGTAAGAATTAACAGTCGATTGTGACTAGTCATGATGGAAGATGTTACTCCATTCATACACCTAAGCAAACAGATGCCAAAACATGCACCCAAGCTTAAGCAATACAGTGCAGAATGGGTTAAGGGCATGGAAGATAAAAGGTTCATGCCATGGCCACCAGGCGGATCACTGTCAAAATCTGTTTTACAACACATGACCACATACTTGCATGTGCGTACACAGGAAAGAAGTTAGAAAAAAGGTTAGCTAGCTTAGAGCTTTGGAAAATGTACCAGGAGGAAAGAGAAGACCTGCCCCTTGAAGGCTGGATGCTTAAAAAGTGTAATAGGGGGGTGTTGAGCCTTCTGCTCCCCCTAACATGACTGAAATAAATGGCGATAGTACAAAAGACAAAGGATTATATCCATTAAGAAAGCTTAAGGCAGCAACAGGGTACAATAATCCGATACATTAGCTTCCTGTGTATAGCAGCAAGGAGAGTCCAGAAAGAACTCTGGAAAAAGATGCAAACTCTAAAGTTCCACGGGACAAGGAGAAAAGTGAACAACCAGGCATGACTCTAGATATAGAAAGAGAAATAAAGAGATGGAAAGGCGAAAAGGACAAAGCTGATGAGGTAGCACTCATACAGAAGTAATGGATGGGTGGTCAGATTTTGCTCAACTTTGATGGAAAGAGAATCGAGGAAGTATGGCAAAGGGAAGACCTGGACAAGAAAGATAAAAATGACAGGGAACAAGAAAAATGATTGAAAGATGACAAGGCTAAAAGAAAGAGTAGACAAAGGCAGGAACATCTGTATCAAGATTAACAGTTAAGAAAGGAGGAGAGGGCAGAAGAGCAAAGAAAATATGATAATAGAGAAAGAGCAATCGAACAAGACAGGCTAGAAAAGAAAAGGGAAGAAGAGGAAGAACAGAAATTAAGAGATAAAAGAATGCAAAGACGCAGAGATGAAGAAGTGCATAAGGCAAATGAGAGAAGTGAAAAGACAGGAAGAGGAAAGGGTTATGGAGGAAGCAAATAACAAAGAGAATTTGATGAGGAAATGGACCAAAAGAGACGGCAAAGGGCACGCGAAATTGATTGCATGGAGAAAGAGATAATGGAACCTGGTGCAGTAGTGGCATGGGAGGACATAGAGGAGGTCTTCCCGGCACAAGTACCAATGCCAGGACCCTCTAATGTAGATCTAGAGGATAATTTTGAGATAGGAAATATTGGAAACAGAATTGAGAAGGCTTATCAGGAGATGTGGACAAAAAGTGAATGGAAAAATAAAGGGAAAGGTGATCGATTTGAACGGGCTCTGTCTTGGTGCAAAGAGGGGGACCTGTTCAGCATTCAGCTTCGAGCATAGATCCTTGTCTTTTGACAGGCTGACTCTAAACAGAGATAAGAAATATGATAGCCACACTAGTTGGGGACAAAGTATGTCAGATAAAGAAAGGGAAACCTCTGTGGGAGGAGGTTGCTGGTGCGTGTGGTCCTGAGGGGTGTTCCCAGATAGACAAAGTGAGGTGGTCGGATCTGGACCTACCTAAAACGAGAACACCAGAGCCTCTGGCATGGCCAGATCAACCTAAAAGGTGACCTCTTAGTGAGAGGGGGAACTTGCTACCCCATGTGAACTGGTTAAGGTCATTACTGGGAAGAAGGTGATCAGGAACCCTTTTCCCTGCAATGAACAGGCAGACAATCGGAGATGATTTCGAGTTTGGGATTTCGTAATTCCCCCTGTTAGAAAAAGGAGGGACCACACCACAGTATATCCTGTGGCCCCAGATGGATAAGGATAATCTAAGGTGTAAGCTCCTGAGTCTGACCTCGGGTGTCAGGGAATGGATCTAGGAATTATAGAAAATGATAGGAGGATATACGCTAGCTATAGGGGACATTGAGGGTCTTGTAGCAGCTATCCTTTGGGAGATGGCTGATGACATTTAGACGGGAGCAGGATACGCAAGTGTCGCAGAACAGAACACAGCGCATGACGGAGCGCCATTTTATAATTGTAGAGCGGCAGTCTTGAAAGTGCTTAGAGTACAATATCCTGATACATCAGATATGGGAAGGTGCTATAATGACACATAAAATGCAGGACGGGGAAGATCTGCTTATTTACATTCAGAATTTTTTAAAGAGCAATTGTCTTTGGAAACGCGGGAGCCGTAGGGAAAATCTATACCTGTATTCTATCATATATTGTGTCATAGACTACCAGACAAGGTACAGAGAAAGCTCTAGAAGCTGGTGGGTATGGAGGCAAAACTATGACCAGAAATACAGCTGACCATTGTGCACCATTGCCGATTGTTGCAGGAGAAAAATCAAAAGAGAGAAGATGCTAGGAAGATTAAGGAGGCTAAGTTAGAGTAGAAGAAGCTATCGAAATATGGTATAGAAGGGGCAATGTTAACGAGTGGAGAAGGGCCAGGATTATAGCAGACAACATGTATGCCTCAAATGAATAAGCAACAGCAGGTGGATCAAGGAGTGAACATATCTATGGCAAGAGGCAGGGGAGGCTTCCGCAGAAGAGGAGGCTTCCAGAATAATCAGGGACATTTTCAGAATAACCAAGGTGATTTTCAGACTATGCAGAATGATAATCAAGGCATGTAGAGAGGGCAAATCAGAAGACCCCCTCCTGTGTGTTGGACATGTGGAATGACAGGGCACTTTGCGCAAAAATGTGGAGCCAAGGGTATGTACAGAATGGACAATTTTAAAGAGGGGGGACTGCTTATCCTCCAGCATATAGCCCATAAGGTGGGACAGGTTTGCCGAAGATGAGACAGTGTATCAAACACAAGCGCCATGAATGCAACAGGCTTTGCAACCAGAGCAAGCCCCATTGAATCTGCCACAAAGGCAGTCACAGCACCCACCCATGCAAACACAGGACAGTTATTGACTCCTAGAGTAGGGTGTGTGAATGTCGAGGGGAGGAATCCTTTCACGGGCACAGGAATAAGCATGTACCCACAGTAGGGCCGCTCACAGGGTGACTTGATGTGTTCAATACTATCAGTGACGCCCAATCCTCAAAAGGAACTGAGGGTTGACATTACCATAGGAGGCACATCCTTTTCTTTTTAGTAGACACAGAGGCAACTCGCTCATGTATACAAGAGGGAAAACGGTTGTTATCTGGAAATGCCATGAATGCGTAGGGTTTCTCTGGAGCTACAAGTAGTGTTCCTTTAACTGAAAAATTGCCAGTATCTATAGGAGAGTGTGACATGTGTGTCCCGTTATTGTATTCAAGACAGACACCAGTTAATATATTAGGTTGAGGTTTAATGACAAAGCTAGACATGACAATTTCTTACTCTGATGAAGGCATAGTGTGTCAACGCCAGAAATACATTATTTAAATGTGGGTGAATTTATCATGGCATTTGCAGGGCAAGTAGCCATACGAGTGACGCTGTTAGAACCAGAGGTTTTCCACTATGGGGTACACATTTTGTTAACATGGCTACCCGGTTTAGTGGGCAAGATTATGAGAATACCTGATGAATTTCTATTCAGGGCACAGATACCTATGGATTAAGAGGGGGGACAGTTTTTCCCTTAGAGTTACAGGCAGCTGTTGTACGAAGGGAATTGGCCATGCTCCAAGGATTTGATGATGACGGCAGGCCATGGAGAACAGTGATTGCTATTGGGGAAGGTTAAAGGTTTACTGATGTCACTGATGAGGATATGATTAGATATGCCTCATCAAATGACAAAGTAGTGTTCAAGATGAGCATTACATATTGGATTAGGACAGAGAGACACAAGGTGGTTGCACAAAAAATGTTAATGATGCGGCAGCATCCTGCATTTTTTGATGAAGATACAGCAAAAGTGCCAATCTCTTTATGGACTATGGGCCCCTATGACATAGGCCTGTTAAAGGGGGTGGGAGAACTAAAAATTAAGTTGAAGTCAGGAGCAATTCTAACTCGAGCAAGGCAGTATCCCATGTCTGGAGAGGCAGACAACAGTATTTTTAAGACTATATCGGCCATGATGGATCAAGGCATCTTAGTGACATCAGAGTCACTGTGCAATACTGCAGTGTACCCTATCAAAAAAACCAAAAGGGGGGTTGTGGTGTTTAATTCAAAATAGGAGCCAGATTAACCAGATTGTAGAGGCCGAATTTCCTCTAGTTCCTAATCCGGCGATGATCCTATGTAGTATCCTGGTTGTGGCGCGATATTTCACGGCGATTGACTTGAAAAATGTGTTTTTCTCAATCCTGTTGCATAAGGACTCTCAAGATCTGACATTGTTTATGTTGCATTAGACTAAGTTGAAAAGGACAAGATTACCTCAAGGGTACTGTGAGTCACCATAGATTTTCAATAGGGTCTTGCAGATGGACCTAAGTAAGCTTGATGTGCCAAGTGCCGTGCTGCAATGCGTAGATGATATTTTGGTCTGCAGCACATCAGAAGAAGAGTGCAGACGTGACTCGATTCAGCTAATGATTATTCTAGCAGCGAAGGCATATAAGGTGGACAAAGAGTAATTGCAGTACTGCCAAGAAGAGGTGTTGTGCATAGGACAGTTAATCTTGCATGAATGAAAGAAAGTTACACCTGAAAGGGCTGAGGCAATTTTGAAAAGCTCAAAACCGCACACGATAAAGTAAATGCAACAGTTTTTAGGGCTATGCAATTATGTTAGAGCAAAGGTATTTGATTATAGTTTCGACACAGTACCCTTGTTCCAGGCCCTGAAAAAGGCACAGGTGAATCAGGAAATAATTGAGTGGACTGAGGAAATGGAGGAGGGATTTGATGAGTTAAAAAAAGCAATTTGTACAGCTGCTGTTTTTGGGATTCCCAATTATTCTGAGGAGTTCTTTTCATTTTCACACACAAATGGAACAGTAATGACAGCAGTACTCGCACAGAGAGCTACGTTGGGGTACAAGCCCTTAGCATATTACAGTGGGATTTTGGACCAGGTAATGAAGGGTCACTTCCCTTGAGACCAAACATTGGCAGCGGCCGCATTCGCTAGTGAGAAGTCTGCCAGCATAGTGATGGGTTATTCCATGATGTTGTTTGTTGAACATGCTTTATTTGCTGTTTTGGAGAAACTCAAAGGTACACTGAAATCTCAAAGAGCTTCTGCTTATTAGGTGGTTATATCGAATCCAGAAATTAAAATAGTCAGTTGTAAAATGGTGAACCCTGCCACGTTTGTAGATGAACCACTGACAGAGGACATGATTGCTCAAATTATGAGGAATTCTATGATGAGATCCCGAGAGTAAAGGAAAATGCTCTAGCAGGTGGGAGATTCTCTTTATTGATCGTTCTTCAAGGATTGATCAAACTGATAGAGAAAGGAATTCAGGTGTCGCTGTGTTAAAACACAGGGCTAATGAGGATTTTGAAGTAATGTGAAGTGTACAACTAACGTCTCACTTTCCAGAACAGGCTGCAGAATTAGTTGCGCTGATTGTCGTGCTTGTGAAACACGCAGATCATGAAGTAAGAGTGTACAGCAACTCCACCTATGTGACGTAAACTGTCGATGCAGGGTTAGCATGTTGGAAAAGGAGGTGTAACCTCCGAGCGGACAGCACTCCGGTGCAACACGCCACATTATTGAACAGGCTAATTAAAGCTCTACAACTCAGAGTAGCCATTGCAATAGTTATGTGTGCAGTGCACACTAATTGAACATACTTTATTTCACACGGAAACCAAGCCGTGGACGAAGAGGCAAAAAGAGTTGCACATTTACCTGACATAATGAGTTTTGATACGCCTGATGTGAAAGAGAAAATGGTTGTGATGATGATTGTGAATGAAAGCTTTAATCACTTATCACAAACACAGTTAATGGAAGAGAAAGACCTATGGATATGGAGTGGGTGTACTCTATCCCCTTCCAAGGCATTGTGGTGACAAGACAGCACTGGTAAACCACTGATGCCTGTAGCTATATTAAGGGTGGTGTTAGAACAGCTAATCTACCCTGCGCATTTCACTAAGGAGAGCCTTGGAGAAACAATTGCGGAAGGCTGGTTCCTACCGAACCTGTTAGAACATGTTTATTTTCATGTAGTAAATTGCATTGTATGTCAAAAGTGTACTGCTGGGCATACGCTGCGAACAGTCATAGAAGTACCTCCTCCACCAAATGGTCATTTTCAGCATGTACATATCGATTATTTTGATATGCTGCAGATCTGTAATGGATATAGGTATATGATAGCTGTGGTGTGCCCCTTCTCCAAGTAGATCAAAGCTTGTCCATGCACCCATCCTGATGCCTCTTGCGCTGCAAAGTTCTCAGTCCGAGAAGTATTTCCTAGATAGGGAATATGTGAGGTGTTGAGATCAGATAATGGCCCCAAGAGTGTACTTAACATGCATGACCGCAAGTATCTCTGTCATTTCAGATCAAGACAAGCGGACGGGGTGTCGGTCTCAGAACACAGATGAAGATCATACAGGAACCGGACCTGAAGGATTATGTGTACCAAGACATTTTGCTGGAGATATCATATTTTACTTGAAAGTGGCACGAGCCTAGATTTAGCAGCTCTTTCATAGTGGGGATATCACTCCATCAACAGGCAAAGTCCTAGGAAGACGTGCTTGGATACACCATTTGGAAGCAAGCCAAGGAGTAGGGATCTATGTGATCTGACCACGGCTGATTTTGCCGCAGCCGGAAAGTTTGCATGAGAAAGTTGCAAACCACCAAAAGTTTGCACCTTTCTCATGCGAACACACGTACATACCCACACACACAACACACCCATGACACACCCCCCACCCACACCCTCAACACACCCCCACCCACACCCCCAACATAAACAAACCCCACTTACCTTTTTCTTCATGCTGAGTCCCTGCGGCGCCAGTTCCCTTTCACTTCCATGATCGGGAACCGGCACCGCAGGGTCCTTTTTTTTTCTTTTACGGGGTTGCAGGGGTTTCCCCCGCAACCCCGCTCACTATACTGTGAAGTATAGTGAGCGGGGTGTTGCAGGGGAAACCCCTGCAGCCCCCATTTATTTATTTTTTCATGGGTGTGCTGCGGGGTGTCCCCCGCAACACCCTGCTCAGTATACCACACAGTATAGTTAGCGGGGTGTTTTGGAGGACACCCTCACAACCCCTGCAGTCTTTTTTTTTTACTTACCTGCAATGCTACCACCAAAGGTTCAAACTTTTGGTGTTCAAACCTTTGGTGGTAGCATTTTTAAAACTTTTTGTTCATGCAACCATTTAGATACAGTCTTTATGTACAATACCAAGGAGATGTGGTTCAGCATGTGCAGACTCGATTAATGATGAGCAAGAAGGACACAAAGACTGTCCAGTAGACAGAGGAAAAGTGTACACTTGGACTGTGGCTTCCCTGAAACACTCTTTGTAGTTGCTAAACAAGGAGTGTGCGAGTTATTGTGCTTGAGCCACAGGAGTTTGCTAACATTGGGTAGCAGGGAATGGGTTCTAGAAAAGGAATGCTCCTGTGCTGAGCTCTGTGTAGTTGTAGTTCTATGTTCTGGTATATCTTTGCAAGGTCACATGGAGGAAGGGGCAAACACAATGCCCCTTGTGGAAATTTCGTAAGAGGTCCTGGTTACCTAGCAGTAAATTATATTATATTCGACCCTTGTAAATAAAAAGGATCTCACGCAGGTTGCTGTGTCTTCACATGTGGTTTTTATTGTCCCCGATGTGAACATATGGCAAAAGGAAAGTGGTCAGCCGACACGTGTTTCAACCCCAGCGGGTCTATATCAAGGCATAAGTAATATATTTGAGGGATGTTATCCCATGTTGTTCTGGCTGTCAGTTGGCACTTTTTCTTAGTAATCTTGCAGAATCCCTAAGGCTGCTGCCAGTATCAGTGTGGGTTGCTCATCAGTTTTCTAACATTGGACTGTGAAATATTGAAGTCCTGAAGAAGAAAAAAAAATAATGCCAGATCTTGAATTTCTCTTTGACGATTGGAAAAAAGAGCAGTTCCCGACTCATTTCTTACTGAGTTTCTCTTTGGAGGCAACCATGGTGGTGTCTGATGTCAACACCTATTGGCTCGTTTTTGTTGTTTTTCTCATCATTTTGCAACCATATCATGCACTGTTTGGGAGAACTAGTGATGTTTGTGTGTTTTTGCAAGATCCCAAGGTCCCATCGTAAGCAGATTGCTCTCAGCCATCATTGAGCAAATTCTCCAGCTACCTGAGTATTGTACTGGAAGTACAGATGGTCCTGTCTAACGATGATGACCGCAATATACTTCATATGATCTTTTACTATTTGCTTCAAGTACACCCCTATCTTGTGTGGAGAAATACAAGTACTTTTGTGTTTATGCGAGATCCCATAAACCTATAAACCGTCCAACAATCAGCCGACTGCTTGTGGAAATCACTGAGCAAATTCTTCAACTATGTGAGCATCTGATAAACTTGCCTGAATAAAGCCACTTTTTCCTTAAAAGTAATTACAGGCAAGATGTGGAGTAGTGACAGTAATAATATAGCTGACAATGAGAGAGCACAGCGACGTGTGAGAAACCACCACCGTTGGAGCCTGATGTACGGGTGTATAATATATGCATGGATCATACTCATCATTGTTTTTTTGTTTCTCACGATACATACTGTTTATGATGTTGATCCAAAGAGAGCAGTAGTACCCCTGTTTCGACCTACACAAATGGGAGTTACAGATATAGAGGTTTTACTAAATCCAAGGTCTTATGTGATTGTCCCTACTCCAATAGCTCATATGAAAGTACCGATTTCTCTGACAAGTGTCCCTAGAAATCCTTATGCAGGAAGAACTCTTATAGGTATCCTCACTGAACACCAGATACGGGTTCTTAGCGCAAGACAAAGAAAGAGACTTAAGAGAAGCACAAGGGAGGATGATTATGAATTAAATAATTATCTAGACAGTACAGCACACTTGGGGAACATGTGGTATCAACACAGGAAAGAGGTGGGAATGAGGACTTCGGAGGGGAGGATTGCTATTTATGTGCACTCCTGCCTTATGCTATGGGAAAGACTAAGATATACATAGCCATTGAAATAGATGTTCAGACAGCACACTGCCTGACTCACCTTGCACTCTGCCATACAAGAGGTAAGTTCCAGGGTCGAACAGCAAACTTGAAACGGGTGACAGAATGGTCAGCACCTGCTGAAGATGATTATGTTCAAGACATAAAGACAAGAGCGAGAGCACACACCAGAAATCATGTGATAAGTTATGAACAGCCTGGTATGAAGTGAGGAGGAATCAAATGCGAAATAAATAAATAGAAAACCCAATGCCAGGAAGAACTGATGAAGAGGTTTGAAGCTGCAAAGAAAGAGGACAAATGCAGATCTGGGGAACAGTGCTATCTCCAGATGGATGGGAAGAAGGTGTAGTCATATGCAGAGCTGTGGCAGTAACTGGTCATCGCAAACCAGTTATTGAACTAGTGGAAAATTGATGCAAACCTTTATGGCCAACGCTTGCAAAGCTTCTGATATGGGTCGAAGACAATGGAGGCCCATTGCAGATAGTGCCTTTGGCTAGTGCAGAACTATGTTTCTGAAATAATGGCAGGAGAAAAGTTGGAGAAAATCAACAGTGCTGACAAACCTTTGATGTACCAGGAATGAAGGATGGGACAGCATTGATAATGGATCACTATTGGGCTTGTGGATCCAGAGCTTATATGAAGCTGCCAGAGATTGGGGAGGTCTGTGTTCTATAGTGATTGTTCATGTTCCAGTGTTGGTGATTCTTAAAAGTGACTTGAACATTGATGAGTTTCCAAAGGCAGATGCTCACCTGAGGAAGAAGAGATCTACTGAGCTCTTGAATCGAATGAAGAGGGAGAACTATGTTTCAGCTAAATCAATAGAAGCTTTTGATGCCATTCCATATGAGTACAGATTGTTAAGTCAGACTTCATCAATATTTACGACAATCTTTATGCCCAGGATTCAGACAGCAGCAAATACAAAATGGTTACAAATAGCCAGATGGGAGCTTTTTCAGATGATCAACACCACCATTAAATTATTCAATGCTATCAAGGAGGAGCTGAAAGTCATATGATTTATGACTCTGCAGAACATATATGTCCTCGACATGATCACAGCTATGGATGGAGGTGTTTGTGCCAAACTCAGAAAATGATGTTGCACATTGATACCTTCTCAAGATGATGAGAATGTTTGTTTTTATTATTTATAATGCGCAAGCGTACCGGGGGGTATCAGGGCACAGCATTTACAAAAAATTTCAAGGCTTGGTTACAATACACAGAGAATATACATGATACAAAAATAAGGTACATAGTGTTATATACAAATCAGCAGTCATATTATAGGGCCATAATGTACAAGTAAGAAAGAGGGCACAGATGGTTACAATGTGTACGGGTAGTGCAGGGCACTTCATTATCTTAATGGGACTCCAATTTCAGCCAGGAGACTACCTTGGATAGGAAGTTCTGATAGGGTAGGTCTGCTCCAAGGTTCGGAGGCAGCGAGTTCCAGTGTTTACCAGCTTTTACCGGGACACTGTTGCCCCCTATGGTGGCCCGTTTTTAGTGGGGAACAGATAAACAGTCTTTGGGCCTCATTACACGGATGGCGGAGAACCATGGCGCTATTAGCGCCATGGTTCATGTCGGTAAAATACCGGCACCGCCTTGGCGGAAAGGGGAATTACCGCCCCATTCCAAGGTTGGCGGAGCGGTAATTCCCCCTTCCACCATTGCCCTTCCCCATTCCCATTTTTGCCCCATAGAGCTCTATGGGAATGGGGAAGGCGCTAATTACGGTATCGCAAATTGCTAGTTCCTTTCTATAGTGGTGAGTGGGTGCCTGGACAGTAGCAGTGCCTGAGGGTCGTTTAGGTCTAGGTATGGTACTTGGTTGTTAGACCTGGATGGGGCTGGCAAGTTGGTTAAGTATGGAGCCATCTTGGTTGGTAATGCAAGATTGAGGCTAATCAGGAAGTAGGCAATCAAATTGGTGGTGAATAGAGACATACTAGATGGTGAGGACAACATGCATTGAGTAGCGCCTAAATTAGGCAGAGCGGATTGGCCGCAGTACCTGGGTAGACAAGCTGACTTTGAAGTGTGGTAGTTTGGCTAAAATGCAAGGGGTGAACAGCTAGATTCGAGATGCAGCAGTTTGGCTAAAATGCAAGGATAAACCACTAAGTTCAAGAGGGGCCAGTATGGCTAAAATACAAGGGTGCACAGCTAAGTTCGAAATGCAGCAATTTGGCTAACATACAGGGATAAAACACTAAGTTCAAGAGGAGGCAATTTGGCTAAAACGCAGGGATAAAACACTAAGTTCAAGAGGAGGCAATTTGGCTAAAATGCAAGGGGTGAACAGCTAAATTCAAAATGCAGCAATGTGGCTAAAGTGCAGGGATAAAACACTAGGTTCAAGAGGAGGCAATTTGGCTAAAATGCAGGGATAAAACACTAAGTTCAAGAGGAGGCAATTTGGCTAAAATGCAAGGGGTGAACAGCTAAATACGAAATGCAGCAATTTGGCTAAAATGCATGGATAAACCACTAAGTTCAAGAGGAGGCAATTTGGCTAAAATGCAAGGGGTGAACAGGTAAATTCGAAATGCAGCAATTTGGCTAAGATGCATGGATAAACAATTGAGGGTTGACCAGATTTCAAGCAGTCTAGGTGCCACTTTATCAGGTAAGGTTGCGATCAGCATATTCACACAAGAAGTGAAAGCATTAAATCAATACAGTTCTACGCAGAGCAAATTCACAGGCGGTCTAAGTGTGATTTAAGCAGGTGTGGTTAGAAACAACATAGCAACATTTTTAGCAAGTGGCGTTTGAAAACCGACGTATTTGCCCAAGCGGTAAAATGCTGGCGAATAATGTAAAACAGTGTGGCATCATAACATTAGAAAGGGCAAGTGGAGCTATAGTAGTGGTGAATATTGACCCATAACAAATGTGGCGACAGTGCAGAGAAGGGCTGCAGATGTTACTTTGTGGTGGGGCGAAGGGAAACAGCCAGGTGGTCTGGCAGATGACAGTCAACAGGCAGCAAAACAGGTGTTGTCCTTGTTCTGTGGTCCTTGGTGCTGGTGGGCCGGCTTCGCCTGCCGTTGGCCAATGGGTGCCCTAGAAGGAACGGCTGCCAATCAGGGGTCAGATGCTGACGTTTTAGCCTAGTTAGGCTCTAGTGGAAGGCATCATGGAATCGGGCAGCCATTTCAGCGCTTTCCTGAATTCCTGGGAAGGCATAGTGGCCTTTGTGCAAGATGCCCGCTGCTCCTGCAGGGGCCAATCCTGCTCGGGGAGCTCCGGCTCCTGAGCAGTGAGGGCAAGAAGGCACATGGCAGGTCGCATGGCAGTCTGCTTCTCCTCCAGTAATAACGGGACAGTAGGTAGAGGGGTTGCAGTATTTACAGATTTTTAAAATAAAGCGCTACGAATTCAGCGCTTACCTGAATTCCTGGGAAGGCACAGTGGCCTTTGTGCAAGATGCCCGCTGCTCCTGCAGGGGCCAATCCTGCTCGGTGAGCTCCGGCTCCTGAGCAGTGAGGGCAAGAATGGCATATTGACAGAGGCTATAGCGTTGTTGACAAACTTGCACACAAAGATGAAGTAGAAGACATTGCTGATGACAGTTGATATGTATCAATCTTTTCCTGGGTTCCACAATGGAAGGCAAATATTTTCAAATTTCTGGGAGCCCTCTTGGTGATGATTATGTTTGGATTCTGTGTGATCATGATAATAACCACAAAATGCAAGAAGACTGCAAAGAAGGCAGTAGGAATGAAGATTGTGGTTGATGTTGAATCCGGATTTGAACCTAAAGAACTGACAGACAAGGAGATCAGAGACTACATAAAGGGCAGCATCCATGCACCTGAGGGAACGAAGTTCCTGTACCCAAAGAACCACAAGAAGTACATGTGGTAATTGGAGCTTCTGCAGTCCCAAAGGATAATGCATGCTTATGTCCTGGAGTACCGATGAGCATGTGAAATCAGCAGGATATCTGAAAGGAGTCATAAAGATATGGGTCCCAAAGAAGCACTTCTTCAGACGAGGATGTCTAGATGTGAAGATTGATGAGAGAGTGGTAGTTGAATCACCCAGAGCTCCGCCCCCTTGTCCCCTATATGTTGGGAGCAAGAAAATGAGACACGTGCAGTACCAGTGAAGATGCCTGCACCGCAGAAAATTATGGAAACAAGGTATTCATTAAGGAAACCATATATGCATTCTCGAAGGTATGATGGCATTTTGCATAAAATCCCAGAGGAAGTATGGAAATGAGACAGGAAGAAAACTGGTGACATCATGCAAAGAAGGACTGACGCACCCAGAAAAGATGCAAGCGGCTAAAGAACATAAACATTTTATGATATCAGAAGAGGAAGTGTTAAAGATGAGCAACATTTTGGACTGGAGATGAAGATGCTCATGCTACAGAAACAATGAAGAAAATGCAAAGTCATTTTACAATTGTACAGACTCAATAATGCAATCAGACAAAGTAATCTTAGGGCTAGCTACATAATGAATAGATTGCATGTATGGAATATGGATGTTCCACAATGCACTTTAGCAGAGCTTGGACCACGTGAAAAGACAGGTTTTCAGTGTGGCACGGTTGCAAAACAGCAAATGGCGAAGGAGAAATTAAAGAAAGGCTTGGCTGGCCCAGCACTAAGATGTCGAGGCCACGTGAGTCTGGGTTCTCATTCAATAGTTACATGAACGTGAAAAAGAACAAAACCTTATTTTAGGTGGGAGGGAAAAACACTGAAGACGTCAGAAGTTCATCATATAATATTATTAGATGAAGCAAAGAGCTCAGAAACGTGGCCTCAAGTCACATGGTCCGATTAAAAGAGACATTGGGTCGAGCTACACCAAAACCAGCAGACACACTATGCCTATACTCCCTTTTATTATCAGGCACAGAGAACATTTACAAGGCCAAGTTCAAAGCCTTAATTGACTGGCAGACTGCTAAATGGTGATGGTTGTTAGACTAATTGTGTGGGAACCTATGGTTAAGACCAGCCCACAAGCACCTGGGGGACCAGCCTGCGTGCTGCTAGCATGTTGATAATTCCAGAGGGGTACGAACGTGCCAACCAATTATAGAGGGCCATGTTACAGAGAGCCCTATAGTTTGTATAACCAATAAGACGTTTTGTAACTTTATGATGCACACACTGCCCTATATTAAAGGAGGGCTTAGTTGCCCACCTGATGTTAGAAACCCAATCACTATCCCTGTCAAGTATGGAACATAAACTTAGATGTACCCTCTAAGCCTATCACTTTCCCAAGTAGGTTTTTGTAGTTTGCCATGTAGGATGCCGTCATTGATGATGAGTTTTTACTATAAAAGTTGTGTTTTATAAAATGTGCTGAGAGAAATTGAGAGAACGTCAGTTGATGTTCGTTGTGACTCCCTGTTTTAGATAATTGCGAATAAAACAGCACTGAGATTTGCCAACTTCATGAGTCGGTTAGAATATTGATGTCTGAGTATGATCTGCATCCCCATCTATCTCTAAATATTGCTATCTCGTCTTAAATGGAGCTAGAAACACGGGTTCCGCGGGAAAGGTGAACTGAATGAGATGTGATGAGCATGGGATCGGATAAAAGGGCAGGTGAGTTGGATGATAGGTTGGGTTGGCTCGGGTGTTTGAGCATAGTTGGATATTATCTGTTTTCTTTGTCTTGCAAGTTCAAAATAAATGGGACCCAATTTGTCTATTCCTTTGGAAGCTTTTTAGTCATCTTGTTTTCTTTACTTTGATGGATGGTGATGGTGACTCAGATTGTCGCGCAACACTGTGTGCTGCTGGACACCGAGAGCCTGTTTCTAGACAACCCCATGAGTACTCAAGAGAATAAGGTAGGAGAACTCTTCTGAAAAATCTCAAGGGGGGCTTCCAGAGGAGGATATCATGGAACCGAGCATCCTCTTTGGGACATCGGAATAGGAAAAATGGGAAACAAACTATCTTTTTAAAGCCAATCAGTGATTTCAAAAAGAAATTATTTCATTTTGAAATTTGAAGCCAGCCCTCCCCCAGGACATGGATAGCTCTGGCTCCTGTGCTCTGCTGCGCATGGCACATTCTTTGGTAGCGAACAAGTCTGTGGGCCTCATTCCGAGTACGGCGCTAACCAATGGCGCTATTAACGCCTTGGTTGACGCCGTACCCGGACCGGCAGCGCCTTGGTGGATGGCGGAATTACCGCCCCATTCCAAGGTTGGCGGGGCGGTAATTCCCCATTCACCAAGGCTCTTCCCCATTCCCAAATGAGCCCCCATAGGGCTCAATGGGAATGGGGAAGATGCAAATAACGGTGACCGTTCATTACGGTCACCGTTATTGGCTTGGACGCCCCTTTGCGCCCTCGACTTTAACACCTGCTCAAAGCAGGCGTTAAGGGCGAGGGCGCAAAGGGAACTCGGAGTATGGCGGTAAGGGATCACCGCCACCGGTCTCGTTACCGGTGGCCGCTATCCCTTACCGCCATACTCGGAATGAGGCCCTGTGTCTGTTACTCCAGTCAGTATCAGGGTGGGATCGATGCATAAGATTGATTACCACTCCATATTGTTGTCATCAGTAGCAACCAATATAATCATGTCTTTTCTCACCACCACTTCCTCTAGGTATAACAGTGTGTGTGTGTGTGTGTGTGTGCGTGTGTGTGTGTGCGTGTGTGCGTGTGTGTGTGTGTGTGTATATATAATGTAATGAACATGTCTGTATATATCATGTAATGGTTGTGAATGAGTGCATGATGTTTGGTTGGCTGGGCATGGTTGTGTGAATGAAAGGCGAATGAGTGTATATCTAAATAAGCTAGTGGTGTCTAAATGTGTCTGTCTGTGTTAAATACCTGGATTACTTACTGTTAATCTTTACTACTCCTACTTCCGTGCTTCCTCGTACCAGTACTTGCCTATGAAGCACTTTGCCTCATACATAGGTACAGGGACGAGGGGTATTCGGACGAGCTAGAGGGAATTTAAGTTAATACTGGGATGAGGAGTTGATTATGGGTGTTGGAGGCAGAGAGCAGAAGGGAAAGGGGACATGTGGGAAGGGTGGGGCAAGAGAACGGTGTGCTAATACATAAAGGTCATCAATGATAAAGCAGGCATAATTCTATTATTTTATAATTGATTGTTTATAACGAGCTTAATACTCAGAGGTTTCTAAGCGGGGATCAGGGATCGAACTTGTGTTGCTCTGTGTTGTCTTCAATCCAAGGTGTGCATGTTGCCCCTGAGCTATCCTCCCGGCCGTGGCATGTGATATATTAGTTGCTAGACTGGCATTATGGTACAGCCAGTTTAGTCATTTCTTACAGTGGCATGACATTTTTACAAGGAATCTATTATAAAGTAAGCATGATAAGTGTTGTTACCTGTCAGCCTGGCAATGGATGCAACCAGTGTAACGTTTTTTTACTGGGTCATGGCCTATTTTCTGAGCATATATATAATGAAGCATCATAACTGTTATTACATGGCTAGATTTACAGTTTGGTGCAGCTAGTCTAGCAATTTCTTACTGTGGTTTGACATTTTGCAATGGGCATCTCTGCTTCAGCAATCATGTTAAGTGTAATTACCTGGCTATTTTGGCATTTGGGAGCAGCCAGTCTAGCTTTGCTTTACTGTGGGATGCTATATTTTTCTGGGCATCTATCATAAAGTAAGCATGATACGTGTTATTACGTGATTAGATTGGCGTTTTGGTGCAATCCATCTAGTTATGTCTTACTGTGCCATGGCATTTTTTTACTTTGCATCATCAAGGCTACAGCAAACATGAACATGTTATTGTTTTGACATGTTTTCTTATAGTGGCATTACATTTTACATAGCAAAGCGGTAAGATAAATCAGCGGGTTGAGCGCTCGCTTCAGCGATTTATGTGTGATCTGCAGTTTTCAGGTTCAAATCCTGGCACAGCCAACTCAACCTTTCATTCTTCTGAGCTTGTAAAATGAGTGCCAACTTCGGTTTGAATGATAATTATATTTAAATGTGTGCTATTTATGGTGCTTTCAGAAAGCACTATATAAATAACAAATCATTATCATGCATCAAAGCATTAATGCTCCTGTGTTTTTAGTGACTTGCATCTATTTGGTTTTTGGATACTGTGATATTGCAGCAACTGGCAATGTAGGGGCCATGCGTATCATATAATGACAATATCTGACATGCAGCTATAACTGGCATAATATGGAAGTCACTGGCCATACAATGCTGAAGTAGCATATCTATGGCATTACCTCAGCCTATGTTGATTCTATTGTGTATAACCATATGATATCATGACCCCATCCATGACATATGAAGTAAGCATCTTTGCTAAAATCTAGTTGGTATCTAAAAGGTTCTTGTCTGCTTTAGTAAATATCAGATATTTTAAAAATGTTACATTTATGTACTTTGTTTTACACCCGCATAAAACTTCTGGTGACGTCACCAGGATTAAAGAGGAACTGAAGCCATCCAGGTCAAAGGTCATGTGACATCACTTCCTGTGATGTGATCATATATGTGATGTCACTTCCGCTACCCCAGGCATTTTGGTGAATCGACGTCCCTGAAACTGGACCCTCGAGCTCACCTCCCTTTGAGACTGACCCGAAATACATGTGCTTCTTTTGCCTAATAGGAAATTGAGCATGAAACAATAATGCTACAGCACAAATCGGGACAATAACTGAAGCATGACAAAGAGGGCATAACAGTCTGTTCTATTGTACATAATAGTACATTACCAATCTCTAACTGATGTAGTAGTAGTAACAGCACGAAAGGAAAGCTGGCTGAACCATAGATGAAAGATGGTAGCTAGAATTCCCTTTGCAAAGGAAAAGCAGGTGAATTGGGCATGAAAATCGAGGGTTAGTAAAGTAAAGAGTTAGGCAAGTTGTGCAGTGATCACAAAAGTGAGGTCTTGTTAACATTGGTAGCCCTTAAGGGAAGGGGGAGCAGTGATGTGGTAGTGCCATGAAAGCACTGTATGATATATACAGATTTGATAGGTGGGTAAATGTTGATTTTGGAAGGGGGTAGTGCACTAAGAGTATTCCCTCGGACATGGAATACCTGAATCAATATTAGCATCAAATGAGCCTGAGTGTTTATTATTTTTCTTTAAATCTCAGTGGACATTTGATCAGAGTAATCCCCATTTCTGTACGGGCTCTGGTGGAGCATGCAAAGTAGGATTGCTGGTACAGAGCTTTGAGAGGCTATTGGGACAGTTAGACGGGTTATAAGAATGGAGAATTATTACCCAACTGATGTATATCAGGGGGCAGTGGCCCAATTCCCGTCAGATGATCAGATGGAAATCAGAAACCAGTTTCTGGAGACTAATGATCCATAAGTAGAAAGACACGTGATTCCCCTTGAGAGACCAGACAGAGAAGAGGGACACTGATTGAGCATGCACATATCTATTGGTCGGAGTGGGTGGTAAAGGTGAACCGGATGTGATGTGATTAGCATGTATTAGGCCCTGTTGAGGATTATAGGGTAGATGGGTTGGAGGGTGGGTTGGGTTTGCTCGGGTGGTTGGGCATAGTGGTATATTTTCTGTTTTCTTTGGCTTGCAAGTGAAAAATAAATGGGGACCGATTTGTTCATTCCTTTCAAGCTACTAAGAGACTTCTTGTTTTCTTTACTTGGATAGAACACAGTAGGCCAATATGAGGTTAGCCAAGATATTATTTTGTCAGCGTAGGCCAACTGTGATATTCTTAGCTGGCCTAGAGTTGGAGGGTAAGAGTTGGCCCTTGATTAAGTCTTATCCAGGTCAGATAGATAAAGATCAAATAGGCAGTACCCAGGTACAAAGCACAGACAAACTCC
Source organism: Ambystoma mexicanum (assembly GCF_040938575.1). Lineage (NCBI taxonomy): Eukaryota > Metazoa > Chordata > Amphibia > Caudata > Ambystomatidae > Ambystoma > Ambystoma mexicanum. Next base: position 920,582,039 of record NC_090921.1, read on the forward strand.
TATATATGTAGATATTTCTGAGGATAAACTTCCCTTATTATCTAACAGAACTTGAATGAGTGTATTATAATGAAACACAACCAGAATATTCAGCAATTTATTTGGAAGGCCCCATTTATGAAGTGTGTTCCATAGTTTTGTTCTATTTTTGGAGTTGAAAACCAAGGTTAGGTCAAGACACGCAGGAATAACTGCCATACCCACATTCACATTATCCAGCCCCTGCAAAAGGTTTATTCGAAATCCATTCAATATTATGGTTTGGCTTTTTTGAAAACCAATGTGATATTTGTTTATGTTTCTGGTGTTTTGAGGCCCAAGATCCTTAATCATGTAATACTAAGTGTGCACAGATATTAAAACAAACAGATATTAAAACATTGAATGACAGTCAAAACAATATTGATAGCAGTCAGTAATCCCAAGCCTACTTCAAGATGCACAAAGTTACAACAGCAACAGAAAAGGCAAGTAAGTAATTTGCCCGCTACGAGATGAGAAACACATCTATGTGCAACCACACACCGATCCCTACACAAAAACCTGCGATGACCTCGCTGACCACTTTAAGAACAACATCACTAACATTGAGCTAATCATACAATGCAAGCCAAAAAGTCCCACAGACCACCTCCAGCAGCCAACACTGGAGCCAACAATCAGATTAAACCTCTTCCTGCCTATTCCAAGAGATACATTCAGCAACCTGGTAAGCTAGAGCAACAGAGAGGGTTCCCCAGCAGATCCCTGTCCACCAGATGTCTACAAAGCCATTCTCACCTAGCCAACACCAGCAGAATACCACCTCAAACTCTTTAACCTCTCACTAGCAACAAGATCAGTGCCACTAGTCTTTAAATCGGTCTACATCAAATGACTCTTCAAAGATATTTCAGGAAACGTGAAAGACCTCATCAACTAACAACCAATCTTAAATATACCAAAGCTACTAGAAAGCAATGTCTATGAGCAAATCTTGGAATCCATGGAAAACAACCAGCGGCTGGATCAAGCAAAAGTAAGCTTTTGACCCATGAAAGGATCAGAAGCAGTGCTACTATCTAGCTCGGGTGACTTAAAGACCACTACAGAGACCAACATTAACTCTGCATTAATACTAATTAACCACTTTTCCAAAAACGCAATAGCATGGAATAAATAATTCTTGTCAAGCTGAACGATGAGAGTCTTCTCATCTTCGGCAGCAGCTAGCCCCACCCCAGTCACCTGTGGAGTTCCCCTGGGATCATGCGTATCACCAATCATGTGTAACACATTCACTAAACTCTCTTTGATAAATTAGACAATTTGGTTGTCATATACACAAACTATGCTGATGATACCCAAATATTAATTCATATCACGGGGCACTACAATATAGATGCCAAAGGACTAAATGCTATCTACCATACTATTCAAGCCTGGATGTCTCAGAACGAGTTACGTCTTAATGATGATTGGTCAGAGATCCTTACATTGGGCGGCCAAACTAAGCTTAAGAATCTCTCACCGTCCTACCAATCTTTTGACATAGATGGAAACCATATAACGACTGCTAAAGGAGTCAAGACTCTAGGAATCGATCTCAACTCTTCATTTACCCTCTCTCGGCAAGTCAAGGCTATTACTTCAGCATCTTCATATACTGCCAAACTCATCACGGCTTGCAGACCGTACCTCACAGAAGAGAACCGTATCACCCTGGCATGAGCATTTATCCTTTCAAGGATTGACTACTGCAATGCCATCTTTGCAGGCTCCTCGTCAAAAAGCATTGATAAACTCCAAATTGTGCAGAACAATGCCATCAGAGCAGCACTCAACATCCCCAAGCCAGAACACATTACCACCTTCAGAGGAAACATTCATTGGTTACCAGTGAGAGACTGAATTAAATTTAAAGCACTCACACACAAATGCATATCTGGCACTGCCCCTCGCTACTTGTCCAGTCCGATAGCTATAAACCAGTCTTCCAGACCCACCTGAGCAGCGTATCTTATCTTGGCCAACTGACCAAGCCTAGATATAAAAGACAAAAGAGCAGGCGGCTCCAGCTTCCCCGTCATGGCAGCCAACTACTGGAACGCCTTGCCGATGGATTTAAGGATGGATGCCTCCCTACTATCCTTTCAGAAAAAAATGCAAAACATGCCTCTTTATGCGGGACACCAAACCATATCTCCCGCCCACACCTGTAAGCAACTTCACCTCCTTAATGAACGGACTCCAGCTACCTGACATTACACTCTGCCACCTCACTATTAGTTACTACTTACCATGGTACTGCATAACACTCCAATTTATGAAAATGTAACTGCCTTTTCACTCTGTATTGTATAACACTCCAATGTACTAATCAAATTGTATATCTAAGTATGCCTTGTAATAACATTGTCAAGCTTGTACAACCTGTAACCATATCCTTAAACATGTTCAACCTGTAACCATATTCTTAAGCTATGTGCCCAGATGCCTGAGGGTTAGGCACGCAATACAAATGTAATAATAAATAAATAAACCTCACAGCAGCCTCTGACACAGTCAACCACAACACTCTCATCAAAAGACTAGAAAATATTGGGATGGGCAACACTGTTATCCTCTGAATAAATTCCTTCTAACAGAAAGAACAGAAACAATCTGGCTAGACATAGCCATTCAAATCAGCACCTCGAAAAACAATGTGTGGAATCCCTCACGGAGCATTGCTTTCACAGTTACTCTTTTACATCTACATGATTCCACTCATCAACCTCATCAACCATGGCCCCACTTGCTGCAACTACGCAGACAACACCCATATCATCCCTAAAATCAATGCCAATGAAGAGCAAAATCGAACTGTAACCAACTGTCTCACTGAACTATACCAATGGATGAGCAGCAACAGCCTTAAACTCAACCTGCACAATACTGAAATTGTGATTACACCCAAGCACCTTGCAAACTACCTGCACATTCTATGGACTTCTGAACTAGGCAACTCACCAGAACCGTCCAAGGTGGTCAAAAATATTGGAATCCTAATGGACAACGAGATAAAACTAGAACCACAAGTAAACACGGTAGTTAAGAAATGTTTCTTCCAACAACACACAATAAAGAAAATACTTCTGTTCTTTTCCTTCACACACAGAACGCTTGCCATCATCTCCTTCGTCTTGTCAAGAATAGACTACTTAATAAATCATCCCTATTGGGAGGGACGGCAGAAGTGACAGCGAACATCACGAAATGGGATGAGCTCTCCCAGATTAAGAAGAGATTAATTCGAACTGAGCTTCACGGGTCTATTATGCTCGAATATCTCAGAAAAGGCATCTTACCGCAGGGTTTGGTCATTAGAAATGAACCTCGACTCTTCCTAGACAATAAGAATTTTATTGTCCAGTGGAGTTATGTCGCTACAAAATGCGGGAGAGACTAGATGATTTTGATCATCTATACGGCCAATGAAATGTCAGAGAAAATTCTGATCGAGTTATCCACTCTGGAAGAAGAGATCAAAAAGGCAATCCCTCTTGGCTTGTATAAAAAACAAGCCGAGTCTCTCGTAGCAGAAATGAACGCTTTTAAGGAAGATACCCTTAAAGATTGAGTAAGGAGACTGAACAAACATATTCAGAACTTCACACATGAAAAAGCGTTCTACTATACTGGGGATGATTATAAACCAGATGATCCTTCCAACTCAACAGTCATGAGTCACAAGAAACGTGTCACCTTTCGAAATACCTCGTTTAGCTCGAGCGATGGTAGTAATTACGGCGACTCCAGCACCACTCGAGATGGCCAGAAACGAGGACAGGGCAATAGGCGTAGTAACTATCGCGGGAGGAATACCGGTAATCGAGGTAACCGTGGTAATAGAGGGAGTAATACTGCTCAAGCTTCTTCGTCACCCTCTTTTTTTAGATCTAGTCCAAATGGGCTGGGAACTAGAGGCACGGGTGACGAGAAGCATGCAGGCCTTGTGGTGAATCTCTCCTCTCACCAGCTTACAGATAATGAAACTTCAGTGTTGGAGAAAGGCATTGGGTTTGTGTTTTCGAACCTACATAATGAGTTCCTTTTTCGACAAGAGTTCTATTCATTCATGCGGAAAGTTCATTTGAAACAGTTTTTCCAAGACAAACAATTTGAAAGCCACACCGGGGTAACAGGATTACACAACAAATCTTCCTTTTGTGTACCGACTAGCGAGAAGACAGCTGAAGCATTAGTCTTTGAAAGAAGAGTAATGCATGATTTGAAGAACCTTGAGTCACAAGCAAAGAACAAACCAACTTTCCATAATATCAGCAATCGTGAAAAAACAGCCACGAGGGATCTATTTGAGAACAAAGCCATCATTATCCGTAAAGCGGATAAAGGTGGGGCTATGGTTCTCCAAAATCGTGAGTCCTATATAATGGAATGTTATAGACAACTTCTCGACCTGCAGTGTTATACACTGTTACCAGGTGACCCTACGTTACAATTACAACAACGGATCCTTTTGAAAGTTACTAAGGCGAAAGAACGTGGTTGGATCACAATGAAAGAGGCTGAGTTTCTGAGCGTTGCCAAACCACAGATCCCACAATTCTATACACTGCCCAAGATTCATAAAAATATTTCACTACCACCAGGAAGACCGATTGTATCAGGAGTGAATCCAGTTTTTGAACCTCTTTCCAGATTTACTGATTTTTTTCTCCAACCTCTTGTACGGAAAATGCAATCTTACGTACAAGATATGATACAAATGATTAACGAGGTGGAGTATCTTGCTTTCGATCCGTGTTGTGAACTATTAGTGGGTTTAGATGTTGTAGCCCTGTATACGAGCATACCCCAACAAGCCCCCTTAGAAATGCTGGAGGAACGTCTACTGTCTGAATATCCGGAATCCACAGTACCGATGTCATTTGTATTATGGTGTGCCGAAATGGCTCTCACTGAGAGCTATTTCCATTTCAATGGCGAGTACTTTAAGCAGATACAGGGTACAGCTATAGGGGCCACCCTAGCACCAAGTGTGGCGAACCTGTATATGGAGCAATTTGAAACTCACAAAATTCTATCCATAGCCAATACCTTTAGACAGAAGATTAGAAACTGGAAAAGGTATATAGATGACATTTTTGTCATCTGGCATGGAACCGTTGAAGAATTGAATGCGTTTTTCATTTGGCTTAATGTACAAAATCGGTTTTTGAAGTTCACGGTGAGCCAAAGTAACGAAAAACTCAACTTTTTAGACATCACGATAACTTCTAATTCCAACACTAAATTGCTGAATGTGAAACCCTTTCATAAGAATACCGACAAAAACTCCCTTTTACATTACAAGAGTTTCCATCCGAAGCATGTTAAAGATAACCTGCCCCTAGGCCTGTTTTTACGACTAAAGAGGAATAGTTCCCTTACATCGAACTATAAAGAAGAGGCAGAGGACCTCAGCAAAAGATTAAATGCAAGAGGCTATCCAGCAAAATTGACACACTTTGCTAAAAAGCAAGCCTTTAACAACAATAGGCAAGCTCTTTTGGAATACAAGAACAATGCAAAGACAAAGGATGACGAGAAAATAGTATTCGTTAATACATTCAGCCATCTTTCTAACCAGATTTAAAAGATTTTGTTGAAGAATTGGAACGTCTTGGAGTCTGGCGACAAACCATTGGAGAAACCAATAGTGGCGTTCAAAAGAAGTCGAAACTTAAAAGAATTAATAACACGCAATGATGTGAGTCTGGGAAATAAGAAACAAAGCACAATCCCTGAAAGCTGCGGCCTTCCCAAACTAGTTGGCCACACAGCCTGTGGGCAATGCACTTGCTGTAGCTCCACTTCTAGGAGTATGGAAGTGAACTTGGGACTTAAACCTCCCTGGCGGCAAAAACACTTCAGCAACTGCAACTCTACAATGCTTATTTATGCAATCTGGTGCCCGTGTGCCCGATTGTATATTGGTAAAACAGAGCGAAAAATTAAAACCCGAATAGGGGAGCATAAGAGCTGCATCAGGAATAGAACACATAATGCCCCACTGGTAGACCATTGGGTTGAGTTCTTACACAAAATAGAGGACCTACACTGGAGTGTTCTCTGGAAAATTAATCCCTCTGGTTATATGAACCGTGATAAAATAAGATTACTACAGAGGGAACAAAAAGTTTTGAACGGGCTTGAACGATAGACTCGAATGGTTAACCTAGAATGATATCCATCACTGTTAACTTAGCCTCTTATATGTGAGGAGCTTTCACGTAGAGTGTTAACACTTCGTTTAGGGTGACAATTTAATCTGAGTGTGACCGTTCGCCTTGGGGTACCTTATTTTAATACAACGATGTAGTTTGTAGTTTGTGCAGGCAATTTGAAATAAACTCCCCAAGGGCATGCCCCAAGGTTCGTTGAAAGAACACTGGTATAAGTAATTGAGCTTTTTCTGATGATGCATCACGCCCGCTTGGCTTTAGAATGTATAACAACTTTGCAACACCTTGTAAATGATGTTAGTTCCTTGAGGTTGCATGTGTTTCCCCTTACGCTTGCGGGCTCTGTTTCTGGGGGCTACTTCACTGTGTAAGAGTATTGCGCCGTTCCTTTACTATGCCCTTGTTTACATGTTTTTCGGTATAAAATGGCTTACACATCGATCTTTTTTAGTTCACGCACGGATGGGTCAATACCTCTTGGAACTTGCGATGGACTGGAGGTTGCTCCTCTATCCTCATCCGTTTCTGGATATTGTCCACTCGGTGGCTTATATAGTGAGCAATGAGGACTGCATGTCCCAGTACACCATGGGGTTTAGCTTTCATTAGGAAACGGCGGCTGTAGCAGCTGCACCTAATTAAGATAGGCGCGTAGTCTAATTAGTGCTTTGCCTTTATAAACAGATGAGCTTTGTGCTGCTCGGTGGCCTCCTGAAGCAGATTGCTAGGCAAGACGCAGACCATACCAGACTGGATTGACTCCACGACACGCCTGAATTACATGGGTTTTCTCAGCAGTGTTTGGACTTGACAACGGTAAATATTAGAGTTGCGCGAGCTCTGTGTCTTTTCATGAGCTATGCAATTTACATGCCGATGCCGTAGTCAGTCTAAGTCAGGGAATGCCTGGGTTAACTGTGCTTTTACTTTTAACGTTTAAAGCCGGTTGATGAATTAGAGGTGACAGTAATGTTCCTAATTCGTTAAGTAGGGCTGTGACTGCTTAAGAGAACAATTTAGTCCATGGTTGTATTGGAAGCCGCCTATGACAGGTACGAGCTCTCACTAGTTGGTGCCACAAAGCCGTAGGTATCTGGATCGAGGGGTCGGCTAGCGTGCTGTTTTTTACGTTTAATCAGGTTGTCTATCTTGAACCAGGACACGGGAGACGTTGCATGTTTTGCAATGTACAAAGGACCGCTGCACGAGATACATTGCTGCCTTCTAACAACTATGCAATGTAATTAAGAACTTACTAGATTGTGCATATTTATTCATACGCACATATACATATTGCCTCTACCCGTGTAGATACACTCGATCGGGTGATGAACCTTGGCAGTAATCTTGGTAAATGCAGCATACGTTTGAAGTACTGTATTACGTCACCAATATAAGGTAATTATGTGTGACACATGTGTGTTTATAAACCTCCTGAGCTGCATTTGTTATTGTAACCCTGCTAACAGCTCCCCCCATTCTTTTCCCCACCTGTTTATTTTCCGACAGGTGGCTTTCAGTACATCATAGTGGAATGTTATAGAACCGTGGCAGTGAGAGCTCCAACCGATTGCTGTGTCTAATTATGGTGTAAGCTACCTTTTGGTAAGAGCTTTTTACGATTTAGTTGTATTTAACCTGTTATAGGTTGCCCATTAAGGGACCTCTGCCTTTCTTTCTTTCTTCTCTGTACTGCTCGGGGGGGAGGAGGTTGTGTTTAAGTGTGCCCCTCTCTACATGAAGGCTTGTTATTTCTCAATCATAAGGAGTCCTGCTTTTGTCTGAACGGCCCCGATGAATAGATATGTTTGGAGCATTGATCAGCTCCCTAGACATTGTAATGTAACAGTCTTATGAGTGAGGGACCTTATTGATTAGTCTCATTATCTCCTTGTTTCTCTACAGGTGTCACGTGTACCCTGTCCTCATGGGAAGTTAATTTGAATTTCATCACAACAACAGGAACTAGCTGTACCTGTGAGGGATTCAGAAACAATATATCCCGAGTTGATTACAAACCAATATTTTTTGTAACAATTAACTACTGGCTTTGGTTGTCTGGTTAAGCCTCAGTCTATGTAGTTTCCAATGTGGTCTCTTGCCCAATAGGTGTAGGATAAAAATGTGTCTGATGAATTAATCAAGTTGCAAGGCGGTGAGCATAGTTCCGCCCCGATTGACCATCAAACCTGGCAGATCGTGCTTTAAAGTACATACCCCTGATGAATTTCCCCTGACTGTGTATGTATGGAATGAGTGAGGAATGAAACATGTTGGGTCGAATGGGAGCGAAAGAGTGTGGAATTTATTAGTCAATCTAATTGTGTTATTTTTCTCCAAACCCCATTAGTGTGGTTTGTTTTAGAATTAACAAATAGACCTAGATATATTTGTTTATGTTATAACCCTATACGTTGTGTCTGTGTAGAACTTGGGTTATACACCTTTTTCTTCCCGGTGTACTTTGAGCTGTCACTGTTGTGGGTTGGTCGTAAAATTCTCATAAAACTGTTTTTATTGATTGTGCTAAAGACTCGTATTAGATGAGTTATGCCATGTTGGCATTTTTATGATGTATTTTTACCATTGAAGGCTTAATAAAATTGATAATTGAATATTTGGCTATATGTATACCGCCTTTGCATTCATTGGTCACTGTGATGTGCTCCACAGCGAAGTACAATTGAGGAGATGAGAACTAGTGTGTTTTTTTCTTTTTTCCCCATCCATACTTCCCACTAAGCGGGTGTGGACACGTGACCTAGCGATACTATACTGTGGACCTTCTCTTTAGTTTATTTTTTAGGTTTTCCTAAAGTTAGGGGGCTCGTTTGGCACTACAGTCTAATCCCCCGGCCTCCTCTGTGTATTAGCCAAGAATAGACTACACCAACAGCATCTACATTGGAATGCCAGAATTCCTGTTAAGGAAGTTACAACTAATACAGAATGCAGCTGCAAGAATTCTCCTTAAACTCGCAAGGATAGAACACATCACACCAGCACTGAGAATGTTGCATTGGCTGCCAGTCAAAAAACAAATCTTCTTTGAAACACTCTGCATAAGACACAAAGCAATCCATGAACACTACGAACCAACAATGAGATCGGCCTCTAACACAAACAATACTCAAAACAAAAATGTGGGCGATCAGCATTTAAAAGCATAGCAGTGAAACACTGAAATTCACTCCCCAAAAAAAAAAATACGAACAACAGAGGAGCACCTCGAGTTCAGGAAATTATTAAAAACACAGCTCTTTAACACTCCAAGCGGAAGAAAGCTTTAGAGCTACAAATAATGTATATTTCCATTTGTAGAGGTGTACAAAGCCCTTGGGCATGTAGGTGCATGTTACAGGCATTATGAGAACAACAGGTACATATAGTGTCTAGGGTTAATTGAACAGGTGTGTTTTCAGCTTTTGCTGAACAGCTGGTAGGAGGGTTCAGACCATAGGTGCAGTCGAAGATTGTTCCAGAGGTTGGCTGCCACCACCGGGAAGCTGGATCCCCGGGCTCTTTTGCATCCGAATCTCAGGATGAGGAGGCGGTGACTGTGGGAGGATCAGAGTATTTCTGGCCAGTGTGAGTTTTTTGAGTCTCTGGGCTAGGTAGGAAGGGGAGTTGTTAGACAAGTAGTGAAGGACAATTGATAGGGCTTTGAATTTGATTCTTTCCCAGACGGGAAGCCAGTGGACAGATCTCCTAGCTTCAGAGATATGGTCAAACTTACTCAGGTCCAGTGCTGATGTTTTTGTGAAATAGGGAACTATTCGGGTTTTTATTAGAGTTGCTGCCAAGAAGTGTGTTGCAATAGTCCAGCTTACATCCGACAATGGCACTGGCCAAAGTGAGGCAATTGTCAGAGGAGAGGAATGGTTTGCTTGCATGTCTGAATTTCATGGTGTAAGCAGCTGTGGAAGTAATGTGGTTATTTTGGTGGGACTTGCTGAGCGAGGCGTCAAGGTAAATGCCCAATTTTTTCACAGAGGAGGAGGCATCCATCCTGTGGCCATCGATGTTGAAGAAGCGGTATCCAGGATCAAGGTTTGCAAGACAGGCTGGCATGCCAAGTAGATGGAGCTTTGTTTTCTCATTGTTCAGGTAGAGACTGTGCTGGGCCATCCAGATTTGGATTGGTTCATAAACAGTGTTCACATTGGTGCAGTCCTGTGCATGCATGCACTCCTATTAAGGGGATGAGAATTTAGGTGTTGTCTGCAAAGTTTGTGAAAAGATACCGAGTGAATTGAGGGGGTCAAATAGTGGTTTTGTGTATACATTATCGACAATGGAGGCAACCCAGGAGCATTGCCGGACCCCACAAGTGTTACTAGTTGGAGATACATTCTACGAAGAAGCAGCCAATTTGAGTGAGAATCTCATTCAAAGAGGTTACCCTCGTAAAATTGTAAAACGTTCTCTTAAAAGGGTTTCCAATAACCATCGACAAGCCCTTTTAGAGTATAAGAACAAATCTGTTGCACCAGATCCTGATGGTCTGGTGTTTGTGAGTACTTACAGTCCTCTGTCCCACAAGATTGTGAGTATAGTTAGGAAGAAATGGCATCTCTTATCTAAGTGCGAAAAGCCCATTTCTGCACCTAGATGTGCGTTTAAACGTGGTCGCAATCTTAAAGAACTTTTAACCAGGAATGATATTAGCAGCCAGTCCGAACCACAACTTACCATCACTGAACAATGGGGTCTTACTAGACCTAGTGGCCATACTCCGTGTGGACACTGCAAGTGCTGTTCATCAACTAAACGTACCACATCTGTGGATATTGGTCTTAGGACACCCTGGCAACAACATGCCTTCACTAATTGCAACACCAGTGGAGTAATATATGCAATTTGGTGCTCTTGTCCGAAATTGTATATTGGACAAACTGAACGTAAAGCGAAGACTTGCATCACTGAACATAAGAGCTGTATTAGGAACAAAACCATTTCAGCTCCCATGGTCGGTCATTTTTTGATTAACAATCATGACTGAGAAGATCTACAATGGACAATCTTAAAGAAGATACGCACTACAAATGGTTATATTACCAGCAGAAGTATCTTGATGAAAGAAGAAATGAGGTTAATATTTTTAACCAAAAGCTACTTGATTGGTCTGAACGAACAACTAAACCTGGTACTGTGATTCTGGTTTTTGGGTTGTGATTATATTACAACATGAACTTTTCATGTTCATCGTCACTCCGTGTTCTGTTGTTTATTTTGGAGGTTTATAATTATGGGCACGGGGAAAGATGTGCCCAATCTCCGCATTTATTTTGAATTTATTTTGAATTTAATTTGGTTCATTTGAGTATGCATATAATTGTGTTGGTGCATTACATCTTTTCACCAGGATACTGTTTGTATACGGTGTTTTGCTTTCCGTGTCCTTTAATTGCCTTTGTTAAAACTTAACAGTGCGTCCTACTTCACCTTTTCGTAATTGCCGCCCATACTTCACTCAGTTTTGTGGTTTCATTCGATCGATACCATGATGCTGTGCGGCTTATATTGAGCCGGCGCATTGTATCTTATCAGTCCCTCTTTTATTTCAGAGAGGTTGTTTTCATTCGCGGAACATACGGGAGTCGGATGCTAGTTTTCGGTAAGGACATGACTTTACAATGATTTTTTATAGTATGTTTCAACTGCTTGCGGTGTCACAGTGGCCACGCATTCGTTTCTTGCAGGATTGTTCCATGGGTACTTGGGCATATGTTCCTTTGTTTGTGTTTCGAATTACCGTGTCACATGTTACATGGTCCACCTTTCACATGGGTTTACGACTTCTGTCTCTGACATTACGGTGTAGCAGCTCCTTCAAAGCATGAGTTTTATTATTACTTTCATTTGTCGACATCTGCTGATACGGTAACTGCACACAGCCTTGCTGGCGACAGGGATTGCATGATGTCACTTTCTGTTCTTTTGTTGTTTTGTTCTACTGATTGTTCAATCTAGTGATGGCAGTTTTGCCCATGGGTTTATTGATTTATCAGGCATGGTGAACAGTCAGAGGTGACATACGTTTAAAGCAGCGTCTCTCTTCTACATGACATTTCCCTTCAACTATGGGATTGGATATATTACGGTTCAACTTTATACTACGCTTCTGTTGATACCGATTTAGCCAGTAAGTGTTCTTTATCTTCATCATTCTTCATGTGATATTAATGACATTCTGGGCGTCACCATTTTTTGGTCCCATTATGATGCTTGACACTAGTTTGTGGTATTGCACTTGGATACCGCATACATTTAACATCAACATTTCTTTTGTTTGTTGTCGTGCTCTCTTCATTTGTAGGGCAATCCTTTTCAGGTACTGCGCTTGGTTTGACAGTGCACTGTTCATCACTACACGACCGACCCACTGTCTTGTACAGTTGTTCCCGGCCCACAGCATAGTAAGTGCAATTCGGCGGTATCTCCACTCTGCTTTGATGGCCATTTAGATTTATTGCACTCTTTGTAGACAGTTTATATGCCTGCCCCTTCTTAGTTTATAGTATCATTTTGATACTCCTCCTTTTCCTACGGAGGGCTCGGGGTTTGGTTCTATTGATAAACCGATATCCATTTTTATTGTGCCCTCTATGTTTTGACCGGATCACTATGAATGCAATTTAAGCCATTTATTTCTATTCTACGAGTTTAGGTACTATTACATTGCGTTCGAGTAGTGGTAGATTTGAGCCCGGTGTTATACCAATATTCTCCAGATCACTTATGGGATATTTTTAATTGTTTCTTGCTCTCTTATAATGCACATTGGGCCTGAATTCTATTAATTTTATTCCTATGCCCTGAAGGTCTGCTCATTACTTGCATTTGACCGTTTGTAGGTGAATTTTTTCTTATAAAGGTCATTTTGATCTTGCACTTATGCCCATTGATAGAGCATAACACATGCAGTTACTGAACTCATTGAATGGATTGATATGAGATTAGTAATTTTTTGTTCCTTTGTTTGGGTGTTAGGCCAAGACTGGTATACAGAGTTGTGTAACTGCCCAGTACCATTCACCACTGAAGACTTCAGACCTCAATTTACCCTGATGAATTTCCACTGAACTATTTCAACTATGAAGATGGAAAGAAACATGTCGGTTTTATGATTGGTCTTCTTTTGTGTCGATCCTATTGTCAATTAAGATGACATATTAAGGTCTCCTATTTTCGGACACTTGATTTTCTAGTAGTACAGTACTTGTTACTAACTATAATTCATCTATGGTACTAGAATATTTTGTGCAAATAGTTTGCTGATGTTGGTGCACTTTTCGTGCACTTTTGAGATTATTATTGTTTTTTTGAAGTATGCACTCTAGTTTTGTATGAGTTTAGTATGGATGGAGTGATTGGTGATGTGATTGAGTCTGGTTGTGTTGCACATTAATTTGAATGAATACCATTTGATACATATGTATTAGTATGTTTTGAAATGTATTTTATTATCTTTATGTTTTTGATATATCATGAGATTTTATAACCCTTACAGTATATTTTATTCAATTAATAAATCAATTTTTCAATGATGTATAGGATGTGAATTGAATTTTTTCACCTCCCAGCGTGTGATGTGTTTTATGTGGATTTAATTGTATTAGTAACTAAATGTTTGAACTTTATCCAGTCTTGTCCCTTTACCCAAACTAGGTTTCATATCCCGGCCTCTTAGTTGGTCTATTTTCACGTGCTTTTTCCAGGCACGGCCGTGGCTAATTCTTTTGCTTGGAATCCCTCCGTTGTTTTTTGTGTACTAGTTGGAGGACTGGCAGCATCACCTGCAAAGACTCTAGATGTTCTATTGTCAAGTAATGAGGAGATCCAGCTGTCTGCCTCTGGAGAGAAGCACGTTACTGAGGTCAAATGGTGGCATACAGTCTTGTGAGCAACAAGATCAAACACTGCTGATAGGTCAAGTAACAACAGGAGGGAGAGCTTTTTTGAGTCATCAACATCATCAATTGGTTCTTTTGGTCAAGGAGGGCTGTTTCTGTTCCATGTATGGGGTGGAAACCAGACTAGTGGGTTCTGAGGATGAGGTGTGCGTCCAGGAAATCTCGGATTTGGGTGTAAGCAACTGTGTCAAGGACTTTTAGGAGGATAGGGATGCGAGAGAAGGGGACAGTGCCTGTGGTAAGGTAGGCATTGACAATGGCAGTGATGAGTGGGAGAAGTGGTTCTATGCATTGTTTAACCAGGGTGGCTGGGCAGGTATCGTCTTTGTGGTGGAATGGTTTGGATCCCTTCACAACAGTGGCTAGGCTGGGTACAGAGATAAGTTTGAAGTTGAAGAGATGTGTGTGGGTAGATGAGATGTTCATGGTGTTGTTTGTTGGGGTGTTGTACAGGGTGTCTGATTCAGATTTGATTTTGCATTGCAGTTGTGTGATTTTGCCTGTGCAGGCATCTTGGATGTTACTATGCCAGGTGTATTCTTTTGTGACAGCCGAGAAGGGGTGCGATGCAAGATTCTAGTTCCTGAAGGATGGTGGATAATTCTTGGGGATTTGAAGACTCTTGACTATCCTGTTATTGTATGAAGCTACTTTAGTTGCATGGATGTCTTGTTTGTATTTCAAGGACCGGTTTAGGAAGAGTGTTTTATTGTCAATAGTGGGGGCCTTCTGCCAGGCAGCTTCTGCTGCTCGTTTTTCTGCTTGTAGCGCATGAAGCTCATATGTGAACCACTTATTTTTATGTTTGGTATTCTTTGATTTGTGTGGCTTGAGAGGGGCCAGGGAGTCATCAGTGTAGGCTAACAAGGAGTTATAGTGCTCCCCAGAGTGTCAATATTGCGGTGAGTGGGTGGATGGGTGTTGAGCAACAGGAGTAGGAAGTACTTGGTTAGATTACAAGTGCTCCCTGCTAATGTAGGGTGTTAGTAGGTGGGGGTTTTGGTACATTTTTTGGGAATGGGGATGATGAAGGTTATGCAATGGGGTTCGGTCAAGGGCATGATAGATTGTATGGATATACTGCAATTGTGGTCCAAGAGCCATTATAGGGTGCAGCCTTGTGAAGGTGTGGGGTTGAGCATCCGCTGGGTGCAGCCATGAGCAGAGGTAGCTTTAGAGAGGGCTGAGGCTTCGATGTCTAGAGGGTCATTAAAGCCCAGGTTAAAGTCTTCTAGGATAATGAGCTGAGTGGTAGGTTTGAGGTTGGCAGAGTTGACTTGGATTAGGTCATCTCCGAAAGTGGCAAGGGGTCTCAGAGTTCAGTAGAGGAGGTGGATTGAGTTGGAGCAGTTAGGTGAGCAATTGATTGAGTGTGGTGGTGATTGAATCACAATTTGGGATAGGGGTGGATGCAGTCAGTTGAAGTGGGATAGATTCCTTGTAGATAAAGGCAACACCACCTCCCTTGATAGATGTCTTGTCTTCTCTAAGTATGACATAGCCAGAGAGAACTACGATGGATAGGGCTGGGCCAGAAGATGGGTTGAGCCATGTTTCAGTGATGGCTAGGATGTCTATATTGATAGCAGTTATAAGGTCATGGATGTGGAGCGAATGGGCTATGATGAGCCTGGTGTTAATCATGTTGCATACAAGCAAAGAGGGTGAGGGGCTTCTCAGCTCCATGTTTGGTATGGTAGTTAGTGAGTTACAAAGGGGGCATAGGCTTATTCGGTGGGCTGAGGGCTTTGGTACATGACAAGAAGGAGTTACGTGTTTGGGTGCCAGGGAAGAGAATGTCTGCAGGGGTGACTTGTGTCTAAGTGTGGGCTCTGAGGTGGAGAAGGTGGTCCAGGCCTACACTCGGTGCAATGAAGGTACATTGCAGGTGGGGTAGCCTGCAAGTGCTGGCACTGGTAGGATGATGCTGGGTTGGGGACAAGTGGGCAAGCCTTTTCCTGTGCCTAGGTGTCACTGCAGAGGGGATTATAGGTAGCCTGCAAGGTGGGCTCCTGGAGTTAGGTGGGGAATGTGGGGCTGTCTTGATCTGTGCACAATGGTAAGGCTGATGTGTGGCAGCCAGAATAGTCAATTGAGGCTAGCACCGGTGAGTGTGCAGGACACGGTGTGGCAGTGGCTATGGAGCATTTAGGGTGGCCTTCCTGTGTTGGTGCAGGTGGGGAGAGACTGTGGCGGGCGCTGTATGCATCCAGTTTGCTTGATCATTGTGGATAAGTGAGGAGGTTGTGAATTCCCTTGCATGAGCTAGTGCTCGGCGAAGGGAACAGGGAGGCATTTCAGCTGCTTAATGGAGAGAACAGCAGGATGCTACAGGTAAGTGCTGCCATAGCCTTGTGCGATATGCGGCCGGAACATGCTGTCTTTGCTAGGTACGGATTCACCCACCCCAAAGCAAGAGAACTCCAGGTGACAGGACCACTCATATGTCAACCACAAACACACACAGGAACAAGACTAAGCGAATTGGCCAACCATTGCAACAAACCCAGGCAACCACAAACAAGCCTACTAATTACTCTCTAACCCTCAAACACTCAGCATATCCATCACATTACATAACAGACTTGACACAATCCTGAGACACGAAACACCAAACCATCTATCCACAACACCCAACACACAAATGCCAATCTACCAAATCATGCCAGCACACAGTGACCAGTTTTTCCAAACTGAAGCTACTAACAGAACATAAAAGCTCTCTTGTGCTTTTCCCTCTTAACCCCACTAACCTTGCAAACCCCCTTCCTTTTCAGAGGCTCCTGAGTAACTGGAGACCATGAAAAATGCCAATGGTGTGCAGTACAAATCCCAATAACATAACATTAACTTTCAATCTGACATGCACTGGAATAGTATAAACAAAGAATCTGTGAGAGATCAAAATCAATAGGCTTGGTTAAAATGTCCTATAAATAACTTGTCACCCAAATTGTGGGTGATTATTCTGGGATGAACCTCAGACAAGTGTTTAAAAAGTTTATATGAAGTTCAACCACATGGCTGGAGCTCTTATTCAGTCGTACACAGCTTTGAGTGAGGGAGGAGATCACTGCTGGTGGGAGGTGAAGCATATTTAGGTAAGGCTTGATAAACTACAAACTACATACAAACTTGATAAACTACAGTGACTTTATAGCAGTCATAGGAAGAAATATAGTGAGTGATTGGGACCCAGATTTAGGGATGGTTATGTTTATGCAGTGGTTTATGATACTGAGTGATGGCTTGTGGGATGTTTTTACCCAAACATACAAGCCCTACCATAGAACTGTGCAGTACTGGCATGGAAAACATCATGATGGCCAGAACTCCCCAGAGAGTGCACAGGGAAAACATGAAGAATAGGCTGCCACCCATTTTTGCCTATGTTGTGAGCACAGGAGGGCACTGCCTAAAACCACCAGTGGGCTACACACACAGTAGCCTGAAACCATTGGGAATGGCAATGCTGATTGCCAAAAAAGCAACTCAGAACTGTGGGGAATTCATTTTCTTAATCCCAAAAATGGTTGCATTACCAGTACTCACCACTATCAGAAAGCCGGCGTTTTAAAACCACCAGACTTTTGTGTAAAACTGAACAAATGAAACAAAACTAGACCAAGGAAAGACTTGCTAAGAGGTGGAAGAATGTAAAACTATATTCTGAAATGACTTGAAGGAAGTAATTATTTAATGTATAGGTACAAATTGTCAGTTTGATTTGAATGTAGAAAACTGGGAACAAAAAGTGACATTTAGCTGAAACCTGGCTTAATGAAACTGGATTCTGCCTGACAACTACCCCCGACAAGAGAAACCTGTTCAGCCACTCTTCCCAGGCCTAGCTGCATCCTGCTGCCCCTTGCCAAAAGGAGTTGTCACCTCTCTGATTAGATTAGGGGAGGGGCACTGCAGGAAACTGAACAATGGACTCAGGCAAATGTTATATTGGGGGGCTGTAAAGTGGCTTCCTCTTGGCAGAAACGGGGAGGGGCAGCCCCCTCTGAGAACAGGCTGAGCTTAAAGAAAGTGGGCAAACTGGTTTCTCCACCATGTGACCTGGGAAGACACACCCCTGTTGGCCAGAATATGATTTTAATAAAGATGTATAACTCATGGTGCGGACTTGTCAAAATTATCTAAATGATACCATAATTCTTGTGACTTTTCTGCCCACAGTTTAAGAGGTTTTAGGACCCGGTGGTATGATCTGGGGGTTTACGAGCGGAAAAGAGGTTGTTACTCTAAATGTATGCAGGTTAAAAATCTGACACTTCCTTATCTAAATGCCCACATGCCTTGCACACAATTGTATAAATTTGGAGAAAAATCCGATATGGGGAAAGCTACTAAAAAGCGCAAAAAGTTACCATTTCTTTACCCAAGCTCCTAGAAACGCCAGGGTCGGAACAGTGCCTCCCATCAGTAATTCATGATGTGTGTATGCAATGACAAACAACTGTGTATCTGTGGAATATGTATTTGGGTCAAATATAGATTTATGTGCAATTTGACTGGGGAGTGTCCTTTCTGCAGGCCATAAAACAGCATCACCATGACTCACATTTCCTTTCCCCTATCAAGGAAGAGAGAAAAGCTTGGCCAATGACAAGTAGAGAGGGGCAGGCTTAGCTAGGCCCAGGCACACACCCATTTTCAAAACACATAAAAAGAGACTGCTGGGACAGGTAGAGACATTCAAATCCAGTTGCTGCAGAGCGTTTTGCCAGACCACACAACATCCAGAAGATACCAGTCAGAGACTGACTCCAGCTACATACTCCACAACCTAGAACTTATACTTTAGAACCTAAATCAGAGGCCTAAAACCACAAGCTGAGTTCTCTGCAGCAGGCCTCAAATCACTGCAAGCTACTCACAGCCGGGTGAGCTGCTTGAATCCCTTGCCAAGAACTTTTGCCAGGACCAGTCCAGAGATCCAGGAGCCGTGCAGAGACCGCTGTATCCGGACAGAGCAGACCAGTGCCAGACCCGACCAGACCATGCAGAACCGCAGACCCAGAGACCAAATATATTGTGAGTACAGCTAGGACGGGGCAAAACGTGGTTTGACTTTCCTCTGAAAGCTTAGAATCTAAGCTTTCCAACAAGCCTAGAACCGACTTCCAACTCCTTATACTTTTTCCGCAATCACGATTCACGCACTCGCGAATTTTACCGCGATTTGCAATTTGGTTAAAAATCCAACCACGTGTAACCATCAACAGTCATTTCTTTCCTTGCTAAAAATTCGTTTGCCTCTTAATCACCATCTCTAAATCATTGCTAAAGTGAGCCTGAACTCATCCCAAGTATCTCTCACTCACCCTGAACCTCCTAAAGGGAATTAAAAGCATTTTCAACATTTTCCCACCCATTGCTATCACATTTAAAAAGCATTTTGGGCCTGTGTCTCAAACTCCTACCTGTTTCCTCTAAGCTTGCTGGGGGGGAATTGAATTTCGTATTGTATTTGATTGCATTCCTGAGAACTGTGTGTGTTACTTCCATCTCCTTCCATTTCTTACATTTCATAGGGGAGGGGGTGAATTGCCAGAGAAAAAGTGATTCTTATCTTTTGCTAAAATCATATCAAGTATTTCTGTACTGCATTTTATTCCTCATTGCTTTTCCCTTGAAATCATAAAAGTATTTTTGCTACTTTATCCATCCTATACTAACTCCTCATTAATTATAAAGAAGTGCGCTAGTGTCAGATTACCCATTGTTGATTAACATTATATTTATAAGGGCGATATTGATTATTAATTTATTATAAAAGCGTGGTATCTATATTTTGTCTTATTTCTCAAATAAACCTTTTAAAATTGCAAAACAGAACTACTTCTTGGCTCAGTGGGGTCAGGGGGATTCTAAGAGAGGGGTGGTATATAGGGGTAGTCATCCAGAACTCATGAACTGGACCTAAAAATATATCAATAAGGGTTTCCCTCAGCATCCCAGACTAGGCATTGACTTAGCTGTAGTGTTGATTGAATATCGCTTACAAAAGTGGGGGCTCGTAGCCGGAGATTCTGGGTTAGATCTATCACTTGTGCAGATTAATACAGTGTGCCAGCTGACCAGATACACATATCCGGTCGGATCACCACGCTGTGTTACGCTGTAAAGCACTCCTCAAAGGAACGATCTAAGGAAACGGTCTGTTTTGCAAAAATAAAATACAAACTTCTGTAAGTCAGGAAGGAACTCAAATTCCAGAATGACGACACTGGTAGACATCAAAATAGCCAGAGAGCACTTCTTACATAAGCTATTTCTGAGAGGTGAGTGGACTCATCAGGACCAAACGGTCTGGTTGCAGGCAATTGCGCAACAGGTCACTGAAACAGGGTCAGATATATGGGGAGATCAGGGTCCCCTACATGTAACCCTGAGTGAACTATATATGGCCCCTAAAGCCAAAGATGAACATAATAAGATTGCCAGGATAGCAGCATATTTGTATCTATATATGGGAGCCATGCAGGACAAATGTGCTGGAGGCCAAGATCTGGCAAATAGGCAACAGCTGGCATTAGAAAAGGCCCAATCTGACCTGGTCTCTTCTGAGCAGAGGCTGCAGAGGAGCCAGGAGTCAGAAAAGGACAGCAGACAGTACATCACTAAAATAAAGGAGGATATGGATGTGCTGCAACAGTAAAAGGCGGACCAGGATACCAGATTTCTGGCCTTGCAGAAGGAGTACCAAGAAGGTTTGGACTCCCTACTGCAGAGCCGGAAAAAGCTGGAGCAACAATTAGATTTCAATAGGGCATGTGCCGAGCAGGTAGTCACCCTGCAAAGCCACCTAGATAGGGAGAAGGCAGAGAGCAATAAACCGATTTTGAAAGACCTGGATACCCAGGCAGAGTTTGACCAGGAGCGCCAGACAGCTGGTGCCTTCCAAAGGCAAAGGGACGACCTGGCGGCACAGATGCAGGCTCTTAGTCAGGAAAGGGATACCTTAGGCCAGGAAGTCTGCCACTTAAAAAGGAAAATGGAAGAAAATCACCTGGCCCTCCAGGGACCGGGTGACCTCCAAAAAGAACACCAGAACTTGTTAGAGCACACCAGGAGGGTGGAGGAGGCTCTGGCAAGAAAGGAGCAGGCCAGTAGGGATGGGACTGAGGAGGTAACCCTCCTGCAGCAGAGACTGGCCCAGTACTCCAGGACCAATCAGGAGGCACAGAGAGAAAATGAGGCTCTCTGTCAGCACAATGATAGGCTCCAGCAACAGGTAGCCATGCAGGAGAGACTGATAGAGTCTAGTAAGGCCTTAACTGAGGAACTGAAAGCGCGGGCTCTTGCATTGCAACAGGAAGCAGGGGCGGATAGAGATGAGGTTCGCTGGGAAAGAGAAACTCCTGAGCATAACCTCAGGAGCCCTAGTACCAGAGGCCTTCATCTCTCCCAGTCCCTGGACCCTGCCACCCCCGTGTCCCCTTGCGCACATGAGCCCAGGGCCACGGGGATGGCAGATTACTATCCAGCTACAAGTATGGGACTCATAGGCCAGTGCCTCCCAGGAATGGATGGGCGGGCATCTGGGTATGGGCACCCAAGCACAGTGCAATTTAGTGGGGAACCCCAGGAGAGTAGGCCCATTAAGGGCATCCTGAAAACCTCGGCCCAGTTAGGTCAGTGGGGGGGGGTACCCATCAAATCCTGGCAGCAAGGAGGGGTCTGAAGTCCCCTCTGAGCATTACAGGACACAGGAGACCAGGTCCCCACATTCTGCCAGCCATTCCCAGGCTCGCAGAATCCAGAAAAACCTGGAAGATCAGACAGGCACCTCTGGGAGCAGCGCTTCTGAGTCGGAGGATGAATGGACCAGGGTTACCCGAACCTAAAAGGCCAATAAGGCAAAAAGGGCCTTGCTTAAGGACCCATTGAAACAAATAAAGGCAATAAGGAGTGTCATCACGCCTTATCATAAGAACGCCAAGTATTCTGTTTGGGAGCACTTAGAGCTGTTTGAGCAAATGATGGAGACTTTTCATTTGAAGGACAGCCAAAGCTGTATTCAATATGTAAAGTGGACCTTCTCATCAGAGTACTCCAGTTTATTTGCGGGGCTGGAGGACCAAAATCATTCAAGGTGGTCCACATACAGGGCGGCCATCTTGAAACATTTTTCTGTGCACAGAAATCCCCAAGAGGCTTGCAAGGCAGCCTACAATTTGCAATGTGGGGAGGATCAGGCCCCACAAGAGTTTGTGCAAGAATTAAAGCGTGCTTTTGCGCAGACCACCAGAAGGGTGCGCACAGACAGCAAAGAGTTTGTCAATACATTTTTCCATGCTCTCCCTAAATATATAATGACCAAGCTCGTGAGAGATTTTCATGAGAAAAGATCTTTAGACTGGGTCATTGAACAGGCTACCCGGATCTATGAGGTGCAAAAGCCTATCGAAAATAAAAATAACGCGCCGAAAAACCCCAAAAACAAACAGCACCCCTGTGGCAGAGGCCAAGGTGGCAGAGGTCAAGGTTGCCCCCATTTTAGATTTGGAGATTGGGGGGGCCTAAAAACCTGCCTGCACCAAATAATTCACAGCCCAGAGTCGAGGAGGTAGTCCCACAAATGGGGTCCCCTGCTCCCCTGACTATGTAAGTCCCCGCTATAAGGGAACCCGACCAATCCTGGGTTATGTGTGGACTCCTCCAGCCCAAGGGGGGATCCAGCCAAGCACCTAACCCAGGGAACTTCCCTCCCAACTTCCCACGGGAGGGCAGAAATTCTCCAAATCCTGGGCAGAACTTTTCCCCCAGGTATCCGCCCAATTTCCAGCCCCAAAATCATCCATCCTTCTTTCCCCAATTCCCTGAGCCCAGACAACCTAATCCGGGAGAGGGGAGGCCAAGGGTGGAGGGGTACCCAAATCTTCCCAATCCGGGGTATTACCAGAGAAGGGATAGCTACCCTTCCCAGGATCAGCCCAGGGGAGAAAATAGAGCCCCATATCAGTCTGAGCGGGTTTCACAACTTGAGCGCCAGGTCCAAAATATGGCACGGGATCTGGGTCACATACTGAGGGCTCAACAGAACCCTCAGATGAGCATGCCACCGCAGAATGCCCCAAACTCTGGACCTGGTGCTCCAGAACAATGACAGGGGCAGCACCCCGATAACACACCGGTTCCCAGGGAGGAGGCATAAGGGGAAGGGGGGTGTAAAGCATTGGAGGAAGCTTCCTTCCCAACTTGTAAACAGCCCCTGGAAAACCAGGAACCGGAAACAAAATCTCCTACCCCTGAAAGTCTGCCACCCAAGGAGCAGAGAGGAGGTAGGAGAAACAAAGGACCCAAACAGACCCACTTTGTGGGGGAGGTACAGGTCTTCCAATTTGAGGGAGAGGGATCCTCAGAAGATCCTGGGAAAAGGATCTTCTCCTTCAGAGATGGGGGAACTCCTCCCAAGGAAAAATGGGTCCCAAGGGATGTCAATTCAGACTGGGGAGATGTGGAGACTGAGCTACCGCCGCCCATCATCTCATCCCAGAACCGACAATACCGAAATCCCCTGGTTCAAACCCATCCTGGTGACTGCCTCCAAAAAGGGGGGGGCGGCCCAGAACCGGAACCAGGGGAACCCACAATGGCTCTGATCTCCAGTTGCCAACTTTTTCTTTCAGATTCCCAAGGCTCTCCACAGAATTCTGCCCAAATCTCTTCGCTAGCAATGTCCAAAACCAGAAAGTTAGCCCACCAGTTGTCCAAAAATGTGCATTATCTGTGCCCCCTTGAGGAGAAGGAGGGAAGATACTATGCCCCGGTACAAGTACAGGGGCAGGATACAATTTTGGCACTGGTGGACACTGGATCCCAAGCTACCCTTCTGTCCAAAAGGGCCTTTGAGGAACTAAATGCAGGAAGGGGGATAGAATTATCGAATTTCTCTCACCTCTCTTCCTGGACAACTGCAGAACGTTGACGGGAAGGAAATTCCCGTTGAGGGGACTGCAGACTTGGACATTAAAATTGGGCGACACAAGGTGAAACACCCAGTCATAGTAGTGACTCCAGAGGGCACCCCTTGTTTACTAGGGAATGACCTCCTGAGAAGGTTGTCATCCCTAATAGATTGCGTAAACAAGGTCCTCTGGACCCAGACTAGCCGACCAATAAAATTAAAACAGAGTGTCAACCATGTTAGTTTAAACGGCACCTGCCACATGGTTGAACAAAAATCTAACCAAGTAGAATTTCACTTCCGGAACAACCAAACTCCAGACGTGACAGTAATAGCAGTAGGACAACAGACTGGTGATGGGGGGTCCTCTCTATTTCTGAAAATCAACCTTCCTTCCAGTTTAAGGTGGTATTCCACACTGGAAGGAAACACCCTGAAATTCTTTACTAATCCACAATCAGAAACTCCCACTCCTATAGTCCAGAAAGATGTGAAATCAGCTCCGAGCCTGGCTGATATTCAGCAAATTGGAGAGCAGTTGTTCATCCCTGTTCAGTTAAATGATGGGAAGGACTCGGTTCTCGCTCGAGTGTGTGTGAACAACAGTAAGAGCTTCATCAGCGAAGCCATGTTCCGCCAACTCCCAAAAGATCCAGCCCTTCCCACATTCAAACTGATAGACAAATGGGAAATGGACCTGGAAGCACCTAATTCCAAACATCTCCTGCCAAGCAGGTGTATGCTCAAAATCTCCATTGGCAACAAGAGCATAGTCCATAATTGTTGGGTCGTGCGAGACGTCACTGCCGCCTTTTTACTTAGGCAGTGACATTCTCAATCGCTTTGCCATTAGTTTGGACCTAATAAACTTCAAAGCTTGGTCCCGATTAGCGGATAATCCCATGGGCTTTGATGATCCAGAAAAGGCATTTAGGTCAGCTCAATTGCTACCTTATGCAGTTGAAATTCAGCTCAAAGAGGAAGTCACCATCCCAGAAAGGACCCGACAATTCTCCCTAAAAGTGAAAGTTAAAAGAGGGCAAAAATTGCAAAACCCTGATGCTTATATTCATCTAAATGCTTCTCTCCAACAGCAAGGGTTAGGGGTAAACCCAACACCATTAGTCAACATAGAACATGACACCATTCCAATAGAGGTGGATAACAGCGACTTACAGAATATTACTCTAGCCGCAGGCACCACTATTGGAATGGCGGTTGATGACCGACATTTCTCCATTGATTTAGGGAATGAACTGTTAGGACCGATCCCCAAGGACTGTTTTGACAGTGACAGTGAGGACAATACAACACCAGACAGGATTTTCACCCGGCATGGGGGGAACTTCCTGGTGTACACTTCTTGCCCTTATGGTAAGGAAGTTGTGACTTGTGATTTCAGGAGGGATGAGGTGATTTTCCAGGTCCATGAGGGCTGCCTTTCCCACCTGAAGCCTCCAGTCCAAATCAGCACTCTGACCAGGGACTTCTCCACCCAGCTGGAGGAGGCCGCTGAGATAGCCAAACCAGAAGTCTTTCCAGGCTTCAGGCAGATGGTGGAAGAGAGAGTCAACCTAGCTGATGCCTGTGTGACTCTGGAACAGAAGCAAAAGTTGAAACAAGTTTTCTTGGATTTCCAAGATCTCTTTGCGGTAGACTCATACGACTGTGGTCGCACCGACATTCACACCACAACAATTCCCACGGACCCTGGAATGACTCCAGTGTTTGTGAAGCAATATCGCTTGCCTCTCGCATCCATGGAGTCCCTTACTGAAATAATTAAGAACCTTGAGTCCCGGGGAATAATCCGTCCAGTCCACAGCACTTTCAATAATCTGGTGCTGTGAATATTGAAGCCAAACGGCCAGTGGAGACTCTGCGCTGACTTTAGGGAGCTCAACAAACGGGTCCATACTTCCCGATGGCCTCTGCCCTACATTGACCAAGGGCTGGCCCAGATTCAGGGGTCACAGGTATTCACAGCAATAGACCTGACCAATGGATACTGGACCGTGCCTGTCAGTAGGGAGGACCAGTACAAACTGGCTTTTACCTTTGGGGGCCAGCAGTACACATGGACCCGGACTCCCTTCGGATACCTCAACTCCGGTAATGAATTCAACATTTTCCTACATAAGGCCATGCCCGACCTGGGCGCACAGTTCATCTGTGGAGGAACACATAGATCCGTTATGTTCTGACACAGTTGAGGGCCGCCGGAGCAAAACTTTCCTTTTAGAAAGCACAGTGGTGTAGAACCCGTGTTAATTTTTTGGGGCATGAGATTACTCCTCAGGGTCTCTGTCCCCAAGAAAAGAAAGTGGAAGCACTCCGAAAACTGAAAGACCCCACAACTCTGCGGGAACTAAGGAGCCTCCTTGGACTGACTAATTACAGCAGAAAGTTCATTGAAGGCTACGCAGAGATCACTAGACCCCTGATTCATCTCTTGAAGGGGGGGGTCAAGTGGGAATGGGGTCCAGAACAATCCGAGGCGGTAAGACAACTCAAAAGAAGCCTCTCACAAGCGCCTTGCCTAGCTTACCCTGTCAGAAACAAGGAGTTCTTCCTGGAGACGGGGTTCTCTAATACGTGCTTGACGGCAGTATTATACCAAAAGCATGACAAGGTCATTAAAGTAATCTCCTATGCGAGCAAAACTTTATCCTCTGTCGAGGAAAAATTCAACGATTGTGAGAAGGCACTCCTGGCAACGGTGTGGGCATTGAAGAATTACCACCCGTTTATCCAGGGGGAACACATCATAGTGGAGACTCCACACCAGCCTCTGCAATATCTCCAAAGTGACAGAATCCGCGCCGGAAATGTGAGTAATTCCCGAATTACTTCCTGGATTCTGTCAATGCAAGGCTTTCCTGTGGAGGTCAGATATGGCCAAAACAAGAAGAGTCCCCTAGCGCAAGGTCTTGCTGACTTGCATGATTGTGCCAGAGAAAACTGTCTCGAGGACGAAAGTCTAAAAATCAAGGACAACATGGAGGCATACCTTAATTCCCCACACAAAGTCTTTGAAGAAGACAAGTGTGAGGGAATGCCCAATGTCTATGTGGATGGATGCTCTTACCAGGTTGACAACGACGGGGAGAAAGAACTGGTGGCTGGCTTAGGGAATGCATGGGTGAAGGAGTTCCCAGAACCCTCTGCTGGATACAAAATTGGTCCCCGAAGTAGTCAGGTGGCAGAATTGATGGCCATCCTCACTGCTGTCCAACATCAACTCCACGAACTGGTCATAATCACAGATTCGGATTATGTACGGAACGGGTTCGTGGAGCACCTGGTTAATTGGAAAACCAGAGGCATGTTATGTGCTAATAACAAACCCTTGAAACATGGGATGTTAATCCAAAACATTGATGATCTGGTCACTTCGAATGGGATGACCTTCTACTGGAAAAAGATCAAGGGTCATTCCAAAGTAGAGGGACCAGACACAACTGGAAATGACTTAGCTGGTCAGCTGGCCAAAACCGGGGTCATCCAAGGGGATCTAATAGAAATAGAGTTCCTGTTGGGGGAAATCCAGGTCACTGCGATCACTAGGTCCCAGACAAATGCTCACAATGATCTTTCAACTGCCCAATGGAGCAAGGAGAGCCCTGATGCTGATTTGATTACAGCTCAGAAGGGGATCCAATCATTGGTAAGTTTTACCAACACCTTGAGGACCCTGAGAACTTTCCCCTGACGGACACAGATTACATTGGGAAAGAGGACCTTAGAGTGTTGATGAAATGTCCAAAAATGTTCCGAATGCAAGACGGTTTGTTGGTAAGGAAATCCTAAGCTGGCCATGATCAGTGGGTGGTTCCTACCTCATTCCGAAGCCTGATGTTAAGTCACGCCCATGATGCGGCCACCGCCGGACATAGGGGGTTTCACACAACACTGGAAATCTTAAGAGAGGTTGCATACTGGCCACACATGGGGCAGGACCTCGACCAATACTTGAAGGGATGTCTTGTGTGTGCACAATTTCAGCCATCATCCCTCACACACTGTGCGCCTCTCCAAAAGAGGGGGGTGACACTGCCATGGTCAGATTTGCAAATCGACTTTGTAGGCCCTGTGATTCGCTTGTCTAGAGGAAACAAGTACATGTTGACCGTTACATGCTTGTTTACCAAGTGGGTGGTATGTCTCCCAGCCCCAAACTGCAAGGCAGAAACAGCAGCTGCCCTGATGATTAACCACATCTTTTCCCGTTTTGGTCTACCTCAAAGGATTGAGTCAGACAGGGGTAGCCACTTCACCAGTGAAGTAATGACAAAGATGTGGGAGATACTGGGGGTTAAAAGAAAGCTACACATTGCTTACAGGCCAGCTTCTTCTGGAGCAGTGGAGAGATACAACCGAACCATTGTGAGCATATTAAAAAAGTTTGTGGCAGATTCTGGGCCACGTTGGGATATCCGATTACCTCTGGTCCTAATGGCCATCAGATCTACCCCTTCATCTGCAACTAAAATGTCACCATTTGAGTTGATGACGGGGCGCAAGATGGTGCTTCCCCAGCATCGCTCTACAGGACCCAAGAGCAGACACTGATAAATGCCTCCACAACTCATGAGTATGTGGAGAATTTAAGGAAACACCTTCAACATGCTTTTGCCTATGCTCAGCGGAATCTAGAAAGATCAGCTGATAGCATGAAAACCCACTACGACCTGAGGACCACCAGGAAGGAATATACTGTGGGGGACCGGGTCTATCTATACAATTTCCAAAGGAACCAGGCCAAACAGCGAAAATTCTTGCCTACATGGAAGGGACCGTTTGAAATTATAGACAAGATCTCCCCTCTTGCCTATAAGATCTGCATCCCCAAAGGCAGTCTGGCGGAAGGGGAAGACAAGTGGGTTCATATTAACCAGCTAAAGTGTTGCCATCCCAGGCACACTTTGCAGCAACTGGAGGAGTCCTCTGCAATACCAGAGGGGACCGCTCCAGATTAATTCAGTTCCAACCCTAAAATATCCCACATATAGTCTCTAAAATATTATACTCTTGTAAGCCACTGTCTTTGAATGATAACTTGTATCTCAAAAGTAAAATGTTAGGTATGTTAAGTATAAAATGTATATGTCTGCCACACCATTAGTAGTGATGGAAAAATGTCTACGAATAGGTATTGCTGCTCTTCCTTTGTCGTCCTAGGAGAAAGAAAACCTGGAGACTGGCCAAGGAGGACGATCCGGAGACTGGGAGCAGAGACCCAAGGGGCCCAGGGTACCGCCCAATCCTCCCATCAGGACCAGCAAGGAGAACTGATTGATCGACTGGAGGGAGGAAAAGATGCTGAACTGTGCCACCTATGGAATTGGAAGAAGAGGAGGCGAACATCCCAGATCTTGCGAGTTCCATCAGTGAAAGGAAAGAATGGCCATCGCAAGAGGGGGGGCTTGTGGGATGTTTTTACCCATGCATACAAGCCCTACCATAAAACTGTGCAGTATTGGCATGGAAAACATCATGATGGCCAGAACTCCCCAGAGAGTGCACAGGGAAAACATGAAAAATAGGCTGCCACCCATTTTTGCCTATGTTGTGAGCACAGGAGGGCACTGCCTAAAACCACCTGTGGGCTACACACACAGTAGCCTGAAACCACTGGGAATGGCAATGCTGATTGCCAAAAAAGCAACTCAGAACTGTGGGGAATTCATTTTCTTAATCCCAAAAATGGTTGCATTACCAGTACTCACCACTATCAGAAAGCCGGCGTTTTAAAACCACCAGACTTTTGTGTAAAACTGAACAAATGAAACAAAACTAGACCAAGGAAAGACTTGCTAAGAGGTGGAAGAATGTAAAACTATATTCTGAAATGACTTGAAGGAAGTCATTATTCAATGTATAGGTACAAATTGTCAGTTTGATTTGAATGTAGAAAACTGGGAACAAAAAGTGACATTTAGCTGAAACCTGGCTTAATGAAACTGGATTCTGCCTGACAACTACCCCCGACAAGAGAAACCTGTTCAGCCACTCTTCCCAGGCCTAGCTGCATCCTGCTGCCCCTTGCCAAAAGGAGTTGTCACCTCTCTGATTATATTAGGGGAGGGGCACTGCAGGAAACTGAACAATGGACTCAGGCAAATGTTATATTGGGGGGCTGTAAAGTGGCTTCCTCTTGGCAGAAACAGGGAGGGGCAGCCCCCTCTGAGAACAGGCTGAGCTTAAAGAAAGTGGGCAAACTGGTTTCTCCACCATGTGACCTGGGAAGACACACCCCTGTTGGCCAAAATATGATTTTAAGAAAGATGTATAACTCATGGTGCAGACTTGTCAAAATTATTTAAATGATACCATAATTCTTGTGATTTTTCTGCCCACAGTTTAAGAGGTTTTAGGGCCCGGTGGTATGATCTGTGGGGTTTAGGGGCGGAAAAGAGGTTGTTACTCTAAATGTATGCAGGTTAAAAATCTGACACTTACGGCACCGGGCACTCCAGCGCCATACACAGAGGCCACGGGTTAAGGAGCCCAAGCTAAGTGGGACAGGAGATCCAGTGGCTGAAGACGCATCCACCGGGGGAAGCACGTACTCAGCGCTGAGGAGAGCCGGGAGCCTCCCGCTCGGCGTGGGCGCCACAGAGCCCGGAGAGGGGAAGCCGGCGGGGATAAATTCCTAGAGGTGAGCGCAGCGGCAAAGGGTACCGGGTCCTGGGACCCCCCGGCTCAATA
The DNA here is from genome assembly GCF_040938575.1 of Ambystoma mexicanum. NCBI lineage: Eukaryota > Metazoa > Chordata > Amphibia > Caudata > Ambystomatidae > Ambystoma > Ambystoma mexicanum. The sequence continues at coordinate 920,612,797 of NC_090921.1, forward strand.
ACAGCCTCACAGAGGAAGGGGTGCAGAACTGGTAACCTGCAGAGGGGCACAGGGGAAGTGTCAACCCCATAGACCCATAGAAGACATTGGAAGACATCAGGTACCGGACACACGGAGCGCAGCCCCTATAGCACACTACGAGGGGTCATATGGGATAAGGATCCCAAGGAGTGCAGGCAGCAGAGACATACGCATCCGCCGGGGGTGGCGCGTACTCGGCGCTGAAGGAAGGCAAAGGCCTCCCTTGTGGTCTGGCAACCACGGAGGCAGCGAGAGGCCGGAAAAGGAAACGCCGGCTGGCAACGATCCCCAGAGGGAAGTGGACCGCGGCGGCTGGGGAGAGGCGGACCCTGGGGCATGGGATCCCCCCCGGAGCCCCATAGCCCACAACCGGAGCACTAAACGCCTCATAAAGTAGGGGTACAGAGAAGGTAAACCCGCAGAGGGGAGCAGAGGAACGTCTCCCCTGGCAGCAAAGAAAGGCACCAAAGCGAACACGGCCTGGAAAGCAGTGAGACCTGTGCAGGGTCCCCCCGGCTGTCCGGACTGAACCGAAGGGATTTACACACAAGGGGGTAAGGGAGCATCTAAGCAGGCCCCATCCGTTGCTATTTGCATAGACGGGAGAGACCTGTGAAGCTCCTGCAGCACTGCACCGTGAGCGCCTCAGAGTGGACTTCCTACAGTTCACAGGGGCAATAACGGAACATGTCTAGGGCAAAAAACAAGAACACCGCTTCCCAACAGACCCCTCAAAACACAAGGCAAGAAGCAAATATTTTACAATTGTGGTCAACGGACTCTACGCTATCAGCTAAAGGGAAACCGCAGGACAACCAAATAAGCGAAGCCACGTCGCAGACGAACCCACACCACCCACCTTCTAAGAAGGACATGCAAGCATGGTTCCAGGATCTGCAAGAAAAATTCATGTCGACAGTTCAGGAACAATTCACGACGATGAAAAACAACATGAAACAGGCGGTTCAGGGCCTCAGGGTGGATGTGGCAAAATTGGAGGAGAGAACAGACATATTGGAGAGAACGGTCCAGGGAGTGGAAGAGGAAACGCTGCAGGCAAGTGAAACTCAGGAACACCTGGTGAGACTTACCCATAACCTGGAGATACAATGCGAGGACCTGGAGAATCGCTCCAGGCGATCCAACATCCGCATCAAAAATATGGCAGAATCAGTCCTGGACAAAGATTTAAAGACTGCGGTGACAGAGGTGTTTAGAGACATTCTGGATGCCCCGGATACAGATATAATCGGAGTGGACAGGGTCCACAGGGTAGGACCAAAAAGATCCGGAGCACCGGGGGAAAGACCATGAGACGTCTTGGTGGCACTATCCTCATACCCACAAAAGGAGCAGATACTGAGGAAGGCCAGAGAAATGGATCACATCAGGATGAAAGGAAAATAAATTCTACTATACCAGGACCTGGCCCTGATTACACTGCAAAAAAGAAGGGCGATGGCCCCACTCGTCAAGGGTCTGGTGGCAAAGGAAATCCGGTACAAGTGGACCTTCCCATTTGGGCTGCTCTTCACTTCGGAAGGGAAACAGCGAAGAGTAACCTCCTGGGAGGAGGGCTTCAACATAATGGGTCTCCAGGACGAGGGGGAGGAAGCGGAACAAGCAAGGTCCAGCGGGGAGCAAAGGAGAAGACCTAAAGGATGGGAAACGATCAAACAAAAAAGGCCAAACATGGGAAGAGAAGGCCTTAGGAAAATGTTGTGACCGGAGACAGAGAAGAGGAATGCCGGGGACCTCCACGAGGCACCCACGGAAGACAACAGCGAGGGGGAAGGGGAGAATAAGGACCGCTACATAAGAGGCAGAGTCGGCGGCCCGGGACGGGCCACCATGCTTGGAATCCGGTAAGAACAATCGGACATGTGGGGTTTAGGATCCCCCACAAAAGTTTCCCCCGAGAGGTTGAAGGGCAGGGAGCACTGGGCGCAACGCCCTGGCTACACTAGGGACACTCGCCCTGCTCGGGGGCATGCTGTTTGGTTTATGGTTAATAGTAGGGGAGGGGAGTTCAGGGGAAAAGGACAAGTAGAAGGGGGACACAAAAACAGCATACTGGCAAAGACAGGGACGTCAAGCACAATGAACATATGCCTTACTGAATGGGGAAAATCCGCATAGTAACTTATAACATAAGGGGGATGAACCACCCCACGAAAAGGGTAAAGTTGGAGAAAATTCTTAAAAGTGAAGGGGCGGACCTCCTGCTCCTACAGGAAACCCACATAAGAAAAAAGGACAAACAGAAAATCCGTATAAGGGGATATAAAATTTGGGCCCAGGCCAACACGACTGAAAAAAGAGCGGGGGTCCTTATAGCAGGGAGGGATGGAAGGGACGCTAAACTGGAGGACACCATGGTAGATAAGGGGGGAAGGTTTGTGTTTGCTAACGTGGTATTGGAGGGGCAGCGCCTCACCCTCGCGTCAGTATATGTGCCCAATGTGGGACAAGATGGCTTTTTGAGAGACACCCTGGGAAAACTTGAATCCTTCGCAAGGGGGGAGGTGATCCTGGGGGGCGACCTGAATATGGCATGGGACCCACAACTGGACAGGAGCACGAGTTGTGCACACGGTCACAGGGCACCGTCGAAACGCCTCAAACAGCAGATGGACCAACTTGCCCTGAATGATGTGTGGAGGGAATTGAAGGGGGAGCAAAGAGGGTTTACATTCTTTTCACATGTACATAACACTATGTCAAGAATTGACTATTTTTGGGTTTCAGTTGGGCTTATGGGCAAGATCCAAGGGCTGGAAAAGGGGGCAATTGCACTCTCAGACCATGCACCCCTGTGGCTGGAGGTGAAACTCCCGGGGAAACCTCAAGGGCTGTGGAAATGGAGGTTACCGGAGGACATTATCCGGGATCCGGTTACGGGGGAATCCATAAGGGAAATGATTGGAGAATATTTCACTCAGAATGACACGGGGGAGGTCTCAATGAGTACGGTCTGGGAGGCATTTAAAGCAGTGATCCGCGGGAAGATAATGGCACTGAAAATCACAAAGGAGAAGCAGAGGGCTATATGGGACAAGGAACTGGAAAGATCAATAACAGAACTACAAGGGAAAATCGTGGCACAGCCCTCTAGAGACCTGAAGAAGACGCTTAGACATACCCAAGGTCAACTTGAGATGCTACGCACAAAAGGTGCGGAAAGAAGCCTACTTTACCTAAGACAAAGATACTACATAAATGCAAACAAAGCAGATAGGTTGCTAGCGAGACAACTCCGCGCAAAACAGAAAGACACCACGATCAAATGCATCACAGCCAAGACAGGGGAACTCCACACGCGCACACAAGACATAGGGGAAGTGTTCAGAGAATACTATCAGGATCTCTATTCCACTGACCACCCACAGGCAGACGCACAAGACACATATCTGAAATCCCTCACCTTCCCACAAATCTCAGAAGCAGACAGGCAGACCTTGGAGGACCCAATCAAAGAAGAGGAAGTCAAAAAAGCAATAAATAACCTCCCAATGAATAAAGCCCCAGGCCCGGATGGCTTCACGGTCCCCTTTTATAAAAAATATGCGAATCTCCTGATTCCAGTCCTGACCAAGCTCCTAAACTCATTTAAAGATAGTGGCACAGTGACCCCCACAATGAACGAGGCGAAAGTCCTAGTATTTCACAAACCAGGGAAGGACCCTATATATCCGGCTTCATATAGACCCATCTCCCTAATAAACATCGACGCAAAAATCTACACGAAAATTTTAGCCACCAGGCTATCCCCTCTACTCCCGAAGTTAATACATCTGGACCAGTCGGGCTTTATCCCAGGAAGACAAACTCACGACAATCTGAGAAGGATAATCCATTTGGTTGAAAAAATTGAAATAAAGCAGACCCCGGCTATTCTACTCGCAGTAGATGCGGAGAAAGCCTTTGATCGGGTGGAGTGGTCCATGCTCTTTAAGACACTCCACTCCATTGGATTTGGGGAGAACTTCATTGCAAGAATAAGAGCGAACTATATCGCCCCAACTTGCAGAGTGGCCGTTAATGGGGAGGTAACGGAAACGGTACACTTAGCCCGCGGAACAAAGCAGGGATGCCCGCTCTCCCCGTTGTTATACGATATTTTTCTAGAACCCCTACTTCTGAAATTAAGAGAAGCTACACATATCAAAGGGATAGACATGGCAGGCATACAACACAAAGTAATCGCATATGCAGACGATATGCTGCTTGCACTAGAAGAACCGGCCCGAACATTGGCGGCAGCAGTGGGGGAGCTAGAAGCATTCGGGACCATCTCAGGCCTAAAAATTAATAGAAATAAATCGGAAATTCTAATCTTGGCGGGAGACAGGGGGGAGATTGTCAGAGAAGCTAAGGCACTAAATCTCCAGATAGCAGAGGATGGCATCAAATATCTGGGAATTACACTTACAAACAGGGTGGAACAGCTTTATGGCAAAAACTACCCGCAGCTCCTCACGAGTATTCGTAGGGATATGGAGAGATGGAACCCCTTGCTGATATCGTGGTGGGGCAGGATCCAAGCGGTAAAGATGACCATCCTACCAAAACTTCTCTATTATTTCCAGGCCCTCCCGGTAGGGGTACCCAGAATATTCTTTAAAACACTATCAGCCTTTGTGTAGAAGGGGAAAACGCCAAGACTGGCTAGAGCGGTCATGTCCACACCAACCAGGGAGGGGGGCCTGGCGCTCCCTCACTTCCAGAAATACTATCAAGCGGCACAGTTAAAGGTACTACGGGAGTGGCTAGGCGATGATCCACAACCGATTTGGGCAGCACAGGACAGAGCAGTGGCAAGAACCCCATTAGTGGAACTACTCTGGAAACAGAAACAGCACAGACACCCCAACATAGAGATAAGCGAAATAATGAAAACAACGATGGAGGCGTGGGACACGCAAACCCGAAGAGGCATAATGACCACCACGCTAGGCTCATTCACCCCCATCTGTAGAAACCCTCAGTTCCCCCTCGGGGATGGAGCAAGGGGTATACGATTGTTGGGAGGAGGAAGGAGTAACAAAAATTGGGGAAATGTTCATCAACAATGAAATTAGATCATATGAATCCTGCCTCCCACTCGCAGCACGCTCCACTCGGGAGAAATACAGACACGAACAACTCAAACACTGGTTGAGATCCCCGGATATAACGAAGGCAGCAACGAGAACTCTCACCCCATTTGAGAAATATGTTACGACAAACTCAGGGGCAAAGAAATGGGTTTCTACTATATATTCCTTCATGAATACACAGGATGAAGAAATTAAGTGGTCATATATGATTAAATGGAGCAGCACTCTGGGATGGGAACCAACAAGGAAACAATGGGAGGACCTCTGGACTCTAATTCCAAAAATGACCAGATCTGGTCAAACAAGAGAAATGTGGATAAAAATAGTTACACAGTGGCACTACACCCCAGAGAGACTCCACACTATGTTCCCGAAAACTTCAAGCCTATGTTGGAGGGAATGCGGAGAGGTGGGAACATGGAAACACATCTGGTGGACTTGCAAAGGAATAAGGCCTTTCTGGGAAGAAGTTAAGGGAGAAATGGGCAAAATATTTCCAGATGCGGGACAACTCGGAGCGGGTGTCTGGTTGTGTGGAATAAGAGACGACATGGCAAGAAGATATAATAAACCACAATGGAGAACTTTTATGGGTCTCCTTATAGCGGCATGGACAACAATTGCCCATAGTTGGAAAAACAAAGACACCCTGCTGATTTTCGCATGGCTCCAAAGAGTCTGGGCCCAGATGGCGATGGAAAAAATCACACACTCAATCCAGGGAACAAGAGACAGGTTCGCAAAAGAATGGGGTGGAGTCCTGGAATATCTCCAATCAGACTATATCGAACAGTGGTGCCCACACAACATCAAGATCTCTGATATCTTTAATGCATAATGTAATCCCTGCTCTAAAGCACACGTGTCCCCAGGGAGGGAGGGGGGTGGGAGTTGAGGGGGGTATGTTGAAGTTATGTTGCTTAATTGTTGTTTATTGAAAATAATAAAGACAATTTATAAAAAAAAAATCTGACACTTCCTTATCTAAATGCCCACATGCCTTGCACACAATTGTATACATTTGGAGAAAAATCCGATATGGGGAAAGCTACTAAAAAGCGCAAAAAGTTACCATTTCTTTACCCAAGCTCCTAGAAACGCCAAGGTCGGAACAGTGCCTCCCATCAGTAATGCATGATGTGTGTATGCAATGACAAACAACTGTGTATCTGTGAAATATGTATTTGGGTCAAATATAGATTTATGTGTAATTTGACAGGGGAGTGTCCTTTCTGCAGGCCATAAAACAGCATCACCATGACTCATATTTCCTTTCCCCTATCAAGGAAGAGAGAAAAGCTTGGCCAATGACAAGTAGAGAGGGGCAGGCTTAGCTAGGCCCAGGCACACACCCATTTTCAAAACACATAAAAAGAGACTGCTGGGACAGGTAGAGACATTCAAATCCAGTTGCTGCGGAGCGTTTTGCCGGACCACACAACATCCAGAAGATACCAGTTCCAGACTGACTCCAGCTACATACTCCAGAACTTAGAACTTATACTTTGGAACCTAAATCAGAGGCCTAAAACCACAAGCTGAGTTCTCTGCAGCAGGCCTCAAATCACTGCAAGCTACTCACAGCCGGGTGAGCTGCTTGAATCCCTTGCCAAGAACTTTTGCCAGGACCAGTGCAGAGATCCAGGAGCCGTGCAGAGACCGCTGTATCCGGACAGACCAGACCAGTGCCAGACCCGACCAGACCAGACCGTGCAGAACCGCAGACCCAGAGACCAAATCGCTGTAAAGTGCCGCTAGCCTGATTGATCAGATCCGTGACGAGGCCCAGTCCTTCCAAATATATTGTGAGTACAGCTAGTACGGGGCAAAACCAAATCTCTTAGTTTAAAGTAATATAATTCAATCTATTTAACCTAAGTAGAACTGCCTCCTAACTGTCACCTGTCATTTTGAGTTTACTTTAAATCCGAAAAACGACCTTTACGAAATCGTTCATATCTCTGGAACCGTTTGGGCTACGAACTTGGTGTAACTACCTCTGAAAGCTTAGAATCTAAGCTTTCCAACAAGCCTAGAAGCGACTTCCTACTCCTTATACTTTTTCTGCAATCACGATTCACGCACTCACAAATGTTACCGCGATTTGTGATTTGGTTAAAAATCCAGCCACATGTAACCATCAGCAGTCATTTCTTTCCTTGCTAAAAATGTACTGGACATAAAGATATATCAATAAGAGTTTCCATTCTGTATCCCAGACTAGGCATTGACTTAGCTGTAGTGTTGGATTGAATCTTCTTACAATGTAGTGGGTGAACAACACAAGTGCCATCACCAGAGATTTGGGGAGACGGATGACACATCAGTCAGTGTCTGTCTCTTTAACCTAAAAGAATATACATGTGCCATTAGGTGACACCTGGGAGAGGAGTGGTAGGTACCTGGAATAACTGAGGTTTGCTTGTAGGAGAGACAGGAACACCTGATTTTGCTGGAAGGGAGCATTGCAGATTCATAATGTGAGAAAACAGAAGCCAGTGTCTATTTCTTCAAGCAGGTTGATGAGACATCATCAGGTGACACTTGGGAGGAGCGCAAAGGAACCACAAACCCCTGAGGCCAATTTGTGAGAGAGGCAAATTCACCAGATATTACTGGGAGGGAGCAACTGAGAATTGTGGATGCAGGTACCAATCATTAAGATACTATTTAGAACAACATCTCAGCACCGAAATGAGCCACAGCTAGTGGGAGACAGGCTGTTTGAGGTATTTTTCATTCCTGCAACTGCATATTATGGGGGGGGACAGAATTGCACATCACTTGTTGAAGGCATCATCCAAGTCACATTCCAATCCCAGACACAAGACATTATGGGTTATATGCACCAGTTAAAGAAAATGCATCAGTATTGCTACACAACACTGAACATCCACCAAAACCTTCCAAGGAGGTTTAACATTATGTTCCATCTACTGTGACATGAGCAGAAGGAGAGGTGTGCATTTCTTACCATCTGGATATTAGGGAAGAGCAACAGACGGAGTACTTCAAAAGCAAGAAGAGTTTGAAAATACCACATCCCTATCCCCATCCCATTGGCCAGAGAGTAGTGATGATTGATGGATTATGATCGAGAAAATGCCTATATTCCATGAGTGCAGCAGGCATCAACCACTGCTGTTGGACTTCAGTGGTACAGTGGAGATTGGGTGAATGCCAACATAGGTGCAGAAGTTGTAGTATTAATAGTAGTAGTGCATCCCTAACTTGTATAAAGTCTTTGAGAAACAGTCTTTCTGTTGCAGATTAAAAAGCACAAAACATCATTATGTGTTATCTAGAACACCACAAGCACCATCTCTCTACCACCAATTCTCCTACATGAACCCTGTCACCTACATGAATCAAAAGGGTTGCAGAAGTTCACATAGAATAAAAGGGAGTATTGAAACCTGCACATGCTGATTTGCAACAATGGGTTAAGGAAAGCCAGAGACCAACTTGTTTGCCAAACCTATGCAGTCCCATGTGCAATGGCAAACAAAACAGGTATAGGAAGTTGCCAAAACACCCAAGTGTTATCCTCAGACAAGCAGCATACAACCAACAGTTCAATTCCCCTTAAAGATAGTTCAGGTGTTTCAGTGCTTGTGGGTAGGACAGCAAGCTCTACCCCTTGAGTGCCAGTGACTCAAATCAGTAGTCACCAATTAATCAGGGCGGTGTTATGGAATCATTTGAGGGTGGCCAAAATAAAAAAAAAGTTCAGTGATGGAATATGTTGCCAAAAGATCTCTTCTGCCCATTTCGAAAGAAAAACAAAAAAACTTGATTGCATTGCCTTATGGAAAAAGTTGAAAACCACTGGGGAGTTGCCATATTATAATATTTGTTCTTTTGAAAAGTAGCACCGGAATTGTACAATAACATTATTGTTACAGTTTTGTCTGGGCCTTACGTAAAGGTGGTGTATGAGAAGTAATCTGTGCTTCCACAATGGATCTGTCATATTAAATATAGACGGGCATTAAAAGGAACAGACAGTGTGCCATCAGCCACTCAGATGTTAGATGTATTTCTTCTAAATGCATCACGCAATGGAAGGGATGATGTCCTATTACAGCTTGCAAATTGTCCATCTGGCCAACATAAATTGCGTGAGTTGTTGCAGAATTGCTCAGCTGCCCCCACCAGTGTGCAGTCTGAGAGAGTTTTAAGTTATGCCAGAGCTATTGTCTCTAATCATGGGAGAAACCTTCCAGTGCTGCATATTGACTATAGTTCAAGTATTATGTTTGAATCCTCATTACACACTTGACAAAACCTGACAAAAGTTCTCATGTTGTTCCATAGGGCATATCTGCGCAATAAAGTTCTCCTGCTCTTTCAAAGTGCACAGGATGGTTTTCCTGCTATCTGCATTTTTTAAATGTGGATGATTTAATATATTTATTAATGTTTTAACCTCTTGTATGCATGAATGCATGACAATGGGCCTCATTTCAAGTGTAGCGATCTGGAAATAAGGGTGCTGGTCGCACCCTACCAGCACCCTTTCCGGACAACCCCACTCCAACTCTGCCTTCCGGGCCATTTCACATGGCAGGTCTGACCAGTAGGCGAAGATATCACGTAAGCACTGGCACCGTTAGCAGTGGTGCCAGTGCTTCCGTGTCCCTGGTGTCCCCATTCCCATGACTCATTGGGAATGGGGACTTACACTTTCCGCCGCCTAATATCCCGGGATGCTGGGATTCGTAATATCCCGGTGGCACCGGGATATCAGGCAGCAGAAATGGTGTTATGAGTTCGGCGGCAACCAGCCGGTAGCACTAATGGGTAACCACCGAACTCATAATGAGGCCCAATGTATTGATTGAGGTGTACTGATTGATGGTTTTTTCATATTCTTTGTCTTTTTATTCGAACTTTGTTCTATATTTGAATGGAATTAATTGTCAAGCATATATGATAAGTAATATATGTGATGTGTTTATTTGTGTTAGGAATTTATAGTGTGCCACAGATAAACTAAATTCCATCAAGTCACCAACAAAATACAGTACACAAGCCAATGGAGCTCCATGGAGACATGTGGGGCAAGTTATTGAACTAGCAGAACAACCAGGCCTTAATGGTCAATAACCGAAAATTGGTGGTCATCTTTATGCACAAACTTAGAGGCATGGATGACTCACAGTATCTCATCTTCTGAAAGTAAAGCTCATGATGGGTGTTATCTGTTACGTTGGATCTGAAGATACACATGAGCCTGATTATGGAGACATTCAAAAGAGAGAAAGATGTAGCCAGTGAAGAGAGTGACGCAAGGCAGAAGTAGAATGACGGTGGGACAAGTGAAAAATCAAAGGCACCACTGAGTTTTCTGTAATTGTTTGATTTTATAAGACAGACTACCTGCATACAGGGGACTACAATCGTCGATTTTAGAGTTTGTCAGGGCCCCTACTACACTAGGCAAATGCTCAGGGTCAATGAGTGGTGCTACTCTGCGTAAAAGCAGATCTTGTGGTTTTAAGTACCTGGCTTATCTGTCATTCTAAGCCAAGACCACGATGGCAGAAAATCCAACATTTTTGACTTTGCTGGCATAATCTATTGGGATATAAAACAGCTTTGAAGCTGATGGTAAAATATCAGGAGAGTGAAATTTCCTTTCCTTGAGACATTCCACCAAAGCATCAATGTTCGCATTAGTGTCAGCTAAATTCAGCAAAATCTAAATGTTGTCACTGCACATGCGAAAACCTCATTTATATGTTTCAAAAATATCATAGAGTGGTTTCATATAAATGTTGAACTGCGGCTTAGACAGTGGAGAGCGCTGAAAGACTTTGCATGACATGAAATCCCATATTTGCACTTAACCATCTTGAATGTAGTTATGTGATACTTGTTAATATGCGATGAATTTGTAGCAAACACTATGAATAACTGATATGAGAGTAAGGAATTTAAATATCCGAACAAGAACATATTCCTCTCACCTGTGCAACGCCCTACAGGATCTATGGGTGGTCTAATGCCATATGCCTCCTCAAGTTACCCACCACAACCAAATGTTCTAGCTTTGGTAGCCTAATGGATTCCTCACAATAAAGGCAGTAGGTCCCTCCATGCATCATGATGTAGTGGAGTCGGGCATGCACCACCCACAACTGGTTGCAGGGGTGGAACCCACAACAGCAGCCTGCTGCTGGCCACAGTTGCTGATACCATTGGCATCAACTTGGCAGGATGAACCTGTGCAGAGGTGTGGGCAAGACATGCACAATGTTGCCACTGTGATACATGCATTCTCTCACACCTCTTCATCACAACTGAAGGGAGCAGTGGGGGCTGCATAATCAGCATTGGCCTTCTTGGAGACTGAGCACACATGCATGTGATAAAGCTTCTTGTGACTCTGATGCATTTGGTTCCTCATGATCATTGTCGCTAGGGTTTAGCCCTTTTCCGGTGCCTTTTGCCCTGGCTTTTCCATCTTCTCCAAGCCATCCACCACTCAAAAGACCTCAGGATCATATCCCAATGGTCTTCTGTGGTTGCAGGGTAAAATTGACTCACACTGATGACCCTGTGAGCTGTGCCGGAGAGGATGTGGCAACGTCTCCATGGAGCTGCTCCTGGGCATGGCTTTCTTCTTCTGCCATTGCGGTAGCAGGAAGAAGCATCTTCTACTCCACAACGTCCTCCTCTACAAGCCCCTCAGCCTTTATATGAGGAAACCTCACCACTTACAGTGTCACCTCTGCATGCTGCCCCCCCTGCAACATAATTAAGGGAATTGACCAGGCATTTTGGGTTCCATTACAGGATCCCATGATTGACACTAGGACCGGTTTCAAGCTACAGAGCCCTGGAGGATGTATATGTTACCCTGTGAGACACACCTAATGGGTATACAGAGAGAAGATTCAGTACCATAAAAGTAAGTAGGAGTATTATGGAAAATATTAAACAAAGCTACAAATATGGGGTGATCTGATCCTGATCACTATTTATTGCAGTGGACCGTGCATCGTGAAGAATATTTTACCCTAGTGCTTACTAGGAGAGAATGACTAAACAGTGCCGTAAGAGGTAAGGCTAAAATGGACATTGAGTATCATTAAGAAGAATACAACTTGAGTCAAGTTGTGTTTTTTTTTCTTTCACAGGGAAACTAGAGGAAAGTGGTCTGTTACCTCTGCATTAAAGGGAAATGAGATTATCAAGGATATTCAGGATAACCACCAAGGTACACTACAGTTAGAAGTACTATGGAACCCGTGGGATAGGGTTCTTAGAAGAGGTCTAATAACACGACTCAGTAAAGAAAAATGTCTAATTTATGACATGTGTGTCCTTTATTCCCTATAGGGAACTCAAGAATAAACCAGGGAAAAAAGTATCTGTCACAAGATATACCTATGATGTTCTAATTGCCCTTGATGAAGGTCCGGCATATTGGAGCCGGTAGGACAGAAACTTAGACAAGTTGGGCTATTAGCGAGAACGTATCATTGATGTTAAGGAGAACATGTAGTTGAGTAACGTAAGCTGAAATGTGACATTAATCTAAGTGTCAAAACGAATTGATGTTTGCCTTTCTAGTACATTTACATCTGTGAACACACTAGTGTTTGGTGTTTTCATGTATGCATTTTAATATTTTTGCATGATCATCTAGGTTTATTAACTTTAAACACATCGATTTGTGTTAAAATGTATTATGTATACACAGTGTAAACAGGTCTGACATTCGTTTAAGACTCCTTAGAACCCATGGTCATTGTGGGTGAGTTTTTTGGGGGCTACATTGGGGTATATCCTACTTTGGTTGGATTATTTACAGTTATTGCCCACTAAGTAGGAAGGTGTGGTTTTCACATTAGGAGTACCCTTGTGATATATATGCATAGTAAAATGACTGCAATACCATACACAGTAGTATCCGACAAACACACAGAGGGGAGGGAAAATGTAAATCAAGATTTATTTTTGTTTTATTTTGGGATACAAATGGATGTGGTACATTTTATTTTATAGTATAACGGGACACACATGGGTATATGCAACTGAGGAAAAGAAAGCATTTTGTTTCGTTAAGATATGGGCAAAGTAACACAACAAGATATCACAGACTGAACAGACAGTAAGACAAAGAGGTAAACATCTTGGCTTAAAAAACACACTATACAGCAGAAAACCAAACAAAAAACAACCACAAACAGATACAATTCCTTAAAATACTGCTCCAAAATCTCACTGAACATGATTCAAGAAGGCTCCTGACCTGTGCAACATTTCAATCACAGCCCAGAAAAACTGAAAAGTAACAGCAAATGATCGGGCCGTTATACAGAGGAATTAACTTCTTTAGGTATTTTCAGCCTCTGATTGGATGAATGAATTCAATAGATCACTCTACTTGGACTTTATTGGCTAGACAGACCCAACATATTTAACCATTATTCATCTCAAGATCTGCTGCTTCTGATTGGATAACAAATCATCAAAAAAGACTGCGAATAGCACCACACTTTCCTCTGGCACTTGTGCCAAAAACCCACCACGTTCTTGCAGTAAGGACACATCTTCACTAAATGCTTCGTCTGCTTCTGGATCTATTTTTGGGAAGTTCATGCCCTAAAAATAACTACAAATAGCTGAAGAAATGTTAATAATCACAAAAGAATATACATTATTCACCCATAAAGATGCACAGAAAATAAGATACATGCTAATGAAAACCCGTCTATTAATTAAAGCATCTGAACAGATATTTTCTGTTAGAAATTCAAAAGGGACATTTCACTGTATAAATGAGTCTATCTGTAGTAATAGCAGTAAAGTATCAGAGGTGCTCTACCCAAAAACAGAAAATCCAATTCTGTTTACTCATTAATTAACACACAAAATCACTTATCCATTTTATGCAGTCCAGTGCCCCTGTGCTTCATTGTACGTGATGGAAAACAACAAGAGGCCTTAAAGAAATAATCATTGAGCATAAATCAGCCATTCATACAAAATGTACTAAATCTTCAATTTGTATTAAATTAAATAGTTTGAAATTTAATAACTGTAACACAGCCATCACCTTCAATACTAGCCTCCCATGGACAGACCACAACCTTCTCATATTTGACATCCCTGTCTCACTAAGCGCTAAAGTGCCTACTAAAGCACCGGCGACCTTAGCCAGAAGTGCCAAAAAACTCACCGCTGACAATATCAGTGCACTCCTCAATCTGCCATTACTAGCGCCCCCGTTCTCCGCTGACCCCAACATCCTCGCAGAAATACTCAAAGACATCATCACAATGGCTGTCAACACCGTTGCCCCATTGGAAAACAAAAAAGAAAAAAAATCGTTCCACTCCAATTCCTGGTTCACAGAGGAAATCCAGACTTTGTGCAAAGACAAACGCTTAGCGCTCAAAAATTGGCAGCTTAACCCCTGCGATACCACAAAAGCTAACTTCAAATCCATAGCAAAAAAATACAAAGACGCAATCTTCCTTGCTAAATCTGAAGCCTACAACCACTGCATCTCCAATGCCAACTCCCACTCTAAAGAACTTTTCAATATATTCAAAGAACTAACCGTACCACCTACATGCCCTGATGAGATCGTCAAAGACGAGGCCTGGTGTACAGGCATTCAATCAGCCATGCTCACAAAAATAAACCTCCTCCAAAACAAAATATCCCACCACTTCAATACTTTACCAAAGCAAAGTGCACATGCACAGATAACACCTAATGTAAAAGTAAGAAACGTGCCCAAATTTGCATTTACCGAAATCTCCGAAGCCGAGGTCACTGACATTCTCAGACACCTCAAACCCTCACAATGCAAGGGTAATGTATGCCCCCCTAAAATAATCAAAGACTGCGCAGAACCACTCGCCCCTCTTCTCACAGCCTTCATCAATGCATCCTTGAAACGGGCATAGTCCCAGACAGCCTTAAAGAGGCCTGGGTACACCATCTTTTAAAAAAAAACAACGCTAGACCCTGCTAACCCTAACAACTACCGACCCATAACCACAGTCCCATTCCTCCTGAAACTACTTGACAAGGCCGCCCACAAACAGATTCAACTATACCTTGAATCGAACACAATCCTAGGTAAAAGACAATCTGGGTTCCACAAGGGACACAGAACTGAAACCACCCTTCTAGACTTAAAAAACGAAATTACCAACATCCTAGCAAAGGCAAGCCCGCCCTCCTCCTTCTCCTTGACCTTTCAGCTGCGTTTGATCTGGTAGACCACACTACTCTTACCAGTCACCTGACACACGCTGCACACTTCTCAAATGACGCAGCATCCTGGGTAACATCATTCTTAGAGGGTAGAGCTATGAAAGTGTTCTCTAACACAGCACATGCAGCACCCTCCATCATCCACTGTGGTGTGCCACAAGGTTCCTGTACTTCCCCCACTCTCTATAATCTTTTTACCAAGCCACTATTTGATAAACTAGACGCGCTGGGGATCACCTACACAAATTACGCCGATGACACGCAGGTTCTCCTCCCCCTGACAGGGAATTATCACCAAGACGCCTCTACCCTACAGCAAATCTACTCTACCATACAAGCATGGATGGCTACTAACGGCCTCTGCTTGAACGGGGACAAGACCGAAATCCTCATTCTAGGACAGAAAGCCACCCTCTCCAACCTCAACCCACTATACATCAATATCATAGCAGTCCTATCCTCAGTCAAAACACTGGGGGTTCACATAGACGCCACGCTATCGATGGACAAACAAGTCAGCGCCATAGTCTCGGCCTCAGCACTGAGTACTAAACTCATTAACGCAATAAAACCATTCCTAACCAAGGATAACTGCCTCTCCATCGCCCGAGCAACTATAGGAGCCAAACTAGACTATTGTAATGCTCTCCTAGCCGGCACCTCCAAAAAAAACGTATCTAGGCTCCAAACAACCCAAACCAACGCTCTCAGAGCAGCCCTCGGCATACCAAAAAGAGAACACATCACACAAGCTAGAAAGGCAGCTCACTGGCTCCCAGTCAAAGACTGTATCTCCTTCAAAATTCTCACAACCACCCATAAATGCATCAACCTCACAGCTCCCTCTTATTTATCTGACATAATAGGTAGATATCAATCCACGAGACCAAGAAGAGCACAATACACAAATCAACTAGCAATACCTTGCATCAACAGAACCAAAGCAGGAGGCATAGGCTTCCCCTTCCTCGCACCTAAACTCTGGAATTCCCTACCTACTGACCTCAGAGCTGATGCATCTCTCTTTTCCTTCCGAAAAAAGCTCAAAATTTCCCTATTCAACTAACCTCGTTTTCCTGTGCTCCTGCTGCTCTTGCATATCTGTAAAAAAGTATATCTCGTCCAATGTAACCGTACGGATATGAACTGTATGTAACTAAGTATAAGCAACACTGTAACTAGCGCCACAATGTCTTCGGTCTGCTGTGCGCTCAACAAATGTGGATAAATAAATAAATAACATAACTAATCTTTATTGTCATATGATTACAATAACTAATGCTCTTACCTATCCAACAGAGACACACTCACCTAGATGAACCCCTGCATTTCCCAGCACTGCCCAGTAAACTGCAGGGATTCAGAATGCTCCACCTTGTCTCTGCTTATCTCAAAAATCTACATGGAGTCTCTGGAGAAACTCCTTGTCACCATGCTCATTGTGGAACACCAACATGTAGATGATGCACAGCTTTATCTAAAGATCAATTGTATCATCAGCATCCATTGACTCAACAATTGTATGTCCCTCATTCAAGCCTGGATGTCCAGTGCTTCCCAAAGACTCGACCAAATCAAGACCTACAGCCCTATTAATCAAATTATTTGCGCAGAAAATAGGGAACTTGCATGCCAAAATACGTGCAAATCCACATGTGTAGATTCACGAAACCGATGCGCATGGCCTTTCTTGGGACTTGCGTGGAGTTTGCACAGGCCCGGCACATCTGTGCGTGTTGATGAGCGCCTTGCTTGAACTCCTTGCAGAGTGTGGGTGGGGCCTGCATATCGACCGAAATAGGCGGTTGAACATGCAGAATGAGGAAGAACACATGAAGATGTGGTCCTGTTGAGGGATGGTACACGGCCAAGCAATCGCACGCCCATTGTTGCACAAATACAACAGTATTTGGATTTTAACTGGGATTTTAACTGGGAACATAATGTTGCGACAAAGTAAGTGCAAATCCCGGAACCCATACGCGACATGAAAGCAGGCGTAAATGTAAACGTGCATTCAACACGCATAGGAATAAATGTTTATAAGGCATGCAATACACACCAAAGGAACGTCAACAGCCACAATGAATCCATCAGTACTCGCAGGAGGAAGAGGATGACCAGGGCCTGGATCTTCACAGCACACACTACACTTTTTGGGATGCCAGATGATCAGGTCTATGGCATGCAGCAGCCCCCCTCCCATATAATCCTAAACCTTGTCAGGGAGTGGGAAGCTGGCCAAACATCACCCACCATCTGCTCCTAGGCACTTACCCACCAGAAAAAGTTCTGACTGCACTCCATTTCCTTGCCACTGGGTACTTCCAGTGGATGACTGCAGTAGTTGGTGGGATAACACAGGCCACCCAGTTACGCTATCTACACCAGGTGCTGTCCTGCATAACAGCATGTGCATGTGTGCACATGTACATATATATTCCCCGAACACTGGCAGATAGGCAGACAGTCATGCAGGATTTCTATGCAGTGTCATGCCTCCCCGTGTACCAGGTGTAATAGACTACACACATTTTGCACTACTGCCACCCCGATTGACTGAGCACAACTACTGGAACAGAAAGCACTGGCACCCCATCAATGTGCTGGTAGTGTGTGATGCCAAGGGAATCATCATGGAAGACTATGCTAATTACCTGGGCAGCACACGTGACAGCTACATCTTCTGCATGTCACCTCTGCACCGGATCCTGGTATATGGAAAACATTGCAACACATGGCTCATTGCTGAGTATGAATGCTTATGCACATGCATGCACGCCACATATTGAACAGTAGACCCTGCCAATAAATGTCAATGCCAACCATCTACACATTTACAGGGGACAGTGCCTACCCTCTGACTACCTTTATGATGACACCCATCCGGAACCCCACAACACCAGCTCAGGTGAGGTACAATACTGCACATATAGCCAGTAGGGTCAGAGTGGGGCGCATATTTGGAGTGCTAAAGTCATGATTCTGCTCCCTTGACCACTCTGGTGTGGTATTGCTATATGCACCACCAGTAGTCTGTAGAATCGTTGTGGCTGCGTGTGTCCTGCACAATGTAGCCACACAGCGCAGTGTGCCGGTGGACATGCATGTGGGACACTGGCCACACCCACAGGCACCACCCTTGCCCTTACCTGGTCAAGGGGCATGTGGAGGGGCTGCACACACACTGCTCGGACAATCATGCTTCACATAAATACCAGCCCCTTTGGAGTACACACAGTGAAGCCACCTCCCAGGTGCCATTTAATGATCAATTAGGGCCTATACTCCATGCCCACAACAACACCCTGAGAAGGTGCCACTGGGAGTGCACAAATGTGTTGGCCTGTTAGACATAATCCAAAAGGCACAAGCAGAGGCCCCAGAATTTTTTTGTGTGTAATTGGCAGTATACCACTACCACTTTGTGAAGTGTGGAGTGAAATAATTCTGGAGACTCAACAACTGTACAATAGCCAAAAATATTAGAACAATTAAGACTATGTTGAGAATGAAAAATACCTGAACTAGGCAACGATTAAGCACCCACCCAGCACCCAGCCATTCAATGCCACCAAAACAACAATTTCACAATTCACATAATCAAAAATCAAATCTGTGTTACCATGGGCACTACAGGCACAAACATATCCATGTAGTTGTGAGCATGAAAGCGGAGGTGCAAGATTGCACATGTGACATACTTATTGGGAATATGGATGCATTGCACCCCACATAAAATATAAACATTGAATAAGACACAATTTGTAAGTGGCCAAAGTGGCTTTCACACCCCAAGGGCCACATTTACAGAAGCGTAAAATAGTGGTGCAATCACAAATGACGAAAGCTTATGACTCAAGGCACAATATGTATGGCAATGCTGAAATGAACACAGGCATAGCAATGTGCACCAAAAGTGTCCGTGTAGTGCACCCAAAAACACACAGCACAAGCAACAAAGTCCCTGCCCACTGTCACACGGACAACAACTGTACTGCATGTAGATACCAAACCACACACATTAGACCACAAGTAGGAAGTCATGGTATAGTATAGATGCAAACAAACTTAGGCATGGATAGCTCTCAATACACAGCCACATCAAAGCATTGTTGAATCTTAAAAAATAAAGTGCAATGCAAGAGAAATGCACATCTTACCTCATCCCATGTGGGCCAGCAGCAGCTGGACTGTGCAGTCCTCCTAAATCCTGCCAGACTGTAAACCAACAAACACCATTGAAGTGTCCTGTGTGCGCATCCAGCATGAACTTCCTCCACAATTGTTGCATCAATCATTCCATGGAAATTAATCTATAGAGACATACAAATCAATTTGAGGGCAGGCAACACATCCACGCAACCAGACATACAGCAACATATGCCCCACTGAGTGACCTGCAACATATTCATACAATAACTCACCACCCACCCATCACCATGTGTCTTGGCACACATGCAGCCGCATCTGACCACATCATGCCAATTAACAATTACCATATTTTAGTATTATATTTATTGTTTGCTTGTTAGACGCTTATACATGAAGAAAATACAGTTTCAAAGCGCCCACAGGGCAACAGGGAGGGGACAGGGGATGAAAGACAATAACAATAACAATACATAACAAACAAGGGGGAGGGGAAGACAAACCTACTATGCCTTGTGAGTGTTCAGAACGTGCAAGTGCATAAGGGAGAGAGAATGGGATAGGTGCTGTGGTGCTCATGGGTGAACAGCAGGTGAAGTGCAATGAAAGGTAAGAGCAAGCCTCTAAGGGTTGAGAGTGAGCAGAGGCAAGGGCTGAGGATAGACAGCAGCTGAGATGATACAATGTGGGAGGTCAGGGCCCTGAGGATGCATAAGGGCCCTGCACACCAATCAAGCTACCGTGTGATAAGCAGGCGAGAGAGGGAGGGAAGGAAGCGGTAAAGGGGAAGGTCTTAAGGCTCTTCCGGAATTTAAGAAGGTTCTGATCAAGACGAAGAGGGATGGTGAGGCTGTTCCAAAGAAGGGAGCCAGCAGAGGAAAGCAATTAAGCACCTGTCCACTGTTTAGTGAACCACTTTATATACAAGGAATTGGTGCCAGAGGAGCACAGAGGTCAAGTGGGGTTATATTTAGTAAGTGAGATTTGCAGATAGTGTGGACCCGGGCCCCAGACACCCTGGTGGGTGATACAGAGGGATTTGAATTTGATCCGTGCAGCAACCAGGAACCAGTGCAGACTTTGTAGGGCAGGAGAAATGAGGTCTGTGGGCTTGCCAAGAATAAGTTTTGCTACCCTATTCTGGATTAGCTGTACGGTTCGTAGAGTGGACGGAGGTAGATTCAGGAGGAGGCTATTGCAATAGTCAAATCTAGAGAGAACCAGAGCCTCTGTAACATTGAAATTTGGTTGGTGTTTCTACTCGCATGGCGCTGGTGCATATGAGTTATATGCATTTGCTTAATTCACTGTCGAGCGTAGTAGGTATAATCCACATGTTTTGTTTTGGATATCATTAGTGATTTATTGAAAATGTGGTGTTTTCTTTATTTATTTATTTATTTATTTATTTATTTATTTATGTTTTCTTTTTATAGTGCCGGCAGCCCGCAGGCATCAGGGCGCTTTGACAAGACAAACATAAAACTATCAAGAGGACCTCCTGTGTCTAACTAAGTGAACGAAAATCAGTAGCTGGGAAAAATTACCTGAAGAGGTGAGTCTTCAGGAGTTTTCTAAACTGTAAATGATTAATTATTTCCAGTCTCATAGTCATAGGAAGGGAATTCCACAGCTGAGCTGCAAGCACTACAAAAGATCTGCCCATGCCTGATTTGAGTTTATAGTTGGGTACTATCAGTAAGTTCTTGCCTTCCGAGCGTAACTGTCTCTGTGGGGTACAGAGTACCAAGCTTTTCTTGAGGTAGCTAGGGGCTATTCCAAAGAGGCATTTGTGCACGAGAGTCAAAGATCTAAACTTTATTCTCTCCTCCACCCTGAGGCAGTGAAGTGATCTTCTGGCCTTGGTGACATGATCCCTTCTCCTGAGATGCTTAACAAGCCTCACAGCATCATTCTGTATGACTTGGCAACTAGCCAAGTCTTTAACAGAAGCCCCAATAAGAAGGGCATTACCGTAGTCAAGCCTGGATAACACAATGGCCCTGGCGATAGTGGACATATTGTTTTCATTTAGGAATGGACTAATAACCCTCGTAAACCGCAGGTAATACATTGTGTTTTTTAGCAGATAGTTAGCCTGTGCTTCAGAGTTGACGGAAGAGTTCACCATCATGCTCAGGGTTTTGACCTGGTTGGATACTTGGATTGTGTCATCCTTGATCTGGAAGGACTCATACTCCATCCCAAGTTTTGCTAACTATCGAATGGACCCAAACAGCATAAGTTCCGTTTGGTGTTGTTAAGACACATCCAGATTAGCTGCATCCAATCATTAATTTTGCTGTATACTTTCCCAATCTTTTTGCTATCTGTACTATAAGAGCCCTCTAGGTCTAATATGAGCTGCGTATCATCCACATAGTTAGTGAAGAAAACCCCTGTTTCCACTAGGATATTACACAGATTACGCATATAAATGTTAAAAAGCATGGGCGAGAGGCTAGCACCCTGAGGAACTCTGAATAAGATTGAGATGGGGTCAGAGAAGTTGTTTCCCCAATGTACTCCCACTTGGCGATCTGTGAGAAAAGAGACCAGCCACTTCAGTGCCAATTCAGAACATCCCACATTGTCTCGAAGTGCTTTGGGCAAAAGTTCATGATCAACCAGGTCAAATGCCGCATTGAGATCCAGCAACATCAGTATCTCAATTTTACCCTTATCCATCAAACCCGGCATATGATTTTGAAGGTCTAACATAGCCGTCTCAGTGCTATGTGAAGCCCTAAAACCAGACTGTTGTTGATGTAGTGATGTGTATTTTTCCACATGATTCTGCAGCTGCTGAGTAGCTACTCTATCTAAGATTTTGAGTATAAAATTGGAATTGGTAATTGGACGCAGGTTCCCCGGATGCCAACTTTCTTCACCAGTGGTGTAATGGTGACCTTCTTTATCTCTTTAGGGACTACTACCTCCTTAAAAGAGGCGTTGACTATTCTCAGCAAGATTGGGGCGAATTGCTCCTTATTTTGGAAAATAATGTTGGGAGGTAGCACATTTTCTGCACAGGACGTAGGCTTCATATGACCTAGCACTTCCAATAACTCAGTGATGGTAGTAAATGTACAGATCTCCTGTACATTTTACTCCTTGTTATTGATCTCCTTGATCAATGTTTATTGTTTAAGCGTGTTTCTAGCTTTAATTATATTTTGTCTGGCTTTGGCAATTTTGGATGAGAAGGCGTTTTGCACAATGTGTCTGCCTTAGTAGGAGAAAACGGCGGGGTACGATTTTTTGGTTTCTGTACACTCTTTAGAATTTCAAAGAGTTTACTAGTCTTATTGTCTGCTGCTTCGATTTCCGTGTTAAAGAAATTAGCCTTAGCTATCCTTATCTTGTATTTATATTTCTTATTGGCTAGCTTCCATTTCTCTCTATTTTCCGTGGACTTGTCTTGTTGCCACTTTCTTCCGAGAGCCCTTTTTTCAATTTTGATTGTTTCTAACTCTGTGTTATACCACTTCTGATTATTACTGTCTTTCCTGGCAAATTTCGTTTTAAGTGGTGAAGCTTACTGAACAAGCACTTGTATATGTGTGATGTATTTTCCAAGCAGCGTCTCACAGCGTCTTGTTCCTGGAAGGATAGTAATATTTTGTCTAAAAACGGCTGGAGTTGGTCAATTTTCAGACTCCTGAAATTTCTACTAACCACCTTGATGTGAGGGTTATGTTTTATAGGGGGTGCCTGCAATTCAATGTTCAGAGAGACTAGATGGTGATCACTCCAAATACAAGACTCCGTCAAGCAGTTCTGAGACTGTAGATTATTAGATATAATCCAGTCAAATTGGTTCACTTGCAGTGTTGTGGGCTCCACATTTATGACCTTAAAATCTAGGTTGTTTAATGTTTTTTCTAGAATGATTGCTTCTTTGTCTTTTTTGTTCCCTCGCCAGTAATTAAAATCACCAACCAACAGAGTGGACACATTGGTGGATCTCATGTTTACTAATTGTGAACAGAGCTCATTGGAAAAGTTGGAGGGCAAAGATGGCGGTCTATATAGTACTATTAGGTTGAAGCAATTGTTGGGGGTAAATGTCAACTTCATCTGGATGTTCACGAAAAGTGCTGACATGCGTTTCGACCATTATCAGATATTTATCAAGGTTAAAGTTGTTGATAGGTTCATAGTGTATCATTTGTTAGAACACCTCATTGTTGTGACATCTGCAGTGTGATTAGTGATTAAGTGCAAAGCGTGAAAAGAAATACATTTATATCAGTATTTTTAAATTACACAAGGATAATTTTAGATTAAAGCAGAGGGGTGGCCCAGTTTGAGTATTAGGGCACAAATATCCACATGATGCAATCATCAGGGCATGTGCCCATTATTAGGATTGGGGTCAACAAGGGTTGGTCCAGGGAGAGATGCGGATGAAATGTCTTGGGGCCTGATTCATGAAGTGTTTTATAATGGCGCAACCCTATAGGAAAATGTTCCATGAATCAGGCCCCTGGTGTGGCCAAGGGCTGTGTAGCAAAGAGTCATCCCACTATTGAAATGCAAGGTTTTGTTTTTTAAGCCCAGAGTAGCTAGGCTGTGGGCGGTGATGTGAGAATGAAAGTCACATTTTGGAGTGGGGATGGTGAATTCCATGGTCCCCCAAATTCATGGTAGCTAATGGATAAGGTCACATAGGGAGGGTACCAAGTATAGTCTGCCAAGGTCAAATGAGACGTTTGCCAAACAAGAGTCATTTCATCATACAAACACATTTAACTCATGTTCTGTTTTGAGGTCATGTTCAGTGTTTCATGTCCTGCAGATTCGTCTTGCTTCATTCTGACAAAGTCTCAAGGCCTGGTTTCCTCCTTTTACGTCGCTTCTTATAATTTCCAGTCCAACAAATTGGATCCCTTTCCTGTTATCCATGGGATGTAGTTCTTGCTAATGTATGGGTAATGGATACCTTGCGTCTGCTGTTTTCAGTGAGTTGAGGTGTTCCCTAATCCTCGTTCGCAATTCCTGTATAGTGCTCCCGATATATTTCAGACCACATAAACAAATGATTATGTAGATTACATATTTTGACCTGCAGTTAATAAACTGCTCAACACTTTTTTCATGGATCAAGCTAAATTGAATTGTCTTGGTGGTCAGTGCATGTGGACACATTGAACACGTACCACATTTATGGAATCCCAGCTTGATTTGCCTTTTTAGCCAATTTGTTATTTTGGTTGCCTGACATTGCATAAAGGTGGGTGCTCTGCAATAGTATATTTTTGGTTCATCGGAAACCCAGTCCAGTATGTCTTTGTCTACTCCAAGAATATGCCAGTGTTTTCTAAGAATTCTTTGAAACTTGAAGCTGTCTGCATTGTACTCCGTCACAAATCTAATTTTGTTTTCTACACAGGATCTGCCATTCTTGGACTTGTGTTTGAGTAGTTTGTTCCTAGTGATCGTGCTTGCCGTGTTGATTGCAGTTTTGATGTTGGGCATCTTTCATCCTCTCTCCAGAAATCTGTCCTGTTTTAGGTCACATTGTTCTTGGTATGTTTCGATTGTGCTATAGTTCCTACATGCCCTGATGAATTCGCATTTTGGGATGTTCTCAATCACCTTTTTCTTATGGCAGGGTGTGGAGAAGAGGACAGAGTTAACCTCTTTGGGTTTCCTGTAGGTCCTGGTTTCTATGCCATCTGGAGTAACCGAGATTCTAATGTCCAAAAAGTAAATTGTGTTCTCATTCTCTGTTCCAGTCAGCTATATCCCAAAGCTGTTGGTATTTCGGTATGCTTTGTACTTAAGCACTTCATCTTTGCCACCGGTCCAAATCAGTAGAATATCGTCAATGAATCAATACCATTTGTGAATATGTCTGTTGTAGTTATCGTCACTGAAAGCATGGATCTGTTTGTATCTGTTCATAAACAGATTGGCAATTGCTGGGGCATATGCTGGAGCATACGTTGCCCCCATTGAAATTCCTTTCTTTTGTTTATAAAATGTACCATCAAAAAGAAATATACTGTTATAGAGTGAGAATTCCAGGATCTCCTTGGTCATGGTTAGGTGCAAATAGTATGATGCTGATGCTTGTGAGAATGCATAGTCTATTGCCTCCAGGGCCTGTGTATGCTCGATCACTGTGTAAAGTGCCTTTACATATAATTTTACCAGTAGGTAGCCAGGTTCCCATTTCACATTTTGCAGGACTGCAAGTGTGTGTATGGTATCCCACAAGTATGTTGGAATCTTAGGGACTTCCTTTTCTATGACACCATGAACATATATCTCCATGGGTCCATTGATCCATCCAATTGCACTCACAATCAGTCTTCCTTCCTGTATCTTGATGTATGGTTTATGCACCTTGGGTAGGAAGTAAATGGTCGGAATCCTTGGATGATCTGTCTTAAGGTATTTCGCCTCATCATCCGTCAATTATCCTCTCTGGTGCCATTTCTTAATAAGGGTGTCAGCTTGTTCTTTGATAATGGAGGTGGAGTTAGTTGTTAGGATCTCATAACATGCTGGAGTTTGGAGGTGCATCAGGGCCATTTGAATGTAGTCTTCCCTGTTCATGATAACAATGTAACCCCCCTTGTCTGCTTCTTTGATGATTAGTTCCGGATTACTTCTCAAGTCTTTCAATGCCCAGAGTTCTTGGTTGTTCAGGTTGGTGTGTCCTCTCCTGATCCTGTTCCGGTTGCGGTCTTCCATTTTCTCCAGGTCTCTGGCAACAGTTTTTGAAAAAATTTCAATGACATTGTCCCTTTGTATATTAGGGGAAAATGTTGATTTCATCTTGAGCTCTTTGGTCTTCAGAGTGCATTCTTCATTGTCAAGGTCTTACTTTAATGATCTCTTTATTCGTTCTTCCTCTTGAGTCCTACATAGTATATTGACCAGTAAATGTGTTTGTTGAAGAGTCTCCATTGTCACATCATTGATTGTCGGTTTGATACTCGCTTAGGTTTCCAGTCCAAATTTTTTAGATTTTCTTTTCCGTTTAAGCTTTCTAGTAAACTTGAAAAGATCAATGTGTGCGCTGGAATAGTTCAAGTTGTTAGTCGGTGCAAATGATACACCTCTGTTGAGTATGGTGGTCTTGGCATTCGTTGGTGCATGACGAGATAGGTTCCTTACCAGATTCATCATCTCTGTTCCCTTTGTTGTAATTGTGTCCTCGATCTGGTGAGTCTCAGTATGCCTTTGTTGTCGGCTATGTGGCTTCTTGATTCCACCTCTTTTGCCTCAGTGTTTGGTCTTGATGTTGTTGTATTTGCTTCTATGGGGTCCTGAAACCGTACATGCTAGGTGTTTGTGGTTTTGTTTCCTTTTTTGTATTTTTTGATTTGATCTAAAAAACCATATCCTCTTTGTTTGTTGGCTAACATTGTGGCCGATTCATCGGTTTTCTCTTCTGTGCCTCTACTTGTGTTGGGCTGGTTCTCATCATTGTTCTCTGGGTCACTACCTACGTCAGAGCTTTGAGGAGAGCTATTTGGAGTGCTCTCTTCTGATGTGGATTTGTGCTAATCATCGTATTTAGGTTGGAATGTGAAGACTCTGTCATCTCGATAATCGCTCTCGCCTCTTGAGAATTTGCCACACTTGCATATTTTTACCTCATATTAGTGAACTTTAAGTATCGCATACATTGTTTTATAGTTGTTGTCCTTTGAGCTGGCTGAGGCATTGCTCACTTCAATTTCTTTTTTTATTGTGTCTATGGATGTGGCCAACCTCTTGTGCTCTCTTTCAGCATGTTCAATCAAAAGCTCTAGCATGACGTTAGAGCCGTTAGTTAAGTTCTCTTCCCAGAGTCCCGCACGGTCTGTCTCTTCTGGGTTGTTGAAATCTGGGAAAATAATTATCCTGAGTCCCTGTGGGATTTTTTTCATGTTGGAAATATGAGTGGAGTGTCAATGTCGCCCAGAACATGTTGATCTCCCTTGTGCATAATCTTTCCAGTTGTGGGAGGAAGGCATGCATCGTTGATCCCCTTGGGGCAAATAGGGACTTAATGTCCTTATTCATGGATAGGATGTAGTCTGCCATTCTTGGTTGTCTGGTGCTGAGAAGTGGCCACAGCTCCCTTGTTCCTTAAGTATAGGTCCAGAAAGAGATGGGAGTACTAGCAACTAGCATTTGCCGCGCCTTACTCATTGTGTTCTATAAGTTCTAATTGCCCTTGCAGCCGATCGGTAGAAACTATAGAGCCCGTGCTCTTGGTGCCCAAAGTGTAGGTCTATGCAATTTGGTTGGTTTTCCTACTCGTATGGCGCTGGTGCATATGAGTTATATGCATTTGCTTAATTCACTGTCGAGCGTAGTAGGTATAGTCCACACGTTTTGTTTTGGATATCAATAGTGATTTATTGAAAATGTGTTGTTCACCAAAAGTGCTGACACGTGTTTCGACCATTAGTGGGTCGTTTTCAAGGCTACAGTTGTTGACAGGTTTGTAGTGTATGATATGATATATGTCATTTATAACGCGCCTATAGACAAGTGTTTCAAGGAGCGACGAAGCAGGGGGGGAACAAAGGGGAGACAGACAATGATCCTACTAGGCCAGGTGTCATTCAGATCACACAAGTGCAAGGGTAGAGGGGAAGGGAAAAGTGCAAGGGGAAAGGGAGAGGGGAAAGTGCAGTACAGGGTTAGTAGAATAACAAGATAAATAATAAGGGCCAGCTGGTGGCAAGTGCAAGGTAAGTGCAGACAAGTGCTGGGAAGGGGGGGGCTGTAGGGATACAGAGACAGTCCCGCAGTGCAGGGCTTGCCAGGGAGGCAGTGCAGGGGAGAGTGGCTGGGCCAAGAACCGAGATCCGTGAGTGGCCCAGTTGCAGATTCAGTGCAGTTTCAGTACATTTTAGCAGGGGAGAGGGGGAGAGAAAACTGGGGCAAAGAGGAAGGTTCTGAGGTGCTTCCGGAACCGGAGATGGTTCTCCTCAAGTTTCAGGGAGGCAGGAAGGCTGTTCCAGAGGGAGGCCCCTGCTGCGGAGAGAGATCTACCCCCAACTCGTTGCTTGGAGAAGCGGATGACCCTGAGGGAGTTGGAGGCGGATGAGCGAAGAGCTCGAGAAGGAAGATATTTATGAAGAGAGAGTTGAAGGTATTTTGGCTCAAGGCCCCAGAAGGCCTTGTGGACAATGCAGAGGGTTTTGAACTTAATCCTCGCAGCCACTGGGAGCCAGTGTAGTGATTTCAGTCCTGGAGAGGTACGGTCCCTGGGCTTGAGGCAAAGGACAAGTCTCGCAGTCCTGTTCTGGATGAGTTGCAAAGGGCAGAGAGTAGAGGCAGGCAGATTAAGATAGAGGCTGTTACAGTAGTCCAGCTTCGAGAGAACCAGGGCTCTAGAGACAGTGAGCTTCTGGGGGAAGGAGAGGAAAGGAAGGATACCTCTGAGGAGGTGTAGCTGGTAGTGTGACTTCTTAGAGACGTCAGATATGTGAGGAGAGAAAGAGAGTGTGTAGTCGAAGATGACCCCGAGGTTTTTTGCTTTGCAGGTAGGAGCAGGAAGAGGGCCAAGAGAGGCTGGCCAGAGAGCTGCAGGGAAGGAGGGAGTGGGTGTGCCGATGAGTAGAATCTCAGTCTTACTGGCATTAAGGCAGAGGTTATTGGCAGCACACCATTGCTGGATAGCAGAAAGACAGTCAGCGATAAGGGAAGGAGAAGAGGAGGCTGAGGGTAGCCTGAAAATTAGCTGGGTATCATCCGCATAGCACTGAAAGTTGGTGCAGAGAGCGGCGATGCAGTGGGCAAGAAGTGCCAGGTACTGGTTGAACAGCCAGGGAGAGAGGCTAGATCCCTGGGGGACACCACAGGTAGAGAAAAAGATGTCAGATAGGAAGGACCCCAGTTGGACCTGGGAGAGTCGATTGGAGAGGAAAGAGGTCAGCCACGCCAGAGTCTGACCAGTGATACCCAGGTTATCACGGAGACGGTTGAGCAGGATGGTATGGTTGACAGTATCAAAGGCAGAGGAGAGATCAAGCAAAATGAGAACACATGGAGTGTTAGAGTCAAGGTTCTAGAGCAGGTCCTCATGGATGTTCAGGAGAGAAGTTTCCATGCTTCTGGCAGCTCTGAAGCCAGACTGATGGTCATGAAGACTACCAACAGATTCAGCATGGAGATTAAGCTGGGAGATAGCCAGTTTCTCCAGGAGCTTGCCCAGGAAGGGAGTGATAGAGATTGGGGGATAGTTAGCCGGGCAGGAGGGGTCAGAAGATGGTTTCTTAAGAAGAGGGTGCACAAGGGAGTGCTGGAGGGGGGATGGGAAGACTCCAGAGGCGAAGGAGTGATTTCAGAAGTCAGCCAGGGCAGGAGCCAAGGAGTCGATGTGGTCCTTGATAGTTTTGGAGGAACAGGGGTGGACCTGTTTTGACGAGACTTTCATAGATCGGACTTGTCTCGAAACCTTGTCAGCAGAAAAAAAGGGGAAAGGCAGAGAAGGAGGGAGGAGGGGTGGCTGCAGAAGGGCCAGGTGAAGAGCAGGGAATAGAGGGGGGGAGGTGATAGGAGGAAAGTGAGGACAGGATGTCCTGAGTTTTTGAAATGAAGTGAGAGGCCAGTGCCGTGCAGAGGGCCTGGGAGGGGACAGGAGAGGTAGAGACTGCAGCATGGTTGGCCAGCTCCTTGCAGATTTTAAAGAGTTCGGCCAAATTGTTAGATGCCGCAGAGATGCGGGATTGTATAAGGGCTCTCTTCTTGGTGAGAACGGAGAGCCGGTATTGCCTTTGGAGCAGGTGCCAGGCCAGTTTGTCAGAGGATGAACATGAAGCATGCCATTTCCTCTCTGCCACCCTGCACTTGCGTTTAAGGGTGATGAGATCCGAGTCATACCAGGAGTTACTTTCGGCTTTGGGCTTCAGGCGGATTCTCATTACAGGGGCAAGGATTTCAAGGGTATCAGATATAGCAGAGTGAAGAGTGGAGCGGGCTGTGTCAGGGTGGGAGTCAGCCGAAGGGGGAGCGGGGGGCAAGAAGGTGGCAGCGAAAGCCTCAACTGACACGCACTTCATGGGTCAGATGACCGAGAAGGAGGGTGGCAGTGATGAGCGTGGCTTTGCCTGTGGGGTAGGGAAGGTGAGGTGGGAGGTTAGGAGAAAGTGAGAGAGGAGTGGAGAGAGGGACAGAGAGGGGAAGGTCAGAAGAGATCAGAGCATCAAGAGTGTGCCCTGCAGAATGAGTCAGCCCACACGGGAGAATAGAGAGTGAGAGAGAGTTGCAGAGGTCGCGAAAGAGTCCAGAGGGGGGACAGGAGGCGTCCAGGTGGATGTTGAAGTCTCCAAGAAAGAGGAGTTGAGTGGTTGAGGACAGGAGTGAGGAGGAGAGGTCCGCCCACTCGGAGGGGAAGGAGGAAATTTGACCAGGTGGCCAATGGATAGTAGCCACGGTAAGGGAATGGCTAGGAGAGAGAGAGAGTCGGCAGACAAGGCATTCAAAAGAGGAGTAAGTCTGCGTAGGAGTGACAGTGGCAGGAATTCACTCAGGGAAGATAAGGGCCACACCCCCCCAGCACGGTTGGGCCTGGGCATGGAGAGGATCTTGTAGCCGTCAGGTAGGAGTGTGTCGAAGCTGGTGACAGAGCTGGCCATGAACCATGTCTCAGTGAGACCGAGGACGTCAAGGTCCAGTTCCTCAAGAAGGCGACAGATGTCAGAGGAATGTTTGACGGCAGAGCGAGAGTTAAGAGTGGCAATGTGGAGAAGGTTGCCAACCTTGAAGGACTTCCGGGGAGGGGTACAGAACAGAGGTACGCCCTGCGGAGGTGAAGAAGGAGCACAAGAGGGGGCAAGGAGGGAGGGTGGAGGCAAGGAAGCCGAGGACAGAGGAGGGGGGACAGCAGGAGAGGAAAGGAAGTTGATGAGGCACAGGAAGCGTCTATCAAAGAGGTGAAGGTTAGCCTGAGGGCCTTGGACCAAGACGGTCCCATTAACGTAGACATTAATGATGGCCTTAGAGGAGTGGAAGGAGGCCAAGAGGACATCCCAACGGGTGCCACCATTAAAGGGAGAAGAGGAGAGAGCACAGAGACCATATGAAGGGTCCATAGGTCAGGAGAAGGCACGAAAAAAAGGATGTCAGTGAGAGTTTCCTTGGAGGAGGCACTAGTGTAGGTGTCAGCGATAGGGAGGCCTGGGTTGGAGACCAGGATGTCCTTTTTAAACTTTTTCCTACCAGATTTAGTGAGGAGAGCAGGATAGTCAATGGAGAAGCAGTTAGAGAAGATAGGCGAGATAGAGAGCACCATGGAATAGGAGGGGGGGCAGACAAGAGCAAGCGGACAGGGAGTGAGCGGCAAGCCCTAGTTTACCACATTTCAGAACAACAGTACACACAGTAATGCGTATTAGGTACCCAGTGGAGAGGCCACCTAAGTTTGAGAATCCTGCGAGGGGAGGTATCATTTGTTAGGACACATTATTGTTGTGACATGTGCAGTGTGATTAGTGATTAAGTGCAAAGCGTGAACATCAATACATTTAGATTAGTATTTTTAAATTACATGAGTGTAATTTTAGATCAAAGCAGAGTATTTGAGTATTAGGACAAAGATATCCACATAATGTAACAAAATCATTGTCATTGCATGTATGGTAGGTACAGAATGGTAAAAGCATATATCATAGCAGTATTCATAACAGAAAGAATTATGTTTATACATTTACAAGTATGTTCATGAAGGGAGAGAGTAAAACACAAGGGAAGGAAGAGGTAGAGGAGAGTAGGTTAGCTGGGTTATGAGTTATATGATGTATGTACATTACCATGTGGGAGTGTAGTATAGAGTGGACATGCTCACCTAGGGTTTGGGAGTCTCATGAGTAGAGAATATGGAACAGGCGTATAGCGACAAGCTGAAGTTCACTTCCTAGTGGGGAATATGGAAAAGGCATGTAGCCGCAGGCTGAAGTTGTCTTCCTGGTTACGTGCATCTGTGAGGAGGAAATAATATTGGTTGGATAGACGTGGCATGTGAGTAGTGCCTTTGCAGTCGTGGTGTTTAAAGTACGAGTGCTGTGCCACGCCTGGCTGCCAGGGATCCGTGGCAGGAACTATAATATCGGCCTCCAATCTCTTTCTGTGTAACATTGAGCCTCTCGGGGAAGGTGAGAAAAGGTAGAATTTCTTTGCGAAGGAAGATCTGAAACTGGAACAACTTGGCAATGTCATGAGTGTGAGGGAGGAAGGAGAGAGAGGAGTCCAAGATGACTCCCAGGTTTCTGGCTTCATAAGAGTGAGACAGTGGAGAGCCCATGGAAGAAGACCAGAGTGAAAGTTAGAAGTAGTGGGCAGGGGTCTAATAGAATGGATCTTTGGCTTTCTAGTATTGAGGCAGAGATCATTGGAAGTGCACCAGGCCTGGATGACAGAGAGGCAGTCAGGGAGGATAGAAGGTACATGGGCGTCCTTAAGAAGTTTGAAGAAGAGTTGTGTGATCAGGATAGCACTGGAAGTTGGGCAGAAGGAGGAGATGAGGCGTGCCAGCAGAGTAAGGTAGATGTTGAAGAGCCAAGGCGAGAGAATAGAGCCCTGGGGGATGCCACAGGTGGAGAAGGAAGTGCACCTTACCCACCTATCCCCACAGTGACACCTTACTCACCCATCCGCACAGTGATACCTTAGCCACCCATCTCCGCAGTGACACCTTACCCACCCACAACACTTACACAGCCCCCCGAGTGCCATGCAGTGAAGGGCCATGTCACACATATCCAGCATGACACTGAGAGGACCCCCAAAAAGAGACCATGGGCCTTATTACAACCCTGGTGGAATGGGTTTAACGGCGCCGGTAAAGGTGCCAGCGCCGTTAAACCCATTCCGCCCTATTACGAGGTTCGCTTGCAGGACCCGATCTGGACATCTGGTCAGACCAGACGTCCTATGTGGGTCCCGCGAGGGGACCAGCATGCTAAAAATGGGCCCGTTGTTAGCATGCTTCCCATTCCCATTGAGCCCTATGGGGGCACAAATGGGAATGGGGATGGTCTGGGTCTGGGTACCCTGAATGGGGAAATACCGGGCACTCCAAAGTCGGAATGGCACGGTATTTCCCCATTCAGTGACCATGGACCCGGACCCGAGTTTGGAGACACCCATGCCCTTGTTAAGGGCATGGCTACCTCCAAACTCGTAATGAGGCCCCATGTATTGATATTGATATTGATATTTTATTTCTATCGCGCTCGTACACAAGTGTTTCAGAGTGTGACAAGGCAAGGTAGGGGAACTGGGGAGAACCAGACAACGATCTTACTAGGCCCAGTGACATTGAGAACGCGCAAGTGCATGGGAGAGGGGGAGGGGGAAAGTGCATGGAAGGGGATAGAAGTGGAGAGTGCAGAGCAAAGGAGAAACAGATAAATAATAATAAATAAATAATAAAGGCAACAAACCGTGGTACTGCAGCCAGCAATCGGCAAGTGCTGGGTTTAGGGCAGCAGACAGGGTAGGTCTGATAAGTGCAGGAAGAAAAAAAGAGGGGGCTGTATGGGTACAGATACAGATCTCTGTGCAAGAGGTGGCCCGGAGGCAGTGCGTGAGGGTGGCAGGGTGAGCAGATACCTGGGCCCATAGGACAGAGAGTGGCAAGGTGTACAGTGCCAAGAGAAAACAGATCACCAGGGGAGAGACGGGCGCGAAGGCAGAAGCAAAGAGGAAGGTCTTGAGGTGCTTCCGGAACCAGAGATTTTTATCGTGAAGTTTTAGAGTGGCAGGGAGGCTGTTCCAGAGGGATGCCCCAGCCAAAGACAGAAATCTACCTCCAACTTGTTTATTTGAAAAAAGACTAACCCTGAGGGAGTTAGAGGCAGATGAGGGAAGAGCTCGAGAAGGGAGGTATTTGCAGAGGGATAGCTGAAGGTATTTTGGACCCAGGCCCCAGAAAGCCTTGAGGACAATGCAGAGGGTTTTGAATTTAATCATCCTTACATCCACTGGGAGCCAATGGAGAGATTTCAGAGCTGGAGAGATACGATCCCAGTGCTTGAGGCTAAGGACAAGTCTTGCAGTCGTGTTCTGGATTAGTTGCAGAGGGCGGAGAGTAGAGTCAGGTAGATTTAGAAAGAGTCTTCTACACTAGTCCAACCTAGAGAAAACCAGAGCTTGGGAGACCATGAGCTTCTGGGCGAAGGATAGGAAAGGAAGAGTACCTCTGAGGAGGTGTAGTAGGAAGTTTGACTTTTTAGAGACCTCAGAGATGTGGGCAGAGAAAGAAAGTGTGGAGTCAAAGATGACCTTGAGGTTCTTAGCCTCGCAGGTGGGGGTAGGAGAAGGGCCTAGGGAGGCCAGCCAGAGAGTGAGAGGAAAGGATGGTGAAGGTGTGCCGATGAGGAGGATCTCCACCTTTCTGGCTTTCAGACAAGGATCATTGGCGGCACACCAATCTTGAATGACAATTAGGCAATCAGAGATGAGAGAGGGAGAGGAGGTGGCCAAGGGCAGCCTGAAACTGAGTTGGGTGTTGTCAGCGTAGTACTGGAAAGGAAGGAAACCCATGAGTACCTTCGTAGTATTCTCAATGCCATGATATGCCATACCCTCATCAATGTGGCAGTCGGACAATGCAGCAAACCGTGTCATGTTGGCCAATGATGAAAAGTCCAAGAAGAAGTGAAACAAAAATCTCACCAATTGCACAGAAGACAGGATTTGGCAGAAGGCAGCACTTCACACAGGCAGCTGTCAGACTGGAAGGCAGGGCACCAAGTCAATTGGCCTAACAGACACAAGCAGACATGATAAAACAATGACAGACAGACGTCAAGGACAAACACACACACAATGGAGCAGGTAACAGGAAAGTGCAAGTAATAACTCCCAACCCAACCTTAAACATGTGTCATAGCACATAACCAGCCAGGCATGCCACCCTCATGACAACTCACCAACAAAGGCCCTACTGGGATAGCCACCCCTCCCAATATGACCCCGCAAAACCCAAACAACCATCAATGTATGTCAAAAACCTCATGTAAATACAAACCAGCCTAATAACACCATGGGTGACATGCACCCACAAAGCTGGAACCCTACCCTCAAAAAAAAGGAAAAGAAAACCAACCACCCACACTGCCAGACTACCTGCCATAAACCACACGACAAGTGATACCCTGAGTGCCCTTCAACTACCTGTATAGGGTACCCACCTGCTTGAATCAACTGTATCACACCTGGAATACATTTACAAATTGCAAAGACATGCATTGAAACAATCAAACGATATTGGACATCCATGACAACTCATGTAGTGAACAAGAAATTTAGCTTGTAACATCCAGTGTACTTGGATCACGGAGTGCAAGAGGTAGACAAGATACAAAGTGATGATTTACTAGCAGTGGAGTGCAGCGGGAGAGAGAGAGGGACAGGAGAAGAGCATTTCAAGGAGGAGACTGTCTGCAGCGGAGATGACGACGGACATGTCTGAGACCACAGTGGGTGACAGCATAGATAAGGCAACTGTGGGATGAACATGGAGACATGAACACCTAAGTAGCTTCCTAGTTTGACAGCACATAATGTAAAGAGATGGAATAGAACAACATGTAGTGGTCAATGGGGGACTAAAGAGGGTGGCAACGAATGTGCACATGTGAAAGGTCAATCATCAGCTCTACATCAGAAACAACATGGGCAACACCAGCATGACATGCAAATCTCAAAAAGACCCATGTGCACCACATCCATGTTAAGAAGGCACTCCACACATATACCCAGACCATACAACAGCTAACATACACCCCTGTGCACAACACTGCAAATGGAATTCCAGACAGCATGCAGTCGTTCAGTCACCCCCAACATACCACACACCCTGATTGAGACTGTCCCGGTAAGTGTGCATGGATTCCAAGGTACACTTGTAACTCACATGAGGATAACAGATGAAGGCAAACTGTGGGAAGTGGACAATCTCACACATGCATCGGTCCCCAATGTGGGCACTCAATCTTCACTCACTGACATTGGCAGATGACATAAAGAAGGAATACAAACCAATGAAAATTAAACACACCCTGGTGCAAATAACCAACATAATTAAACACTGTAAAAAAAAAGTTTCATCATTGTGTAACACAGAAGCAGTTACTCACAGGAACACATGCGCATAATTGGCCAAGCCGGCATGCATCAAGTGTGACAAACATGTCCTGTGGATTCAATGCACACAATGTCATGAAGTGCAGCAGCGGAGGATGAATATGCATTAGAATTAATGTGCGTCGCACATGTTGAACAGTGTCATGTCTGGGCAGGTTATGTAAGTGGAGAAGGGATTGGATTGTGAAGTGGCACATGTCAAAGAGAAGTGTGCACAGGGAGTACATATGCAGGGTAGTGTAGGAAACATGGGGACAGGGGGAGTTGAAGGGTGGCAGTAAGGACACATCATCACTGTTGGTTATGCAGATGCATAGTGAATGCATGGCATCAATCAGTATGCAAGTTGAGACTGAATGAAACACTGAAAATGGGCAAAGTGTCTATATTGCTGTCCATTCACTTCCAATTATGGTGTCACTTATGTAAGTTCATCCACCCAAACAATGCACATGCATTGAAGTGTATCTGCACATACTCAGACATGTATGTGTACAGACACACATCTGCCCAGACATTCCCTGTGACATAAGGTTAACCCACAGTATCTCAAGATGTGGACTGCATGCACATACTATGGTGACAAATAGCACTGACACAACATGTGAGAGAGTGCACATGCTTACCTGCTTACTGAGCTGGCATGATGTGATTCCCTCATCACCTCCTACAGGGACTGTGAGTCCAAATGCATGAGAGGAGGGACAGTGCCCGGCAGAGGGCATGGGACTAGGGATGGGAAAGTATGCAGGTTGGACATCCCATGGAGTGCAGTCACTGCATGATTCTGTATCACTGCAAAAACATGGGACAATGCATTACAACATCCATATTTCACAATAATGCATAAGGCACACATGGTTCACTCAATCCAATGTTACCTGCACATGCCCTCCTGTTGACCATGATGCAACCATGCCAGTTGATGTCACTTTGCTAGGCTGCTTGTCTACAACTGCATTCATCATACCCCTGAGAGTGCAAATGCACATCTCAAGGTCCAACAAAATTAAAAAAAAGTATAATTCACCATTGAAAGTGCAAAACAAAAACACAAGCCATGGAAAGAAAAAATAGTCCATCATGGACTGGGGGCTGGTGGACCACCCGGGAGGGGTAAGGAGCAGGGTGCATGTCAACATCCACAAAATAAGACCCAAAAAAACCCAAATTCCCCTCTAGGGGCTCATGGACCTCACAGCAACAGTGGACGAGGAGGATTGTAAGTGCTGGGACCCCCATCCTGCATTTGATTTGCAGGTGGCAGTGATGTTGGTGCCATACCATGCAGTGCTGCAGCCCGGTATTCAGTGGACACAGCCAGCTGTGGCACAGTTGAATGCACTAGCACAATGAGTTGGTGATGTCTCCATGCATTTCCTCGCGGATGGCTGCAGAGTCTGTATGCGTGCACATCCATGATGCATTGGGTTGTTCAGAGAGTGTCTGCCTGTAGACAGTCAACCCCCTCATGGATCAGTGTCCTTGTGGCTGAGAGTTCTTCATGGATGACAGTTCTAATGGCCTGTATCTCACGCCTCAGGGCTTCTCTGTGTGCCTGAGCATCTGCATGCAGGGACTTCTGCAGACACCTCAGATCAGCCCATCGGCCCTTGATTTTTGCCTCCATGCGCAGTCTGTGAGAGCGGCATGAGGACAGCATGACCTGCACCTTGTTCAACACATTACCATGTCGGAGGGTGGCATGCAACTTCTGCTGCTCCCACTCTGTCTCTCCAGCCTGCACACGTTCCTCACGTTTGCACGGCCCATGTTGGCCTGATTCAAGGGACCATGCCCATTGCTGTGCTGTCCCTGTTGTTGGCCGCAGGTCTGCAATCCTCCCTTCGACATCAGCCCCAGGACCTGAACCCAGATCATGGGAGGCTGGCCTTGCATCTGTAGCCGCTGAAGACAGGGGGACAACCACTGACTGTCTTTGTGAAGACAGCTGGCCCACTGCAGACTCATGGGCCCCATCTGATCCGCCCATTGGGCCACTCACCTTTGCTCTCTTTGAGGGATGCACATCAGGTTTAGCATCAAAGCCAGCTGATTCAGAAGAATCTGAAGACTATGCAGCATGACTCAGGATGGACTGGGGCACCAGTGGTTTTTCTTTGCCTCCCACACCATGTCCCCCACTAGTGGTCTGACACACCATTAACTCTTCCTCCTCCTCCTCTGCGTCTGGTACATCCTCACCTGCACATGTACAGAGAAAGACATATTGAGACATGTTCAATTAGACAACCATGCACATATGCTTCAAGGTACACTCCAACAACAAATGGTAGGACACACTCCCATCAGACATTGTGCATTCACACGCTTTGTTCAGTAAGCAACAGATGTATGGTATTTGCTGACAAGTGACCGCCCACCTCATACCCATCATGTCAATGCCAGCAGTGGACACATTGAAATTCAACAGTGGTGTCAACATACAATGAGGGGCCATTGAACTGTCAATTCCACCAAACATAGCAGGAGAAAAGTAATGCATATGTGACATTTGAATGTTCAATGACATCACATGGCAACAGCCAGACATCCATATCCACAGACAACACCAAGGTCAATGCATGACACACTAATCAGGTCTGGGACAGGGAACTAAATACAATGAGAACCTGCAGGATGGTGTGGAAAGGGAAAACACCCATGAGTATGTATAGCCAAAAGTGTGCCTTATAGTCAAGGTCTGTGAAGTGCAGAGAGATGAAGAGTGTATTGGGTGATGTAAACAAGGTCCACTGAGCCACATGAGGGTGAGGGGAGTGGCCCCATGGTGTGGTCCAAGAGTGTAGCAGTGTAAGAGGGAACATGCGTCACAATGAGTTGGGTTTCTGTGTCACAGGAATTGAGTCACTGTGCATGTTGACTGTGGACACTTATGCAACTTCACTCTGGGAACACCACAGGATGTGTTGACAGACAGCCGTGATATGCATCATGACAAGTAAACCCATAGGAACAGGTGACAAATGGAACATGCAACTCTGCATGACATGCCGTGAAAGTTAAACTATGTCTGCATGCACCCGTCTAGCAGTGCAGCGTGAAACGCAACAAGAATGTAGCACTCAAGAGTACATGTAGGTTCCACATGGTGCACATGTACCGGGGGAGTACCCTGTGAGGGATGTGTCCTGTAACAAAGACATGCACCACAAATAGCAACCGCACATGGTGCTCCCAGTATGATGGCCATTTGACATGAGTCTGTACATCACAGGGCATGCTTTATCCAGGGCTGTCATACACATGCATACAGATGTGCCAATACACAAATAATGTGGGTGATGCATGTCTCACAAAACACAGGAGGCACAATGACGGACACTCACCTGATGTGTCCTCATAATTCGCCAGGCCTCCCATGCCTTCCACCTCCTCAAGGAGGATAAATTGACTTGTGGCCTCCTCATGCGGTTTCAGCTGCTCCTCCTCTGCTGGAGCCCCTCCGGTTGTCAGTGCAGAGGACAGGTTGACACTCAACTTGTGCTTGGTGTGCCGGGTGAGATCATTCCAGCGCTTCTGAACCTGTTCAGGATTGCACATCTCCAACCCTAAGGCATTTATCTGTTCCCTGACAAGCTCCCAATGCACCAAATGTTGTGCAGATGTATTTTATGTATTTATTTATTTTTGGATTTGTAGAGCACACTACAGCCCACGGCAATCGAGGCACTATAAGGATATTAAAGATTTGCTTGAGGGTTACAGGAAGCAGCCTGAAAATCGATGCTTGATACAATTTGATTGGTTACAATCGGTTTGGTTATATGCTAGAGGTTACAATGCAAAGTACAGTGGATAGGCAGAATAATAGTAACATATATATTGCATAGCCTATAGGACAGGACCATTCAAAATACAGTAGTTGGGCTAAAGAATGGTTACATGTATGGTACATATGGCGATGGGAGAGGCCCTTTCAGACAAACAGCCTAGTTTTTATGGCCTTCCAGAAGGCTGCATGAGAGTCAATGGTCCTTATTTGGGCTGGGAGGGTATTCCAGAAGGTCGCGGCCATGGTTGGGAAACTAGACCCTCCTGCACGCACTCTGCATGTGTGAGGAACAGTACTCAGATTAGCATAGGCAGACCTCGATGGTCTGGATGTGGTCTGTCTGGTGCTCCTTTGTGTAAGGTACAAGGGTGCCAAGCCGTGAAGGCATTTGTGTGTGAGAGCAAGTGTTTTGAAGATTATCCTTTCCTTAACAGGTAGCCAGTGTACCTGTCATCTGATTACATAAATGTGATCCCTACGAGGGGTGCCTGTTGCGGCCCTCAAGGCATTATTCTGCGCAATCTGGAGTTTAGCCAGATTCTTTTGTGAGATCCCAACAAAGGTAGTCCAACCTAGAGCCAATGATGGCCCTAGCAATGGTGATGCAGTATTGTTGGGAGAGAAATGGCCTAACTGCATTGATCAGTTTAGAATGATATGCTGCCGAGGATGCAACGACATTGCCCTGCCTATCCGAGGTAAGGCGAGGTTTGAGATACACACCCAGTGTCTTGATTATTGTGACACTGTTATGGGAATGTTGTCAATGGTGAATGAGCAGTACTCCTTGTCCAGTTTGCCCAATGTGGAAGGGGATCCAACCAACAGGAGTTCTGTTTTTTCGCGGTTGAGGCCTACCCAGTTTTCAGCCATCCAGGCTTCAATTATGGAGTAGGTGAAATTGAGGGTGTACACATCAGTTGAGTAGTCACCCGTGAGTGGGATGAGCACCCATGTGTCATCTGCATAATTGGTGAATGTGTTGCCCAGGGTGTCAAGGATGCTGAACACGGGTATAGTACATAGGTTATAAAGGGTAGGGGCTATGCAAGATCCCTGTGGGACCCCACATTTGATTGGACTGGGGATGGCACTTGAAGAGTCAGAGAAAACCTTCATCACTCTTTCCTGAGGGAAGGAGGTTATCCACTCACAGGCTTTCGGGGAGAAGTTGGCTGTGGAGGAGAGATGGTGACAAAGGGATTTATGATCGACCAGATGTCATGATGCCTACTCCCGGGAAGCCAGTTCAGGGCCAGCGTCCCCGAAAGCAGACATCATGTCCCCAGGGAGGGACCCAGCAACCCCTTATAGGGGCTCTTTGGACATTGTCCTGGCGCCTTTGGCGCCAGGCTCATAGAAGGCATCAGTCCTGGCACCATAGGTGCCAGGCTCATTATGGGAGTGCTCGGATGGACTTACCTGATGCAGACCATGCTGCCGGATCCAGACCTCCTTGAGGTCTGAAAGGGACTATTTTACCTATGGGACTATTTTACCACTCGGGCGTGGCTGAGGAAGAATACTTACCTGGAACTACTTTGGGGGCTATTTAAACCACGCCCAGACAGCAGCTCACGCTTCGCGTTGTTCTACATCTAGCAGCTGGACGCTCACCGTGTCTGCTCCTGCATCCTGGCTCCAGCCACGCCCGCCTGCAACCTGGAACACCTGAAAAGGAAGGAAAGGAGAGAAAGGTGAATAATTGAACTTTACCTACCTCCATCCGGAGTCCGGAACCATCACTCCGACGATCTTGAGAAAAGACATTATTTTTTAGAAGCGCATCGAATCGCTCGCTGCAGCGCCGCGTTCCACTCACCTTCACGAGGCGCCCTCGGGCTTGTCAGCCACCATAGGCACCATCCGTCGCCTTTCAGCCCCTAAGGGGAAAAAAGAGACAAAACAAAGGTGAGCGAAGGAACAGATCGAGGAAGGCCTGATTCTTCCACCTTAAGACTTACCTGATTATTGTTGGGACAATCTTTCCTCACCTCGGGTCGGCGCCACTTCTTTGGCACTTCCGTACCCCGGCCCCTAAGGGGAAAAAGACACACGCATTAGTGGGTGAAAGCAAGATCACTAAGGGAACCATCCATCAAAAAGACTCACCAGAGTTACCTTTGGCGAATCCATTCCTCTATGCGGATTCTTCATCCTACATCTGAAATAGAGAAAAGGACAACGGACAATTAAGGCTTGAACTTTTGCAACTGAATACTTACGGGCTCATATCAGAAAAGTCAAG
The DNA here is from genome assembly GCF_040938575.1 of Ambystoma mexicanum. Taxonomy (NCBI): domain Eukaryota; kingdom Metazoa; phylum Chordata; class Amphibia; order Caudata; family Ambystomatidae; genus Ambystoma; species Ambystoma mexicanum. Next base: position 920,655,461 of record NC_090921.1, read on the forward strand.
CGGAGTTGAATACTCACCAAACCCGAGATCCAGTGAAGTAACTGGAAATCAACGCGCCCCGGCATCTGAAGCAGGATGGAGAGCTCGTCCTTTCAGACTCTAAGGTGAGACTCTACGGGGAATCGCGGAGGGGGTTTGAGGAGTGTGAGAGGGGGAAGGGGGGGAATCCGACATATTATCCAGCAGACAGTTAATCCCCTTTTCCATCTACAGAAGGATTCTTCTACGGGCCAGACAGGCGAGGTTTGGGGGTCCGGTCCAGTCCGTCTTCCGAGTCCTGCGCATCACCTTAGAAGAGGTCATAGCAGTACAGAACAGATCGGCGCCTCCGTGGGAATCAGGTGAACGTTACAGAATGCAAAGCCAACCTACAATTTCCCACCCGGGCGCTATGGAGACTTCCGAGACAGACCAGCTGGCCCAGCTATTGGGGGAATTACGGGCTGAAGTTCATTCCGCTCGCCAGGAGACGAATGCCCTCAGGAGAGAGTTAATTGTATCTAAAGAACGAACTGATGATCTTGCCAGACAGCTATTACAAGGTCAGGCTGGTCAAACTCCTTTACCAGGTTCTGGGGGTAATTCCGCCCCAGTGGTTTCTAATAACCCCGTGCAAATTAATCTACCTGGAAATATGCCACTGGCCCCACCGGAACGTTTTGCCGGGGACCCCAAAAGGTTCGCCGTATGCATGAATCAATGCCGATTGCACTTCCTCTGCAGACCTGGGGTCTTCCCTAACGACCAAACCAAGGTCGCTTTTGTACTATCATATCTCAGCGGCTGTGCTGCGGATTGGTCAGTTCCACTGGTTACTCAAGATGACCCAATTCTTCGGAACTTTCAAGCCTTCCAGACAAGCATGGAAAGACTGTTTGCGCGGCATTCTCAGAGACAGGCCCTGGACAATGAGCTTCTATCCCTACGACAGGGTAACCAGGACCTCTTAGCCTATATCGCGACCTTCAATAGGTTAATTGTGGAGACTGGATGGCCGGAGGATAAAAGAATCACGTTATTCCATCGAGGTCTACGTGGAGAACTTAAGGATGTCCTGGCCCAGGTCGTAAATCCACCCCAAGACTGCTCTGAACATATAGACTTGGTGGTCCAATTAGATCACAGGCTTCAAAACAGAAAGGCAGATCGGTCCAAGTTACAGACCCGGGTTTTGGTCAAAACCCATGTTAACCCCAAGGGTGCCGATATTACTGAACCTATGCAAATTGGAGGGGTTAAAGGACCTTTAACTCAAAAAGAGCGTGAACGAAGACGGCAAATGCAATTATGCCTTTATTGTGGGGCTTCTGGACACTTTTTACGAGATTGCCCTATAAAACCGTCTAAGAAGGCGGTAGGAGTCGCTGATAAGAACCTGATGGAATCTGAGTCGGGAAACGACCACGCCCGACAAGCGTAGGGGTCCGCTTGCCGAGCTTAAAAACTAACTCTCTGACCTCGCATTTCATCATGCCAATGGTCCTCGTAAATCCGAAGCAGCCTGGGCGGTTACATGCCATTAAGGCATACATCGATAGTGGGGCTATAGGAAACTATGTGGATCGTGAATTGGCTTCCAGGATCAACTTCCCTCTTTGCCCTAAAACCAGTAAGGATGTCATCACCACAGTGGATGGAACCGAAATCGCCTCTGGGCCGGTAACACACTCCACTACTGAAGTGACATTGTTGGGTCAAGACCGACATCGGGAGGCAATTGTGTTTGATGTAATCAAGGCTCCGCAATTTCAAGTAATTCTAGGAATCCCTTGGTTGGAAACACATAATCCTCGAATTGACTGGCGAGCAAAGAGGATAACCTTTCCAGAATGTGCACAAACCTGTTATCCAAGAAATCCAAATATTGGCCTAGCTACAGTAACCCCTGTCATTTTGCAAATACCGCCAGAATACCAAGAATTTCAAGACGCCTTCCAAAAGGAACAGGCCAACACTCTACCGCTTCACAGGTCGTATGATTGCCAGATCGATCTATTGCCCGGTGCACAACCCCCTTGCAGCAGGATCTATGCCCTTACCGAACCCGAGAATCTTCATTTACGACAATATCTAGATCAGTACCTAGCCAATGGTTTTATCCGCCCGTCTAAGTCTCCTGCATCCTCGGCTTTATTCTTCGTGCCTAAAAAAGAAGGCGACCTCAGAACTTGTATTGACTACCGCGCATTGAACCAGATAACTGGCGATACCCTTTGCCTCTGATCCCTGAACTCCTTGACCAGGTGAAGGATGCCTGCATATACACCAAGTTAGATCTCCGGGGGGCCTACCATCTGGTGCGAATAAAGGAAGGCGATGAATGGAAAACTGCCTTCCACACCAAATATGGGCTATTCGAGTACCAGGTGATGCCTTTCGGATTGTGCAATGCACCGGCTGCCTTCCAATACTTCATGAACGATGTCTTTCGGGAACTCATCGACGTTTGTGTTGTCGTATATATCGATGACATTCTTGTGTACTCCTCTTCGGAATCTGATCATAGAAAACATGTCAGGGCAGTTCTCGAGAAATTGCGCCAACACAAACTATTTGCTAAACTTGAAAAATGTGTTTTCCATGTCACGGAAGTCGAGTTTCTTGGTTTCATCCTGACACCTAAAGGAGTCCGCATGGACTCACGAAAAGTGGATGCTATCCTCAAATGGCCATCGCCTAGCTCCGTGAAAGGTGTTCAAAGCATGCTTGGCTTTGCAAATTTTTATCGCAGGTTTATCCCGGAATTTTGTCGTGTTGTTCAACCCATCACTGCGCTCTTAAGGAAAAATAAACGTTTTGAATGGTCTGAAGAAGCCGAGAAGGCCTTTCAGGAACTAAAAGCTAAATTTACCTCTGCACCTGTATTGAAGCACCCGCGCCAAGATCTCCCTTATGTCGTCGAAACTGACGCATCCAGCCTAGCCATGGGAGCTGTCCTGTCTCAAAGAGATCCCAAAACTAACCAACTGCATCCCGTTGCATTTTGGTCCAGAAAATTCTCGGCACCCGAGGTTAACTACACAATCACTGACAAAGAACTGTTAGCCATTAAATCCGCCTTTAAAGCCTGGCGGCATTATCTACTTGGCGCTAGACATACCATCACAGTGATCACCAACCACCGGAACTTACAGTTTTTAAAGACCGCCAAGGCTCAGTCATCTCGACAGCTCAGTTGGGCTTTGTTTTTTGCGGAATTCGGTTTTGTAATCACCTACCGTCCTGGCTGTAAGAATGGCAAAGCGGACGCTCTATCCCGAATAGGAATGGGAGAAACTGATACTAACTCAGAACCTGTACCGATAATTCCCAAACAGAGAATTTTGGGCATGACTTCTTTACAAACGCTTGAAGACATTCAAGCTAGAGTTAAACAACTCCTGGACCCTACAGACTTACAGGATTGGGTAAAATAGGGATCTGACTTTACGATAAATAATGATTTACCTTATTTCCAAGGGCGCTTATTTCTGCCACACAAGGAATTACAAGAGCTCGTGATTTCTCGTTATCATGATACACTAATGGAGGGGCACCCCGGTATTGCCAAGACGGAAGAAAAGGTGAAACGACAATTCTGGTGGCCTTCTTGGCGAAAAGATGTTAAATCATTTGTGATGTCCTGTGGTGTTTGCGCCCAAAATAAAGGCCAAAAGAAAAGACCAGCCGGTCTCCTTCAACCTTTAGACATTCCGCCAGCACCTTGGCACACCCTGTCATTGGATTTTATTACGGACTTACCTCCTTGTTCAGGATATAACACTATTCTTGTTATTGTGGATTTATTTTCCAAAATGGCCCACTTCATTCCATTGAAAGGTTTACCTTCAGCTTCAGTTTTAGCCAAAGAATTCCTTGAAAATATTGTTTGTTTACATGGATTCCCGTCTGTACTAATCTCAGACCGGGGAAGCCAATTCATTTCCCACTTTTGGCGTAGATGTTGTCAATTGGCACAAATCGATGTAAGATTATCGACTAGTCACCACCCTCAGACTGATGGTCAAACAGAGAGGACGAATCAGACCCTTGAGCAATATTTACGGTGTATGTCGCAGCAATCTGAAAGTAACTGGAAAGACATTCTTTGGATAGCCGAATATGCATATAATAATTCGGTACACTCTGGAACTGGGCAAAGTCCTTTTTATACTTTATATGGGCATCACCCTCGAACCTCAGACCTCGACTCGCCTCAAGGCCTCAGAATGCCCGCAGTGGACCATCTGCATTCTACAATTACCCAAGCCTTCAAAGAAGCAACTACACATTTACAACAAGCCAAGAGAAAATACAAGAAGAATGCTGACCTGCATCGGAGTGAAGCACCTCAGTACCAGATTGGGGACCAAGTATGGCTGGCTACCAGGCACTTATCGCTCAAGGGACCTTGAACTTTTAATCCAAAATATCTGGGGCCTTACTCCATTACGGCCATAATCAATCCAGCGGCCGTTAAACTTGATTTACCAGCTAACATGCGAATTCACCCTGTTTTTCATGTGTCACTTTTGAAACCATTGCAACCTGGAACCAGACTAATCAAGCCTCCAGATCCCATTCAAATAGATGGAGAACCTGAATTAGAGGTGAAGAACATTTTAGATTCAAAGATGTTAAGGTCAAAACTTTTCTATCTAATCGATTGGAAGGGATACGGGCCTCAGGAGAGGTCGTGGGAACCCAGTGACCATGTACATGCACCTCGATTAATTAAGAAATTCCACCGGATCTTCCCAAACAAACCAAAACCCCCGGAGGGAACAATCTTGGGAGGGGCCTTGGGGGAGAGTGCTGTCATGATGCCTACTCCCGGGAAGCCAGTTCAGGGCCAGCGTCCCCGAAAGCAGACAGCGGGCCTCATTACGACCCTGGCGGTAAGTAGCCGACATTACCGCCATGGCGTAATGAACGTTTACGCTGTGGACCGATGGCGGAAAGAGCACCACATTCCGACCCATCGCGCACGAGCATTACGCCATGGCGGTAATGTAAATAACGCCATGGCGGAAAGGGCCCCTACCGGCATCAAAGGCCGTGCAAGGTGCACTACCGCCACCCATCTCAGCGGCCACCGTAATTAGCGGCCACCGTAATCAGCGGTGGCCGTAATTAGCGGTCACCGTAAAAAAGCAAAACCGGGAATAGCATCATCGCGGCGGAATGGGAAACAGCACGGCGGCCATCTTTAAAAACACAATCCATTGCCATCCTTCCCAACAACACAAGATCCAACCCTGACACCTGTCCCAACCCATCACCCACCCACTTAACCACCCAAAAATGCCCAAAGTTGTCAAGAAGGCATGCGATCGCCAGCGCCAGGACAGATTCTCCCGGGAGGAACTGAGCATGCTTGCTGAGACTCTTCAAGACAATGCAGCCGTAGTTTTTTCTACGCAAATGACCAGGCCGGCGATAGCCCAAAAGAAGGCCATATGGGCCCTGGTGGCAGAGCGTGTCAGCGCGGTGGGGACCGTACCCCGCACCCCACAGCAGTGCAGGAAGTGGTGGGATGACCTTAGGCTACGCGTAAGAAGCATCATCTCCGCCAACCGCAACCTTGGCCTGGCTACCGGTGGAGGTTCTGAATCCCCACTAAAACTCCAACCGTGGGAGGAAATATGTGCCAGCACGATAGACATGGAAGGCATCGAAGGCATCGGAGGGATGGAAAGAGGAGTACCGACATCAGGGGATGAAGGTAGGTGCCTCAAATCAAGACATGCCATAGTCACTGAAGTCCATTCATGTGTAGCACAATGTTGCCCTAGAGTGTAAATGCAACACATCAGCTGGACACTGCCCACAGCCACATGCGAGCTCCACCCTGTATACATGTAGCATGCACACCCTGCCGGCACCCACATACCTCCATCCTCATTCCACACAAAAAGGAGACAACCTGCATGCCCCTTCCTCAAATGTGCCTCATCTACTGACCAAAATCATGTCAATCATTGTCATTCCAATGTCCGCAGACCCATCAATAACGCTCTCCCTCCTTTGCTCCACCACAGGCTCACACCCCGAGGACGAGGACACCCCTGTGACAAAAAAAGCCAAGAAGGCCAAGACGACCATTCACGCACACTCAACCTCAGCTGCAATGAGCCAGACCCCACAGCAAGCACAATCCACTGCCAGCAAACAGGACGGCCCACCGGCAACACCCCAGTAGGCAGCAGGCCAGCAGCAGCAGCACCACCTGTTCCAACATTGCCTGCCACAGAAGGCACCGGTTCTGCGGCCAGCAGCACCATTGGAGAATCAGCTGCCATTGCAGCATGCTCTGACTCCGACATTGAGGAGCACGACGTCAGACGCCCCACTGACCATCCACATTCCCCCTGTTTGTCCCATGCCAGCCCCCATGAGGAACCCACACAGGGGCACACAGAGGAAGAGGAGTGGCCATCTACCCCATGCACAGCTCTAAGTCCACAGGAGGGAGAGCAGCCCCTCCATCACACCACCGGCAATGGGCATGGCCCAGCAGGGGCAACAGTCCCTTGAGGACATCATTCAACGGCAGCAACAGCTGTCCACGCTACTCACTGAGCATGCTGCGGAATGTGTGGGGGCTAGGGCAGCCATCGAACAGGCTACGGAGACCCTAAGGGCCGAAATTGAGCGGAGCACTGACACCCTGAGGGATGCAATGCAGTCCACGTCAAGAGACATTTGTGGCGAACTTGCCGGGGTGCGCCGTGTGCTCTCAGAGCTCTCCCACACCCTACAGGACATGTATGCATGGGAGCAGGCAGGGACATCCTCTGCTGCCAGTTCTGCCCAGAGCAGCCCCGTCCGACGTTCAGGACGGAACCTGCGCTCCGCAGGCAGGGGTGCCCCGGGGGCCGGGAGAGGGGGCTTGTAATAGCCTGTGCCCACTGTTACAGGCATCTGTAGACACTCACAGGGGGTGTGTTGGGGTGTGCAGGGGGAGGGGGGAGGGGGTGTGTTGGGGTGTGCAGGGGGAGGGGGAAGGGGGGAGGAGGTGTGTTGGGGTGTGCAGGGGGGAGGGGGGAGGGGGGAGGGGGTGTGTTGGGGTGTGCAGGGGGAGGGGGGAGGGGGAGGGGGGAGGGTGTGTGTCACAACAATTTATGATTAAAATACACTTTTTCCTTTTTCCGAAATCAAATGTGTGGACATTTTCATTGCATATGTGTGCTTTATTGGTGTACAGTCCACAGTGTGCATGTCCCAGAGACACACAGTGCCCCAAGTGCCGTCTCCATGTGATACACACCAGCCGTGTGTGCTAGAAGCATTGGTTGATGATATTTTGACGCATTTCACGCCCCTCCTGTGCATCGCCTCCTCCATGAGGTGCGGCCCCATCTGCACCCTCCTCATCCTCATCGTCAGGTGGTTGCAGTTCTGCGTCAGGGGGCAGGGGCACATTTCGTCTGACGCACATATTGTGTAGCATGACACATGCCATGACCATCTTTGCCACCTTCTCATGGCGGTACAGGAATGCCCCACCAGACCTGCTGAGGCATCGGAACCGTGTCTTCAATAGGCCGAATGTCTGCTCAATGACCACACGGGTACGTGTATGTGCACGGTTGAAGTCCTCCTCGTGCTGGTTCTGCGGGTTCCGGACTGGTGTAAGGAGCCACCTCTTCAGGGGATAGCCTGCATCACCTGTATGTAGGCGAGAATGTATGTGTCAGTCATGACGTCTGATCAAGAACATGATGTGCCACCATGGCTTGCATCCAACTGTTACTTTGGATCACTTCTAAATGCACTAATTGATTCACACAATGCGACCAGTATATGCTCATGGCTCTCATGGCCTGTTTTGCATGCCATCACCCAATGTATGCAGAGAGGTGGAGTGCATTGTGAGTGCCCATCCACTGTGTCCGTTCATGCCGTTTGTTTTGTTGGCCTGGCACGTGTCCTGTGATGTCAATGCGCACATCATTGCAACATTGCTGTGGGCCTCATCATGACCCCAGTGAGCAATGCTGATGTTGATAGGGACATTTTGGGGGCCCTGCTGTCTGTGTAATGGTGTGTTGATGTTTCTGTCCGTCATGTGCCTCCTTCGTGGGCAGTTATGGGGGACAGGCCTTTCGGTTGATGGTGTTTGGTGACGTGCATGTAGGTGCATTTCATTGTTGACAATGTGGTCTGAATTGGTAGAATGCACTTGCAGATGGTTGTGTCATGGTTGGGACACAACCTCATTCACATGGTAGGGCTGCATACATTGGGTATTGGCTTTACTGGTGTTGGGTGGAGTTTGGGTTGCTTTAGGGTATGATCTGTCTCCGTTCTCTCTGCTACTCACAGCCAGGTGGAGTATGCATCATTCCCCCCCCCATTTCAGCCAGGTGGAGTATGCATCATTCCCCCCCCTTTCAGCCAGGTGGAGTATGCATCATTCCCCCCCCTTTCAGCCAGGTGGAGTATGCATCATTACCCCCCCTTTCAGCCAGGTGGAGTATGCATCATCCCTCCCCTTCAGCCAGGTGGAGTATGCCTAATTCCCCCCCCCTTTCAGCCAGGTGGAGTATGCATCATTCCCCCCCCTTTCAGCCAGGTGGAGTATGCACAACACCCCCCTCCCTTTCAGCCAGCTGGAGTATGCATCATTCCCCCCCCCTTTCAGCCAGGTGGAGTATGCATCATCCCCCCCCCTTTCAGCCAGGTGGAGTATGCATCATCCCCCCCCCTTTCAGCCAGGTGGAGTATGCATCATTCCCCCCCCCCTTTCAGCCAGGTGGAGTATGCATCATCCCCCCCCTTTCAGCCAGGTGGAGTATGCATCATTCCCCCCCTTTCAGCCAGGTGGAGTATGCATCATTCCCCCCTCCCTTTCAGCCAGGTGGAGTATGCATCATCCCCCCCTCCTTTCAGCCAGGTGGAGTATGCATTGGTACGTCGTTCCCCTACCCACTTCACATTTCCATGGTCATGACATTAGACTCACCGAGTAGCCAGGATCTTGGGCCTGCATGTCGCTCCATGTAGCGTGGTATTGTGGAGTTCCTCAGGACCATTGAATCATGGGTTGATCCGGGGAATCGGGCACAACAATGTGTGATGATCTTGTTGGAGTCACAGACCATTTGCACGTTGATTGAGTGGAATTGTTTCCGGTTGCGGTACGGTACCTCCATGGCATGTGGAACCACCAATTCCACATGGGTGCAGTCGATGGCACCAATGCAACCAGGTATGCCGGCTAGTGCATGGAAACCCACTTTGGTGTTTGCAATCTCCTGGGCAGTCCGTGGTAATGAGATGTGGTCGTCTGTGTGCTTGAGGAGGGCATCGAGCATTTGGATAAGTGTACGTGAGAATAATGGTTGTGAAATGCCATGCAAGTGCCCCACTGTGTGCTGGTAGGTGCCTGTGGCCAGGAAGTGGAGTACAGACACTACCTTCAGTAGGGTGGGATGGCGGTTGGACTTTCTATCATGCTGACGATGTCGTTGTGTGTCATGTCTACGATGGCGGTGATGGTGTCCCGGTCCAAACGGTACAGGGTGTGGATCTGCTCAGCAGTTAGGTTGAATGGACTGGCTCTGATGCGTGGGATTGGGGGCTGCCTGCGTGGTGGCACTGGCTGTGCTGGTGGGGCTTGCTGGCCCTGCCTTGCCCTACTTCTCCTCCTGCGTCTCCTCTGTGCTGCCTGTTGTTGTTGTTGTTGTTGTTGTTGTAGTAGCACTTGCATTGCTATCAGGTCCTCCAGCCCCAACATTGCAAGTCGTATTGGTATCATTGTGGAGTGTGACTTGGTGTGGGAAGGGGTGGGTGTGCTCTTTTTGTACTTCCTGAGTCTGTATTGCCTCCACCTGTGCTGTTTCTGTGCACCTGTGGCAGCTGGATTCACTTTACATGGCCATTTACGGTTGGTTCGCGATGGCGTAATTAGCGCCATGGCGGTAAGGTACTTAACGGGCTGGGTGATGGCGTTAGGTGCATGTCCGCTTGGGTCGGCATTCGCGTACCTTTCCGCCATGGCGCTAAGTACGGTGTGGGAGGTCGCGTGCGTGCGTCCTTGGCGCAGATAGCGGCAGTGTTGACTACGATGCCGCTAATGGCATCGTAGTTAACGGTCATGGGTCATAATAGCACCTAGCGGAAAACGATGGCGGTAATCATTTACCGCCATCGTTTTTCGCTTAGCGCCAGGGTCGTAATGAGGCCCATCATGTCCCCAGGGAGGGACCCAGCAACCCCTTATATGGGCTCTTTGGACATTGTCCTGGCGCCTTTGGCGCCAGGCTCATAGAAGGCATCAGTCCTGGCACCATAGGCGCCAGGCTCATTATGGGCGTGCTTGGATGGACTTACCTGATGCAGACCATGCTGCCGGATCCAGACCTCCTTGAGGTCTGAAAGGGACTATTTTACCTATGGGACTATTTTACCACTCGGGCGTGGCTGAGGAAGAATACTTACCTGGAACTACTTTGGGGGCTATTTAAACCACGCCCAGACAGCAGCTCATGCTTCGCGTTGTTCTGCATCTAGCAGCTGGACGCTCACCGTGTCTGCTCCTGCATCCTGGCTCCAGCCACGCCCGCCTGCAACCTGAAATACCTGAAAAGGAAGGAAAGGAGAGAAAGGTGAATAATTGAACTTTACCTACCTCCATCCGGAGTCCGGAACCATCACTCCGACGATCCTGAGAAAAGACATTATTTTTTAGAAGCGCATCGCTCGCTGCAGCGCCACGTTCCACTCACCTTCACGAGGCGCCCTCGGGCTCTTCAGCCACCATTGGCACCATCCGTCGCATTTCAGCCCCTAAGGGGAAAAAAAGAGACAAAACAAAGGTGAGCGAAGGAACAGATCGAGGAAGGCCTGATTCTTCCACCTTAAGACTTACCTGATTATTGTTGGGACAATCTTTCCTCACCTCGGGTCGGCGCCGCTTCTTTGGCACTTCCGTACCCCGGCCCCTAAGGGGAAAAAGACACATGCATTAGTGGGTGAAAGCAAGATCACTAAGGGAAACATCCATCAAAAAGATTCACCAGAGTTACCTTCGGCGAATCCATTCCTCTACGCGGATTCTTCATCCTACATCTGAAATAGAGAAAAGGACAACGGACAATTAAGGCTTGAACTTTTGCAAATGAATACTTACGGCCTCATATCCGAAAAGTCAAGCGGAGTTGAATACTCACCAAACCCGAGATCCAGTGAAGTAACTGGAAATCAACGCGCCCCTGCATCGGAAGCAGGATGGAGAGCTCGTCCTTTCAGACTCTAAGGTGAGACTCTACGGGGAATCGCGTAGGGGGTTCAAGGAGTGTGAGAGGGGGAAGGGGGGGAATCCGACACATTATCCAGCAGACAGTTAATCCCCTTTTCCATCTACAGAAGGATTCTTCTACGGGCCAGACAGGCAAGGTTTGGGGGTCCAGTCCAGTCCGTCTTCCGAGTCCTGCGCATCACCTTAGAAGAGGTCATAGCAGTCCAGAACAGATCGGCGCCTCCGTGGGAATCAGGTGAGCGTTACACCAGATCAAAGGCTGCAGAAAGGTCTAGGAGGAGGAGGAGGAGGAGCGCAGGTTTGCCTGCATCTCTCAGGTCATCAATTTGATTTTTCAGGTCAAGTAGAACTGTTTCGGTACCATGTCATGGCCGGAAGCCAGAATGGTGTAGTCCAAGGAGATGGTTCTCCTCAAGGAATTTTTGAACTTGCAGGTAGGCTGCTTTGTCCAAAATCTTTAGCAGAAAGGGGACAGTGGTGATGGGTCTGTAGTTCCCTGGGACCAATGGGTCCAGGGAGTTTTTTTTAGGAGCGGTCAAACCCAGGCTTCCTTGAGGGCAGTTGGTACATGGGACGACTGGAAGGATGAGTTGATGAAGGCAGTGAGGAATGGGGCGATGGCTGGGGCACAATCCTTGATAATCTGTGCCGGGCATGCATCACCTTTACAGTTGGATGGCTTGAAAGTTTTTATGAGGGCATTAACTTCAGATTCGCTCATGTCTGAAAATTCAAACGTTGGTACCTGTCTGGGGGCGGTATCAACTGGGGGTGCCGTGGGACAGGAGGCTAGTAGAGAGTATAGAGCTTTTTGGTGAGCTAAGATTTTGGTGTGCAAGTTGTCCAATTTGTCAAGCATGGCAGCTTGAATTTGGTTGCACCAAGAGTTCACCAAGCCTCATCCTTAGTGATGGAGGATGGTGGGCCAGAGAAAGACTGAAAATTGCAAAAATGTCCTTTGTCCCAGAGTTAGCGTTGTTGATCCTCGTATTGAATGATGCTGCTTTGGCCTGGTTGATGGCTGTTTTATAATCTCTGGAGATGGCCTTGAAAGCTGTTTTAGAGGCTTCATTGGGGAATCTTTTCCAGGTGGCAAGTGATGCCCTCTTTTTAGAGCGAAGGTCCGTGAGTTCTTGTGAGAACCAGGCATTGGAGTGCTTCATTTTCTTTGCCTTTTAAAAGGTAGAGGAGCGATGTTGTCTACTGCGAGGGTTATGGTCTGATTAAAGGCACTGGCTAGAAGAACAGGGTCATTGGGGAAGGGGGGCTGGAGGGCTGGTACCTTTAGGTGAGGTAAGAGATTATCTCAAGTCAGCTTTTGCGAGCTCCTTGCGAGTGTGAAAGGTAGGATGGCGGTGGGCTTAGTAGGTCCAGCGGAGGTGTTGATGTGTAAGTTAATGCAGAAGTGGTCAGACCAAGTGATAGGTGAGATGTCAGAGAAGAGCATGGGACAGTTATGATGTGCAACCCGGTCCAGAATGCATCCTTTAATGTGTGTTGGCTTGGTTATGGCTTGGATAAACCCTAACATGGTTAGTGCTGTTTGCAGGGCGGAGGTGTTAGCATCGTTGATGTCATTTAGCCCAAGATTAATATCACCCATAAGTACTACTTTTGAGTTTCTTTTAGGTTGTCTGATAACATGTGGATAAGGGCCTCTTGGAAGTTCATGAATGGACCTGGTGGTCGGTAGACAAGATGGAAGGCAATGGTAGAGTTGGGAGAGATCTTAAGTTTGATTAGGAGGTATTCCGTATTATGACCTAATTCACCCTGCATACTCCTAATGTTCAGTGGCCCTCATTACGACCCTGGCGGAAATCAACCGACCGGACCGCCATAGCGTAAATAGCGTTTCCGCCATTGCACGATGGAGCAAAGTGCGGCTCATTCCGACCCATCGGGCACGAGCACCACGCCATGGCGGAAGTGCAAAGTCCGCGATGGCGGAAATGACCCCAAAACGGCCCACACCGCCGCCGTACGGCGCCCTAGGTGCAATACCGCCACCCATCTCAGCGGACACCGCAGTGAGCGCCAACCGGAAAGTACGGTGACCGTAAATATACGGAAACGGAAGTAAAAGCATGGTCCCGGAACGGGAAACATCACGCCGTACACCTATAAAACCACAAATTCCACACAACCATTAAAAATACTACCCTGACACACATCCCAACCCGTCATCCACCCTAGTGAAACCAAGAAAAATGGGAAAAGTAGCGAAGAAAGCGTGCGACCGCAAGCGGCAGGTCCACTTCTCCCGTGAGGAACTCACCGTGCTCACAGAGACCCTCCAGGAGAATGCTGCCGCCGTCTTCTCCACGCAAATGACCAGGACGGCACTTGCGAACAAGAAGGCCATATGGGCCCTGGTGGCACAGCGGGTAAGTGCGGTGGGGACCGCACCCCGCAACCCACAGCAATGCAGAAAGCGATGGGACGACCTGCGGATACGCGTCCGTAGCATACTTTCTGCCAACCGCAACATTGCCACAGCCACCGGGGGAGGATCGGGATCACCCATCAAGTTGACCCCCTGGGAAGAAATCTGTGCCTCCACCATTGGAATGGAGAGTATAGAGGGAGTCGGAGGGATGGAGAAAGGAGTGCAGACATCCGAAGAATCAGGTAGGTGTCCCAAATAAAACAATGCCAAAACCACAATGTCCAATCATGTGAAGTACCACGTGCCCACATAGTGCAACAGTAACACATGTCCAGGAGAACGTCCACATACATAGGCCTGATAGCACACTTTAAAACTCACATCAAATACATAAATAATTAAAAATCCTAAAAACACCCTCTACACGTGCAGCAGGCACACCCTAACTGCAGGCTGCCAAACAACTGCACCCTCACTCCACACACAAATGAAACCACCTCCAAGGCCCCGACCCAAATCACCCTCAGGTACCACCCCAATGCATGTGATACATTGCCATTCCAATTCCCACAGACCCATTAATAACGCTCGCCCTCCTTTACTCCACCACACGGTCCGATCCAAACGACGAGCTCCAGGACACCCCTACCAGCACACCTGCAAAGAGGGCCAAGACCAACGGCCAAAGACCCTCCACCTCAGCTGCACGGATCAAGACACGGCAGAAGCACAAATCAAGTGGCAGCACAGAGGAGGGAACTCCAACAGGCACCCCAGCAGCCAGCATGCCCACAACACCACCACCACAGGTCCCCCCAATGGATGCCACAGTAGGCACTGCTTCTGGTGGCAGCAGCACCATAGGTGACACTGCATTAATGGCAGCATGCTCCGACACAGAAAACGGGGATGTCGAAGTCAGATCCATCCATGACCTGTCCCAATCCCCCTGTCTGTTCCATCCCGTACACCATGAGGATACCACGCAGGGGCACCCACAAGACGACGACTGGCCATCCCCCACAAGCCCTGTGGCAAGGCAACATGAGGTGAACAGCCACTCTGTGACACCACCGCAAATGGCCATGGCCCAGCAGAGGCAACAGTCCCTCGACCAGTTAATCGTGCAACAGCAGCAACTGGCCACGCTCCTCAAGGACCATGCCGATGAATGTGGGGGCACTAAGGCAGACATAGAAACATCAACTGAGACACTTAGGGCAGAAATGGAGAGAAGTACAGAGACACTAAGGGCACAAATGGAGAGTAGCACCGAGAGCCTGAGAGTACAAATGGAGAGAAGCACCGAGAGCCTGAGGGGGGAACTGCATGCGACGTCCAAAGACGTATGTGCCGAACTTGCCGCAGTGCGCCGTGTGCTCACTGAGCTCTCACAAACCCTTAGGGACATGCATGGACGTGAGCAGGCAGAGACATCATCCGTTGCAAGTTCCGTCCAGGGCAGCCCCCAACGTAGATCTGGGAGGAACCTGCGCTCCACAGGCAGGGGTGCCCCTGATACCCGCAGAGGGGGCTTGCAATAGCGACAGCCCACTGACAATGAGCATCTTTGGACACTGGTGTTCGGGGGGGAGGTAGGAGGGTGGAGGGGGTGTGTTGGGCTCACTTGGGTGGCGGGTCGATAGGGTGTTTAACATGATATCACATATGCCATAAACAATGCACGATCATCCAATGAGATGTGTGGACATTGATCTTTGTGTACGAGGCCATTATAGGCGTACAGTCCATATTGTGCATGTTCCAGACACACACAGTGCCACGAGTCCCGTGTCCATGTATCAGCCACCAGGCGTGAGTGCTAGAAGCATGCATCTATGAGATGCTGACGAATGTCACGGCCCTCCTGTGCCTCGCAGACTCCTTGAGGTGCTGCCACATCCCCACCCTCATCATGACCATCTTCAGGTGCTTGCAGTTCTGCGTCAGGGGGCATGGGCACATTTCTACGTACGCACATGTTGTGTAGCATGACACATGCCATCACCATCTTTGCAACCTTCACATGGCGGTACAGGAGTGCCCCGCCAGACCTGCTGAGGCATCGGAAACGAGTCTTCAGTAGGCCGAATGCCTGTTCTATGACTACACGGGTACGTGAGTGGGCATGGTTGTAGTCCTCCTCATGCTGGTCCCGTGGGTTCCGGACTGGTGTGAGGAGCCATCTCTTCAGTGGATACCCGGCATCACCTGTATGTGGACAATAAAGGAATTTTGAGGAATGCCATTGCTACGTACGCACCCCCCCCCCTTCCTGCCAGGTCATTGCCGCATCACATACCCCACATCATCATGCATGAAATGAGACTCACCGAGTAGCCAGGATCTGTTCCCTGCGTGTCGCTCCATGTAGCGTGGTATTGTAGAGTTCCTCAAGACCATAGAATCATGGGTTGATCCAGGGAATCGGGCACAACAATGTGTAATGATCCTGTTGGAGTCACACACCATTTGTACATTCAGAGAATGAAATTGTTTTCGGTTGCGGTACTGGGCCTCCATGGCATGTGGGACGACCAATTCCACATGGGTGCAGTCGATGGCACCAATGCAACCCGGTATGCCGGCAAGTGCATGGAATCCCACTTTTGTGTTGGTAATTTCCTGCTCCGAGCGTGGTAGAGAGATGTAGTCGTCTGCGTGCTGCAGGAGGGCATCGAGCACTTGCAATAGTGTCCGTGAGAACAGTGGCTGTGATATGCCATGCAACTGTCCGACTGTGTGCTGGTAGGTGCCTGTGGCCAGGAAGTGGAGTACAGACACCACATTCAGTAGGGGTGGGATGGCGGTTGGGCTATCTATCATGCTGACAAGGTCAGCCTGTGTCATGTCCACAATGGCGGTTATGGTGTCCCGGTCCAAACGGTAGAGGGTGTGGATCTGCTCATCCATGAGGTTGAACGGATGTGCTCGGAGGCGTGGGATTGCGGGCTGCCTGCGTGGTGGTAGTGGCTGTGCTGGCGGCCCTTGCTGGCCCTGCCTTGCCCTCCTCCTCCTCCTGCGTCTCCTCCGTGCGGCCGGTTGTAGTTGGTGTTCGTCTTCTTCTTGAAGTTGGAGTACTTGCAGTGCTATCAGGTCCCCCAGGGCCAACATAGCTAGTCCTGCCGGTAGCATTTCGGAGTGGGTGTGGTTGTGGGAGGAGACTGGGTGTGCAATTTATGTGTTTTCAGGCTGTATGGCCTCCACCTGTGGTGATTCATTCCACCTGTGCAAGCTGCTCTCCCCTTTGGGCGAGCACGTCCCGCACACAACGCTGCAATTCGACGAATGGCATCTTGCTATTACAATCATGTATTTGTACCCGATGGCAGTGTAACATTGGTTGATATGTTCATTCGGCTATGGTCCCATTGTTTCACATACTATCTTTGCAGTCGCGAACAGACTTGTGAAGGGTCAGTGGAACGTAGTACTCGAGTAACGGTGGACCCTCATGCAACACTGTACCGAGGTTCACCGACGGCCGGGGCGTCCCATTTGTGAGTGAAGGCATTTGCCATTTTCACACACAGCCGCACTAGATGGATTAATTTGTGATTTCAAGGGGCCACAGATGCCTTTTCGACGTGATGTTGCAAATGAGGAATTCGAAGGGCGGCGCTTTCGGTTTTCAGCTAGCGGCGAGGAGATGCCCACAGGTCTGACTGCAAATATAACGTTCTATTGTTCAATGTCCTTGGGACAGGGGCCATGGCGAGGATGCAATGATTGATATGAATAGTTTGGGATGCGCAATAGCGAAGTGGGCGATGAGGCCGGACGTTCCCAAATACATGTTACTTCACAACACTGGAATTACGGGCTGGGGCACAGTGGATTTTGCAGGCTGCATAACGCACAGACTCAATGGAAATTTCACATGTTATGTGAGTATGGAAACAGGCGTTTTCATTACGGGATGAGGGAATGATGTATGGATGCATGGACAGATGATTTGATACAGAGTTTGCCATGTACAGGGCTTCTTGGTATCTATCCGCCTCCCCTGCGCTATGTGATGCAGGGCTGCCATAGTGGGACCATCGTCTATCTGGCCTTGTTGAGCCCTCCCTGTCTCGACGCGCCTTCAGACACTTGTGTCTATGCACGTTACCAATCCCATCTGATGGATTCTGTCTTAACAGACGCATGCACAGGTACACTCGTTTGTGATGGTGTTTTCACCTCGATAGAGATAGTTATGATTCGCAAGTGGTTTTTGGGTGGTGATGATCCTTTGGAGTGGGCTAGCATGCATATGGCTGTGGATTTGGTGTGATCATTGAAGTGAGTAATTCTAATGTAGTTCTGATGGCCTTACTATTCTTTTTCATTTCATTTGGTTGACAGGTATCTCCTCCCCTTTTGCCACTGCCATCTGTATGCCACTCCTGCAGATGGATTTTACTCCCGACACCTGCTGCTTCATGTTAATCAGTGGAGCAGCATTACGATCTTATGGGACGATCGCCAATGGGCCACATGCCCTTACGCAGTACTAGTGGCTAGGAGCAACATTTCGGCCTTTCAGCTGGACTAGTGCCTCCCTATTGGGACGGCCCTGCGGTTCTAGGCGCTTCCATGTTGCCTTTTTGAACGTGAATGTAGCCCCTGTGTACCATGAAGGAACAGGGCGTCACACAAGAAGTAGCTGGTCATTTATTACGGATGCAGCCCACAATGGTGAAATGTGTTTTGGAGTTCATGGCCTAATGGCTGTATGGGCTTGGTGAATTTGTTGTGCATTAAATTTCTATTCTGATATGAACCGTGTAGCGTTCTTCTTTGCAAGTGATGTGGCATATTCCTATTTGGGGAGCGATGTATTGTGAGGAGATCTGCATTGGGTTCCAGCTTCGGAGTATAGTTGCGTGGTACTGTGCTGGGCGCGTTTGACTACGAAGCCCAGTGAGGTCAGGGATAAGGGCTGCCAATATGACTGTTTTGATGATGTCATGCTCAGGGGCGGGGGATTAGCTTTTGTGTAACAGGTGCCGGTCAGCCAGTTGGATTGGTGGAATGATGTGATTATCGGAATATTGCTGGTCACAGGTGCCTGTGTTTGCGTGCGTTTCTTGGTGGGAGACTGAGGTCATGTCCATTTGTATGGCTTCTGTATTCGTGCCATCTGTGCCCTGCAGCTCCCATTGGCCCCTCTTGAGATTCATTTGTTCGTTGGCAGGCATGGATGACTAGTACATTTCACTGGTTGCATTGTGTGACTTCATTGCACCTACGGGGAGTTGTACAATGTGGCCAGGGAGCGGTGTACAGACACTCAGTGGGGCCGTTTACGGTTGGTTCGCGATGCCGTACTTCTCACCATGGCGGAATGGTACTTTCCGCCGTGCTTGATGGCGTTAGGTGCATGTCCGCTAGGGTCAGAATTCGCGTACCGTTGCGCCATGGTGGTAATTACGGTTTGGCATGGCGCGCGCGCGCGTACTTGGTGCAGTTAGCGTTGGCGTTCACTACGGTGTCGCTAATGGCATCGTACTTTGCGGTGACGGGTCATAATCGCACCGAGCGCTATTCGATGGCGGTATTGCATTTCCGCCATCGTTTTTCGATTTCCGCCAGGGTCGTAATGAGGGCCAGTGTGTCTTTGGGAATTATTGTATGTGTGCTCCCTGCATACAGGCACATGTCAAAATGGTAATCGGTCATGTAGTCATTAAGGACCTATAGCTCCTCATCAGTGAACTCATTTTTCCTCTGCGGGCCAGTGTCCTGTACCATCTCTTGGGGTTGAGCCTGTTCATGCTGTGCAGGGAGTCCCTTCCTGCCACGAGTGGCACAGGGTGTGCAAGGTATCCCTGTCTGGCTGGAACCATGTTGACATCCAGGTGCCAGACCACCAGTTGACTGGGGCCTGTCATTTCCTCCTAGGGCTGGGAAGATGTCTCCACACCATGTCCCCGCCCCCTGGGTTTGGGGCAGGTGTCTCCACACCACGCCTGACCCCTGGGGCTGGGGTAGGTGTCTCCACACCACAACCGACCCCTTAGGGCAGGGGCAGATGTGTCACCACCACACACCCCACACAACCATGTCTGCCCCTTTTCCCCTTTGGGCCTTTCCACTCATGTCACAGGTGTAAGGGATGAATGGAAGGCAGAATAATTTATTGTCCTGGGCAATATGAGTCAGGGAACAGTCTACGCAATGTATGACATATATGTGTGACCCAGCAAGGCTCAAATGTACCCTCCAAGGGTAAAAAACAGTTGGCTCAGGAAATCATTTTAGAGATCTTTGTGCTTTGGGCAACATCTCGAGGTGGATCTGTTTGCGTCTAGTGTCAACAGGAAATGTGACATGTTCTGCCTCCGTGAATTTCCTCAAAGAAGCTCTGAGTCTGAGGGACGTAATCATGGTGGCCTGGGCATCTCCACACCTCCCACCAGTCCCTGTCAGTCCCTGTCATTCCTCGTGTCATCAGGAGGTTGAGGAAGTTCTGTAAATCCATGGTCCTGATCGCTCTAGATTGGGTCACGAGGACCTGGTACCCAGACCTTCTAGAAATATCAATCTGCCCTCCGATTTGTCTTCCTCAAAGATCAGACCTGCTCACTAAGGAGGGTGGTTGCATTCTCTATCCAGACATAGAACTCTGAAACCTAGTTTCTGAAAGGATGAAATGCAGAGCTTGGGATCTCCTAGAGGCTGTAATAGAGGTCTTGTTCTTTTCTGCTGCCTTTGGAACATGTTTTGCAACTGGGATGCCTAGAGATAAGAAAATGTACCTTTTTTACTTGTGACACACCATCAGTGTATCTTTCCCATAGTATCTAGTCCATCAAGGGCTACAGATTTACACTGCAAATGATTATCTGCCAGTGCTCACCTGAACAAGGCTCTTATACTTACTGTTATCCACTTCTTGAAGGGGACTGGTGAACATCTTCCCGCCGGTTCCTTTTATTGTTCTGGTTTGGGAACGTCATTTGGTGGTAAGCTTCTTGATGGAAGCCCCCTTCCAGCCCCTTCATTTGTGTACTCTTAGACTGCTGACTTTTACTGTCTTTCTGACAGCGATCACCTCTGATCGCAGGGTGTGAGAGCTTCAAGCCGTCTTCCAAATCAGTTTCGCCCTGGCACAAAAGTCTTGCCATCTTTTTATCCACACCTCTGCATCCTTCCAAGAATGGAGAGGCTTCATCAATTGGATCCAAAAGATTGCTTCCCTCATAGCACTGGATGAGTTCTCTAGTCCTCTATGAAAGTCTCCTCCAAACAGGTGCTCCCGTGCTCTTCCAGAACTATGAAGGGCAAAATTGCCTCCATTGCGCCAGCCTTGGCCAATTTCTGTAATCACTTATTTGCCACTGGCTCCTTCCCTCTATCCTTTAAGCACTCTCTGTGCATCTTGTGCACCTCCTTTTAGTATACCTAACACCAACTCAGTCAGGATAGGAGGATCATCGTTCTCAGCCTTGGCCCCCACTCTATGGAACTCGCTTCCATCCCACATCCGACTCACCGAAGACTACTTGTCATTCCGCAAACTACTGAAAACCTGGCTCTTCCCATAACACTGATGATATGTCCAAACCCCCCAGCAACCAAACGACGAAACACACAACAAAGCTTTCCTACTTGGTGCACACCCACATGATAGGACATAATGGATGGATTAGAGGGAATGATTGGAGCTAATGGAGTCGAAGGATGGAGTAAACAGAGTGAATAGACACAGTAAACAGAATGTCAGAGTTGATCGAACAGAGAAAATAAAGGAGTAAATGGAGTGGATGGAATGGATAGAGTGACTAAAACGGATAGACTGAATGCAACAGATGGAACGGACTGAGCGGATGGAGTGGACGGAACGGATGGAGCCAACACCTGTTCTCCATGATGTTGCCATATATCTATATCCCCTATATATGCTATCTACCTGTATCGCCATATATATCTGTATCCCATATATACCTGTATCCATCCTGTCGCTATATATCTGTATGTCACTATGTACGTCCCCACTGTCCTGCTCACGTGCCAGGTCTCAGGCGCTTATACTGATAAGTCATAAACAAATGGGTATTCTCCCTGCTTTTTTTCTATCGGGGGACCTATATCTGTTTGGGAGAAATTCAGAGATCCATACACATATGAAGATATTGGTTAACCCTCTCTCCAGCTTATACTGATAACCACCATATCAAACACTATGCCTACGCTCTACTATACACCATCATTCAACCAGAACACAGCTATACCCCTGTTAATTTGGCCTAGCTGTTCACATATGAACATGACTCCATGATCACCTCATCAACCTAATAAAACACAGCTAGCTGAGCACATTCCGGCTAGCTGTTCGCATAGGCGTCCCTCAGGCCTAACGCATCCAGAACCCAGTCTAGGTGTCCACCCACCAGACTGAACACATACAACTGATTTCCTCAGCACCACAACTATTGCTAGGAAGCAGCTATCATCCAACAACTACACCAGCTGCACACATATCCGGTGCACTCACGCACCGTGCAACACTCTCCCTCTCTACTGACTTGAACTACGGTTCCCGAGGGTGTTCAACCTACCAGCGCTTTGAGGTCATACCAATGATACATAGGGCGCTATAGAAATGCCAAGTAACATAACATAATATAACATAACAGTATGCAATATGCATTGGCACCCCAAAAATCATAAACTGCATAGGTGGTACCCAGAAAGCTTCTGTCAAGTAAAAAGAGTGATAGGCGATACACAGATGCACACAGATATTTACAAATTGCATACCTGAAACACTGTATGCCTCAGAAAGTACACAAAAACATGCACATATGTGCAGAGGCAAACACCCCCCAAAGCAAAATTAGTACGCAATATCTGAAGGTAATAGTTTTGTAGCAAAATACACATACGACTTCATAACTTTTCCGGATCGTAACTTTCACACGCACAACTAGTGATGCGTGTCGCTTGACATATATTACAGCATCATTGTCATGAGCCATGTAGGTGTGTGGCGTAGGTGCAGCATCACTGCATGCAAGATGTAACTTACGACTTAAGGGCCTTTACTCTGCTATCGGCTGCTACGGATGCAAGATGCACACCACTGTTCCTCCTGCCTAAACTGCTGCTGAGTCTGCCTCCTCTGGCCCTGCTTTGCCTCATTCAGTCCTAGAGTGCTGCTGCCTACTCGAGAGTGAGTGCCTGTCTGCAACCTGTACTGTCCTGATGTGCCAGCTGCCCTACATTTGCCTGTTCTTCTGTGTTGGCCCTGCAACCACCTCCTCTGTACTTTCTGGGACTTCCACATTTGCCAACAGCACCATAGCTCCATAACACCTACCCAGGACCCAGGACGCCCATACCTGCCTCGGGTGTGCTATGCCTGCCCCATCCACATCATCTGGGTAGGGCAGAACCCCATGTTGAAGCAGAGGACCGCCAACTTCAGCAATACTGAACTTGGAATCTTGGTGGATCAGGTCCTGTGCTCCAATGACACCCTCTAAAAACTAGCTACACAGCTGGGCACCAACACAAGGCAAAAGATCTGAGATGACATCACAGCTGCCATCAACACAGAGGTGGTGGCAGTCTGGCCCAGGGAGATGGTCTGGAAGTGTTAGGATAACCTCAAGACCCATATCCATACCAAAGTGCTGGCAGCCCTCGCCACGGAACCGACCGTGGATGTGTACTGTGCTGGTTCCCACTGGTTCACCCAGACACAGCTGCAGGTGCTTGAGAGGTTCTATCCGGACCTCCACTCCCAGCTCTTAGCCCAGAAAAGTCATCTGGATGCTGCTGATGAGTCTCTATGTGGGACAATTCTCTAGGGTTTATGCGTGGCATGCATATTTGCATATGCCACATCCTGTTTGTAGATTGTGTGTGTTGAGATGCAGCTAATTGCTGACTCATGCTATTGCAAACTTTTTGTGGCATCAGACAATGTATGCTGTGATTTGCATGAGGATTTCTGGATTGTGCATTCATGGCTTGTTTTGCATGTGCAGGTGTGTGAGCATGGAGCAAGTGCTTGGACTTGACCGATGTGGACATGCTATGTTGTGGGCATGTGAGTGACGTGCATGATGTCTGAGTCTATGTGTGGCACAACTGACAGTGCATCAATGTAGGCACATCTGATGATAGTGAGACATTTGTTTTGATGCCAGCGTGTCGGGTTCATGCATTAACGCCTCTAGGACTGGGGTGTGACATATCATTCCACTGGATTTGTAACACAAGTGTATGGGCCTCATTACGACTCAGGCGGTAAGGGTTTTACGGCGGCGTAAACAGCGCCGACCCTTACCGCCTGAGTACGAGGTCCCTTAGCGCCATGGCGGACTTAACACCTGCTTTTAGCAGGTGTTAAAATCCATGGCGCTAAGGGACCATGGAGTTAATTACGCCACCGTAATTTACGGTGGCGTAATTAACGCCTTCCCCACTCCCATTATGCCCTATGGGGCAAAAATGGGAATGGCGAAGGGTAAATGGGGATTGGCGACTTACCGCCCCGCCGACCTCGGAATGGGGCGGTAAGTCCCCCTACCACCATGGCGTAAACGTAGTTTACGCCATGGTGGTAAAGTCACGGCCCAGGCGGTAACTTACCGCCTGGGTCGTTATGAGGCCCTATGTGTGTAAATGCAATAGTAGTATGGGTGGCCAACTGACATGTGCAATTTGGTGTCAGACATGACTGACGGTACATGCTGCTTGCTTGCAGGTTATGCTGTGGCATGTGGACATTGGTGTCTGTGTTAATGTGGGCAGCTGCCCTGGTGCTGTCTCCATGAACATGGCTGCAGGTCATCCTTGTGTTGGTTGCTGATTGGTATGGTGGTGTTGCCTGTTGTAGGGGATGTGTTGTTGCGCACTGTTCAATATGTGTTGTTCACATGTGTATGGGTCATGACTGTGATTGAGCATTCACACTACAATCATGCCACATTTTCAATGCAGTTTGCCAGAGCACAAACGTGTGTGCATTGTGTGTGTGTGTGTCAGTTCATGGTTGTGACATGCAGCATGATTTCTCTTGTTAATTTTGTGTATGCAAGACATCCATTCATGATGATTACTGATGTCAATGTTTTTGGGGGAATTTTCTACAATTACTGCAGCTCATGAGGAGGGCAGAGGCATCCTGTAGAACAGAAGGGCAGGGACAAAGCCACCAGGTAAAAACACCACCCCCCCAGCTGCCCTACTAGAGTCTACATCATCTAAGGTTGAGTTGGCTGGGGGAGTGATAGTTCCATTGGGCGAAGCACTGGGGGTATGTCCCAGGAGATTGTTGTGCAGGGGGACTCCTCAGTTGCTGTTTACCAGGGTGCAGGGACGGAGGGGCCATCTGGAGTCATCCAGGGAGATGGAGGTTGTGGTGGTGGAGGAAGATGAACGGCAGATAGTCGGTTGGGGACATCCAGGAGGGTGTTCAGGCTGCACCCCTGGCCCAGGGACAGGAGGATGTGCGGTGCACCATGGAGGGAGCTGACCAACCTCCTGTCGCTGCTCCATCTGATGCAGCAGTGACCACCCTCGTAGATGGCTCCACCCCGTCTGGGCCCGTCTCTGGGGCCACAGCGATCGCCACAGAGATGTTGCATGTCCTGCTGGCTTGGATTGCCACATGGATGGCCGTGATTTGTGATGATGTGAGATGGATTTTTGAGCTCCTCTCACATCATCACCAAACGATGTTTGTCTCAATATCCCAGCAGTCACGTGTGCTGCTCTCGGGTGGTCTCTGTGCACTGGCACTTTCAGCTGTCCCCTCCTCCACTGCCTCCTCTGTGCCTCAGTCGTCCTCTGGGGGGCCTTCCTTGCCACTTCCCATCAAGGCCCCTATCCTCAAGTCATACCCACACCGTCCAGTCTGGTGATCAGCACATCCCTTCCTAAGGTGGAAGTCCAAAAAAGTACAGCCGAGGTGGTCGCTGTGCCTGCCCAGGCACAAGCACAGGAACAGGCATCAGTGGGGCAGCTGGCACATCAGGACAGTGCTGGTACTGTACCCCCCATTGTGCAACATCCAGATTCCTCAGGCGCATGCGGAGGGTACACTTGGCCAGGCAGTAGAACTATAGGAGTGTCCAGGGGCAAGCAACACAGGGCCCAACAACATCGGGGAGGCCAGCTACACAGCAAGGTTTGGACAACTGGCAGGAGAAGCGCAGCCGGTTCAGGTATATGGTGTGCATCAGGATGGATTTGAGAACGTAGCTGATGGCGGAGAGGCAGCGGGCTAGGGTGGCACGGGTTGCCAGCACCAGCGCAGAGGTGCGTCCCGGGAGGATAGCACAGCGGCAGCGTGCGCGTCTTGGAAGCAGGACGACACAAAGCAACAACTGGTTCGATCCCCGGGTCCGCGCTTAGAAACCTCCAAGTGTTTAAGCGCGTTATAAATACGTAACTAAGACAAAGAAAAAACCTAATCTTAATCTGTGTTTCCTCTGTAACAGCGCCTCGATGCCTCATGGGCTGCAAGTGCGCTTAACAAATGTAAATAAATAAATAAATAAATAAAGACACTGAGGCGGGTTGAGATTCTAGAGGAGGCTTGCAGGGATGCGGGAGAGGAGGTGAGGAGAGTGAGGGACCGCCTGCAAGCCATCCAGGACCGGACAATGGCCTGTCTCCAACTGGAGGACAAAGAATGTGAGTCTTCCATGGAGGACATAATGGCACAGTATTGAGCTTGCTGCCTATGTAAATAGTTGATTGTGTGATTTATTTTTTTGGGTAATTTTTTTTCCTTGAACATTTCCACCTTTCAACATAGAGATTTTTGATAGTGTATTTATTCTTAACAAAGTTTCTCATTGTTCATCACACAGTTGTCTCTTTGTTCATGTGGTTTTGTTTTATTTTGCTATGCATTTGTTATGTGACTCTCGCATGGGTGGGGGGTCAAACTGTGGAGGGGTGGCATATGCTCAACAATTATGTATGGTAATGGTGTGGGGGGCTCACAATGCATGGACAACCAACAACACACATCAGCTAACAAAGAGTGGGCCTCATTATGAGGCTGGCGGTAGCCGTGCCTGTAACACAGGCACGGCTGCCATAGGTATCTATTTTTTTCCGGCACCCGGGGAATGGGAAATTACCGGGTACTGCCGAGTTTGGCAGACCCGGCAATTGCCCATTTGTGGGTGCCGGTAATAAGGGACTCCCCATCCCCATTCGGCCCCATAGGGCTGAATGGGAATGGGGAGGGTGGTATCACCGGTACTGTTAATAATGGTACCGCTGCTACCATCCTGTTCTGCTCGCGGGTGCCGGTACGGACACCAGGTCAGACCCTGTAGCTGCAAGGGCACCCGCGAGCAGAACTCCTAGCCGCTTGGGTCGTCATTCGCGTACCTTTCCGCCATGGCGCTAAGTACGGTGTGGGAGGTCGCGTGCGTGCGTCCTTGGCGCAGATAGCGGCAGTGTTGACTACGATGCCGCTAATGGCATCGTAGTTAACGGTCAAGGGTCATAATAGCACCTAGCGGAAAACGATGGCGGTAATCATTTACCGCCATCGTTTTTCGCTTAGCGCCAGGGTCGTAATGAGGCCCATCATGTCCCCAGGGAGGGACCCAGCAACCCCTTATATGGGCTCTTTGGACATTGTCCTGGCGCCTTTGGCGCCAGGCTCATAGAAGGCATCAGTCCTGGCACCATAGGCGCCAGGCTCATTATGGGAGTGCTTGGATGG
Organism: Ambystoma mexicanum; assembly: GCF_040938575.1. Taxonomy (NCBI): domain Eukaryota; kingdom Metazoa; phylum Chordata; class Amphibia; order Caudata; family Ambystomatidae; genus Ambystoma; species Ambystoma mexicanum. The sequence goes on from NC_090921.1 coordinate 920,682,785, forward strand.
ACTTATCTGATGCAGACCATGCTGCCGGATCCAGACCTCCTTGAGGTCTGAAAGGGACTATTTTACCTATGGGACTATTTTACCACTCGGGCGTGGCTGAGGAAGAATACTTACCTGGAACTACTTTGGGGGCTATTTAAACCACACCCAGACAGCAGCTCACGCTTCGCGTTGTTCTGCATCTAGCAGCTGGACGCTCACAGTGTCTGCTCCTGCATCCTGGCTCCAGCCACGCCCGCCTGCAACCTGAAACACCTGAAAAGGAAGGAAAGGAGAGAAAGGTGAATAATTGAACTTCACCTACCTCCATCCGGAGTCTGGAACCATCACTCCGACGATCCTGAGAAAAGACATTATTTTTTAGAAGCGCATCGCATCGCTCGCTGCAGCGCCGCATTCCACTCACCTTCACGAGGCGCCCTCGGGCTCTTCAGCCACCATTGGCACCATCCGTCGCATTTCAGCCCCTAAGGGGAAAAAAAGAGACAAAACAAAGGTGAGCGAAGGAACAGATCGAGGAAGGCCTGATTCTTCCACCTTAAGACTTACCTGATGATTGTTGGGACAATCTTTCCTCACCTCGGGTCGGCGCCGCTTCTTTGGCACTTCCGTACCCCGGCCCCTAAGGGGAAAAAGACACACGCATTAGTGTGTGAAAGCAAGATCACTAAGGGAAACATCCATCAAAAAGACTCACCAGAGTTACCTTCGGCAAATCCATTACTCTACGCGGATTCTTCATCCTACATCTGAAATAGAGAAAAGGACAACAGACAATTAAGGCTTGAACTTTTGCAACTGAATACTTACGGCCTCATATCCGAAAAGTCAAGCGGAGTTGAATACTCACCAAACCCGAGATCCAGTGAAGTAACTGGAAATCAAGGCGCCCCTGCATCGGAAGCAGGATGGAGAGCTCGTCCTTTCAGACTCTAAGGTGAGACTCTACGGGGAATCGCGGAGGGGGTTCGAGGAGTGTGAGAGGGGGAAGGGGGGGAATCCGACACATTATCCAGCAGACAGTTAATCCCCTTTTCCATCTACAGAAGGATTCTTCTACGGGCCAGACAGGCAAGGTTTGGGGGTCCAGTCCAGTCCGTCTTCCGAGTCCTGCGCATCACCTTAGAAGAGGTCATAGCAGTCCAGAACAGATCGGCGCCTCCGTGGGAATCAGGTGAGCGTTACACCAGATCAAAGGCTGCAGAAAGGTCTAGGAGGAGGAGGAGGAGGAGCGCAGGTTTGCCTGCATCTCTCAGGTCATCAATTTGATTTTTCAGGTCAAGTAGAACTGTTTCGGTACCATGTCATGGCCGGAAGCCAGAATGGTGTAGTCCAAGGAGATGGTTCTCCTCAAGGAATTTTTGAACTTGCAGGTAGGCTGCTTTGTCCAAAATCTTTAGCAGAAAGGGGACAGTGGTGATGGGTCTGTAGTTCCCTGGGACCAATGGGTCTAGGGAGTTTTTTTTTAGGAGCGGTCAAACTCAGGCTTCCTGGAGGGCAGTTGGTACCCGGGACGACTGGAAGGATGAGTTGATGAAGGCAGTGAGGAATGGGGCGATGGCTGGGGCACAATCCTTGATAGTCTGTGCCGGGCATGCATCACCTTTACAGTTGGATGGCTTGAAAGTTTTTATGAGGGCATTAACTTCAGATTCGCTCATGTCTGAAAATTCAAACGTTGGTACCTGTCTGGGGGCGGTAACAACTGGGGGTGCCGTGGGACAGGAGGCTAGTAGAGAGTATAGAGCTTTTTGGTGAGCTAAGATTTTGGTGTGCAAGTTGTCCAATTTGTCAAGCATGGCAGCTTGAATTTGGTTGCACCAAGAGTTCACCAAGCCTCATCCTTAGTGATGGAGGATGGTGGGCCAGAGAAAGACTGAAAATTGCAAAAATGTCCTTTGTCCCAGAGTTAGCGTTGTTGATCCTCGTATTGAATGATGCTGCTATGGCCTGGTTGATGGCTGTTTTATAATCTCTGGAGATGGCCTTGAAAGCTGTTTTAGAGGCTTCATTGGAGATTCTTTTCCAGGTGGCAAGCAATGCCCTCTTTTTAGAGCAAAGGTCCGTGAGTTCTTGTGAGAACCAGGCATTGGAGTGCTTCGTTTTCTTTGCCTTTTAAAAGGTAGAGGAGCGATGTTGTCTACTGCGAGGGTTATGGTCTGATTAAAGGCACTGGCTAGAAGAACAGGGTCATTGGGGAAGGGGGGCTGGAGGGCTGGTACCTTTAGGTGAGGTAAGAGATTATCTCAAGTCAGCTTTTGCGAGCTCCTTGCGAGTGTGAAAGGTAGGATGGCGGTGGGCTTAGTATGTCCAGCGGAGGTGTCGATGTGTAAGTTAATGCAGAAGTGGTCAGACCAAGGGATAGGTGAGATGTCAGAGAAGAGCATGGGACAGTTATGATGTGCAACCCGGTCCAGAATGCATCCTTTAATGTGTATTGGCTTGGTTATGGCTTGGATAAACTCTAACATGGTTAGTGCTGTTTGCAGGGCGGAGGTGTTAGCATCGTTGGTGTCATTTAGCCCAAGATTAATATCACCCATAAGTACTACTTTTGAGTTTTTTTTAGGTTGTCTGATAACATGTGGATAAGGGCCTCTTGGAAGTTCATGAATGGACCTGGTGGTCGGTAGACAAGATGGAAGGCAATGGTGGAGTTGGGAGAGATCTTAAGTTTGATTAGGAGGTATTCCGTATTATGACCTAATTCACCCTGCATACTCCTAATGTTCAGTGTGTCTTTGGGAATTATTGTATGTGTGCTCCCTGCATACAGGCACATGTCAAAATGGTAATCGGTCATGTAGTCATTAAGGACCTACAGCTCCTCATCAGTGAACTCATTCTTCCTCTGCGGGCCAGTGTCCTGTACCATCTCTTGGGGTTGAGCCTGTTCATGCTGTTCAGGGAGTCCCTTCCTGCCACGAGTGGCACAGGGTGTGCAAGGTATCCATGTCTGGCTGGAACCATGTTGACATCCAGGTGCCAGACCACCAGTTGACTGGGGCCTGTCATTTCCTCCTAGGGCTGGGAAGATGTCTCCACACCATGTCCCCGCCCCCTGGGTTTGGGGCAGGTGTCTCCACACCACGCCTGACCCCTGGGGCTGGGGTAGGTGTCTCCACACCACAACCGACCCCCTAGGGCAGGGGCAGATGTGTCACCACCACACACCCCACACAACCATGTCTGCCCCTTTTCCCCTTTGGGCATTTCCACTCATGTCACAGGTGTAAGGGATGAATGGAAGGCAGAATAATTTATTGTCCTGGGCAATATGATTCAGGGAACAGTCTACGCAATGTATGACATAGATGTGTGACCCAGCAAGGCTCAAATGTACCCTCCAAGGGTAAAAAACAGTTTGCTCAGGAAATCATTTTAGAGATCTTTGTGCTTTGGGCAACATCTCGAGGTGGATCTGTTTGCGTATAGTGTCAACAGGAAATGTGACATGTTCTGCCTCCGTGAATTTCCTCAGAGAAGCTCTGAGTCTGAGGGACGTAATCATGGTGGCCTGGGCATCTCCACTCCTCCCACCAGTCCCTGTCAGTCCCTGTCATTCCTCGTGTCATCAGGAGGTTGAGGAAGTTCTGTAAATCCATGATCCTGTCGCTCTAGATTGGGTCACGAGGACGTGGTACCCAGACCTTCTAGAAATATCAATCTGCCCTCCGATTTGTCTTCCTCAAAGATCAGACCTGCTCACTAAGGAGGGTGGTTGCATTCTCTATCCAGACATAGAACTCTGAAACCTAGTTTCTGAAAGGATGAAATGCAGAGCTTGGGATCTCCTAGAGGCTGTAATAGAGGTCTTGTTCTTTTTTGCTGCCTTTGGAACATGTTTTGCAACTGAGATGCCTAGAGATAAGAAAAAGTACCTTGTTTACTTGTGACACACCATCAGTGTATCTTTCTCATAGTATCTAGTCCATCAAGGGCTACAGATTTACACTGCAAATGATTATCTGCCAGTGCTCACCTGAACAAGGCTCTTATACTTACTGTTATCCACTTCTTGAAGGGGACTGGTGGACATCTTCCTGCCGGTTCCTTTTATTGTTCTGGTTTGGGAACGTCATTTGGTGGTAAGCTTCTTGATGGAAGCCCCCTTCCAGCCCCTTCATTTGTGTACTCTTAGACTGCTGACTTTTACTGTCTTTCTGACAGCGATCAACTCTGATCGCAGGGTGCGAGAGCTTCAAGCCGTCTTCCAAATCAGTTTCGCCCTGGCACAAAAGTCTTGCCATCTTTTTATCCACACCTCTGCATCCTTCCAAGAATGGAGAGGCTTCATCAATTGGATCCAAAAGATTGCTTCCCTCATAGCACTGGATGAGTTCTCTAGTCCTCTATGAAAGTTTCCTCCAAACAGGTGCTCCCCTGCTCTTCCAGAACTATGAAGGGCAAAATTGCCTCCATTGCGCCAGCCTTGGCCAATTTCTGTAATCACTTATTTGCCACTGGCTCCTTCCCGCTATCCTTTAAGCACTCTCTGTGCATCTTGTGCACCTCCTTTTAGTGATACCTAACACCAACTCAGTCAGGATAGGAGGATCCTCGTTCTCAGCCTTGGCCCCCACTCTATGGAACTCGCTTCCATCCCACATCCGACTCACCGAAGACTACTTGTCATTCCGCAAACTACTGAAAACCTGGCTCTTCCCATAACACCGATGATATGTCCAAACCCCCCAGCAACCAAACGACGAAACACACAACAAAGCTTTCCTACTTGGTGCACGCCCACATGATAGGACATAATGGATGGATTAGAGGGAATGATTGGAGTGAATGGAGTCGAAGGATGGAGTAAACAGAGTGAATAGACACAGTAAACAGAATGTCAGAGTTGATCGAACAGAGAAAATAAAGGAGTAAATGGAGTGGATTTAATGGATAGAGTGACTAAAACGGATAGACTGAATGCAACAGATGGAACGGACTGAGCGGATGGAGTGGACGGAACGGATGGAGTGGACGGAACGGATGGAGCCAACACCTGTTCTCCATGACGTTGCCATATATCTATATCCCCTATATATGCTATCTACCTGTATCGCCATATATATCTGTATCCCATATATACCTGTATCCATCCTGTCGCTATATATCTGTATGTCACTATGTACGTCCCCACTGTCCTGCTCACGTGCCAGGTCTCAGGCGCTTATACTGATAAGTCATAAACAAATGGGTATTCTCCCTGCTTTTTTTCTATCGGGGGACCAATATCTGTTTGGGAGAAATTCAGAGATCCATACACATATGAAGATATTGGTTAACCCTCTCTCCAGCTTATACTGATAACCACCATATCAAACACTATGCCTACGCTCTACTATACACCATCATTCAACCAGAACACAGCTATACCCCTGTTAATTTGGCCTAGCTGTTCACATATGAACATGACTCCATGATCACCTCATCAACCTAATAAAACACAGCTAGCTGAGCACATTCCGGCTAGCTGTTCGCATAGGCGTCCCTCAGGCCTAACGCATCCAGAACCCAGTCTAGGTGTCCACCCATCAGACTGAACACATCCAACTGATTTCCTCAGCACCACACCTATTGCTAGGAAGCAGCTAGGACCAACAACTACACCAGCTGCACACATATCCGGTGCACCCACGCACCGTGCAACACTCTCCCTCTCTACTGACTTGAACTACGGTTCCCGAGGGTGTTCAACCTACCAGCGCTTTGAGGTCATACCAATGATACATACGGCGCTATAGAAATGCCAAGTAACATAACATAATATAACATAACAGTATGCAATATGCATTGGCACCCCGAAAAATCATAAACTGCATAAGTGGTACCCAGAAAGCTTCCGTCAAGTAAAAAGAGTGATACGCGATACACAGATGCACACAGATATTCACAAATTGCATACCCGAAACACTGTATGCCTCAGAAAGTACACAAAAACATGCACATATGTGCAGAGGCAAACACCCCCCAAAGCAAAATTAGTACGCAATATCTGAAGGTAATAGTTTTGTAGCAAAATACACATACGACTTCATAACTTTTCCGGATCGTAACTTTCACACGCACAGCTAGTGATGCGTGTCGCTTGACATATATTACAGCATCATTGTCATGAGCCATGTAGGTGTGTGGCGTAGGTGCAGCATCACTGCATGCAAGATGTAACTTACGACTTAAGGGCCTTTACTCTGCTATCGGCTGCTGCGGATGCAAGATGCACACCACTGTTCCTCCTGCCTAAACTGCTGCTGAGTCTGCCTCCTCTGGCCCTGCTTTGCCTGATTCAGTCCTAGAGTGTTGCTGCCTACTCGAGAGTGAGTGTCTGTCCGCAACCTGTGCTGTCTTGATGTGCCAGCTGCCCTACATTTGCCTGTTCTCCTGTGTTGGCTCTGCAACCACCTCCTCTGTACTTTCTGGGACTTCCACATTTGCCAACAGCACCGTAGCTCCATAACACCTACCCAGGACCCAGGACGCCCATACCTGCCTCGGGTGTGCTATGCCTGCCCCATCCACATCATCTGGGTAGGGCAGAACCCCATGTTGAAGCAGAGGACCGCCAACTTCAGCAATACTGAACTTGGAATCTTGGTGGATCAGGTCCTGTGCTCCAATGACACCCTCTAAAACCTAGCTACACAGCTGGGCACCAACACAAGGCAACAGATCTGGGATGACATCACAGCTGCCATCAACACAGAGGTGGTGGCAGTCTGGCCCAGGGAGATGGTCTGGAAGTGTTAGGATAACCTCAAGACCCATATCCATACCAAAGTGCTGGCAGCCCTCACCACGGAACCGACCGTTGATGTGTACTGTGCTGGTTCCCACCGGTTCACCCAGACACAGCTGCAGGTGCTTGAGAGGTTCTATCCGGACCTCCACTCCCAGCTCTTAGCCCAGAAAAGTCATCTGGATGCTGCTGATGAGTCTCTATGTGGGACAATTCTCTAGGGTTTATGCGTGGCATGCATATTTGCATATGCCACATCCTGTTTGTAGATTGTGTGTGTTGAGATGCAGCTAATTGCTGACTCATGCTATTGCAAACTTTTTGTGGCATCAGACAATGTATGCTATGATTTGCATGAGGATTTCTGGATTGTGCATTCATGGCTTGTTGTGCATGTGCAGGTGTGTGAGCATGGAGCAAGTGCTTGGACTTGACCGATGTGGACATGCTATGTTGTGGGCATGTGAGTGACGTGCATGATGTCTGAGTCTATGTGTGGCACAACTGACAGTGCATCAATGCAGGCACATCTGATGATAGTGAGACATTTGTTTTGATGCCAGCGTGTCGGGTTCATGCATTAACGCCTCTAGGACTGGGGTGTGACATATCATTCCACTGGATTTGTAACACAAGTGTATGTGTGTAAAAGCAATAGTAGTATGGGTGGCCAACTGACATGTGCAATTTGGTGTCAGACATGACTGACGCTACATGCTGCTTGCTTGCAGGTTATGCTGTGGCATGTGGACATTGGTGTCTGTGTTAATGTGGGCAGCTGCCCTGGTGCTGTCTCCATGAACATGGCTGCATGTCATCCTTGTGTTGGTTGCTGATTGGTATGGTGGTGTTGCCTGTTGTAGGGGATGTGTTGTTGCGCACTGTTCAATATGTGTTGTTCACATGTGTATGGGTCATGACTGTGATTGAGCATTCACACTACAATCATGCCACATTTTCAATGCAGTTTGCCAGAGCACAAACGTGTGTGCATTGTGTGTGTATGCAAGACATCCATTCATGATGATTACTGATGTCAATGTTTTTGGGGGAATTTTCTACAATTACTGCAGCTCATGAGGAGGGCAGAGGCATCCTGTAGAACAGAAGGGCAGGGACAAAGCCACCAGGTAAAAACACCCCCCCCCCAGCTGCCCTACTAGAGTCTACATCATCTAAGGTTGAGTTGGCTGGGGGAGTGATAGTTCCATTGGGCGAAGCACTGGGGGTATGTCCCAGGAGATTGTTGTGCAGGGGGACTCCTCAGTTGCTGTTTACCAGGGTGCAGGGACGGAGGGGCCATCCAGGGAAGAAGGCATTCTGGAGTCATCCAGGGAGATGGAGGTTGTGGTGGTGGACGAAGATGAACGGCAGATAGTCGGGTGGGGACATCCAGGAGGGTGTTCAGGCTGCACCCCTGGCCCAGGGACAGGAGGATGTGCGGTGCACCATGGAGGGAGCTGACCAACCTCCTGTCGCTGCTCCATCTGATGCAGCAGTGACCACCCTCGTAGATGGCTCCACCCCGTCTGGGCCCGTCTCTGGGGCCACAGCGATCGCCACAGAGATGTTGCATGTCCTGCTGGCTTGGATTGCCACATGGATGGCCGTGATTTGTGATGATGTGAGATGGATTTTTGAGCTCCTCTCACATCATCACCAAACGATGTTTGTCTCAATATCACAGCAGTCACGAGTGCTGTTCTCGGGTGGTCTCTGTGCACTGGCACTTTCAGCTGTCCCCTCCTCCACTGCCTCCTCTGTGCCTCAGTCGTCCTCTGGGGGGCCTTCCTTGCCACTTCCTATCAAGGCCCCTATCCTCAAGTCATACCCACACCGTCCAGTCTGGTGATCAGCACATCCCTTCCTAAGGTGGAAGTCCAAAAAAGTACAGCCGAGGTGGTCGCTGTGCCTGCCCAGGCACAAGCACAGGAACAGGCATCAGTGGGGCAGCTGGCACATCAGGACAGTGCTGGTACTGTACCCCCCATTGTGCAACATCCAGATTCCTCAGGCGCATGCGCAGGGTACACTTGGCCAGGCAGTAGAACTATAGGAGTGTCCAGGGGCAAGCAACACAGGGCCCAACAACATCGGGGAGGCCAGCTACACAGCAAGGTTTGGACAACTGGCAGGAGAAGCGCAGCCGGTTCAGGCATATGGTGTGCATCAGGATGGATTTGAGAACGTAGCTGATGGCGGAGAGGCAGCGGGCTAGGGTGGCACGGGTTGCCAGCGCCAGCACAGAGGTGGTGGAAAGAAAGACACTGAGGCGGGTTGAGATTCTAGAGGAGGCTTGCAGGGATGCGGGAGAGGAGGTGAGGAGAGTGAGGGACCGCCTGCAAGCCATCCAGGACCGGACAATGGCCTGTCTCCAACTGGAGGACAAAGAATGTGAGTCTTCCCTGGAGGACATAATGGCACAGTATTGAGCTTGCTGCCTATGTAAATAGTTGATTGTGTGATTTATTTTTTTTGGTCATTTTTTTTCCTTCAACATTTCCACCTTTCAACATAGAGATTTTTGATAGTGTATTTATTCTTAACACAGTTTCCCATTGTTCATCACACAGTTGTCTCTTTGTTCATGTGGTTTTGTTTTATTTTGCTATGCATTTGTTATGTGACTCTCGCATGGGTGGGGGGTCAAACTGTGGAGGGGTGGCATATGCTCAACAATTATGTATGGTAATGGTGTGGGGGGCTCACAATGCATGGACAACCAACAACACACATCAGCTAACAAACAGTGGGCCTCATTATGAGGCTGGCGGTAGCCGTGCCTGTAACACAGACACGGCTGCCATAGGTATCTATTTTTTTCCGGCACCCGGGGAATGGGAAATTACCGGGTACTGCCGAGTTTGGCAGACCCGGCAATTGCCCATTTGTGGGTGCCGGTAATAAGGGACTCCCCATCTCTATTCGGCCCCATAGGGCTGAATGGGAATGGGGAGGGTGGTATCACCGGTACTGTTAATAATGGTACCGCTGCTACCATCCTGTTCTGCTCGCGGGTGCCGGTACGGACACCAGGTCAGACCTTGTAGCTGCAAGGGCACCCGCGAGCAGAACTCCTAGTATGGCAGTACAGTAGCAACGGTGCCGGTAGCGATACCGGCACCTTTGTTTCCTTACCCCCAGCCTCGTAATGAGGCCCAGTGTGTGGTCTCTTGTCATGTAGCACCTCTGCCACTGTATTGCTTCTTTATCGTATGTGGGTTTGGTTAAATGTGGCTGTACACATCATACATCTGCTTGGCTCGCACACTTCAGAATTTATTTGCATCACATGCCTGTTCAAAGTATTTTAGTTGCAGGTTCTTAGAATGCTGTGCTTCCTGACCTCAGTCTCTTGATTCATTGCATGTTGTTTGCTATTAAGCACTGACATCACGTGACTCTGTCCTGTAAGTGATGTCTTGGACTAGTGTCCTCCTAGGTCATTCACTTACAGCAGTTTGAGGCAATTGCAATTACACATGTGCACAATGATATGTCACACTGTATCACATTGCTTTACTCTGCAACATGTACATGGTGGTTTCACTGTGTAGTTGCTGCTATATTCAGCTGTCCTGTTGTGTGCCACTGGTTGTGATTTACCAGGGAGTCCTGTGATGAGCTAAACACCTTCATTCTGCATCAGTGAACCTAGTTGCTTGGAATATGGGTGGGTATGTGGCCAGTGTGCTTCATGTTGGTGGCAGGACAGTAGAATTGAGGTAAGTTGGTGTGCAATATTACACTGTTAGGGGGGTGATGTGGCAGAGCCAGGCTGGGTTGGTGTCAGGGGTGGGGGGTCTGGTGGGGGGGTGTGGACTGGAAGGGGCTGGCTGGGGTGGTGGTGGAGGTGAAGGGGGCTGGTGCAGGGTCTGAGGGCTACCTGGGGTAGTGTCAGAAGTGAGGGGGGCTGGTGATGTGCCAGCTACCTGGGGAAGTGGCAGAGGTGGGGGGGTCTGGTCAGTGGTGTGTGGACTGGAGGGGACTGCTTAGGGGAGATTCAGAGATGAGGACAGCTGGTGGGTTCTGTGTGGACTAGAAGGGGGTGGCTTTGGTAGTGCCAGAGGTGAGGGGGGCTGGCGGGTGGTTTGTGGACTGGAGGGGGCTGCCTGGGGTGGTGGCAGAGGTGTGGGGGGCTGGAGGTTGTTGTCAGGACTTGAAGGGACTCCCTGGGGTAGTGTCGGAGGTGAGGGGGGCTAGTGGGTGGTGTGAGGGCTACCTGGGGTAGTATCAGAGGTGAGGGCAGATGGTGGGTGGTGTGAGGCCTGCCTGGGGTAGTGTTGGAGGTGAGGGGGGGCTGGTGGGTGGTGTGTGGATTGGAGTGGGCAGCCTGGGGTAGTGGCAGAGGTGATGGGGGCTGGTGGGTGCTGCGTAGACTCAAGGGGGCTGCATGGGGTAGTGGCAGAGGTGAGGGGCACTGGTGGGTGGTTTCAGGACTAGAGGGCGCTGCCTTGGATAGTGGCAGAGGTCAGAGCAGCTGGTGGGTGGTGTGAGGGCTGCCTGGGGTAGTGGCAGAGGTGAGGGGGGCTAGTGGGTGGTGTCTGCACCTCAGGGGGCTGATATGCAGTCGTGCTATGTGCCAGCACTTTGTGTGCAGTCGGAGTAGAGGGGATGTTCGCAGGGGTGCAGCCATTAGTTATGTGGGACCTCGTGCAGAGTAGCTGGGGTTCAGCCGTTACTTCCATGGAACCTCGTGGAGGGTAGCTGGGATGCAACCCTTACTTAGGTGGGACCTCTCGCAGAGTAGCTAGGGTGCAGCCCTTACTTACATGGAACCTCGCCCAGATTAGCTGGGTTGCAGTCATTATTTACGTGGTTCCTCGGGCAGATTAGCTGGGGTGCAACTGTTACTTACGTGGGACCTCGTGCAGAGTAGCTGGAGTGCAACCGTTACTTAGGTGTAACCTCGAGCAGATTAGCTGGGGTGCAACCATTTCTTAAGTGGGACCTCACACATAGTAGCTGGGGTGCAACCGTTACTTAGGTGTAACCTCGAGCAGATTAGCTGGGGTGCAACCATTTCTTAAGTGGAACCATGCACAGAGTAGCTGGGGTGTAGCCGTTACTTACGTGGAACCTCACGCAGAGTAGCTGTGGTGCAGCCATTACTTACGTGGAACCTCACACAGATTAGCTGGGCTATAGCCATTACTTGCATGATTCCTCACGCAGATTAGCTAGGTTGCAGCCGTTGTTTACATGTAATCTCGTGCAGGTGGACACAGAGCTTTGCGGCTAGGTTGGTCTTTGGCTATGTTTTTGGTTTTCATGGGGGTGTGTTGTGGCCATTCCGCACGCAGCTAGATTCCCTTTGCATGTCTGCTAGAAATGCCCATTTGGATCCATGTATACATGTACATGGAGCACGCAGATTTACTGATGCGCGCAGGCTCACGCAGTGTTGTTCTCGGCGTGTGGCCCTTGCAGGATTAATGCGCTCTTTTCCATGAAGCAATCCCTTAATGTATTCCCCTAGGAAACCCTACCAAGCATGTCCAAGTCCAGAAATGCAAAAGAGAGGGGGCTCTGGGAAACTCTCTACCAGCACGAACATAGCCCATTGACTTGTTCTTGGGTGGATGGCCCCTGGGAGAGTCACAACCAAGTCTTCACCTTTGAAAGGCACCCGCTCGCAGAACTCGTAGTTTGCCGGTACGGAAACAACGGTACCAGCAACCTGAACAAACTACAGGTGCTTCAAAATAATGCCATCAGAGCCGCCCTCAGTATCCCACGAAACGGCCACATCTCCAGCATCAGACAAGATGCTCACTGGCTCCCGGTACGAGACAGAATCACTCTCAGATCCCTCGTCATCGTCCATAAATGCCGCTCCAATGATGCACCAAAATACCTGGCAGACAAGTTCCACAATCACACCTCAACTAGACCAACTAGAACGCCATACTCACATTGCCTTTCCGTTCCTAAATTCTCCCTAAAAAAAGCAGGTGGCGCCAGCTTCCCGGTCCTGGCCGCCAAACTATGGAACGCTTTGCCACCAAACCTTAGAGCAGAACCCTCATTTTGGACTTTTAGAGCCAAAACAAAAACATGGCTTTCCAACAAAAACGCTGCTTAATGTACTTCCTCTCCGCATGTCTCTGTTGACCACCTGTAACCCGGTCTGCTACACCTATTGTTGTTTTATCACAGTCTGTATTGTATATTTTTACCATGTTGTAACTGTTTCTAAGTCTCCGGCGCCCAGTTACCCCAGGGTTCGGCGCGCGGTACAAATAAATAAACTAAACTAAAAAAAAAAAACTAAACTAAGCTTACCGGTACCGTTGTTTCCGGACCGGCAAACTTGTATTGAGGCACATAGAATGCTGCACTGAACCCTGCCTCAATCTACTTGGAGTTCATCCTCTCCCTACCTATCCCAGTTTCTCTGCTACCACTACACCCTACTTGTAACCCCTTAAAGGTGTCCTCTTTATACATTTTTGCCCTCATTATGAGACCGGCGGTAGCTGTGCCGGGAAAACCGGCATGGCTGCGGCGGTATCATTTTTTTTCTGGCACCCGGAAATGGGCAATTACAGGGCCATTACGGCCTCGCCGGACCCAGTAATTGCCTATTCCCGGGCGCCGGAAAAAATGACTCCCCATTCCCATTTGAGTTTCATTGGACTGAATGGGAATGGGGAGGCCGGATGCACCAGCACCATTCGTGCATCTGACATGGTCTTGTAAATTGCCGATACAGTAACAACAGTACTGGCAAGCTTACCGGTACTGTTGTTACTGTACCAGCAGACTTATAATGAGGCCCATTGTGTGGTTTTTAAATTCAATACATGCATACATCCAGAACATGTGATTATACTATGAGGTAAAAGGTGTTGAAACCTACGGTATTCATTTTTTTTAATTGCAGCAACAGATGTACTTGCATTATGTTATTGACTCGTAGACCTGCCTTTCATTGCGATATCTCAATCTAGGGGGCATCTCAATCACTGGATTCGCCATAGATCTGCAGTGAACCCTATGGCTCCCATGTCCACATACCTGGTAAAATTGGATTAAGATAATGAGTAGATTTTGGAGGACCTAATGGTGCAGACTCAGAATGTGAAGGGTTCTGTAAAGGTGAGCATAGTCTGCTTCAGATTGGACTCACAATGAGAATAAGAGCAATTGTTATCCATTATTTATTGTGCATTCATTTTTGCAGAAGATTTGTTTTTAGAAAAAAGCTATATTTGATTTCTTTGTTGTTTCTTTTGATACCCACTAACACGTAAGACAGGAAAACATCCCAAAACATTTTGTGGCTTAAAAGAGATATGAGGTTTATCATACATTGAAAATATGATAATGCATTGGAATAAAATGAAATTAAACTGAGAGGAGATTGCCTTTTAAGGAAAGCAAGTATGTGCTCTTAGGAAGTCTGGTGCATTTTCTCATTGTCTTGGGATGGATTCAACACAATTAACATTAGGGTTTCCCCTATTGGTACCCTATAGAGGTCTTAATAGATATGCACTAGCGCAGCGGAGTCTTTCCATTATGAATGATACATGTGGCACCAACAAGGATCAATGTGCAGTATGGATGGCACTTGTTACGAGAATGCCATTACATTTCTCAATGATTGGGACTGGAATTGGCACCCCCACTTTAGTCCATTACCATGTGTGTTCTTAGAGACTGGTAATGAAATGTGTGCTATAGACTTCATATAACAATCACCTGTATTCACTATGGGCGAGCCTGGATTGGAAGCTTGCTTCTTTATAAAGAGTAATTTTAGTACCCCCAAAAGGTTTCCTTGTAAGAGGCCATTGGCACTGATTTGGAAATAGGGACCACTCTGACTCTGTGTAAGGTGAAGGAAATCATTACCAAACATTTGGCAAATAGCTATTGCTCAGAGGAAGATATTGTAAAAAAAAAACTAAAAAAAAACATCTGAGTAAAAACAGCAATTATGAGAACAGATTGGGCCCACACAATAGATGAAATGCGTATTTATTCAATAGCTAAATCATTCCCAGCCCTTGATAAACCCAAGGAATGTTTACCAGCCTATCTAAAGTGATTCCCAAATCCTTGCTGGAGGCTGGAATGTTTGAGATTTTCCTCGATTTTGGTGCCAACGGGTGAGTTTTAGCAGCGCATAACAAGGAGCCATATAAAAAAAGATAGTTGTAAGTTGTGTGGGGAAACATTAAGACAGAATTTAAAACATATTAGGATTGAATGTCGTGCAGCCCAGGCTCAGAGAGGTAATTGTGTTTTGTTGAAAAGAAGGATTGCTAAACATATGCTCACGTGTGACGCCGCTTACAGGAGGAACGTCACTGGAGGACTGTGAAGACTGATCAGCTGTGACAATGATTATTGACTATGCAAACTATATTAACAGAACTGGTGGTCGACATCATACCATGGTGCGTCAAAGGGGGGGTTGGGGTTGGGCAAAGTGCTGGTTGTATGATGTTACGAAAATTAATAAAAACAAAGTAAAAAAAAAAAGAAGGGTTGCTAAAGACGGAGGACTTCTGGAGCGAATGACCTTGAGACATGAAACGTACCTTTTAATTGACGTTTTGAGAATGCTGAATGATCTAGGCTTTATTAATCTATGAACTATTGATTCATAGAATGGAGTGTGGCCCAGATGCTTAAGACTGTGTCCCAATAATTAATTGATGTTTCCTTCTAAATGCTGAATTGGTTCTGTTGTCAATGTTGAATTGGCTTTCTTTTTTGTAAATATGTTATCGTTTTTATTCATTAATAATATTTTTATGGTAAAACTTGAATAATTGACTAAACCGCATTATTTTAAAAAAAAATCTGCTTTCTTCTACATTAATTTTTATTTAATGTGTCTTTGTCTTCTAACCCAAGGATTAACCTAAAGCACATTTTTCATTTCAACCATTTTAAAATAAGTTCCTTTTCCTTTAGTGGTTGTTTTTGGTGAATATATATTTTGTTAAAAATAGTCATAATGTAATAATTCACAAGTGAGCTATTTGCTCATCTTGGCATTTAAAAGAATAAAATACAAATATTTTATTTACATGTTGAAGAACAAGTAATAAACAGAGTAAATTCAATGCAATGCTCTCCAATAATACAGAATTCATATTAGGTGAAATTCAGCTGATCCATATATTATAAATAAAAACCAATCAAAACAAACAGACAAACAAAACTAACATACACAACTGACAGAAAGAAGAAAAGAAAAAGAGAAGAAAATGAAAAAATATAATAACAATATACATATATTCACTGAAAAAACTTTGTTAAAGGGACACTATGGTTAAGTTGCACTAATACAACCCTATCAAATTCAGTGAAAAAACTTTGTTAAAGGGACTTTATGGTTACGTTGCACTAATAAAAACCTAACAAATTCTGTGGAAAAACTTTGCTAAAGGGATATTAGGATTACAAGTAAAATCGAAACAAAAATAACTGAAATTCGCCAGTTATACTAAGGTAAACAACCATAACTCGCGGCACCACCTGTTATGCTCACCTTGTCTCTGCGGGGACGTCAGGCGCTGATGAGTGGAGTGTCTGCTTCCCTGGCTTGAGGCGCTGCATGGTTTCTTTTCCCTGGACTGGCCTTGGGTCAACTCCTACGACAGGAGAAAGGGCGGTGAGTGAGACTGTCTGTGCCTGCTACCTGTGACCCCGGCCCTGCTCCTTCCACGCAGGTTCCTCACTCCGGGGTGCTCTCACCTTGTGTGTTTGGTTGGTGGGCTATCCTTCCTGCTTAGTCTCAGCAGGAGCACAGTGCCCTGTAGGATCCAGTTACTTCACTGACCCTTGAAGTCGAGTGGCAACCCAGTACTCTTGTAGTCACAACTCATGTTGCTTGTGTTTCTCTGCTCGTTATTGTCTGTATTAATCAGTTGTATTGTATTGTGGTCTGTATCCAGTTATCTGTGTTGACCTTTGCTGTGTACCGCAGTCTGTGCTTGTTTCACTGTTTTGGCTCGTGTCGCTGTTGTGGCACTAAGCCCTCCTCGGTGTGCGTTGGTTTGGTGCAACACGTGTGAGCGGCTGAGCCAGTGGGTCAGGGCGGCCTGCCTTGTGTATAGGGTCCCAGCGCAAGCTCAGGTACGGTTTGCGTGATCTAACCTGTTCTTTCTTTCTCTTTTTCAAGTGCCAGTGAGCCGGCATGATGAATGAGTCCGATCGATGGTGATGGAAGCGGTGAGTAATGTGCTGCGTTGACATGGCATGATAAATGAGCTCAGCGATTAACCTTGTTTTCCTTCTCTTGCTTCTGCAGGCGCCGGTGACTGGTAAAAGCAGGAGTCCTCGTTAAAAGACCGGGACATTGCTGGAGGCACAGGAAAGTCTGAGCAGGTGAGTATGCGAGGTCCAATGGTCTCCGGCTTTTCTTTGCAAGTTTGTGGAAGATTGCTGGCAGGAGTTCCTCAGAGGGCGTTACGCTGCTAACTGCAGAATAACGCAAAGCATGCCTTAGGGCTTGGTGGGGCTTATATAGCCAACCACGCCCTGCCACTCCCATTGTGCAACTAATTCCAGAAGCTCTCTGTCACACCCATGATTGCAGACTAATACAAAAGCTAATGGCTTAGAGCCACGCCCATAGCTGCAGATTAGGACAGAAGTCAATTACTCAGTGGCAGACCGACAATACCTGTGTTTTCCGTGAGGTTAGCTCCATGAGGCTGGTGCCAGAGGCGCCAAGACTGGGTCCAGGTGGCCCTCCTTTGAGGCTTGATCCAGTCGGGGCCCTTAAAGTGCCCCAATGTTCCCACTGCTGCTGAGCTGAGGCGATCTGGGCTGCCTATCATGACAGTACTCCCTCCCAAGGCCCATTTCAAGGGTGGTTCTTTCCCTGGTCCTGGATAGGTCAGGTGATTGCAATTAAATCGCTTCAACAACCGTGGAGAATGGACTTCGTCGCTGGGTTCCCATGTTCTATCCTGGGATCCTTATCCTTTCCAGTCCACGAGGTAGTAAAATGTGGACTTTGTCACCTGGGAGCCCATGATGTCCTTGACCTCGAATTCAGGTTCGCCATCCACAACCACCGTAGCTGGTGATGGTGTAATCCTTGTCCCTGGCGGGACCAGCTTTAGAAGTGAAACATGGAACACCAGGTGGATGTGCATGTTGGAAGGTAGATATAGTTTCATAGCAACAGGATTGATGATGGCCTTGATGGTATACGAAATTCAATGTAGAGCACCTGGCAGAGCCCTGAAAAACCCAGGAGGGAATTGTTAGATAAACTAGACCAAAATTTCAGGGTGAGAGGTCAGACACAATTCCAAACTAATGCAGGAAAAAACAGTTAGTCATACTGCAATCCTTTTTTACAAAGTGCATTTTAATAGCATCTGTATAGTGTTATTGGGGATAGAGCACCCAGGAGGTATTATGACACAACAATACAAATGAGTATGGTCCAGTGAAAACAACTGGATCTCAATGTGATACAACAAAGGGTGTACTGCTATTTTTGTTAAATCATAACAGTCATGCAGTTACAGTAATAAAACATAAACCCATATTCATGGACATGTATACAAAAGACACATAAACAATGCTTCCAATGTGCCCTGTTGACTGGTAATATCGTCAACACAACAGTGTTTCGGCCTAAAGAAGCTGTGCAATGCAGCTATGTGAGCAGGCCTTCATCAGGACGTGTGGTAACCTTAGAGGGAGTCCTGGAGTCTCTATCTATGGACAAACAAATAGGGAATTGTCAATGGAACAGTGACCTCATGTTAAAATGAAAATTCAAAAAAGCTCCCAAGGGGATGCTAAAGTAGAACGGGGTGGAGGAGACTCCTTGGTATAGGAGTCTAAAATCTTACCAAAGATTTATCCAGTGCTGGGGTACGCGAGATAATCCATCATAAATATAGATATCTGTAGGGCACTGAGTGCGTCGTGGAGGGACAGAGCTTGTACCTGTAACGACATATTCAGGAATCTGTAAGACTATTATACAGTCCGTGTAGCCTCATATGGGCAGAATGGAAAACATGCGGGAGTCTTACCTCAAAGGGTAAGACGGAAAACCTCTGCGAATGTAGGTGGAAAAACACTCTGAATAATGGTTCCTCAGCCCAGAATGTCCGGAAGTGGCAAAACTGTGTGAGAGAGCACATGAAGGTAAAAGTAAGGACACGTGTGCTACCGTAAACGGTAGGCTCAAATATTGAGGTGCACTGAAGTGTGCTTAAAGGTTTCAGTGCCAGCCTGTAGAGGCAGAGCTGTATGTCACCGCAAATGCGCGAGCGCATAGTGAATTACTTACAGTTGTATATACGGGTCTGGGACGAGCAGAGTAGCGAGGCGTCGCAGGACGCGAGTGCTGTGGAATGAAAACGTCTCCAAGGAAACAGTGAGTAATAAAAACCCATGTGCCGTTCCTATTGGTTAAAGGTGGCGCTCCCTAGTGGACACTTGATCCCCAAATGGACCAATCAAAATGTGACACGGAGGCTCTGGAGAACGTGTGCGTAGACCGTGTCCGATGTAGAAGTATAGGGGCGTGCCAACGAAAAACGAAAGCTCTGTGATGAGTGTCTCCAGTGGTGATGACACCTGGGCAATTAAAGCCGCACCAATTGTGTGGAGGCTGGACCCAGAACAGTGTTGCACGAAGTTCAACATACACAAGCACAAGTTACGTAGAAAAAATGCTTAACCAAACGGGTCCAATGACACAACAAGTTGAATTCAGTGCTAGAGCAGAAAACATTGTACATAGATATTAGACGTGCAGCCATTGAAGTTATTAGGTGTTGTCGTCATTGCATTAGATGGGTGTACTCATAAAGCAGACATTATTCTGATCGAACATGAATGATATATATGCACACAAATGTTGGAGCAGAGAAACATTATTCTATGGTGTTAAACATACAACAACCAAAAGGGGGTTGATTTTGATTTTATGGTGCAGTCATTGTGTTGAATAGGTATGTTCAAAGAGCACCAATCAAATAAGTCATTCTCACCGGCCAGACAAAGCATATGCATGGATTATCTAATTAGAACTAACATATTGGCCATGGATTTACTGGTTGTAGAAATGTTTCCACTCCACAGAAATGTTCAACCCTGATTTAACTGTGTCAAGTTGATGGACTAGTTGTTGTTCTAGCCAAGAATTATTTGATTGGTGCTCCTTGAACATACCTATTCAACACAATGACTGCACCATAAAATCAAAATCAACCCCCTTTTGGTTGTTGTATGTTTAACACCATAGAATAATGTTTCTCTGCTCCAACAGCCTTTCAGTCAGATGAATTGGGCTATCTTTGAGAACAGGTCTACCACTACTAGAATGGTGTTGTAGCCCTTGTGGGGAGGCAGGTCCGTGATAAAGTTGAGTGACAGCGTGTGCCAGGGTGTAGGCGGTATAGCCAGAGGACGAAGTAGACCCCCAGGTCTTTGTTTTTGGATTTGTTCTGTTCACAGATCCCGCAAGTTAACATGTATTGGGCCACATCCCTCCACCAGGTTGGCCACCAGTAGTTCTTCTTAAATTTGGGCATCATCTTGGCGGTTCCCTGATGTCCCTCTATTAGTGATTCATGGTAGCTGCCGATGACTTGCTGTTGCAGCCTTTTGCTTGGGATGTAGAGATGTTCCTGCTAATAAGGTAGCCCTTCCGTGATCGTATTATTTTGTCCTTTTGCAACCCAGGCTTGTTGGCTTCCTGGTTCATAAAACGTTGAACTTTGGCTTGCAGGTCATCCAGAGGTCAAGCAGCGACAAGAGAGCCTAGGATCCTTTCTTCTGGGATGATGGCTATGGGGGCTGGTGTTGCGTATGCATCTTCTCCTTCACCCATGCGGGACAGCGCGTCTGCTTTTCCATTGCACACCCCTGGCCAATACATGATCCCGTAGTCGTATTCCACTAAAAAGAGGGCCAAGCGGAGCTGGCGAGAATACTGTGCTTTGGCTGATTTCAAGAACTGCAGATTGCGATGGTCTGTTATCACTGTGACCGTGTGCCTGGCTCCTAGGAGTTAATGTCTCCATGCCTTGAACGCCGCTTTGATGGCCAGGAGTTACTTGTCGGTGATTGCATAGTTTAGTTTTGGTGCTGAGAACTTGAGTGACCAGAATGCTACCGGGTGCATCTGGCCAGTATCCAGGTTTCTATGGGAGAGGATTGCCCCCATGGCGACGATGTAGGCGTCAGTTTCTAACAAATACGGGAGATCGGGCCGAGGGTGTTGCAGGACTGGGGCTGTGTAAACTTCCGCTTCAGCTCATGGAAGGCCTCTTCTGATTTTGTGGACCAACTAAAGTGTTTGTTCTTACGGAGTAGCGAGGTAATCGGATGGACGATCTGAGAAAACCCTGGAATGAACCGGCGGTAGAAGTTCGCGAAACCGAGGATGCTCTGCACTCCTTTCACAGATGTTGGTGATGGCCAGTTTAGAATGGCGTCCACTTTGCGGGTGTCCATTTGAATGCCACGAAGGGTGAGGATGAAACCCAAAAACTCGACTTCGGTGACGTGGAAGGAGCATTTTTCTAGCTTGGCGTGCAGATGGTGCTGCCAGAGTTTTTGGAGGACCGCTCGGACATGGGCGACATGGTCTTGCCTTGAAGTTGAGTAGATCATAATATTGTTGATGTATAATAAAACGCAGACATCCCACAACTCCCGGAGCACATCGTTCATAAAGAACTGAAACGCTGCCTGGGCGTTGCATAGCCCAAACGGCATGACCTGGTACTCGTACCTACAATACTTTGTATGGAAGGCAGTCTTACATTTGTCTCCCTTTTTAACCCATACCAGGTGGTAGGCCCCTCTAAGGTCTAGCTTGGTGTAGATCTGGGCATCCTTGACTTGGTCTAAGAGTTCTGGGATGAGTGGCAAGGGGTATCGGTTCTTTACCTTGATCTGGTTCAGGGACCTGTAATCTATGCAGGTCCTCAGGTCTCCTTCCTTTTTAGGCACAAAAAAAAGGGGCGAGGGTGCGGGTGACTTGGATGGTCGGATGAAGCCGTTTGCCAGGTACTGGTCCAGGTAGGTCTTTAGGTGTTTGTTTTCTTGTTCTGTTAGGGCATAAATCCAGCTACAAGGAATCTGGGCCCCAGGTATAAGGTTGATTTGGCAGTTGTAGGGCTGGTGTGGAGGAAGCGTGTTTGCTTGTTCCTTCTGGAAGACATCCTGATAGTCTAGATACTCTGGTGGCAGTTTCCCTATCATATCAGGCGTTGCTCTTCAGGAGGGAATTCACCTGTCCACCCGAGGGGGCCTTTTCTTCATAGCAAGTATCTGCGCAGTCATCAGATAAAGTTAACACTCTTAAGCACCAGTCGATTTGAGGATTTTGGGCCTCCAGCCAGGGTATTCCCAAGATCATCTGGAATTACAGAGCGATGATGAGATCAAAGATGATATTCTCCCGGTGACCATCCTGGCAAAGAAGAGTCACTTCTTCCGTGCAGCGTGTTACAGGACCCGAGGATAATTGGGTGCCCTCGACTGCCGTGATGTTTTCCTTTGCCAATTTCTCCTGGAGGGGTAGACCCATCCTTTCTGCCAAGTCCTGAACCAGGTAATTGCCAATTACGTCGCTGTCCACGTACACATCCATGGTGTGTATTTTGGAGGTCTGGTCGTGGCTTATCAGATGACTGGCATGACTAGGTGTGAGGTCTGAGGTAATTCCTTCTCCTTGCTCGACAAGTGGACCCCTATGCTTGCCGGCCATTGGAGTTTCCCGAATCGGGTTCTATGTCTTTGTCTGTGGCCCCCACTGTCTTTCTGGGTGGTTTCACTGGGCACTCACAAAGAACATGGCCTGGCTTGCTGCAGTACAGGCATAGTTGCTGATGCCTTCTCTTTCTCATTCAGCTTTGGCAAGAGGGCTCTGCAAGCCTCCAATTTAGATTGGTTCGGGATGGGCCTTGGGTTGCCGAGGTTGAGCTTCTTTGAGTCGCACATGCACAATTCATCCGTCTGACCGGGTTTGATCGTTCTTCCAATCCTGTAGCCTGTGGTCTAGTTGCACTGACAAGTCGATGTATTCTGAACACCTTTCGGGGGGGTTCATTACCTGAACCAACACGTCCTTTAACTCCCCTCTCAAGCCCCGGTAGAAGAGCGTGGTCCTTTTTTCTTATGGCCAATTAGTTTGAGCCACGAGCCTGTTGAAGGTGGCGATGTACGTTAATAGATCCTGGTTACTTTGTCAGAGGGACAGCAGCTCGTTTTCCAAGGCTTGACCTCTGGTGTGATGGGCAAATAGCTTCTCAAGCTTGTGTTCAAAACCCCTGAAATCACAAAGCAATGGATCATCACGGTTGACCGAGGGAATCAACCAATCTGCAGCACTGCCTCACAGATAAGAGAGCAAAAACGTGACTCTTGACTTGTCATTTGGGAAGGCTCCTGGTATGCACAGGAAGTGCAAACGACACTGATTCATGATTATTGCATATTTGTTGGTATCGCCTGTATAGCGTTTGGGCGGGGCTAGGGCTACAGCTCCAGGGAGGACAACCTGCACAAGCGTGGGCTGTGGAGGTGCGGCAGACAGAGCAGTTCCAGGCAGCGGGCTTTGCCCTGCCTGCGTTTGTAGTAACTGCTGGACTAGATCTTCCATGCAATCATGGTTTACAATGAGTTCTCTTCTCAGGGCATTGGTTTCCTGTCGGGCGGCGTGCACCTTGGCATGCAACTCCCCCAATAAATGGGCTAATTAGCTGGTGGAGTCTGAGGCTTCCATGACTCCCAGGCAGAGGTTTGGGAGAGGCTTTGAGTTCTGTTAGGCTCACCTTGTCTCTGCGGGGACATCGGGCACTGATATGTGGAGTGTCTGCTTCCCTGGATTGAGGCGCTGCACCGTTTCTGTTCCCTGGACTGGCCTTGGGTCAGTTCCTATGACAGAGGAAATGTTGGTGAGTGAGACTGTCTGTGCCTGCCACCCGTGACCCCCACCCTGCTCCTTCCATGTGGGTTCCCCACTCCGGAGCGCTCTCAGCTTGTGCATTAGGTGGGTGGGCTCTCCTTCCTACTGAGTCTCAGCAGGGGCGCAGTGTCCTGTAGGATCCAGTTTCTTCACTGTCCCTTGAAGTCGAGTGGCAACCCAGTATTCCTGTGGCCGCAACTCGTGTTGCTTGTGTTGCTCTGCTTGTTATTGTCTGTGTTAATCCGTTCTATTGGATTGTTGTCTGTGCCCAGCTATCTGTGTTGTCCTTTGCTGTGTACCGCAGTCCGTGCTCGTTTCACTGTTGTTGCTTGTGTTGCTGTTGTGGCACTAAGCCCTCCTCTGTGTGCGTTGGTTTGGTGCAATGTGTGTGAGCGACTGAGCCAGTGGGTCACGGTGGCCTGCCTTGTGTCTATGCGGCCAGCACAAGCTCATGTGCAGTTTGCGTGATCTAACCTGTTCTTTCTTTCTCTTTTCCAAGTGTGAGTGAGCAGGGCGCGATGAATGAGCTCAGCGATTAACCTTGTATTCCTTCTCTTGCTTCTGCAGGTGCCGGTGACCGGTAAAAGCTGGAGTCCTCGTCGAAAGACCGGGTCATTGCTGGAGGCACAGGGAAGTCCGAGCAGGTGAGTTTGCGAGGTCCAATGGTCTCCGGCTTTTCTTTGCAAGTTTGTGGAAGATTGCTGGCAGGAGTTCCTCAGAGAGCGTTACGCTGCTAACTGCAGAATAACGCAAAGCATGCCTTAGGGCTTGGATGGGGCTTATATAGCCAACCACACCCTGCCACTCCCATTGTGCAACTAATTGCAGAAGCTCTCTGTCACACCCATGATTGCTGACTAATACAAAAGCTAATGGCTTAGAGCCACGACCCTAGCTGCAGATTAGAACAGAAGTCAATTACTCAGTGGCAGACCGAAAATACCTGTGTTTTCCGTGAGGTTAGCTCCATGAGCCTGGTGCCAGAGGCACCAGGACTGGGTCCAGGTGGCCCTCCTTTGAGGATCGATCCAGTCAGGGCCCTTAAAGTGCCCCAATGTTCCCACTGCTGCAGAGCTGAGGCGATATGGTCTGCTCATTGTGACACCACTGTGCACTGCTAAGACTAACACCCAGGACATCAAGTATGACATCAAACATGTCATTGATGACATCACTGATGACATCAGAAATCTGGCCCACTTGGTTTTGGTCATTGACATGTTAAAACCGACCGGTTTTCTTCACTGACAATAAGAATTCTTAAATGGAAATTTGCTATATATGTAGAAGATGTTAACCTTCTTGTATATTGTAGAAGTACTTTCCTTAGGGTTTGGTGTCAGCTCGTGGTGCACTGATATGGCCAATAAGCAGGTCGTAAACACACAATGGGCCTCATTACGACCCTGGCGGTAAGGGGTTAGCGCCAGCGTTAGCTGCGCCGACCCCTTACCGCCAATCACGAGTTCCCTTTCCGCCATGGCGGATTTTACACCTGCTTCTAGCGGGTGTAAAAAACCATGGCGGTAAGGGAACTTGATGTTAATTACGCCACCGTAATTTACGGTGGCGTAATTAACGCCTTCCCCACTCCCATTATGCCCTATGGGGCAAAAATGGGAATGGGGAAGGGTAAATGGGGATTGGGGACTTACCGCCCCGCCGACCTCGGAATGGGGCGGTAAGTCCGCCAACCACCATGGCGTAAACGTAGTTTACGCCATGGTGGTAAAGTCACGGCCCAGGCGGTAACTTACCGCCTGGGTCGTAATGAGGCCCAATTAATTTGTGTACTTGATGATGAACTGTAATGTTATTGAAATTTTGTATTGATGCTGTTTCTGTAGTTTGCCTTTATGTGCCTCTAATAAGTATGTATTGTGGGTCTTTATATGTATCGTTTGCACTAACACATGTATGTAGTAAGTTTTGATTTATTACCTATGTATTCCGTGCTTAACATTACTGAAAACTCTCCAAGGATATCTTTCATTATTTTACAAGGCAAAATTACCAGAATAAAAATATTCTACTTCTACAGTCTATGCTGCAGCAATTTAATATGTGTATGTATGATGAGGTTCCTGTATTAACAAAAACACTGCAATATAATGTTTTGTTTAGATAAGTACATTTGTTCATACATTAAGTAGTTTCTCATAGATCTCCCAATCACCCCTAACACCTTGTTACCACCATTATAAACAGAACCCCTTGTAAGAACTTGAAAACTGTGATGTCATCTTTGATGTCCTGGGTGTTAGTCTTAGCAGTGCACGGTGGTGGCGCAAGTT
Source organism: Ambystoma mexicanum (assembly GCF_040938575.1). Classification (NCBI taxonomy): domain Eukaryota; kingdom Metazoa; phylum Chordata; class Amphibia; order Caudata; family Ambystomatidae; genus Ambystoma; species Ambystoma mexicanum. The sequence goes on from NC_090921.1 coordinate 920,708,733, forward strand.
ATGCTTGCTTATCTTACCATGAGTGGCACATTTTGGGGTTTTACTATTTTACTTGTTACCATAATATCCCTTTCACAAAGTTTTTCAACTGAATTTGATAGGTTTTTATTAGTGCAATTTAAGCATAACATCCCTTTAACAAAGTTTTTTCACTGAATATCATGGGTTTTTACCAGGATACTCTTAATTTTTCTACATGTTCCTTAATACAGCCCCCCCTCCCCCTCTTGGCCATTGTGTTAGATGCAGCGTCCATGGACTCTGCAAATGTCTGCCTACTTCGGAAAGCATTCACACTGCCCAAAAGCACAGGGGTTATGATATGATATGATATGATATGATATGATATGATATGATAGGTTATTTATAATGTGCTTAATACCCAGAGGTTTCTAAGCATGGACCCAGGGATCGAATCTGTGGTGCTCTGTGTCGTCTTGCTTCCAAGGCAAGCATGTTGCCCCTGAGCTATACTCCCGAGATGGGCAAAGACATATGCATGAAACAATAAGAGATATATGTACTACATCCAAAAATAAATAGTTCTAGGAATTCTGTACTTGAGAAACCACAAGTATGTTTTCATAGGGTGCATAACATAATGGAATGCGCCAAGCACAATGTTTAATAGTACACCTAACAGTATCACCTCAGCTGAACTTTGCTTACACACTGACAAGAACCTGCTAGTTATTCCAGAAGAAACCCTCAGAGATTAGTAAGTACACTGTATTTCTTTCTGTAAAATTGCAATGTATTATGTATACATGTAGAAATAGCAGTATTGTTTTCTTTGAACAGAAATTGCAAGCACACTGGAATGGTTGTAGGAACATTTCCCCAATGACAAAATGATTGAATAAAACAACTGTAATGGTACACAATGCATTTTTTAAAGCAGAAACAGTGATGTAATTTGTTGAGATATCACTTGTTTTTGACAATGAAGGTAGGCACCCAAACACATGTCCTCATAAAATGCAAAAGTAAGATAACATGCCCCCTCAGGGGAATGAGACCAAGAGATAAGTTGCAAGTGCAAGTATAACAATCTTTATATAAAATAAAGTACACAAGCAAAGAACTCTTCTGCCCGAGAGCGCTCTGCCGAAAGGTACACGGGTAGCACATCATAAGAAGTAACTTCATCATACATGATGTCATTACATACAGTACAACATCACAGTGCGGATTGGTGGGGCCGTATGGCACATCCTGCTCTATAGGGGATGGCAGGCTACAATTGGCCATTGCTTCCCAGTCAATCTAGTGGCATGTGGGTCAGCTGGGCTCATCTCCACAGTGAAGGCCAGGACAAATGTTACAAATTGCTAACTATCTAAGCTAAACAACAGGAACTGATGATATGAATATAATGGCAAACATAAAAGTCTTGGCATGAACAGGGGTACTTAGAAAAAATGGGCTAATATATTGGCATTCCGATCTCTACATTCTGAGCTTCATTGATACTGGGGTCCCGCTGCCAGGTGTCTCCCCCTCTGGGTTTGATGTCATTTTTATGTTTTCTGATACTTCATGATGCGAACAGACGTGTGTAAGTTTGGGGAGAATATATTGTCTATGGTTGGTGTTCTGGAATTGTCAGTGCGAGGGGGGTCAGATGTGTATCAACATGAAAGAGAGTGGAGGGTTGGGAACTGGTGGGCCCTGGCCTGGCCGTTGGGGGTTGAGAGTGCATGGGCAGTTTAGTGGATATGGATGGGCACTCATGCAGGGGCCTGCTTCGATCTCACGCTCTGCAGACAGCACATTCTCTGGAAGTGATACTAAACAATTATAAAAATAAATGGCTCGACTTCCGTGATAGTGTCTGCTCTAATACAAAATGGTGTCTGTTGTCTGAACTGTGAGCTGCATTATTTGTATTAACCTCTATGTTATATCCTAAGAGTGTTATGCTCACCTGGTCTCTGCGGAGGCGTTGGGGCATAGTTGCAGCCCTCACGGGGGTGAGGTTGCTCCGGTCCGACTTCGCCCACTGTGATTCTGTGGTGACTGGCGGTAATAGGTGATGCTGCTCGGGACTGTTCCTGTTATTAGTTTTGGCGAGCACTCCATCCTGCTGCGTCTGGCAGGGATGCTTGTATAATCTGGACCGAGTTCCTTCAGTGGTCCCTTGCACGTGGTAGTCCAGTCCTGCTGCGACTAAGCCACTATACTTCAGGTAAGTGTTTGCCTTTGTCTTTCCTTATCTGTTTTTGTTGTATTGTAAAGCTTGTTGTCTTGTAATACTGTCCGTTCCCTTTTGATGTTTGCTTTTTTGCTTTCTTCTCTTGCAGGTGATGTTGCCAGCCCGGCAGAAGCTGTGGAGCTCGAGGTGGCAGACAGAGGGAATGAAGAACGATGCTGCAGCAGTACAGTAGCTGCAATTGAGGCAGCGTTCAAAGCCTGGAGACTTGGAGCTAGACATACAGTCACTGTTGTCACGGATCATCGCAATCTAAAATAACTCAAGACCGCTAAAGCGCAATCATCACACCAACTCTGCTGGGCACGGCCCTAGGACGGATGTTCTAACCTTGTCTTTCTTCTTCTTCAAACGGTCCGAGTTCGTGGATGTGGAGTGCGGAGCTGCGGCATCGGGATCAAGATCACTGGATGTCAGGAGATGAGTCTGCAGATGAAGCGATGAAGCACCGGCTTCCTGGAGGTGAGTATGCAGGAGAACACCTGGTTTCAAAGGTAAGTAAACTGGTCCAAGCGGCCGTGAGCGTCACGTTGTACGCGAGGGCACAGTAACGCGAAACAATGGCCTGAAGGATGGAGCAGCTCATATAGCTGAGCTTCTGAAGCCACGCCCAAAAGGTTCAGCTTGCCTGCCTGCCACACCCTGCCACACCCGATGAGTCAGCACATGAAGACCAGGCCTAGGAAGCTACACCCGATGAGTCAGCATATGAGGATGTTCTCTGGAATAAAGGCTTTCAGCTCCTGGAAAGTTCTTGCAAAATAAAAGCAGTCCTGCACTGAAATAAAGTGTTCCTGCTCACATCGCTATATAAGCCTGGCTGCCAAAGGCGCCAGGACTGATTCCAGCCAGGGCCTCTGTGTTTAGGGGTCCCAAAGGGACATAAGTGAGTCAAGTGACCCATTGCCCCCATCACTAGATGGTGTGGCTTTTGTGTTCTGGAGCCTGTGGCCATGACAAAGAGGATGTGCCATGAGGGTGAGTGTCTCACCCCCTTGGCCTACACATGCTTTATTTACTGTGGGAAAGCCTAAGGGGGTGGGATAGGACCATCTCCTTCCCAACATTCCCCCCTTTGATTACTCCTAAAGTAACAACTACCCTCCCCCTGTATTTCTCCATTCCTTGCTACATCCCATGCAGGGGTACTTTTAATGGGCATCCATGTGCTACACAAACTTCTTAGACTCTCCCCACATTGTGCATATTCTTCAGGAATGCAGGCCATGTAAATACATCCGCCATACCCATCTAGGTCAACCCACACCTCCTTGTAATTCTCAAGATCTTGGGGTTGTTTGATAGTGGTATGATGATAATTGTCCACCTCATCCCCTGTGTGGTATATTGCCACCATGCAGTATTTGGGCTAATCATTCTCACCGGTTTGTACCTGGGCTTCCCAAGTATGATGAGCCATTTTGTTGTTAACATTCCTATTACCGATTGTCACCATCACCGGAACCGCTTTTGTGCAGTATTGGAGGCCTAACTGACACACACAGAAGATCTGTAGGAGGAACACAATTAAGGGTATCAGCATCTTCATGATTGTTCCAAGACATGAGGGTACTGTCTGGTATAAGGGTCTGGGCAAAAGGAGATGCGTGCATCTATGAAAATACAGCTGAATGACATTTTCCAGCAGGCCGAGGGAGAGTTGTAGTTCAGTGTTCACGCAACGGCCCTGCTAAATTCAATTAAGGCGTCATAACCGCCAACCGCCTGTGTCCTGGTGCGGATAATGAACGATGGACGGCATGGGCGGCGGCGGTGTTGCAGGCGGGTGAAAACTTGTCACGCCGAAGGAACGCTAATACGTATGTTGTTGAGTGGTTGCTAAATTGCTGTGGAACCGCCTGGTCTGGGCCGCGGCTGTGATAGAGGCAGCCTGGAATCTGTGGGCTGTGGCCGTGACAAGAGGTTGCCTGGCAGTACTTTCGCCCCATCAGTATGAGTCCGGACGGCCTCGGGAGGCGTCCGGACAGTCAGTTAAGTGGCAAAGTCTTTTTTTAAATTTCATGTGTTAGGCATTGGCAGCGCACACGTTTATTGGTTACGAGATCCTTGAAACATGCTAATGATCTTCCATGAATTCCAAATGGGAGCAGTCTTTAGAGTTCTAACAGTGCTGGAATGGTGAATCTCTTTCTGAAGGTTCAGAACTTTATAATGGAGAAATTTCACGTCTGGCTAGGAAATTCTGGTCATCCAGTGTTACCTGCATAACTCAGTGTTAGTGTAATGTGCAGTACTTGTTTGTGTGTGGCTTACGCTTGCCCATTGCGCCAGGTGTCTCTGTTCAGTCACTAAAGGGAGATTTGTTTGTGTCATGCCGCTCACACCTAATGTTGCTCAGTGTTTGTTGTGAATGTTATACTAATTAATCCATTACGTTATGTATCTTCAGTGTATCTGGAGTGCTGAGCAGAGTCCCAAAGTAGACATCTATAATCTAGGTGTTCAAGAGGTTGTTTAAGTTTGGAGTACATGTTAAGGAGGTCAGGATTAGGAGTCCAGGTTTGAGTACTACAGTTAGGATTACATACTGATTGTTAGTTGTATGTTTATGTGCATGCTTCTCTTCCTTCTTCTTCTCAATTATCGGAGGCGTGGGTGGACCCATGCAGGCGATTCTCCATTCTAAAGGATGATGCTTCTCTTCCCGATGTTCACTTTGTCATTCCACCCCCTTTCCCTAACTCTGTCTTCCCCACATTGGCTGCCACGTGGTGACCTGTGCCATTATAATCCAGGCACCTGTGCCAACCACGTTGGGAGGGTCGATCTATTCGGCTTCTGTGGTTCGGGAGAGGGTGTTGATACCCTACTCCATTAACAGTGTTTTGACAGGTACCCAGCTGAACGCCATACTAAATCAGTAATTTTCTTGCACTCCACCTTCCTTTCTCATTTTTACGCCAAGTTCATGTACCGTTGTGATCACGTGCCATAGTGTCCTGTTTTCATCATCAGAAGAAGGTGCGAATGTGCAACATGAACTCCCGATTTTCTTGCAAACACCATCTTCCAATGAAGTGAGAAGGTCTAACACATAATGATTCTGCATCATATTGAGTTGAAGTGCACTTAGTTCCACTTTGATGTTGTTAAATCCCTCCTCAGTGTCGTTTGCCAGGTGGATCAGCTCCCCCAGCAGAAACTGCAACGATTTGGTGTTTGTTCTTGCTTGAACACTGGGCACAGGTGATGCAAATTCTCTGCTGAATTTAAAAGTTTGTATTCATTGGGGATCTGCGCAAGGAGGTCAGTGGACTCTTGTGACAGGTAGTTGGAGGCACGCTTTCGCCGGAACAGATGATCCCGATGCTCATCTGTGGGGATTATGCAAAAGATGGGGGGTTGCGCTTCTGTTGGCCGAGGTGCCCCTTGCCGCACTGGAGGCACGACTCCTGCTTTTTGTGTTATTCAGGTATCACCAGCAGTGCAGAGTGCAGAGTTGCAAGTGTACAATAGCCCCTCCATGATAGTGGGAGGTGCAAGTATGCCTGTTTGTCGCACACCCAGTAATAGTCCATTACAGAGCAGAGCCTTTCCGAAAATCAGTGATCGTGAGGGTTCTGTTGCAGCCTTCCCCATAAAAACAAAGTTCGTAATTTTCTTCTTGCTGGACCTTGATCAATTTCTCGAGGGCATTGACCCATATCAGCTTGGTGATGCGCTCTGTCCGTATTTGTGCGCACGTCTTGTTCATCCATTCCAGTCTCTTGTCTGACAGGCCACGCAACCCTTCAGCTTTGCACATTTATGTTAAGTCCTGTCGTTTGTTTTCCACAAAGCTTGTGCATTGGAAAGCCAGGATTGGTTCTTTGAAGCATTTTGCACCTTTCGATCCCACCTTGCAAGTCTTTTTGTCCTGCGGGAGGAGCCTCATTCTAACTGTGTGTGTCTGGAAGGAGCTCTTTATCCTACATATGGCAAGGTGGATGAGCCATTGGGCTTCTACTATGGGGGCTTCTTGTGGCACTAAAACCATGGGTGTCCCAGAAGCATGCAGTATTAAAGAACACACGTACCAGCTGCCATTTGTGTTCGTTGAGCATTGAGGTAGATACTATGTTAGGTTGTGAGGTAGCTTGTGAAACTTTAAACATGCTGGGGATGACAGCTTCACATTTATTGCAATCCATGTGCTCGCCGTTCCATTGTCCATAAACAATCCCATTTCTGGAGTCACTTTAGTCACATTCTTATCCAGACTTGTTAAATTTAAGGACATATTGCTGCCTCCCTTCCATATCACTACCCTCCCCCTTTTTTTATATGGACACCCAGATAAAAGATGCTCCCCAATATATTCCTAAAACAAGAATAGTTATTGAAAGGACAATTGCAACACAATTGAGACCACAATCATAACTGTAAGATTGTGTGGCGCTTATCCTATTCCTACTGCTATCTGACTGTACATTGTTAACGTTAAGTGGCGCCATTTCCAACATCGTTACACCTATAGAAAAGGATAAAACGCTTCAGGCATTAATAAAGATTAAGACAAGATGAGGCACAGAGGTAGAAAAGGAGAGAGAGAGAGCACGTATTGTTTACAAAACATATTCAATGTTGGCACTTCATGTTACTCTTCATATTTACATACTTTTCAAGGCACTGCAACATTTCTCTCATTGTTATTCAGTGTTTCTGTTGCTACACTGTTATGTGCTTTTCTGACGCCTGAGAGGTGAATCCAGTACCTTAATCCCTTTACTTTTACAGCCAGGGGGGTGCAATAGATTACCTCATAGGGTGCATGAAATCTTGGCGAGTTCCATTTTTGCACAAAACTCCATACATACACTAGCTCTCTGGGCATTAGTGGTTGTGCTGGGCTGTCTGATGGTGCAGTCGTTGTTTCTGTCTCATTGTCTATTGTGAAGGGTGGGTCAATCTGTTTGGCAATGCATCTTACTTCACGTGTGAGCTGTGTCAAGTATTCTTTAAATTCTTCTCCTTGTACAGTTACTGTTCTGTATACATCATATACTCTTCTCACTGGTGACAATGCTGTTTCCATGTATCGGTCAGTTACGATTTCATGGGCGGGCACAGGTGATGGTCTTTGCTGGGCTGGGTGCAGTGTTGGAAGATGGCCAAGAGCAGGCAGTTCTTTTTAAGAGAGTGATACAGTTTAGATAACCTACTTTTAAGAAGGCTGTTTATTTTCTCAACAACCCCATTCACTTGGGGTGGTAAATCAAGCATATTCTTAGCAGTGTTGTCACCTCTTTGAACAAATCGTTGACGAAGTGTGTTCCGTTGTCAGATCATATGACACCACATATGCCCCATCGAGGGAATACCTCTCTGGCTAGGAACTTAGCAGCCCACTTTGAATCTGGGTGGATGCAAGGCCCTGCTTCTACCCATCGTAAAAATGGACATACCACCACAATCAAATATCTTGTTCCGTTACATCTCTCTCCCATGTCTGCATAATCAATATGCTGCTCACGGAAGGGACCCACAGGGTGGGGAAATGTTCCCCTTAGTGTTCTGAGATTCGTCCCTGAAGTAAATACTTTGCATGCCGTGCACTCGATCACCATTTTGTTAAGGTACTCCTGGAGGTTTGGGATAAACCAATTTTCCTGGAGATCGACTGCTATATGCTGTTTTGAAGTATGTGCCGAGAAATGCAATTGTTCGAATACCACATACAACAGTTCTACGGGCATAACAACTTTCTCTGTTGTGTCCTGTCTATGATTTGTGCAATAGGTAATGAGTTATAGCCCTCTGTTTTTGGCTCTTCTTGTTTGCTTATTAATATGCATTCTGTGCTCATTTGTATGGGGAAATATGTGGCTTCTTTGGCTGCTGTGTCTGCGGCTGCATTTCCCAGAGATATTTCATCATTGTTATCTGTTTGGGCTTGGAATTTCAATAGGGCTACTACAGAGGGTTCTGCAAGTGCTTCAATCAATTTATTCAATAACTCTGCATGTTGTACCAGGGACCCATCAGCTCTCCTGAACCCCCTCCTTCTCCATTTGGATAGTCCAACATGTACCATAGAGGTCACGTATGCTGAATCTGAATATATTGTCACTGCACATCCTTTGGCTGCATGGAGGGCCTCAATCAATGCTAATAGCTCTTCGGGTTGGGCAGAATAATGCATGGGCAAGCATTTATTAACCAGTACCTCATATTCTCCAACTTCCAGCTTCACTACTGCTGCTCCGACATGTTTTTCTACTGTTTCTTGGCGATCGGATGCTGATCCATCGACAAAGAACACTTCTCCTTCCTGTAGTGCATTTTCCCTCACGTTAGGAATGCCACCTCCTTCTCCCTCGTATGTGGCACAATCATGCTCTTGCATATCATGGACAGTGCATGGCTCTGTGAGGAACGTGGCTGGGTTTACTGATGAACATCTTACCACATGAATATTGGTGCTTGAGAGGATGAACTTATAGGCTGATGCCCTTTGTGTTGTGAGGGTGGATTCCGATCTTTCAAGTATGGTGAATAAGGAGTGTTCGACACACAGGGTGACAGAGCACTCCATGACAATTGTTGAACCTTTCTCGATAGCAAAGGCGTTAGCTGCGAGAGTTTGTTCGCTTGCGAATTGACCCTGCATTACTGAATCAAGTGTGCCACTTTAATACACTAGAGGTTTGTGCACCATGGAGGTTTACTGTGTCAACACATCTGTAATTAGGGTCCCATTTGAGTGCGAGAACAAATAAAATTCCTGCTTTTAATCAGGTGTGGCTGAACTGGGGCTGTGCTAATCAATTAATCAATTATTTCAAACTGTCAAATGTTGTTTGCATTTCTGCTGTCCAAGTTATATGTCATTTGTCTTTCTGTGCCTCTTTAAACCTTGCAACAGGGGCATTGTGTAGGCAGCATAATCTAGTATCCATTCTCTGCAGTAATTGCATATTCCAAGGAACTTCTGCATGTCCTTCACAGAGTGTGGTCTGGTTGAGGTGTGCACTGTTGTCGCTCTGTTGGGTAATATTCGTTTGCCATCTTTGGAAATCTATTGGCCCAAGTACAGAACCTCAGTCAGACAGTAGTGCTTTGCTTGCCTAACTTATACCCCTTTTGGACGAGTAACTGGAGAAGGACAATTGAATCTCTTCAACAACTTTCTTCACTTTCACTGCATACTAGAAGGTCATCTACATACTGAATGATAGTGCTCGGGAAATGAATATTGGCAAGATCTTCATGCAATATCCTGTTGAATATACTTTGTTTTTTACAGTACCCTTGGAGCAGCAATGGTGTTCATACCTCCTCCCACCCAGTGTGAATGCCGTGAGATATTGTGACCATGGATCGAGGGTTACTGAAAAGAAGGTGTTCTTAAAATCGACCACAGTGAAATGAGTGGCCTGTTTTGGAATGCTACACAAAATGGAAGTGAAATCAAGACAAGAGGGAATTCCTTTTGGACAATATCATTAAGTGGGCAAAGGTTCTGGGTCATACGCCACAACCCCCCTGTCGCTTTCTTAATTAGGTACACAGCCATGTTGCTTGGTGAATTTGAAGGGACAATTATTCCTTGCTGGAGGAGCACACTCAGTACCTCCTGAATTCCTTCCTTTGCTTCTCGAGGCAGTGGGTATTGCTTGGCCCTGGGTAGCATTGCTCCTGGCTTTAGGGTAATCTTTACAGGGGTCACTTCTCTCAATAGACCTACATCATGGGGATTCGTTGTCCACAAATGAGGGGGCACTTGCTGCATATCTGTGTCATAGAAAGAAGGTGGTGCGCTGACAACAGCCATGAGGGGGCTTGGTACCTTTCTGTTTTCCAAAATAATTTCCCCATCATTGTTGTTGTCAGCAAACAGTTCCTCATCAGTTACCTTGCGCAATGGTATGTTTGGATCAATGGACAACACTGTGCGCCATTCACATCCATGCATGTCCATTCCTATTGCCACTTTTCTCATTGGAGACACTTCTCCTTCTAAATCTAAAGACAATATTGTGCCTGGTCAGCTACAGTGCGAAACACAAAATCAGAGGGCACTCTCCATTCTTTTCTGGTGATCTCAGGCACTGCTCTAGCCAAAACACTGATCACGTACACAAACATGTCGGGAATTACTGGTATTCCCCTCATCTTCAGTTCATTGGCTATGGTATGTATCAATAACATTGCTCTGATGGCACACATGCCTGGGGTGGAGCAAACACTCCCTCAGTCGGTAAATGATATGGTCATATTTAGCTCGCTGAGTAAATCTTGTCACAGTAAATTGGTGGGGAACTTTCATAGTAGAGTAGGGGTGTCTGCACTGTTTTTCCCCCTATCTTGACATTCAGATATTCTGTATAAGGATCCTTGACTACAGCGCCAGAGAACCCTTGTGTTTCGAGAGTTTGGCCAGATAACTGTCACACTCACCTGAATCGCTGCAGGAGCGATGGAGTCAGCTGACCTCTGCCCTGCTTTCCCCTCACCTGAGGTATTGGGAATTCTGTCTGTAAAGAAACCAACGGGTTAGTGAGTGGCATTACCTGAACCCAGAGAACCCTCTTCCCCAATTCCCTGTGTGCTGGAATACAGTGTTCAAGGGGCTCACCTCTTAGCTTGGGATGGTGGGCTCTCCGTCCTGCATCTGCAGGGGCGCTATGGTGCGGAACCAGTTGGCTGATGCTCTTGCCTGGTACTGGTTTTGCTGGCTGATGCGCTGGCACTGCGGTGTTAAACACTGCCGTTTTTGTTTAGCAGAGTTCTGTGATTCTCCTGAAGATTGTCCCCGGGCCAGTTACCTCACTGGACCCTTCGAGCTGCCAGAATGGCAGATGTGCACAATTGGATCGTAAGAATCGGATCAGGTAAGTGTGGTATCCCTCTGGTTTCCCAGTTACTCCACTGGGTTAGGGCGTGTGAAATGTTCGGGTTCGTATTGTCTATGGCGATTGTTACTGACAATGCTCTTCAAGTTATAACCTGTTTTCTTATTCTTTTCTCTTTTGCAGGTTGTCAAATGTTGCTCGGAGTCAGAAATCCGGAAGCGGCTGCTGAGAAGGCGCAGCGGGAGTGACCTGCCGATCCGCGAGTTGAAGAGGGAGTCGCGGAACACTCCGGGCGGCCGCTGGAAAGGTGAGTGGAAAACCACAGGGCCTATGCAACAGAGCTAACGTCTCTATCCTTCTCTTTTCAGGCGCAAGTGTCCACAGTGAAGAGTATTGGCTTGCCGTCCGTGGGCACTGCGAAATGCTGTAGAAGCCTCTGGAGTCAGGAATCAGGTAAGAGTGTGCTTGAAGCTACAGAATGCACACAAACCATGGTTTGTTCATTGGGTGTGGCTTTTAGACAGCCACGCCCGAAGACTAGAGTGTTCAACCTAGTTCTGGGTTGGCACTAAAGGATCCATTTTAGTGGAAACAGGAAGTCTCATGTTATTCTATGGGCACAGGAAGTACCTATTGGTGAAATGGGTGTTAACCCTATCCTTGCTCGCCATGCTCTCACCCACATTGCTCCTGCCTGTTTTCCCCCTTTGCCATCATGAATTAAATATGAATTTGACTTGGTAGTGCTACTTAGGCTTGTCCCCATGACAATAAAGGATAATCACCTTCACATATGCATGAGTTCTCTGCCTGAGTCCACCATAAAGAAGAACTGTTTCTTCCCTCTCTCTGCCCCCACCAGTGGTTCCTCTTCTCGATGCAAGGTAGTGGATTCCTATCCATTGGACTTGCAAGTGCTCTCTGGTGGCTGTCGTAGTTAGGGAGGGTGTCTGTCCCTGGGCAAGAGAAAATAGTTTCACAGAGCACACATGCCCCTTTGGTATAGTATCGATGTGGCATTCGCGGTGGTGGCGAAAGGCTTGTTGTGCCATTGGGCCATCTGGTTGGGGCGGTTTAGCTGTGATTGCATTGTATGTGGGGATGGCAGAGTGTATTGTAGCTAGGTGGTGGAGGGGATTGCCGTGCATATTGTGGGGGTTGCTCGTAGGTCCCTTATGGAATGCCATGTTGGCACCTAGGATTAGGTTTTCCGCATTGGGGGTGGGCTGTAATAGGGTTGGTTATTTTGATAATTTCCACCTTGCCTGCTGCAGCACTCTTGTGAGAGGTGACCCCACCTTCCGCGCCTCCAGCATTGCCCTGGATTTCCTCCTCTGGGCCCTTGACCCCGGAAACACCCTCCCCTCTGTCTTCGGGACCCACATCATCCTCTTGCAGGTTGTCCTTGCCACTGGGGTCCCATGTATTGTTGCTCTCCTCTCCACTGCTCCTGCCTGTTGTCTGTCCATACTGCAGCCATCTTTGCCTGTGTAGCCACCTAGACACCCACTCTCCTCCCCACTGCTCTGAGGGCAGTGCTGCTGTTATTGCCGCAACCTTCACTAGTTTTGTCTGTACTAGTTTTGCTTCTTCTGCTAATCTCCTCTGAATTGTTTCGTTTTCCCTTTATTTGATCCTCCTACAGTGGTGCACCATAATACTCAAAATTTCAGGCCAGCCTTTGGCTTCTATCCCTGCTATTTTGTCAATGGCTTTCTGTACTTCTTTTGGGAGGCCTCTCTTAATGATGAAATAAAATAGGGAGGTTGACTGGTCCCACGCAGTACCTGTCTCTGCGTGTCACATCTCTTGGACCCGTAGAATGAACTGCGCAGCATCTTCCTCATCCCCCATATGTCACTGCATTATGGAATGTAACTCGGGGATGTCGGAAGCAGTTTAGTGATATTTGCATTTAATTTGTTGATCTTAGCCTAAGTTTTAACTTGTTTTTATAAACATTGTAATTTAGTGATTCACTGCCAAGATTGTGTATTTTAGTATCAGGCAAACAATATTTAGCTTTAAGCATTCAAGGCCACCTAGTTTTGATTTGTAGAACAAACGCTTTGAATAGAGAGAAGTTTCCTTGCTCTACTCACGCGTCAGACAGGCTAGAAAACTACAATCAGGATTGTAGCTCCTAACACTCATTTTACTAGAAACCCGGCGCGAATGCGCCGGCGCGTACGGGTAGGCACAGTCTGCTGCAGTCTGTGAAAGGAGGTGTAAGGAAGGTGACCCCAGGTGGGCAATCCCAAATCTCCCCCTTACCTATGTAATTACCTAGAGGAACACGTTACACTGTATGAGTAGCACACCACTACAATAGTCCTTCTTCCTTAGGAACACACCTTTTATTGGAATACCATTAGGGTGAGCCCCCTTCCTCTCTCCTTTTCATAGATATACACAGAACGAGTCAAGAGGTAGTCAGCATATACTCACAGCAGACAACTAACACTCCGGTACTAGGTACCAGGATATGTAATATGTCGGACAGTGAGATAAAGCCTAACATATCCCACAAATGTGATGTCACCACATTTGTTCATTGAACAAGCACGCACACAGTGTCCATGACCTAATCATAGAAAAGGACCTGGACATTATGTGCATCACTGAAACGTGGCTTAAAGACCCTATTGGCCCTGCAGGTATTAATGCAGTCCCAGAAGGATACATACTATATAATAAAAATAGAGACCAAGGACAGGGTGGAGAAGTAGCAGTTATAGCTAAAGAAGCACTATACTTTTTGAAAGCCAATTTCGATTGCACCGGGTGCGATACCATGCAACTAAAACTGACTCACACACCAAATGATTGTTTAAACATCATTGTGATATATAGACACCCCTCCCTGGCATCTGGATTTGAGAGTGAAATAGCTCTGCAATTAAGCAAATTGATCTCAGACAATTCCTCCTCCCTATTAGTAGGAGACATGAATAGGTGGAGAGGGAACCCTGATGACAAAGAGGCCATTGCCTTGGAAAGTGCCATAAACAATCTGGCCTTTCACATAGTAAATAACGAGCCTACCACTCTGCAGGGTAATCAGCTAGATTGGATCTGCACAAACAACCTACAATCCTCTCAGATGAAGACAGAGGGACTCATTACATGGTAGGCGGTAAACCATGGTGCTATTTGCACCATGGTTGCCGCCGGTACCATACCAGTACCACCATTGAGGAAAGGGGAATTACCACCCCATTCCAAGGTTGGCAGGGCGGTAATTCCCCCTTTCTCCATGGCCCTTCCCCATTCCCATTTTTGCCCCATAGGGCATAATGGGAATGGGGAAGGGGCTAATTACGGTACTGCAAATTGTGGTACCGTAATTAGCACCAAGGTCCCTTTGCGGGTCCCAACTTTAACGGCTGGTCTACACCACCCGTTAAGGTCGGGTCCCGCAAAGGGACCTCGTAGTAAGGCGGTAAGGGTTAACGGTCACCGGTACCCTTACCGGTGACCGTTAACCCTTACCGCCTTCCATGTAATGAGGCCCAGAGTCTTGCATTTGGTCGGACCATAGCTTGGTGACCTTAGAAATACTCTTAACCTCCCCAATCAAGCAATTAGAGAACCCAGATGTGAAAGTTTCAAATAGAAACTTTAAAGAAATTGGACCCGAGTAGCTTAAACCATGCCTTTGTCAGATTCTTGAATCTTTCTCAGCTAATGACAATTGCGAGCATATGTAAGCGAAATACACCAAACATATGCAGGTGATGTTAGAGAAATATGCACCATTAAAAAGTAAGCTGATAAGAAAAAATAGCACCAAAGCCAAATGGTATAATGAACACACTAACGAACTTAAACAGATCAAACGAGCTAAAGAACAAATATGACATAAAAGTCAATCTCAGGTTGAAAGGGAGAATTGGACATGCGCGGATCAAGCATATCGAAAGGCAATTGGAGAGGAAATGTCCAACTACTATAATAAAGAAATAGAGACAGCTCCGAACTCGACTAGAAAACTTTTTGACATACCGAAGGATATGGAAAAACCCAACATTCTTTCCCCTCCACACATCTCTACGAAGGAGGACTGTGAGAAGGTACAAGAGGGTTTTGCTGCGAAAATAACAAAAGCAAGGAATGATATAATCCAGGCTAGAGATGCCATCAATACAGAGATCTCCCTGTAAGAAAACCCCATATCCATCGAGACGGAGAGATTTAGCTTTTCAGCAGTTTCAGAGGAAGAATTATGTAGGGTGATGTCAGGCATGAAACCAACCTCCTGCGCTGAAAATATCCTCCCTACCAAGATTATCTTGGATCACAAAGAACTTTTTGCCCCCGTCCTGACAAGGCTAGTTAATGCCTCCTTATTAGAAGGTGCAGTCTCCGACGATATAAAAAAAGTCACAATAACCCCGCTTGTAAAGAAGGCAGGCTTGGATCCTCAGGACCCCAGCAACCTCCGCCCTATTACAAACTCAAACTTCATTCTAAAGATCCTTGACAAAATAGCCACCAATCAGCTACAGAAATAGGTGGAAACCGCAGATGTGTTACACGATCAACAATCGGGTTTCAGAGCGGCTCATAGTACAGAGTCTGCCATGTTGGATCTACAGACACATATGCTGGAACTGATAGAGAAAGCCAAGCCCGGGTTACTTATGCTGCTGGATCTCAGTGCTGCGTTTTCTTTAGTAGACCACCAACTGCTACAATCAGCCCTGGATAAACTTGTAGGGTGCTCGTCAAAAGCACAGGCCTGGCTTGCCTCCTTCTTGAAGAATAGGCAGGCGAGAATACATTGGGGTGAAAACTTCTCTGAAGCAACACCGATACTGTTCGGAGTTCCCCAGGGAGCGAGTTTGTCCCCACTCCTTTTCAACCTTTATATAAGAAGTCTCTGCTTGAAAGCATCAGCGTGTTTTTCACCAATTACGCCGATGACACGCAGCTAATCTTCGAATTAACAAGAGACTATGCAGTAGATAGCTCAAAGATTGAGGAAGTTTACAACATCATTGATACTTGGATGCAGAGGCACTGGATGTGTTGAAATAACACAAAAACCGAACTAATGGTCTTCGGTTCAAACTTGACCAGGTCCAAGTTGGATTCCCAATATAAGACCTTCCATATCAAATATGCTATTATACCAGTAGTATCTAAGGTGAAAACCCTGGGTATGATGGTTGAAGCCTCATTAGGCTCAGGGGCCCAGGTCCACTATTTGTACAAAAATAATTTGTACTACCTACGCCTTCTGAGAGCAATCAGACCTTTTATAAATGAGACTAACTCGGCGACTATTGCAAGAGCAATCCTGTTATACCGTCTTGACTACGGCAATGCCCCGCTACTGGGAGCCTCTAAAAGAGAGCTGTCGAAATGCCAAGTAATGCAAAATGATGCGGTTCGCATAATTAAAAAGAAAAAACAAAGGGACCACATATCTGAAGGTAAAAAGGAATTACATTGGCTCAGAATAGAGGACAGAGTTAGTTTCAAGGCAATGAGAATCGTTCATAGATGCCTTTATGGGGAGGCTCCGGCCTACTTTAAAAAACAATTCTCCTGGTATGCACCCCGAAGATGCTTAATATCAGCAGACACAGGTCTCTTAAATATACCAGTGGCTAAACGGGCAACGGGAAAGGGTAGATCTTTTCCTGTCAAGGCGGATAAATATTGGAACGAGCTTCCAGCGAACCTAAGGCAACAAGAAAACTACTTTAGTTTTAGGAAGGCTCTGAAAACATTCTTATTCCAATAATTTAGAAACATCTTAGTGCCCTATCCCAGTGCAGGATAGGCCCAGCCAACATATGCGAGATCCAATCTGTAAATGGTACTTCTCTGTGCTCCCCGCGCCCTGATGCCCGTGGGCTTACAGCACATTTTGTTTGTTTTGTTTGTTTTTATTATTTATAATATGCAAGCGTACCCGGGGGTATCAGGGCGCAGCCTTTACACGAATATTCGAAACTTAGTTACAGTACACAGAATATACATAATACAAGAATAAAGTACAGCAGTGTTATATACAAATCAGTAGTAGGCCAGCAGGCCATTATATACAGGTAATTATATACAGGTAAATGGGAGGCACACAGGCAGGTAAGCAAGAGGGCACAAGTGGTTTCAGTATGTGCAGGGGCGCTAGGCGCTTCAACGTGTATTGGGTCTCAAGTTTCAGCCATGAGATTACCAGTGAGCGGAAATTCTGGTAGGGCATGTCAATTCTAAGGTTTGGAGGCAGGGAGTTCCACAACAAAGCAGCTTTTACTGGGAAGCTGTTGCCCCCTATGGTGGCCCGTTTGTAATGGGGAACAGATAGACGGTTTCTGTATGTGGTTCTGGTGGGTCTTAGTGATGACTGTCGGTGGAATCTGTTGATCAGGTAAGTTGGGGCGGCATTGTTCAAGGACTTATGAATGAGTGATGCCGTTTTTAAAAGGATTTTATCTTTGGTGGCTAGCCAATTGTTCCCTTGGCTGAGATTTGTAATGTGTTCCCTTCTGGAAATGCCCAAAGCTGCTCTTAAGGCATTGTTCTGAAGTGTTTGCAATTTGCTAGTGGTAGCCTTGGTAGATCCCAGATAAAGGGCATTGCAGTAGTCAAGGCGAGACAAAATAAGAGCTCTGGCGAGTGCCAGGCAATTAGAGTCCGACAGGAAAGGTTTGGCTGTGCGGATTAATTTGCATGTGTTGGCCGTGGAGGATGCAAGGGAGCTCACTTGTCTTTTGAAGGAGAAATTGGAATCTAGGTAGAATCCCAGTGTTTTGACCTCCTGTCCAACTTTGATGTTGTTTCCGTCAATCGTGAAGGAATTGTAGGCCGGGCCAAGTTTCTTTATATGGAGTGTGGTACCTAGGATAATGAGTTCTGTTTTATCATCATTCAGGCATAGTCCATGAGTGGCCATCCATGCCTGGATGGTGATATACACCCTATTTAACAAGGCCAAATCCTTTCCATAATCTCCAGAAAGCGGAAGGAGGATCTGAGTATCATCTGCATAATTAGTGTAGGTGATACCGAGATGATCCAAATCATCGAAAAGGGGCTTGGTAAATATGTTGTAGAGTGTGGGAGAGACACAGGAGCCCTGGGGAACGCCGCAGGTGATAGGTATGGGGTCTGCTGCGGCCGTGGGAGAGAAGACCCTCATGGTCCTACCGTTAAGGAAGGATGTGATCCATGTGATGGCCTCTGTTGAGAAGTGAGCTGCAGTATGGAGATGTGAGCATAAGACAGAATGATCGACCAGGTCGAAAGCTGCAGATAGGTCAAGGAGAAGGAGTAAGGCAGCTTGCCCGTTGTCTCTGAGCGAATCAATCTGGGCTTTTAGGTCAATGAGAGCGGTTTCCGTCCCATGTTGGGGCCAGAACCCAGACTGTCTGGATCCTAGGAGGTTGTGTTCTTCCAGGTGCTTCTGTATTTGAACATAGGCCACCTTGTCCAGAATTTTTAGGAGAAAGGGAACGGTCGTTATGGGTCGATAGTTGGTGGGTATGGCAGGGTCGAGAGTAGGTTTTTTCAGTAATGGGAGTACCCAGGATTGTTTTAAGTTAGTGGGGATAGATCCAGTGGCTAAGGAGGTATTGATCAATTTTGTGATGAAAGGGGAGAGGTCCCGGGCAGCATCTTTGATGAGCTGAGCAGGGCACAGGTCTCCCTGGCAATTAGACGGTTTCAAAGATAGGATGGTTTTTTCCACTTCCAGAATATTGACTTTGGCGAACTGGAAACGGGCTAAATCGGTATGCATGGGTTTGTCTTGAGTTTTAGAGTTGAGAGTGTTATTCAGGGAGGCTCGTTTGCTAGAAAGTTTGCTTTGAAGAGTCACAATCTTATTAGCTAGGGCATTTTGAATGTCTGAGCACCAGTTTTTATATTTGGTACAGGTGTCAGGGGGTGCTATGGGGCTTTCTATTTCTTTAAGGATTGTAAAGAGTTCTTTCATGTTTGATTTGGCTTGGGATATACGGGAGTCAAATGAGGTTCATTTGGCAAGGTAGATTTCTTTTTTGTACAATGCTGCTAATTTGGAGAGTTTGAGTTTGTTTGAGTCTGAAGGTTTTTTTTTCCAAGTGGCCTCACAACTTCTTTTTTGCTGCCTTCAGTTTTTGAGGAATGGTGTATACCATTTGCTAAGGTGTGTTTTAGGTTTACTTGATCGGAGTTTGAGTGGGGCGATGTGGTCCATTGCGGAGGCCATAACCTTGTTATATTCTTCGACCATGGACTCAGGGTTCAGGTCATCTGGCAATGTGTTGAGAGTAGGAAGTAGATTAGGGATAAGTCTTTCTGCTGTGATGTTTTTCTTGTTTCTGGTGAGAGTGCGTGGGGCCTTAGTAATGGGCGGAGGTGGTGGTCTATCGGTGGAGAGCATGAATGAAATCAGATGGTGGTCGGTCCAGGCTAAAGGTGAGATGTTTGTAATATTCGCTAGGCAGTTATGGTCGGCCACCCAGTCGAGGGTTCTGCCTTTCGAGTGTGTTGGTGACGTGCATCTTTGCGTGAAGCCTAATTCAGATAGAGTGTTGGCTATAGTGCTGGCGGGATGGTCTTCCGTGTCATTGTAGCCCAAGTGAAAGTCTCCTAAGGTGAGTGCTTGAGTGCAGCTTTTAAGATTGCTGGCCAGGATAGAGTTGAGGTCTTCATCGAAGGTGCCAATGGGGCCTGGTGGGCGGTAGATCAAGTAGATGTTAAGGGTTTGGGTGTTGGTGAGAGGTATTTTTACTGCTAATGTTTCACAGAAGGGGGCATCTATAGAGGTGGCTAGTCTCATGGGGAGACTGCACTTATGGATAATGGCGACACCACCTCCTCTAGAGTTGGGTCGGTCTTGTCTCAAGATGGTATAATTATCTGGGATTGCCAACATGAGCATCGGGCCTGCTGCTGGGTGTAACCAGGTTTCGGTGATGGCAAGGAAGTCCAGGTCTGCTATCAGTATTAAGTCTGCGATTTCAGTGGCATGGGCTACCAGCGATCTGGCGTTGATCAAAGCTCCCTTGATCTTAGGACTGGCTGTGTTTTTGGGAATGGAGTCTGTCTTTTCTGAGGTGGTAGTGTGGCGCTTGTCCTGTGTAGTATGGCGCTTGTCCTGTAAGGGTTGGGGGGTGCCCAAGTTGGAGGGATTATGAGGGGGTGAGGAGTGAAGTTTAAGTGATAAGTTACTGAATTGTGTAACGGGATTGGGTCGGAGTGGTTGCGTTCTGCAGTTTTGTCTATTAGGCAATGAGTGGGCCAAAGGCTCGTGTATTTTGGCTAGCCTGGCTCTAAGTCCAAGGTTCCTTTCTGTAGTGATACGAGGGTGACTGGAGCGTGGCAGTACCTGAGGCTCAATTAAATCTAAGTAAGGTACTTGGTTGTTAGATCTAGATGAGGCAGGCATGTTAGGTAATAGTGGAGTCATCTTTGTGGGTAGTGCAGTATTGAGGCTGATCAGGATTTAGGCAAGCAGGTATGAGGTAAGTAGATACATACTGGGTAAAAGCATCAAGCTACGGTGGTTATTCTGAATAGCAGGCATGGGTAACTACAGTCAGAGTGATACAGTTTGGCTGAAATGCATAGAGAAACACCTAAAGATGAAATGAGGCAGTATGACAGGAGTGCGAGATAGATGCCTGGTATCAAGATTAGGCGGTTTGGCAGGAAATACATGGATCAACACCTGAATTCATTTGGGTCTGGTTGGCAAGAATGCAAGATGAACACCTAGAATTAGATGCTGAGTGAAGGTACATAGGCTTGCATCAAGCAAATATTGCAATAGCGGCTAAAGACTGGGCAATTGCGCAGGCTGGTGTAGTAGCAAGTCGCCTAATATTGCTACGTTATCTGTACGGTACAAACCTAGTGAACTACAACAATCAGACTGGTTGACTGGTTGTACAGACAATCAGAGGTTATGGGGAGGAGGAGACGAGCATATGATGCGTGTGATACTGCGAGCTTGACATAAGCGGCCATGAGCATGTGTTAGGCAATGGCTAGGATGCAATGTATACAGACTGTTTGAGTGCGCTATGACGCTTGTGACAGATGGTGTGCCTGGTTTCTGACTATGCAATTAGTAACAGGGATGTTTACACATAACGGGGCTTTGCAACGGTGAGGCCGGTGTGAATAATAGGAGCGAGCTGGCAAGTGGGAGTCTTAGGGAGAATTCTATGTTTAGGCTGAATTTCCTAACCTAGTGAGTCCCCCAGCAGCTTTGCTGGATTTCTGGAGTTTGTTTTCTTCCATCCTGCCAAGAGTGAGACTCTTTTTCTCCCACTCTTGGACATGAATGTGTGTAATTCCTTTGAATGTCAATGGGCCTCATTAGGACCTTGGCGGAGGACCATGGCGCTATTAGCACCATGGTCCATGGCGCTAAGTTGCCAACTCCGCCATGGTGGTTGGCGGACTTACCGCCCCATTCCGACCTTGGCGGGGCGGTAAGTCCCCAATCCCCATTTACCCTTCCCCATTCCCATTTTTTCCCCATAGGGCATAATGGGAGTGGGGAAGGCGTTAATTACGCCACCGTAAATTACGGTGGCGTAATTAACAACAAGGTCCCTTAGCGCCATGGGTTTTAACACCTGCTAAAAGCAGGTGTTAAAACCTCCATGGCGCTAAGGGACCTCGGAATCAGGCGGTAAGGGTCGGCGCTGTTTACGCCGCCGTAAACCCCTTACCGCCTGGGTCCTAATGAGGCCCAATGTGTTCTATGGGCTATGGGGTCTTTTACTCCATAGGGTCTCATATGTTTTGCTATGTGTGTTACACCGCACCCTACGTGCCGTAACACTGGGGCGTCCTAGCGGACCTCCACCATAGACTCCATACCCGGGGACTGACTACTGTCTCCCCGGGCATGTAAAGTCACCATTGGCTTTACTAGACCTAAATTTACTAACAGAACTAGTACACACCATCTTATTGTGGACGTGCATGTAGGGGTAATTCGATTACTCCTAGGTCTGTTACTCGAGGGGGCACTGTCCCGTCCCCCCTCGTCAAGTTTTGGCTGGTGGCAGTGGAAACTACTTGTTATGTTCGACCCCGAACATAACCTTATAGGATTCTTCCCATTGTTGGAGATTGATACTTTTCCTCGTTAATCTCTAACATACCATCAGTTACTTATCTTAAATAAGTTTACCGGATGGTATTTTCTGCCAGAACTCGGTGTTTGAAAATGGCGTCTGTGTTCGTCTCTGTGACTCCTAAACCAAAGGTTGAGCCCTTTGTTCCACTTTTGGCGGGCTCCTGTACAGAGACCCTACAAAGTGGTGCCATTCTGTCTGGGTTACCACAGGGGCGTGGGAGGGGGTTTAGGCACCCTGGACCGAGTTGCCTTGCCAACTCTGGTCGCACTCTGGTGTGATTGGCCCAAGTGGTGAGCCTCCCCGCTCACCACTTAGCGTGTGTTGATTGACAGCTAGGCTGAATGAATGGGGGTTTTCTGCATAAAAGCAGGGCTTTTGGGACTGGATCTTCAGAAGTCGCCACAGGACCTAAGAATCCGACGAGGGTAACGCTGAGCCGACCTGCACGACGACACCTCCGGTGGAGCCCTGCGGAACCGACTCACCAGTTACCGACGACAGAGGAGATCTCCCTGCCGGAGAGTCTGTTCCCCTGACTGGTGGGAACAACCAGTCCCCTTTGCTTTTTCTTCGCTCCAGGACGCAGTGGTCGAATTGCCCGTGCAGAGCACCTCGGCAACCGGATAGCCACTACCCCTGTACCGCGACCAAAAGGTGGTGCCTTGTGATGGAGCACTCTGCGGCTGGTCTCTTCCCTGGTAGTGCACCGGACTTCACTTTTCTTCGACGACGAGATCATCTCTACTCTTGGCAAAGACCCGACGTGCATCCACCACCAGGAACAACTGCCCCCGCCGGAGTTGTCTCTCCACAATCAAGGTACCGTGTCCTCCTGGCTTCCCTTTCTGCCGGATCGAGTGAGGTGTCTTAATCCTCGCCTTTCCTTTGGGTCGCCTCCAAGCTTTCTTTAGCGTGTTGTTCTGAACTGGTCCAATCTTCCGATAACAATTTGCTACAAAGACTCGAACGCATTTCCACTAAGAGACTTTTTGGGACATATCGCCTTGCCTCTCTCCAAGTGGGCCTGGCCTCTGAACTTAATGATCTATCGTGGTTCTTGTCTTCTTGCCTTGCATTTTTCCATGAAGTATTGAACTGTGTTGATTTCGTAACCTGCTTATTTTTCTCTCCCGTCCTAACGAATACTAGAGTGCCATCTAGGTTAAAGCATACACCTCTGTCTGCAAATAAGTGATGCTGGTAGAACCTAGACTTGTCAAACTATTGTTAGGGGGATTGAACTGTTTCCTTCGTAAAGTAATTGTAATTGAAGTGTTTGCCGTGATAGTGCCAGAGTGTTTTCTATAGATGTGTTGTTATAAATAAATACCTTTATATCTTTACACCGAAGCCTTGTTGCATGTTTGCTTGTCTTACTGTGTAGAATTGCCCTATATTGTATACTCCACATACTGCCTAACTCTTCTTGAGGGGAGTCTGACTGCTCGGCCACAGCTACCAAGTGAATCTGTGTGGTACAGACTGCTACCAAGTGGGTTTACTGCCAAACACCTGTAGTCCTAAATCTTTTGCAGTGGTCCCAGAGGGAACTGCACAGGTTTCTGCCTAACAGGGATTACAAATACCTCTGAGAGTGAATGTCAGTAAATTCGGTGCAAAGTAGATCCCATGCTGAGGTCGCAGCGTGAGGGTAAGGTAGGCTTAAAGTCAAGAGCGGCTTACCGACTTTGGGCAGAGTTCTGTGCTTCGATCCTTGTCAGCCTCCGGACAGGCTCCAGACAGGCAGCCTTGTTGGGTGGCCTTTGTGGGTTGGGCCGGCGTTCGCCTGCCGGCGATCGGATTGGGCAAAAGAATAGTTGGACAGCCAATCCAACCTGTTCAGGCCAGATGGGGGCTATGTAGCAGCATCGAGGTGGCGTCAGCAATTTTTTAGTGTGGAATGCCTCGTGGGTTGCAATGGAGGCACAAAGAGAAAGGCACAAAAATGGTGAAATAGCGGCGGTCTTGAGGAAGGCGCTATTTTTGGTAGAATTTCGTTGGGAATGTGGTCGCAATGCAAATTTCGTATTTGCTCGGGATAAAACGATTCCGTGGATCGGCGGACTCAGATGGAGTCACAGACCATCTCTGGTCTCACCTGTAGTGTGGGTAGACCCTGCTCCTGCAGTTGGGGAGCTAGCCAGCATCTCTGGAGGCTTGTTTCAACTGGGTCCCTGGAGGTAGCTCAGGCTCCAGGCAGGCAGCTTTGTTGGGTGGCCTTTGTGGGTTGTGCTGGCGTTCGCCTGCTGGCGATCGGATTGGGCAAAAGAATAGTTGGACAGCCAATCCAACCTGTTCAGGCCAGATGGGGGCTATGTAGCAGCATCGAGGTGGCGTCGGCCATTTTGGAGTGTGGAATGCCTCATGGGTTGCAATGGAGGCACAAAGAGAAAGGCACAAAAATGGTGAAATAGCGGCGGCCTTGAGGAAGGCGCTATTTTTGGTAGAATTTCGTTGGGAATGCGGTCGCAATACAAATTTCGTATTTGCTCGGGATAAAACGATTCCGTGGATCGGCGGACTCAGATGGAGTCACAGACCATCTCTGGTCTCACCTGTAGTGTGGGTAGCCCCTGCTCCTGCAGTTGGGGGACTAGCCAGCATCTCTGGAGGCTCGTGTCGACATTATAAGCATAAAGTAAAGTAAAGTAAAGTAAAGTAAAGTAAAGTCGGGGAAAGTCCTCCACAGGGCATCCCACACTTGTGCTCAACCATTACTAAATGAGGCCCCATCATGAATGTCGTTACTTATAGTCACCCGTGGGAAACCTGCTTTCACCCATACCGAGTCTGCTTGATCTCCTACTGCAGACACCAAAAGGCTTTTAATATCTCCTATAGCAAGGGGTAGACCTGCAGTGTTTTTCTCAAAGGCGTACATCCATTTTCCCATGACCGCCGTGAGTGGGGGGTGAGACTGAAGGGGATTATTTTTGTCCATCTGTGCACAGGGTACATAGTGGGGGCACTGTGCTCCCTTATGGATGAGGGGCATTAGTAGCTTTGATTTCACCTTCCCCCCTTAACTCCTGTCCTTTTCTTTTTTTGCTAGAGCCATTCTTCCCAATCTGTTTCAGAGCCTCACTTCCCATGTCTCTCCCACTCTAGGCATGGCCCAATACACCTGCTGTATCCCTCCCACAGCACCTTCTTCCGATTCATCAAAATCACTCCAATACTCTTCGTCCCTCAGCAAGGACACCGTGTCATATCCAGAACTATCAGTTTCCCCTTCCCGTTCTACTCGTACTGCCGGTATGGGTGGACTGTCAATCCTGTAAAGGAAGTCTCCTGATTCCCATTCATCTTCTGGTATGGGAGTGGTCCCCCTTGATGGTTAGGGCCCTTCCCCTGTCGCTCGTGTTGCTTCACACACAGCTTGTAATCGAGCCAATTCTGTAGGGAAGGAGGTTAACGCCACCCCTGGGGCTCTGACTTTTATCTCCATATTTATTCTCTGCACTGGTCGGGACAGTGCATTGCGGTGCTGTCTTCCATCCCCTTTCTGAGAAAGTTTCCCATATCTCCTCTGTATTTTCTCCTTATTTCTCTGCTAAAACTAAAAACTAATGGTCCATAAAAAAGAAAAAGCACTTTGCTTCAAAAATCACACAATTTGTTCATATTCAAATATTCAAATATTCAACGCTTGCATGTTCCCTTCAAACATACAGCTCTATATTCCCCAAAATTAATAATTTGTCCTTACAATTTATACTTACGTGGTCGAGTTCTTCCAAGAACCTCAGTTTGCGGTCTATCCACAATATCTCAGCCTCTCCCTGGGGCCGCAACCCGCTCAGGCGAGCAGCGGGGTATTCGCAAAGCCGGAACCCATGAGAGTCTCTTTCTTCTGCGTATGTGTTTTTGGGG
Source organism: Ambystoma mexicanum (assembly GCF_040938575.1). Taxonomy (NCBI): domain Eukaryota; kingdom Metazoa; phylum Chordata; class Amphibia; order Caudata; family Ambystomatidae; genus Ambystoma; species Ambystoma mexicanum. The sequence continues at coordinate 920,734,703 of NC_090921.1, forward strand.
ACTGGTCAGCTGTAGGTGGGCGCGGCCTTGCCGGAGAAGCCCTGGATCTCGCCGCAGATACAGAGGACTTGAGGAAATCATGCTAAGGGTTCACCAAATGAAGGTGGGCACCCAAACACATGTCCTCACAAAATGCAAAAGTATGATAACACCCCCATCAGGGAATTAGACCAAGAGATAAGTTGCAAGGATAACAAACTTTGTATAAAATAAAGTATTCAAGCAAAGGACTGCCCGAGAGCAATCTGCCGATATTTACATGAGCAGCACATTATTGGAAGTAATTTTGTCATACATGATGTTATTACATACAGTACAATGCGCATTGGTGGGGCCATATGGCACAGCCTGCTCTATAGGGGATGCCAGGGTGCAGTTGGCTGTTGCTTCCCAGTCATTCGAGTGGCACGTTGGTCAGCTGGGCTCATCTCCATGGTGAAGATCAGGACAATTGTGACAAATGATAACTAGCTAAGCTAAACAACAGGAACTGATATAAATAATGCCTAACATAAAAGTCTTGGCATGAATGGGGCAATTAGAGAAAATGGGCTAATATATTGGCATTCAAACCTCTACATTCAGGGCTTCATTGATACCGGGGTCCCGCTCCCATGTGTCTCCCCCTGTTTTTTTTGGTACTATTTATGTTTTCTGATGCTTCATGATACAAACTGACGTGTGTTCGTTTGGGGAGAATTTTCTGCGGCACAGGATTAAGTCTATGGTGGGTGTTCTAGAATGGTCAGTGCGAGGGGGTCAGATGTGTATCAACTTGAAAGAGAGTGTGGCGGGTCGGGCACTAGTAGGCTCTGGCCTGGCAGCATCAGGGTTGAGAGGGCATGGGCAGTTTAGTGGAGATGGATGGACACTTTTGCAGGGGCCTGCTTCAATCTCACACACTGCAGAGAGCACATTCTGTGGAAGTGATACTAAACAATTGCAAAAATAAATGGTTGGACTTCCGTGAGAACAAGACTCGCGCAGAGCTGGCAGGTGGTGGTGATGTATTGTTCTTTCTGTGCGAGGTGCTGAGGAAGGGAGAGCTGAGTTTACAAACGGATGATTTCGGGCCTGGTAAAAAGATGGCATCTGTACTAATACAAAATGGTGTTTGTTGTCTGAACTGTGAGCTGCATTATTCGTATAAGCCTCTATGTTATATCCTAAGAGCATGTGCCATGAGGGTGGGTGTCTCTCCCCCCTTGGCCTAGACATGTTTTATTTATTGCGTGAAAGGCTAAGGAGGTGGGATAGGACCATTACCTTCCCAACAACAGTACATAGTGGGACTGCGGAAACCAGGCTCGAATTACATTTGAGTGAACCTGAAGATGAGCACAGACAGCCCCTAACTTTAAATGCACAGAATGAACTGATGAACCTATCAGCAAAAATGGATGAACTAAATAATATTTGTCTGCTGTTGATGACGTTTGTAAAACATCATGTGAAGGAAAATGTTCAATATCACTGCCCAACTTGTACCTGTGCCCATTCACCCTGTCCAACCAATCATCCCCATCAAATTCACAAAATGAAAGATTCTAGGATTAAACCTTAATCCCTGTCTTCCCTCATGAACATTGTGTATAAAATCCCAATACTCCCATATATGTTGCCCATTACGATTCCCCATCTCTTTCCTAATTGAATCCATGTTTTTGTTTTCAATTAATGTATGTGTGTACTAATGGTGTTTTTATTTTTAATGTGCAATTTGGAGTCCGTGGACTGTGCGACTGTGCGACTGCCGGGATGTCTGTAATCAAAATGGAGGTGCCCCTGGACACCGTGGCTGTCTGGACATGTCCGCTCGCATGTCTCACACTTTTAATTAGTTCAGGGACTCTACTCCTGTCTTTCAGACAGTGGCACAAATGTGCACATCGTCTCCCGGCCAATAGGTGTCCGCAGGACAGCCGTCGTGTCCACAGACATCGGGGGATGTCATCATGTGACTTCACCCGTGCGGCACGACAGAAGTATCCGTGGACAGTGTCTGGACCCCAAACATTTTAAAACTGCATTTTGGGCTTATCTACGGTGTTTCAAGCTGAAATGCTACCCTTGCAGATCTCCTATACCGTGACTTTGTTGATCTGGCAACTTTTTATAACTTTTTAAGGCCTATTTGTGCCTCGATAGTCTGCCGACAGTCACACCATCTGCGGACACCCCCTCAAAAGGGACCCACCCATTACTGCTACTCATTCTCAATCTGGCTGTCCAAGAGAGAGCACCTGTTTTTCAGATTTATTTTCCTACAACTACTCACATGCACTTATGATTTTTACAGGAACTTTCTGAGTGCATTTTGAATGTTTTCAAGAAAGATTGCATTACCAAATTCAGTCAAAGTCATGCCATCACTGAACAAATTATGTCCACCATCCAGCAGAATATTCTCATTTGGGAAGGATGTCACCCCAACACCATTAAAAAATGAACATACTGCTTTGTTCACAAGGTGCTTCCTGCATCTTGCTGAGGACAAAACACATTGGTGCATCTCCATAGTGCCGTAGGAGGTATTTGTTAAAAGATTATCTTTCCACGTGGAGATAGTTCCATTACTGCTTTCAGCATATGTTTCAATGCAATCTGCAAAGATATTGCACTGATGTAGCTCAAATTATGCCCGCCACAATGGACCACTATGATATCTGGACATTGGAAATGAGACATGTTTTTACAATGTGCAAATAAAGTTTCCCAGTTTTGGCCAGTCACACCATACCCTGAAACCTCCACTCTCTCCAATCCAATGTTAGCAGAAATGCCACACATTTCTGGGTACCATTTCAGATTCACCATCCAAGAATCTCCCGACATCCACACAGTAAACCTTCTCATCTCAACAACCACAGCCATCTTTCCTACATACAGCAATTAAAAGAAATGCTACCCTCTCTTCCTATAATCCACAACCAGAAGACCTCATTGGCTAATCCCCACAGCCACCTTCCCATGTCAGGCATCCTTAAAAGACCCAGATGTGGCACGCCCTGTCCACAGACTACCATGCTATCAGCTCTGTCACTGTCTCTGCATCTAACTCTGTCATCTGAGTTCAATACTTCAGATGTACTGTTGAACTCTCAGAGTACATGTCTCCAGTACCTGCTTCAAAAACTACTATACGAATCTCCAAGATTTCTATTTGTAGATTCAACCACATCTGCATCTATCAACACAAAGTACAGGTATGCTTATATTTTTAAAATTATGTCCAACTCTTTTACAAATGCATTCTAAATGGGTTCCTGCCACTTAACCTGCATTAACCTACTCAATAATCATACTCTCCTTTGTCCCACCTCCTGACATCAAGTGGCAGTTATTTGCAATGCTGTGTGGTTGCAATGTGTTCTTTCAATGAGCATTTTCATAACAGTTTGAAAATACATATTTGCAATTTCAGCAGCACTGTGTGTCTTTTTTGTCAAAGAAATAAAAACCACATTTAAAACGTTTCTACAGCATGTTTAAGTAACAGATCCTGTGTGAAAGTTCAGTATATTAACAGCAAAGGCATACTTGCCAATATGACCCATTATAATCTACCAAGTTTTCTTTTTTCTTGCATTCACTAAAACTCCCACGATGCAAGTGTCAAAACGAAAACTGTGTGTATGTTACTAAAGCATGGCATGGGCATGGAATGAAAAATGGCAAAATGCAATGAGTTTAAATGTTTTTATTTCAGCACCATTTCAAGTCAAACAAATACATGCTTGTATACATTTACAAAAGTACTGTATCATTTAAAAAAAATAAAAGAAAGAAAATGGAAACGATTTCTGCAACATTTTGAAATAACACTCAGTGTGTGCAATTTTAATACCTTTCACGCACATGCATACTTGCCAAAATTCCGCTTTCTAATCTGTTCATGCTTATTGGGTCCTCAATTTTTTTCTGCATTCTGACACTTGAAGTGCACCTTTTTAAGGCAAATATGGCAACCACAACTCTCACAATACAAAAATACAAAAAAAACATAATTTAATAAGCAACTATAAATTAGAATGCATCACTTTCGCATTGTATGCATGTACTGACAACATAATACACCTTCACACAAGTACCACTTAAAAGTGTTCTACACAGGTTTTCCATCTCCATTCTTTTAAATAAAACGTTATGCACATTGCTGCTATAAATCAATTTTTCTTACTTTCATGTACAGCCTCCCAAAAAGGACAGCTTTTTAAACGCTCAGCATTTTCCATTTTGCATTGTATAAACATTTCAACCTTTCTTACTGCGGCCCCCTCAGGCAAACTTATCACAGGACCACCATTATCAATGGTGCCAGTGCTCCTGTGTCCCCATTCCCGTAGAGTCCTAAGCGACTCCAGGGGAATAGGGACTAACATTTTCCGGCACCTGACTTTCCAAGCCAACAGGACTTGTAATGTCCTGGTGACACCAGGAAGCTATGTGCCAAAAAATGTATTATTAGGAATCTGGTGGCAACCCATCTGCAGCACCAACAGGGTTACCAGCATACTCTTAATGAGGCCCAATGTTATTAACTCTTCCTCCCAACAACTCCTCATACATTCATAAATAATGTCTTGTACTATAATTACTTCACCATTACCATACATAGCCACTAATGTTCTTCTTTTTCAACTGCAGTGAACAAAAACTTCCTGGAAGACAACAACCTAAAGAAAACTACTCTTTACATCCTACCAAGTAAGTGCAGTAGTGTAGCAGTATTCTTTCTTTTACTCGTACAGTATAGTTTTGCTGCATAGTATCCTAAAAAATCCTTTCAAATCAACAACAGTTATTTCACTCTTATTTATTACACCTCAACATGTACTCTTTGCATTCTCATCTAAACACCATAATTATAACACTCACTATTGTCCTGAAAACATCATAATGCCCTTACTTATTCATTGACACTACCACTCTCTTATGCACTAACCCACGCCCTTCACACATCTACACACACAGCCACTCTTACAACCTTCCCAATCACAAATAACAGCCCATTGCACAATAACACAGCCCTCTATATATGTCTGTCATCATATTCACACACTCATTCACAATACACACAAACATATTGCACAACTTCCAAACCCACACTTTTCTTTTTTCTCCAACAGACAGAACAGAATTCCTACTAAAAAGCAACTCCATAGAAAACAAAGAAAAATCAGAGCAGAAAGAAATAAAAGCATACCAAATACTCATCCACCTGTAGTAGAATGTACAGCAAATATTTAAAAAACTGTGAATACAGTCAGTCAACAAAACTAAACCAGCAACCACTAAATAAACTAGACTCCATCTTCCAAAAACTAAAAATAGAAAAACATGTATAATGAAGAAAGAAACTGCTAATAACCCTACCACCATAGCAGGGGAGCAAGGGCGCGGGTGTTGGCGTCCCGCGAAGGGTGTTTCATTAGCCCAGGAGGGCCACCGTACTGCCGGAGGGGAGGCCACGCCCCCTCCCTATTTCTTCTCCTTATCATCCCCGCAGGGCAGGAAGCCCGCGGGGGAGCAAGGGCGCGGGTGTTGGCGTCCCGCGAAGGGTGTTTCATTAGCCCAGGAGGGCCACCGTACTGCCGGAGGGGAGGCCACGCCCCCTCCCTATTTCTTCTCCTTATCATCCCCGCAGGGCAGGAAGCCCGCGGGGGAGCAAGGGCGCGGGTGTTGGCGTCCCGCGAAGGGTGTTTCATTAGCCCAGGAGGGCCACCGTACTGCTGGAGGGGAGGCCACGCCCCCTCCCTATTTCTTCTCCTTATCATCCCCGCAGGGCAGGAAGCCAGCGGGGGAGCAAGGGCGCGGGTGTTGGCGTCCCGCGAAGGGTGTTTCATTATCCCAGGAGGGCCACCGTACTGCCGGAGGGGAGGCCACGCCCCCTCCCTATTTCTTCTCCTTATCATCCCCGCAGGGCAGGAAGCCCGCGGGGGAGCAAGGGCGCGGGTGTTGGCGTCCCGCGAAGGGTGTTTCATTAGCCCAGGAGGGCCACCGTACTGCCGGAGGGGAGGCCACGCCCCCTCCCTATTTCTTCTCCTTATCATCCCCGCAGGGCAGGAAGCCCGCGGGGGAGCAACGGCGCGGGTGTTGGCGTCCCGCGAAGGGTGTTTGCGGTCCCGTGGAGGTGTACCTTCAGGACTTCAGGACTTTGCCACTCTGACCTTAAGGCGGTGCAAGGACGCAGTGTTCAGGAGGTGAAGAGGAAGGCCCGGCCGCCTGGAGAAAAAGGGTGAAAGTAAGTGTTGGCGAGGGACTGTAAGAGGAGTTGTTGTCTGTTCTGGACATAGGGGCTGAAAACTGGTGAAAACTGGTGTGGACCAACCAAACCCGTAATGTCACTCCTCAAGTCCCTCAGATCCCTGAAAGCCCATGGCCCCCCTAGGAAACCCCCCCCTCCGTCACCAGCGCTCTCACCCTTCCACCTTCCTCCTTTTTGCTCAGAGGTCCATCTCGCCCGCCAAAAGAGTGGCCCTATCTCCAAGCGGAAGGTCCTGGCTGTGAAGAGGTCCCACGTCCGGGATCAGAAGGGAGTGCCAGTCAAAGCCCTAAATCTGGATGGACAAAACTCTGTTCTAGTACTAGAGCCCTTCCCCCTACCTGCACGGAGTCAGGTTGTTTTACCCTCTGGGCCCCGGCTGGACTCTCCTCTTTCATCTGTTTTTGCTGCGGGGGACAGACTGACACTAACTGCCCAAACTGCCCAAGGGGGCAACTCCTCCTCCAGTTCCCACAATAGCTCCCACAATAGTTCGTGGAGCGATATTCTTTCATCTACTAGTTTAGGGGGTAGCTCCCCCCTTGGTGTGTCCCCTTCTCGGCCGGTCGAGGTAACCATCCAAAACAATACACCTGCTGAGAGCTACCATGAGCCCAAATTGACCTTTGACCAACCCATTGAGGAAGCGCCCTTGCATAGGGGGTGCAGGTGTACCCAAGTACTGGCGGAACTGGCCATCATCAAGGATCTGTTGTACACTTTGCTAGAGGCTCAAAAGAAGGGAGATGGAACTGTTCAAGTGGAGGAGCCTATGACCAACACCCCAGCTGACGAAGGGCACACGTGCCCACCTCTGGAAAGTCCCTCAGTTTGTCCTCCTGTAGAGGTCCCTTTGGTTTTGTCCACCCCCAACGGGTCTGCTATTGACCCAATACAGGTACAGGTCTCTGCACCCATGATCTCCGATTGTATCGAACCCAAAGCCTTGGGTCCATGGAAGTCGGGGGCTCAACTAAAGCTGCTGGAATCAGGAAGTCCCAATCATGCAATAGTCTTTCTTCAGGGGGTGCCCAAACTGGCAGCAGACAAGCCAGAGCCAAGGGACGCTTTACTTAACAAATGCCTATTCTGGCTAAATACCACTGGAGGCTGCCCGTTTGTACGTAGAGAGGCTTTGGCGGGGTGCAGCAGAATTTCCAGCATGGACAAAAACTCCCTGGACAGCATTAAATTGACTTTTTGGGACCATAGTTTGGCACACAGGGTTTGGGGAGGTTGCAGTCGGGCTAGCAAATTATCGAAGAGTGGGATTTCAATCAGTATGCCCCCTTTCCTCAGCCCTGTCACCTCTGCTAGATCTGCCTTAGTAAAGACCGGGGTCTTCCCTAGTAACAGCCTCCTTTCAGGTGCTAATTTGACTGTCCTAGGCCCTAGGCGCCATGGGTGTTGGAGGAGGCATGGGGATGGTGGGACCTGATTTTGGACCTAAAGATCTGCTTATGGTCTCTATTGGAGGGGGTGGTTTGCCCGTTCTGCCCTGTTGTCTTCTCTGTGGTTGATTTTTTGCAACGCTGTATTAGAATCGCATTTTTATTTTTAGAAATGTTTTTGTAGGATGTACTTTGATGGTCATTTCTTTTGACCGAATAAAGTTGTTTGACTGACTAAGAATGTACAGCAAATATTTAAAAAACTGTGAATACAGTCAGTCAACAAAACTAAACCAGCAACCACTAAATAAACTAGACTCCATCTTCCAAAAACTAAAAATAGAAAAACATGTATAATGAAGAAAAGAAACTGCTAATAACCCTACCACCATATCTAACAATGTTAACGTAGCCACAGCCAAGCATTCAAAAAAACAATTTTGACAAAAAATGTTCCATCGTAGAGTACTTCACAATCTAATGAAAACAGCTGAAAAGTCATGCTCTACCCTTAGAAATTACTGCAGAATCCTGGAAGCTCTAATTGACAGCGCAATTCTGGTCAAAAGAAAATTGTTTACATTAATTTTAAACAGAATGAAACCACTAGCAAAATTACAAAAAGTACTTCTAAACATGTGCAGTGTCAACATAGATGTTGACACTGCAAACTTCTGTGAAGGTGAATGGATTCACACATGCAGCACAGAACCATATCTCAATGAAGAGGCTTAAAACAAGAACAGAAACCCGAATTGCCATACATAGTAATGGCTGAGGTTATGAAATGCTAGAAAACACCATTATGGCACAGGAAACCCTTATTGAAAAAACATCCCCAACAAACTTTCAATTAACTATTCCTTTCACCCAACCAATCCGTCCAGTCGACAAATGGCCATGCAGCACAATGTGTAATGCACGGCAACAATCCTTCAAATCTTTACGAGAATTCCTTAATCACTGTGAAAGTAAAAGACAAAATTAAAATAAAAACTTAACAAACCATGGACTCCTGTCCAGTGCACAGCTACATTGTACGGCGAGGACATTAATTAGCCTGCATTTCAAGGAACTGCTTGCAAAAGCACCTTCCACCACATCAAAATGTTAGGAACACACCATTCCACTATACAGAATCTTCTGCAGATACTGTACTATGAAAAAGACCTGCTTTACAACTGCATTAATAACATTCTCTTGCATGGAACAGCCAAAGAACTCATTCATCATATAGAACACATCCATAGTAAACATTTTGGAAGTGAAGATGACTTAGAAAATTCAGTAATTTAAGAGAACATTAGCGAAAACCTTACAAACACCAATCTTCTAATAAACACATACAAAAACGAAATAACAAAGTTTAAAAGCACATCTGCTGAGGTACCAAACAAAGTATGACAAAATAGAGGGCAATGAGGAATTCCAATGGTTCCAATTACCTTTATATCTTATAGCAGAAAATAAATACAAAATAATGGATCCTGCAGAAGTTTGCACATACTGCAACACAAACCTTGATAATAACCAAATACCACCAACGTGCTGTCACTAATAACTTGTAAATGTTCCCACTTCCAAAACCTCTTCAACAGCTTAATTTGTATGAAAACATTATACTCCAAACAGTACACCCATTTCAAGCTATAATACGCATTCAACCAAAAAGTGCCAAATTGCCTCCTTCTGAATTATTAAAAGGCATTTGTGGCAAAGTAGTATATTTGCCATTAGATCTTAATGAAAATGTAGAAACTCTAGGAGTGCAACGGCCAATAGAGATCAATCTTTGATTATCCTGGTTAATGGTGTACCAACACAAAACAAAAAAATGAGGCAACAACTAGTAGACTTAAACACAGTTAGAAAAGCCTTACAATATCTAAAAGAAAACAATGAGTACTACAAAGATATAAATATTGACCCAAACCTAAGAGAAATCAACTACATAATTCAGGATTCATCACCAACTTGCACTCCAAAGACACCATAGAGGATGCATTATAAACATATCAAATGTGTCAAGCCAAAGGATGTCCGATTAGCATATGGGAGAAAAGTGTAGAAGAACATACTTTCCCTCTACTCTTTTCTAGAGGAAAAGGGGGAAGATATGATGAAAGATCCACACAAATAACAGCATCAGAATATCACTCTTTAGAAACATATTCTGAAGACCCCAGATTCAGACAAAATGAAGAATACATATTCCAGCTCCTGTTCAAAAGTGAACTAGCAACTAATGGTGCAGAGTTGCACACACATTAAAAACAGGCTCCAATGTTTTAACATGTCTGCTACCTAACTACTTCAAAAGATAAAAGACAAAGATGACGTTTTGAAGTTAAGTATCACAAATCTCTTGGCAAACATGCATAGTACAAAAGAATACTGGTTCCAACATCACGCTGATGTACTGTGTATGCAGGACTCAGGTCCCTGTCAATGAGTTATGGAACACACCCACCAGCGAGGTAACATCTTAGTTCTGATCTTCGCTCACACTGACTCTCTCTCTTTAGTTGCTCTTAGTCCGGTGCTATGGTCTGACCACTTCTTGGTATCTTTTATGATCCCCTGTCAGGCCCCTCAACCCTACCCTGTTGAACATGCTATGCCCAAATGTATCTGGGGTAGAGTGTCTAACTCCACGTTGATTTTGGCATTGCATGCTAATTGTAGCCAACCCGAGGAATGTTCTTTACCTGTATTAGAGTCTGCGTTCTTGGCAACGGCTGACCTGTTGGCTCCTATTAGACTCTGCAAACAGACATATCGTTCTCCGGATCCCTGGTTCTTGGAAGATCTTAGAGCATATAAACTAGGTTGTTGACAGTCGGAGAGAAAGTGACGCATTGATTACTCTAGCGAAGCGAAAGCTTTATTCTGCTGTTCTCTCTCAACCTACCACATGGCTGTTATTTCTGCCAAGAAACTCTATTACAGTCACAGAGTACAGGTGGGCCTTAATAAACCTAAGGCCCTCTTTGACCTTGTGCATTCACTTTCTTACCCTGAGATAGTTACTGCTTCAGTTCCACCTTCACTGGGTTTATGTGACTCTCTTTCAGCGTTCTTTCTGGAAAAGATTTCTGCCATTCGTGACCACATAAAGGATGGCCTACATCTGCCTACTGCAGACACAGTTGTTGTTGATCCTGTTCCTGCTAATGGATCTTGGTCCTCTTCCCCTCTATTCTCAATCTCTGATGTCTTGTCGGCTATTCTGAAATTGAAATCTGTCTCCCCGCCGATGCTATACCTCTGGCTCTCTTAAACGCTGCATCTGGCGACCTGATCGAACATATTACCACTGCTTCTTTCTTCACTGGAGTGATTCCACCTTCTCTCAAGCATGCGCTGGTGGTTCCACTTTTAAAGAAGCCTTCTCTTGATTGTGATGTACTGCCCAACTACCGCCCCATCTCTCTTCTTCCTTTCCTTATGAAGGTGATGGAAGCACTGGTGTCCCCCTCCCGTCCAGCTTCCTTGAGTCTTATCATTGTTTTGACTCATTCCAGTTTGGTTCAGACCGGGCAGGGGCACTGAATCTGTCCTGAACTCGGTACTGGATTATTTGGCACATCTAGTAGATAAGGGCATTGTCGAAACAGTCCTTTTGCTAGATCTATCAGCTGCTTTGGACACTGTTGATCATTCCATCTTGATCTCCCATCCCTCAGATACCGGCCTCTCTGGCTTGGTTCTCGACTGGTTCACTGACTTTCTGTCATATCGGTCCCAGTCTATCTCTCGTCCCCCTTTCTGCTCTGCTTTGGTTTCACTTCTATGTGGTGTCCCCCAGGGATCAGCACTGTCCCCCATCCTGTTTAATGTCTATATTCGCCCCCTCTTGCTTCTCATCTGGGCACAGGGGTTTTGCTATTACTCTTAGGCGGATGACACCCAGATTCTTGTCCGCCTGGACCTTACACAATCTGACACAGTGTCCTGGCTGAAGAAATGTTTAGAGGACTTGGGGTGTTGGATGATGAGAAACTGGCTGAAGCTTAACAGCAGTAAAACTGAGATCATGGTTGTGGGTACCACTTCCCCGCAACTGTTCTGGATCTCAGAGTTCTGGCCTACTAGCCTTGGTCCCCTCCCCTTGTCGGTCCAACTGGTCAGGATCCTGGTGGTTAAAATCTCTGACTCTCTTGCCCTGGATGAACAGGTAGCCGCAGTATGCAGGGCGGGTCATTTCAGGCTTTGCATTTTGCGTAAGGTCCTGCCATTTGTTCCCGCGGAATGCCAGGCCCCTGTGGTGGCTGCTCTAGTCCTGAGCTCCATCGACTACTGCAATTCTCTCTATCTGGCTCAACCGCGCTATTTTAACAGGCTTCCACTCTTGCAGAACGTGGATGCTCGCTCTATACTTCACCCCTCTTTTGGATCCCACATGTCTCCTCTGTTGAAGAAACTACACTGGCTCCCTGTTTCCAATCGGATCCTTTGAAAATCCATATGTATTGTGCACCATGCCTTTTATGGCATGAGAGCTGAGCACTTGCAGGCCAAATTCGCTCATTATGTACCGGCCTGCCTGTTGCGATCCCAACCTGCCCTTCTAGTAGCGGTTCCTCGCTACCGTCTGTCACGCAAGGGGTGGCAAGCCTTCAGCCCTATATGGCAACTCTGAACACGTAGTTTGGCTAAGCCTTGGTCCTTCTGCATCCAGAAAAAGAGTGGTGAAATCCTACCATGACATAGACACAATAGCCAGAAATGATTCGAAGAGTCAGGACATTTAAACAAAACTATTTATTACGCACATACTACCCGCACATACTACCCAAACAGAAGTACTGCTTTGGAAAAAATGTGCCTTAACCACATAGCCCAACATTTCTCCTACAAAAATAATCTGAAACCAGATGAAAAAATTGGAAACCTACTTGGAAGCCTCTTCAAACTTACCAAAACCAGCCTAATTAATCATATAATTATCATTTAAAACTCCTCAACACAGAGAACTTTACTACATGGCCTTGTTGTGGCCACCAGAGACTGGAATTACCTCCCACTGGCACTACGGAGTACTACGGATCATTTCACCTTCCACAGGCTACAGAAAACCACTCTGTTCTGAAATGACCTGATCTTACTATTTTTATAAGTTTCCACACTCACCCAATAGCGCCAAGATGCCCTCGGGCATATTTGCGCTTTACTTAGCTCATTTAACATAACATAACATAACATGCTAAGGAACCTCGGCCCACCCACATGGTTTGTTACTTTAAGTTGTGCATAATATGCATGGGATTAACAAGCACAGCCTTATATGGCAAATCTGAACACATAGTTTGGCTAAGCCTTGGTCCTTCTGCATCCAGAAAAAGAGTGCTGAAATCCTACCAAGACATAGACACAATAGCCAGAAATGATTCCAAGAGCCAGGACATTTAAACAAAACTATTTATTATGCACATACTGCCCAAACAGAAGTACTGCTTTGGAAAAAATGTGCCTTAACCACATAGCCCAAAATTTCTCCTACAAAAATAATCTGAAACCAGATGAAAAAATTGGAAACCTACTTGGAAGCCTCTTCAAACTTACCAAAACCAGCCTAATTAATCATATAAAATTATCATTTAAAACTCCTCAACATATAGAACTTTACTACATGGCCCTTCTGCAACTTAAAACTGACTACAAAGAACTCTTTAGAGGAAAACACATTATTGTTTTTGGAGATCTCCTACAATTAACACCAGTGAAAGGTGAACCTATTTTTAAAAACGTAGTGCACAAACAGTCCCGCAACACACTTGCATGTACTCACTGCAAGTACTGGAAACCAGAAGCATACCGATGAATGAAATCTCATACACGTGGAAACATACATGCAGTCACTGCAACCATTTTTCACAAGAACATTTCCCTAATGAACGATTTGTGTATGCATCTATACCAAATTGTTAATCCAGTCTACATCATCTGCAGGTGCAAAATGCAAATCATGCCATAGTATTCACTTTTTGCAATTCAGAAAATCGTTCCACCTTGCACATAAACTCACACAGCCAATATCTAATATGGTTTATAGACATAATTTCGAAACCAAAAATTTCGAAAGTCAAAAAGTCGAAAAAATAATGTCGAAAAAAATAATGTCGAATGTATTTTTTATTACATTTTTTTTTTCGAAATGGGGGGGTTCCCCCCAACCCCCCTTTTTTTCGTTTTTACCTATTTTTTTTATATAAACTAGAGCCAAAAAAAAAAATCAAAAAAAAAATAATTCAACATTTTTATTTTCGACATTTTTGATTCGACTTTTTTGACATTCGAAATTTTTTATTCGATATTATGACTGGACACCATCTAATACTAATGCTTTTAAGGTACAGTGCAGATAGTACCAAAAACAACTACAAACTTACTAGCTTCACACATGGGAAAATATCTCTTGGCAAGGAAACCTTCACAAAAGTACGCATAAACTACCACACTGGTGCCACAACCACTGCAGGTCACGACACCTCATACATTAAAAAAAAAGATATGGTTGGTTTGAATGTAGTGACACTTCTATTACTCTGAAACAGAGATTACCAGCAAATCTAACAAATGCCTATTTAATATTCCTTAAACCTAATTGTAGTCACTGACCTGTGGAACTATCAACAGTTAGTGCACTTTAAACAGTCCCTCAAGTACTGCACTCTTCAAACAAGCACACTGTGAAAGTTAAACTCACATAAATGTAGTATGTTTTCTTTTAATACTGTATAGATTGTTTTCCCAATGATCCAATTATTATGCAAACAGAAACAACAACTGTGCAGAACACACAGTTATGTAGTTTCAAACACAGTACTTAGAATGTACTGATTATGAGCGACTACAAAGTTTTGTCACTGACCTCTACAACTATCAACAGTTAGAATACGCCAACCGGTATCTAACTGCATTCATAGTACTGTAATGCTACTTTTGAAAAGCAAAATAGTTAGAATACACCTACAGGTATTAAAAAGCTTAAAAAAATACCCTTCAGAACTATAAAACTATCAACAGTTAGAATACGCCAACTGGTATCTAACTACATCTATAGTACTGCAATGCTGCTTTTGAAATGCAAAACATTTAAATACGCCAACAAATACCTAAGTACTTCAAAAATTCATTTAAAAAAAGCATATAACAGCACTTTTGAAAAGCAAAACAGTTAGAATGCACCAACAGGTATCTGACTACTTCAGAAATAACTTACATTGCACTTCATTGCAATTACACCATTATGATTATTTCTTCTGCAACACTGCTTGTAACAACGAATACACTTGTTTGTGCACCTTAAACATTCCCTTAAGTACTGCACACTTCAAGCGAATATACTGTGAAACTTAAAGTCAAATAAATGTAGTAGATTTGTTTTAAATCCTGGATGGATTTTTGTTCCCTAATGACCCAATGGTTATACAAACAGAAACAGCAACTGTGCAGAACACACAGAATTGTTTCAAACATAGGACTTAGAATGTACTGATTATGGGGGTATAAAAAGAACATGAATATGTGAGATTGTATGCGCTGAGACCTTATCTCTAGCCATCCGAGAGGGATACTCAATTTATATGAAGGACAGAATAACAGCCAAAGGAGGTAGAGTAGCTCTCCTAGCCAAACATGCACTTGACATAAGAATATGAGGAGATATTCTTCAATTCTGGAAATCTCACTCATCCATACTTGTACCCTCATCCTCCACATTGTCTACAGGCTTCCAGGTCCCACATCCACATTTGAAGATGACATTACCTCTCTCCCGGCCTATAATATGAAACCTCACTCCAAAGTCATCTTCCTAGGTGATTTCCACCTTGGCCTGAGCGATCCTCTTGACACCCATGCAGACCTCCTGGCCAACTCCTTGAAAGTCCAAAGGTTTACACATCCTATCTGTTCCCCAGCTCATGAAAAAGTACATACATTAGATAGGATTGCTGACACCAATTGTGCCACTGACGTCCTTTCTAACACCCCTTCTCCCTGGTCAGACCATAACATCATAATCTTCTCTTCCACTTTAACAACTAAACCTATAAAACATACCCCACCCTCACCCATTATACTATTCAGACACAAAAAATATTACTCACAACAACATGCTACTCCTCCTATCACCAATATTGAATACTACTTATCCTGACGATGACCCCGTCACTACTAGTCAGTCAATATAATAAAGTTATCCTAGTAGCCATTGATAACGTAGCCCCCTGAAATCCACAAAAGCTAAACCTAAAGCAAACATCAACCCATGGTTCACCTCAGACCTCCAAACCTTGCAAGAGACCAAAAGGTTTGCAGAAAGTAGTTTGTTAAAGCCACCAACACCCGCTAACAAAGTCTTATTTCAGACACTAGCTATTAACTACAAGGAAGCAATCATTAAAGCCAAAAGTGAAGTATATAACTAAAGAATCTAGAATGCCCAATCAAACAAGTTGCAATCACCAACCCTCACACCAGACCATTCCATCATAGAACCATGGTGCACTAACGTACAAAAGGCCCTTCCAGATAAAATCACTCTTCTGCAAAATAAAATGGAACTTTAAAAAGCAAAACTCAACCTTGACTCTGCCCCTTTAACTACATCCCTCAATACAGAACTACACGAGACCAGAAAATGTACTTTCATGCCTGTGTCCACACTAGAAACCATCAATATTATCAAAGGACTAAAACCATCGAGATGCAAGGGCGACACTTGTCCCACTACCTTGGTAAAAAAAAATGCGCCAACGAACTGGCACGCATCTTCACCATCCTCATCAAAAGTTAATTTCCCACCAGTTCAGTACCTGATGACTTAATAGAAGCCTGCATACTACCACTGCAAAATAATATACATTGGACCCCAACATCTCAACAAACGTCTGACCTATCACCACAGTGTCATTCTTACTAGAAATCCTTGACCGTGTAGCCTACCTGCATATCCAAAAATTCTTGGGACTTAACAATCTCCTAGGCTTGAGACAATCCGGGTTCAGAACCAGTCACGGAACAGAAACTGCTCTCCTGGACTTAAAAACACAAATGTACCAATGCTAAGACAGAGGAGACTTGTGAAGTCCATTTCTCCCCTGAAGCCATCAAATGGAGTGGATCGTTTCTCTCTAATAGTACTATGAGCGTCTTCTCTGCCACATCATCAGCCCCACCTGTCCTGGTAACATTCATCGTACCGCAAGGCTCCTGCATGTAACCCACATTGTATAATGCCTTCACAAAGCTTCTATTTCATAAATTAGACAAAAATGTGTGTCACGTATACAAACTATGCGTATGATACTCAAATACTCTTACCTATCACAGGCTGTTAGGACACGGATTCAAATAATCTCAACAAAATGTTTCTCGCCATCCAGGCTTGGATGGCACAAAATGAATGATGCCTCTATGATGACAATACCAAGCTAATTCTAATCAGAAACAAATCTAAGTTAAGCAATCTTTCACAACAATACAAATCTTTTAACATAGATGGTAAGACTATCAATGTCGCCAATGAAATACAGACTCTTGGGGTCTACATCGACTCTTCTCTGACCCTAAATAGACAGGTCAATGCTATTGTATCATCTGCAGCCTACACATCAAAACTAATAAGAGCCAGTACCTTTCCTTTCGACAGACAACAGTATTACTTTAGCTAGAGCATTGAACCTCTCTAAGATAAATTACTGTAACTCTCTCTTGACTGGATCCAGCACTAGAAACATCAAAAAACTTCAAATAGTACAAAATAATGCTATTATAGCTGCTTTGCATATACCTAAGAAAGAACATATATCGTCGACCAGACGACACATCCACTGGCTTCCGGTCCAAGACAGGATCACATTTAAAATCCTCACTCTCACTCACAAACGTCTCGCTTACAACGCACCAGCTTACCTCAGCAACCAGATTATCAAAACCCAAACTAACAGACCCACACAGACTTCATATTCTAACTTCATTTTTATACCAAGATACAGAAGACAGAAAGCAGGCAGCTCTAGCTTCCCGGTGATAGCAGCCAAACTGTGGAACACTCTCCCCATACAACTGAGAAATGACACATCCCTTTGGTCATTCCGAAAAAATTCTAAATACCTGACTCTTCAGTTTAGCTACCCAACAACAGACACTAGGACCTTCAGTATCATAGGTCATGACTGATATGTTCTCATGTTGTGACTATTAATACCATGTATTTCACACCTGATGTGTATATCTGTATCTATGTATATAGCGAACATAGGAATTATTGCAACTGCAAATGTACTGATGAAGTACACCAATATGTAACCAATCTCTTAAGTTCTAGCACCTAGATGCCTATGGGTTACGTGTGCTCTATAAATGTACAAATAAATAAATAAATAAATAAATACATAAAAAACTATCCTACCTAACATATTATACGGCCATGAACCCAAGAATCCAGCCACTGGCCACAACCACTACAGCATAATACGACCATGTACCCAAGAATTCCGGCCACTGGCCACAAGCACCATACCACAACTTTCCCTGAACCTCCCAATTCAAATGACATCTGCAGACATCAAAATGGACCGCCAACCCTATTGTTCACCCATGAAAATATCCCCAAATCATCTAGATTCCACTCCCCTACCCTGACCAAGCCCTCATGCAGTAACAAAATAACCCCAAATGTGTGTCTCAAGCTGTCCACCCAAGCCTTCTTTCAGTCACCAAAAAATCCACGCTGTCTGCCCAAGCCCTCTTTCAGTCACCAAATAACCCCAAATGTGTGTCTCAAACTGTCCGCCCAAGCCCTCTTTCAGTCATGATTCATGAGGAGCCATCTTCATTCCTACGGCTATGCACCTAAGAATCTAGCCATTGTCCACAACCATCACAGGATAAAACGGCCATGCAGCCAATAATCTGACCACTGGCCACAACCACCACACCACAACTTGCCCTGCACCTCCCAATTGAAATGATGTCTGCAGACATCGAAATTGACCACCAACCCTATTTTCCACGTATGAAAATATTCCCATATCATATAGATTCCTCTCCCCTAACCTGACCAAACCCTCCTGAAGTCACAAAATAACCCCAAATGTGTGTCCCAAGCTGTCCACCCAAGCCCTCTTTCAGTCACCAAAAAAATAACGCTGTCCACCCAAGCTCTCTTTCAGTCACCAAACAACCCCAAATGTATGTCTCAAGCTGTCCGGCCAAGACCCTGCCCGTGGACTACAGTGCCACCTGTACACTCTCCTTCCGCCCCATATCATCTTGTTTCGACTCCTCTTTCCAACACCAAATGACCCAAAACGTTTTTTCCAGACTTTTTCTCCACTGATCCGTCCGCGGTCAGTTGCAGCTGTGCGCGGATCCAACATGGCGAGCGTTTTGGAAAATATGACCCACCTCATGCTCTTTACAATCCAATCAGGAGGCGTTTCAGGTGTCCATGGACCTCACGTTGTCCCCTAGGGCAATCAGAGGTCAGTCCGCGGAGCAAACAGGGAAGTGAGTCCACGGACCAAACCCATATATATACAAATCTTTTTTTTACCTACTTTTGGGTTGTTTTAAACATAACTACTGGACCGATTTACACCAAATCTGCAAAAGCACACTTTTAGGACCAAGCCACCACTCCTGCCGCAAATCTATTGAAACTACATCCAGCGGTTTGTGCTGTAGACGTGAGCAATTTTTTTTGCCATTGTGTCTATGGAAAAAAATGTTTTTTCCAGGCTTTTTCTCCACTGATCCGTCCGTGATCAGTTGCCGCTGTGCGTGGGTCCAACGTGGCGAGCTTTTTGGAAAATATGACACACCTCGCGCTCTTCTCAGAAGGCATGTCCGGTGTCCGTGGACCTCACGTTGGCCCCTAGGCCAATCAGAGGTCAGTCCGTGGAATAAACAGGGAAGTGAGTCTGCAGACTGAACCCATATATCACAAATCTTTTTTTACCTACTTTTCAGATTTTTTAAACATAACTATTGGACGGATTTTCACCAAATCTGCAAAAGCACGCTTTTGGGGCCAAGCCACCAGTCCTGCCGAATATCTATTGAAAATACATCCAGCGGTTTTGGCTGTATACGTGAGCAATTTTTTTTGCCATTGTGTCTATGGAAAAAATTACGTTTTGGGACCCCCATAAAACCTTGCGGGCATTGGCTGATGTAAGGTACCTTGTTTTTATTGATAGCCAGGTTAGCTTGTTGTCAAATTCAATTCCCAAATACATATAGCTACAAACTTGTTCTAGGGGTACACTATTCATAGTCCACATATTTTTTAGAATTGGACTTTACCGCAAAGATCATTTTTTTACTCTTGTTGACATTTATTTTCAGCATATGTCTATGGGAAACAATCACATTTTTGGTCCCCCCATTAAACGTATCCACCCATGACGAAACCTCACCCAACTTTGCAGGATCAATCTAACAGGACCATATACTTGTTTTGCAAAGTAAGGTTTCGCCCAGGGGGGCAAAGTTATAAGCCACCCAAAAAGTGCTCTTCCTACTGGTTGAGCAACTGAACCATAAATACTGATGGCCCTGTAATACATATATACACATATACTCACATATACATAAATAAATAAATCAATAGAACCAGTACAAACATATGTTTTGAACAAATTAGCAATGCGTTTATAACAATGTTGGCTTCAATACATTGATGTTACAAACTGATGTGATGCAAAATCCATAGCAGGCAAAGACATCTGCTGCCTTACTCTTAACGCAGTTTACAACACATTTGTTTGTTCTTCGGTACATCTGTAACCAAGGTAATTAAGCCTTCTAATGAGTTTGTATGTTGTGATGTAGCATACGGTTGTAATATGCTGTGATTTTCTTTAAAGATTCTGATGAAAGCAAATATAACGCATTTAACATTTTAGAAGCCTGAAGCCTCGGTTTTTCACTGAATAAGGTTCACTGCAGGGGGCCATTTTCGTCCATTTGAATCAAGCAAATATGGTGTGACTTTGATAGCCCAGAGCATGTCTGTTTTCTTTCAAGAATTAATCCGTTCTTTTTTGAGACGTTGGTTTATTTGATGATGGCGAGAAGTGTGCAAGTGCCATACGCTTTCCAAGATTCCATACCCACCCACCACTTCCTTCTCCTTAACTCTTCTCATCCCTCCAATTGTTTGACATTTTTCATACTTCACTAACCTAAACATTACATGTGCACTACTCGCTGCAAAGCAGATCGTCTCGTGCTCCTATTGATGCCTTTGCACAACACATTATTAAAGAAATACTTCAAGTAATCTTTTAATACCTCTATTTTCTCTTAAGCCTCTCACGTTCCTCATGGATCTTCGACACTTGCTTTAAAATTGTTGATGCTCTACCTGTCCGTAAGATGCACCCAGCTAACCTTGATAATCCTGTTAACCATGGACCTGTCTTTCTTCTCCACCACTATTCACACATCTTTAAATGTGTGGTATTCAACAGGGGGAAAAAGGGAAGGCAAAAGCAAATATTTTTCTCCACCATTTTCAGCAAAAACCATGTGCATCACACACGAAAGGTGTGGAGCTTACAACATTCAATAAGAGAATAATTATGTACACAAGTATTCTCTTATTGAATGTTGTGCGCTCCACGCCATTCTTGTCTGATACACATGGTATTCAACAGAGTCAGCGACTCTCTTAAAACTAACACTGCATTTTCCACACTCCAGTCATGATGTTGCAGCTATTACTTAACTGAAATGATACTTGCCCACGTCTCTAAAACGTCCTCACTACTGCACACCACATCAAATTCTTCTCCATTCTCTTTCACCTACACACATCTGCACTGCAAACTTGAACACTGTTGACCACCCCTCTACTCTCTCTCTTGCTTTAGTCTAGCAAGTTAGGACATTGCACGTTACCTCTCAGACAAGTCCTTATCCATTGCCTGGAACGCTATCCTCTGATGCCACCCGGTGCTCTATGGTGGGCCCTCTCTTGTTTATCCCCCCTTGCTTGGAATGATTACACTATATAACTTGTGAATGTGTATCTGCTTGAAGCATACTGCTTTTTAAAACATGTAGAAGTTGAAATGACCAGGTCTCATCCCATCCAACACTGCTCATGACATTAGGTTTTCCGTTTCTGAAAGACTTTTTAAAAACATGAAATTCTTTGTTTTGGTTGTGCATTTTTGCTCGACCAATATTCAACCAGTGTTTTAAAAATGTTTTTTATTTATAGGGGATTCCCCATGACCCTCATATTTCACCTACCCAACCCTACAACTCCTACCCTCACCCATTACTTCCATACCTCCACATACACATTAGATGCCTGTGGTAGCGGCCCTGTAGTTATGGTTAAGTTGCTCAACCCATAGGAAGAGCGCCTTTTGGGAGGCTTATCACTTCAGCCCAAACCTGAACATATCCTCACGAAACTTTGCAAAACAAAGCATATGCGAAAGTCAGATTGATCATGCAAAATTTGGTGAGGTTTTGTCAAGGAGGGGGTCCCAAAAGGTGTGGGTTTTACCATAGAAGCAATGGAAAACAAATTTTGCTCATGCCTAGAGCCCAAACCACTAGACAGATTTTAACCAGATTTGTGACAGGAGCGGTGGGTTGGTCCCAAAAGCGTGCTTTTGTAAATTCGTCCAGTCGTTTTTTTTTAAATGATCAAAAAGTATATACAAAAAAATTGTGATATCTGGGTTCGGTCCACGGACTCACTTCCCTATTCGGTCCACGGACGGGCCTCCCATTAGTCCAGTGGGTGACGAGAGGTCAGCGGACATCGGACACACCCGATGATTGGATGGTGAAAAGCATGAGGTGAGTCATATTTTTGGGAAACACCTGCCATGTTGGATTTGCGGACAGTGGCAGGTGTTCGTGAACATTGTGGTAAAAATATATGGAAAAACACAACATTGCACTTGTCAAACTAATGAAACTATGTCTGGGGAGGTGAGGGGTAATGAGAATGGGATATACCCTTTAAAAGCCAAAAAAATTGGACGTTTTTCTTTCCTGATTGCCACAAACAGTCTGGGGCAGTCCTGTGATGTCTGCAAACATCTTAGATGTTCCGGGGAATCTATGCTTATTTGTGCATTACAGGGTTGGTGAAAAGCAGTTTTTGGATGGTTTGTAAATTTGGCACCACATTGTGGAATTTCATTCTAGACCTGATAGTGATCCGTTTGCTGTGCTGTTTTGTCAAGAGACAACAAAATTAGAGGGTGGAAACCAAAATATTGCAAAGGCTTATAAATAAGGTGCCATTGGAGGAATCTGCACAAAAGTTTGCAGAACATTTTTAGATCTAGATGTAAAAGATTTTGCAAATTCGTCTAATGCCAACAAAGCTATAAGCCATACACCAATATAGAGATCCCAAAATGTGAGGGGATCTCTATATTGGTACATGGCTTATAGCTTTATTGCCATTAGACGAATGTGGACAAATATTTTCTGAAAGATTATAGACCCAACCTTGAATGTTTGTGCAAGGTCTGAATGGATTTTGTCAAGTGGGGCCTAAATTATATGACTATTGTATGTACATGCATTTTGACACTTTTGAAAAAATAAAACATGGGCGGATTTCCAGCAAACTCGTGTATGGAGCATTGGCTAGGACCTGAACGCATGTTTTTTTCAAATGCGTCCATGTTTTATTTTCTGATAAGTATCATAATGTAGGTACAAAAAATGGTGTTATAACGTTCGTGACTGAGGCATAGTCTGTGGCCATGGGTGGTGGCCAGACTGTCTGGATCATGGCATAAGGTCATGACCTGGACAATCTGGCTACTGCCCATGACCACAAGGGACGACCAATGGTGTTAAAGTGGCCATGTTCACCATGGACCAGATATGTGATAACGTTTTTGAATAAGGATCGTTTTGTAAGGAACACAAAATGTGCTTGTGAATACAGGTTGAAGTGCTGTATGGGATTGCATCAAATATGCACGAGGAGGGTCAGCAAGAACTGAAAAGCAAGGTTTTGCAAATATGTCCTGTGTTTTTTTTAAAGTATAAATAGTAAGTACACAACACAGTGAAATAATTTTGGTGTCTTGGCAATTGGCCTGGCCGTCAGCAAGAAGAAATGTGCACTGTAATTTGCTGATTGGGGCATGTGGCATGGCGGAAGCAGTAGGTTTGAATGGGAAAACATATTCTGCTTGCAATTACAGCCTGAAGTGGTAGACTAGATTACAACAAACTTTCGTGATGAGCGTTATCAAGGCCCTGTAGGCTTATTTTTGGAAATATGGCTTGTGGTTTTTTTCTCTCCAAAGTGTAACAATGTAAGTAGAAAAATGTGTAATATACATTTGGTGTCTGGGTAGTGGGCCTGGCCCTCCCACCTCCCACTTACTAACTGGTCTTTTGACAAACCTTTACAATCAAGTGAAGAATCAGGATGTTGTTTGGGACTCTGATCTGGGTTTAGCTCATCAATGTGTATTCTGATTTGCTTATTGGGGAATGCTGCTTGGCCGAAGCCTGTGCCCCATGGATTTGGAGACTTGCAATGATTGCAAGTCATGAGCACTGGCCATTGGTTACATTATTATGGTAGAGTGGACACTGAATTTGGTTGCAGGGTAGGTGCAGTGAATAATAGGAGTTGCGTGGTTTGGCCGGGGTCATGGTTGAGCCTTGTGCCATGGGCAATTGAACGATGAGTTCCATCCCCAGCATGCACTGCTGATAACAACAGGCTTAAGTATGTGTTGCAAAAAATATGTTTATTAAAGGAGCTTTGTAGTTTTTTTCATATATTTGAAAAGAGGAATTATTAATAACGTATATACAGCGATGTAACACCATGAAACATTGGGCCTCATTACGAGGCTGGTGGTAGCTGTGCCTGTAACACAGGCACGACTCCGGCTGGACCCGTGATTTTATCAGCACCCATGAATGGACAATTACCGGGTCATGCTGAGTTTGGCGGACTCGGTAATTGCCCATTCGCGGGTGCCGGTAATAAGGGCCTCCCCATCCCCATTCAGCCCCATACAGCTGAATGGGAATGGGGAGCTTGGATGCACCGCCACCGTTCATAATGGTGCCGGTGCATGCACGAGTTGTGCTCGCGGGTGCCGCACTGCCCGCCAGGTCCAACCTGGCAGTCAGAGCGAGACCCGCGAGCACAACTCGTAGTATGGCGGTAAGGTAGCAACGGTCCCGGTAGCGATACCGGTGCCGTTGTTGCCTTACCGCCATACTTATAATGAGGCCCATTTCCACTTATAAAAATCTATTGAATTGACAGAAAAAAACCTTGTTAAAGGGATGTTATGGTTAAGATGCATCCTACACTTGGGGCTCCTCTGATCCAGAAGTTACCCAGTGGTGTTCCACCTTGGCATACCTTGGCATTTCCCTCCTGTGTTTTCATGAGTACTTGTCCATCCGTACTGCACCTTCTATTTATGCACTTTTCTCACTGCACAATACAGATGTGCATTTATAGGAGCATTGTGTAACATTTTCTGGGATAAGTAAGGGAAATGTCGACAGAAATGATTTGTAAAAGATTGTTAAGTGGCAGTTGGTATGTGGAAGCTTAATATGGTCATAGGTTTCTCTCTCCACCTTCTGCAGGCTGCCATGGAAAGGGAAGAGGGTCTCCGTACTGAGACCCACCTCCCTTTCCATGGTGGCCATCTTTGAAAAGGATTTTCCATCCTACTTCAGGAACATCCTTTTTTTTAGCACCCTCAGTTACTGCTTTGGCAACCCGGGTGCTAATGTCCTTCATCCTCTGTTGCAGGGGCTGGAACCAGAGATAATGGTCCAGAGCCCTTGTTATCTGCCCTTTCTTTGCTTGGGCCGATACCTTGAGCTGCTGGGCCGATATCCCCTGTTCCAGTCCCTGGAATGGGGGATGAAGGCCATTAGCACCCTGGGTTGCCAAAGCAGTAACCTGGGGTGCTAAAAAAAGGATGTTCCTTCCTACACCAGAATGCTAATTATTCCCATTAGCATAACACAATATGCTAATGGAAATGTTTACAAATCTTATTGTGTCTATGTACTTTACTGAGAAATGTAAAGTATCTGGAGTCTATAAGAGAATTTTTGTTAGTTCTATTTTTTAACTGGCAAAGGTGCTTCCTAAAGGAACCTTTTTTTTTTTTCATAAGAGTTTAGAAAGTAAGGTGGGGAGAGAAATGAGGGAAGAGGCACCAGGCACTATATGGAGAGGCAGGTGGACAGCGGAAGATGTTGCACGTGTGTTACATCTAAGGTAGGGGGCAGTGTTTCTCATACTCCTTGATTACATCTTCAAAAGCACTTTGAAATGGCTCCCCCCTTAGGAGTGGTGTGTTGCAGTATATACAGAAATATATGGATCAACAGCCTCTTTTATTGCTTGCAAAGTAGCTGGTGGGATTTTGTGTCCCACAGAAGTAGGCTGTGTGGTTACAGTATTGGTTGAGAAAGATGAGGTGGAGGACAGCCTACTACTTACTAAGAAAGAAACAACTTTTCTGAGAGCATTGCAGTGTTTGGATTGGGTGTGGCGGCGCATGGAGGTGGTCCCATAGGAGTACTGTTCAGGTAGTCCGCTACTGAGTCCAAGTTGCACTGAGTGCATTTCACTTTGGTAGCTTTAGCCTTTGGTACATTCACAACAGTGGTAAATAACTGCAACACCCATGATTATCTCTGGGTACTAGAGGTAAGCACAACCTCTACCTAATCTTCTTGCTCCTGTTCATTGTCTTTGGAATTACTGCACTTTTTTTGTGTAGGTCCTCCAGCTAGTGGTGGTGGTGGTGCTCTTGAGGAGGAGGGATGGAAATAGCTGTCATTTTTGAGTTAAATAGCAGTGTTGCTAATATTCTTCCAAGTATGTGCTCTGTGCGAGATTTTTAATGGATAATGAGTAAGAGTGGGTCAGTGGAGGCTGGTGAGTTTGAAAGTTGGTTGGGCGTAAATTTTCCAGGACGAATTTAGTAGCGAGCGCGCGCAAGGAAAATTTTGGAAAAATGGCCTACCAAATGTGCAATTTACTGTCCAAAAAACCCACCAAAATATGAAAAAAAGCATTCGGTTTTACATATTAATGGTGGTACACTATTCATACGTGTGCAAGTGTGATGGTGTATTTTACAGCAGCTTGTATTGAGAATAGCTGGTACTATGGTGTATGCATAAAGAAATTCATTATATAGTCAGTAATGATGGAAACATGTTTGTGGGTGTTGGCAGTAGAGAGCAGGATTAAGTGGGGAAGCTAAGAGGGTTAACAAGGAGGTGATGGGAGTTGAGACGTTTAAGGAGCAGGTGGAGAATTCAGAGGGGGGGTGAACAGAAAAGGTGGTGGGGGTTGAGAAGATTAACGAGAAAGTGGCAATGCCAGAGGGTGAGAGAAGACAGGAGGAGGTAGTAAGAACTAAGGGAGTGAAGAAGGAGGGAAGAAATATTTGAGTAATGTAGATGTTGTATTATCAGGAAGCAGGCTGCTGCAGGAGGAGATGATAACACCAGGACCCAGGAGTCGAAGATAACAGGGGGGGGAGGGGGTAGAAGGTAAGGTGTAGGTGTAAAGATAGATAGATGGATACAAATACAAATGTGAAAATGCAAATCAATAATTGGCGAAAACAAATCAATTTGCGAATGACATTATCTAATTTGCAAATCAGAATCGGCACATTTTGGATGGACGTCTTCTACGTGGGCAGCCCGCACTAGGCCTGGCCACCAGGCACCGCACCAGCGTGGTGGATGGTGCCAGTGCCACTGTGCCGGGCGGCCAGGCCTCTCCGACCCTCACACTGCCAGGGCTCTGGTTCAGTGGCACTAGTGGTGACTTGTGGCGTTTTATATTTTTGGCATTTTCTGTGGAAAAATGCCAAAAATATAAAACGGCACATTTTGGATCATGGCCTTCAAAGCCCGCACTGGGCAGCATCAGCAGCATGCATGCCTGCCTGGGCCTTGCTGTCCGGGTGGGCCGAGGCCCTGGGCCTTGGCCCACCACGGACCGGGGGGTAAAGGTGCCCGGCCGCCCTATAATAGCAGCCGCCACTGGAGTGGGTGTAAGAGCTGTGCAAGGGTACATGTTGAGCTTGAATGTTCCTAGTTCAGTAGAAGGTGCAGTTCTGAACTGTCCACGAAGCACGGACCTGATTGAGAAAGTTGCAAAAGTGTATAGAAGTGTTAAAAATGATACTGGAAGGTGGAAATGGCAGAGATTTAAGGTGAAACTTTGTAAATGGGACAGAAATGTTGCTATATTGGGGTAAGTAAGATATTAGTTAGTTGTAGGAAATAAGCATGCACTGGTAAAAACCCATTAAATTCACTGAAACCACTATGTTACAAGGGCGTTATGGTTAAATTGCATTAATACAAACCTCTGACATTCAGTGACAAACTTTGTTAAAGGGACGTTATTGTTAAGTTGCACTAATAAAAACCTATGAAATTCAATGAAAAAACATTGTTAAAGGAACGTTATGGTTACAAGTAAAACCAAAAAAACTGCAGAAATACACAAGTTATGGTAAGCTAAGCAACCATCACTCAAACGAACACTGTGCACTGCTAACACTAACATCCAGGACATCAAAGATGACATCATAAATATCATTGATGACATCACTGATGTGTGTCACATATGAAATTAATTGTTATGTAGTTGCGGCCCTCACAATCAAGCCTTGGGCGCAGGACGGAATTCGTATTGACA
This sequence comes from Ambystoma mexicanum, assembly GCF_040938575.1. Lineage (NCBI taxonomy): Eukaryota > Metazoa > Chordata > Amphibia > Caudata > Ambystomatidae > Ambystoma > Ambystoma mexicanum. The sequence goes on from NC_090921.1 coordinate 920,763,087, forward strand.
TTGACATCTTAATTATCTGCAGTAGAAAACCTATGAACATCCAATGAGCATTGTTTTACTATTCTACATTTAAAATAGCATGCTCTTCATGAAATAAGAATTAGATAGACAATAGCAGGAGACATTCTTTTCAGTTTAATGATTACGAGAAATGATTCTCAGTATACTAAGGTTATTTCTTCTTTAGGATCTTCAAATGCTGCTGCCGTATGATTGCAGATATCATGGGAGAGGTTTGTAATCATAATATTTAATATCTTAGTTCAGAGTGACTGCTAAGTATGGTATGGTATTGTTTATTTATATAGTGCCTATACACAGGCAAGTGTTTCAAAGCGCTCAAGGAGGCTGGGAGCATGGGAAAAAAACAAGCAGTCGCTCAGAGCATGAGATTATGAGATGATAATAGTCTGCAAAGGCATGGTAAGTGCGTAAACAAATACATTTAAAAGTAGGGAGACAGCAGATAGGCCTGGCGGTGATTCTGCAGTTTTAACAGTGCAATTAAGGGGTAAACACAAGGGAGAACAGCCATACGATCTTCAGGCGTTGTGCATAATGATTCAGCAAGTGCAAAGAGGGTCACAGGGGGGATCAAGTGCACCCCGTCGGTTGAGACTGTGGTAAGTACAGCGAGAGCCATTCTCTAGGGTTAATTTCACAAGTGCATTGAGTGTGGGTGGGGTGTAAGGCCCTGTGGCAAGTGGGAAAGAGGTCTGGCGTGGGTGCCGGGGACCAGTGATACTCTGAGGTACACCCGACGACCAGTCAGCGTGCTGTATGGAAGAGGAGAGAGAGAGGGGAAAAAAGAGAACTGGGTTAGCAGGGTAGAGGTAGAGAGCCAAGAGGAAAGTCTTGAGGAGTTTCCGGAATTTAAGGAGATCCGGCTCAAGATGGAGGGAGGCAGGGAGGCTATTTCAGAGGGAGGCACCTGCTGAGGATACGAATCTCCCTCCAAATCTCTGCTTAGAGAACCGGTTCACTCGCAGAAGGTTGGAGGTAGATGAGCGGAGGGCTCATGAGGGACATTATTTAGGTAGGCAGCGTTGCAGGTAGGTAGATCCCAGGCCCCAGAAAGCCTTGTGAACAATGCAAACGGTCTTGAATTTTATCCTTGCAGCCACGGGGAGCCAGAGGGGGGATTTTAGCACTGGAGAGATGCAGCCACTGGGCTTGATGCCAAGGATAAGTCTTGCGGTTCTGTTCTGGATGAGTTGCAGAGGGCGCAGGGCAGAATAAGGGAGGTTGAAGAAGAGACTGTTGCAATAGTCCATCCTGGAGAGAACCAGGGCTCTGGAGATAGTGAGCCTCTGGGGGAAAGTAAGAAAAGGTAGAGTACCTCTGAGGAGGTGTAGCTGATAGTTAGACTTTTTAGAGATGTCTGAAATGTGAGAGAAGGAGAGAGTGGAGTCAAAGATGACCCCCAGGTTTCTTGCATCAAAGGTGGGTGCAGCCGCAGGTCCAGGGGAGGCTGGCCAGAGCGAGAGTGGGAAAGCGGGAGCAGGAGTCCCAATGTGAATGATCTCAGTCTTAGTGGCGTTGAGGCAGAGGTCGTTTGCAGCACACCATGACTGAATAGCAGACAGGCAGTCAGATATGAGAGAAGAGGAAGAGGCGGCTGAGGGTAACCTGAAAGATATTTGTGTGTCATCCACGTGGCACAGGAAGTTAGAAGTGAAAGTGTCAATCACACATGCCCTTTATCAGTACCCTTTTTCTGTTCCACCACATTATTTTAGGTTTTGCTTGCTGGATGTATTGCTTGAAATCTTCAACCTGCCCTATAGCTTTCAATATCTTGTCTCACCACATCATTTCCCCTGTTTACACTTTCTGTAAGCTAAAGTTAAAGCATGCAATGGTGGGACACATTTCACAGACGGATTTTGCGGTCAACCAAGCCACTGTTAAAATTCCCTTTCTTTATTGCTGATGTGCCCAATCTATGGATTTCAGCTGAAAGTAATTTGATATGCAAATTGAGTGGGATTCTTCAAATATAAATAAAAGGTACCACATCAAGTATTTTCTTAAAATCAGTACTATTGTGTAACGCTCACCTGGTATCCACGGGGACGTCACTCAGCCTGTTCTGACCTCTTACGACCTCAAACCCTTCCCTGGAGGCTATTCGACTGGAGACTGTGCCTGAAACACAGGATTGGTAGAGTTTAACTCCCTATTGTCTCTGTGTGCTTGTACCCCCTTCTTCTCCGGAGTCCAACCCGTCCCTTTGATCCACAGCTCACCTTGTTTTCTTGGATAGTGTGCTCTCTGTCCTGCTTTCAGCACAGGGGCACGTTGATTGATGCAGGCTCGTTGCTGCCTAGTTACTTCACTGGCAAGAGTCCGACAGGTAAGTTTAATGAGTCTTTTGAACAGTTCTCTAACTTCGTTCCTTTCATTGCTTAGATGATGGCCGGCGTCCGGGGATGGCGGCGTGCTGCTGAGATGAGTAGTACTGAAGGTGAGTGAGAGCGCAAAGCGCGATGCACCCCTTTCGTATTTGTATTGAACTGAATTATTTTTCGGTGTCTTTTAGGTGTCGCAATGTTTTCAGCGTGGATGCCGGTTATGAAGAACAAATGCGGTGAGTAAGCGCGGTATGCAGCGCCTCTAGATGTTTCCACGCTAACCTGGAGTGTCTTTTCCCTCTTGCAGATGGATGAGAAGTTCCAGACACAGAGTTCCCCCAGCGCGGTTGGGATTCAGGTAAGCGTTTGAAACTCAAACAGTACTTAAAAATAAGCGAAGATTTGCAGAATGCTTACTAATGCCTTTTTTCTGTTCTTTTCCCTTTTCCTTAGGAAGCAGCGTGCCGGGATGGGAATGACACCGCCGAAGATGCCCGCAGAACAGAAGGAGCAATGAATGATGGGCAGAAGCGCTGCAAGGTAAGGCTGTTCCTAACAGTGTTTTTGTTCTTGCAGGAGCTGAGCGCAGAAGAAAGATGCAGGCCTACTGGAGACCAATCCGAACACGGTGAGTGTCACGCTGCAGGTGCAGAAAACGCAAAGCATGTTTCTCAGCCTGGGCGTGGCTTAGTAGTCTCTGGGTATCCCAGGTGTCTCTCTGTTGAACCACACCCAAAAGACTAGACTGCACATGCAGTTCTGGGAACCAAAATATTTGGGGGCATCCATCTTGTCCCCATCAATGCACTACAAGTCCAATCCCCAATGTTATCCTATGGGAGTGAGTGAGTATGGTGCCACAAGCGCCAAGTCTGATTCCAAGGGGGTCTTTGGAGGGATGGAGAGGCCCTTAAGCGCCATGTAGGTGATCGTGGCCTGGCTCCAGCCTGACATCTTGGAGGGCTGGCGACATGAGGGGCAGGAATCATGACAATTGTTCATGTTATTAAAAAGAAGGTTGGTGACATGTCATTCAAACCACTGCAATAAAGACTAAGGGGGACATCGCAATTTGTTGGTTCAGGGAAAACATGTGGTATTTCTGATTACTGTACATTTTACTGGTCTGCAAGTTTGTTACCAAAACTATTTATATAAACTACCTTTTGTGTTGAAGAATTGTCCTCCACAAAAAAAGAATGTCTCCATTCAGTAGCTCATGCCCAAAAAGAGTCTTGTTGGACTTAAAAATGGGAAATAATTGAAGAGCCTACATGACTGTACATCATGGGGAATTTCCAAGCTTCTGTATGATTACCACTGCAGCAATGGTAAATGGGGTTAGCTGTATAACCAGAGACAATACTCCAAAATTCATAATTAGTCCTTAGGTGGCCATACTAGAGAGATGATTAGAAAGAACATCACATATATATATATATACATATATATATATATATATTCAGTGAAAAAACTTTGTTAAAGGGACGTTATGGTTAAGTTGCGCTACTAAAAACCTATGAAATTCAGTGAAAAAACTTTGTTAAAGGGACGTTATGGTTCCAAGTAAAACCGAAAAACCCTTGAAATTCGCCAGTTATGGTACGCTAAGCAACCATAACTCGCGCCACCACCATGCACTGCTAAGACTAACACCCAGGACATCAAAGATGACATCACAAATGCCATTGATGACATCACTGATGACATCACATGTCTGGCTCACTATTTCTTCTTTTGCTGACATATCTAGGCCACATGGTTTTCTTCAGTAACAGTCAGAAACTAAGAATTTTATTTTATTTGTAGACGTATCCTTCTAGTAGGTTCTTACAGTAATTCCCTTAGAGTACAGTCACATCATATGAAACATATACATATGGGAAAACACAAGCTTGAAAGACAGCAATCCTTTTTGTGCATAAAGATAATCACTAGATTTATGAGCACTTTCTGATAGTTCTGTTGTTTTTTTATGGCTGTACTTTCCCTGTATATGGTCATATTTGTATACATTGTACTCACACTACTTTCCTTAGGGTCCAATCACATCAAGTGATACATATACATAGGGTAAATAGCAGCTTTGAAACAGAGCAATCATTTATTTGCATGAAACTAATCAGTTAAGTTATGAATTGTTTCTGCTACTACTTGTGCTTTTTTGCTAACTTCACTTTCCCTGCATATACCCATATTGGTATGTGTTCTTGTGTCTTTGTGTTTTGTCTATAGTAATGCAATTATGTAATACATGGGTTTTATTAGCTACTTATTACATATTATACAGTACACAAAAATCTATTAAGAAAACAATTATCATTTCATTATTCAACATATTAACATTACGAATATCATACCTTCATCTTGTACGCTGCACACAATGGTATGTTTCTGTATGAGTAGCTTAGTATACTAGATATAACCCCATAATAGGATGCTATTTATATCAATGCATCGTTCAATGCACTTATTAGGGTATATTTCTTGCAATGATTCTTGACACTTTTTTCGCAACATAATAAGAATCCCTTCTACACATACTTCATGAGAAGTACATACACATGTGATGTCATCAGTGATGTCATCAATGACATTTGTGATGTCATCTTTGATGTCCTGGGTGTTAGTCTTAGCAGTGCACGGTGGTGGCGCGAGTTATGGTTGCTTAGTTTACCATAACTGGCGAATTTCAAGGGTTATTCGGTTTTACTTGGAACCATACCGTCCCTTTAACAAAGTTTTTTCACTGAATTTCATAGGTTTTTAGTAGCGCAACTTAACCATAACGTCCCTTTAACTAAGTTTTTTCACTGAATTTCATAGTTTTTTAGTAGCACAACTTAACAATAATGACTTTGACTTTATATACATGTCATGTGGAACTGACTAGATCTCTTCTTATGAACTTGATGTCCGCAAAATTATTTAATGTTCGCGGACATGTTCGGAGAACAGTACCACTACCTAAAAACTGTGGGGGGAGTGGTGGGGTATGTTTGATTGTTATATCATAATATAGGAACATTTAACAAATTCAAAAAGCAGCACACAAACACATTATATATAGTAATACATAAGAAATGTAACCCATATATGTAACACACTAACCATTCATTTAAATACAATATGTTCTGAAATGGAATATACCACAAGAAGATAAATTGGCTTCCAACATAATTACCTCACAGACACAACAGAACTGAGAACAAGACCCGGCCCACTGAATACATAGGACTTATCTTACCAGAAATAGTAAGTGTACTTCATTTTACTCATATATTTATAAACTTTCTGTATTAGATTAAAAAATATATTATCTTTTTTTTTTTCCCACAGAAATGTCTAGTACTCTGGAATGGCTAGAGGACAATTTCCCACATGAAGAAATGTCACAAGATAGTGAAACTAATGGTAAACACTTTATAATATAAACCATTTAAAAATTATTATTTTGAATACATTTAACATATATATATTTTTTTTGTACAGAGCATAACAAAATAGAAACTACCTCTGAAGAAGCTGTTATGGAAAACACGCTTGACAACATAAAAGAAAAAATTGATTTACTGTTGACCAAATTTAATAATTTGAAAACTTTTGTTGAAGATCGTTTTAAAACAAAAACGTCATACCATTGCCCCACATGTACTTGTCCCTCCTCACCATATCCCAGTCAATCATCCCCAAACCCTCTCCATAATTCAAAACGTTTTGATGAGTTTTCCATCCCTTCTTCACCTTATACCAATCATGTTGAAACCCCAAATTCTCCTGTTTTTGTTTCTGTTTCTGCCTCACCTTCTCTGTCATAAATTATCAATATACGTTAAATAAAGTTTAATTTTTATATTGTATTGTGAATAGTTTCAGTTTTTTTTTTTTAAAACAATAAAAGTGTCCGCGGACAGTGCGCGTGTTCTGAAATGTTCGTACATAAATGAAAATGGAGGTGTCCTGAACAACACCACACCTGTTCGTACTGTTCGCTAGCAAGTTGAAACTGTTCTAAGAACACACGTGGTGTCCTGAAATGTTCGTAAAGAAACAAAAATTAAAGTGTTCTAAAGAACACTATATCTGTCTGTAATGTTCGCTATCAACTTAAAACTGTCCTAAGAACACAATTGGTGTCCTGAAATGTTCGTAAATAAACGAAAATGATGTGTCCTGAAGAACACTATACCTGTGCGCAGTGTTCGCTACCCAATTGAAACTGTTCTAAGAACCCTATTGGTGTCCTGAAATGTTCGTACGTAAACGAAAATGGAGGTGTCCTGAAGAACACTATACCTGTGCGTAGTGTTCGCTACCCAATTGAAACTGTTCTAAGAACACAATTGGTGTCCTGAAATGTTCGTACATAAACTAAATTACACGTGTCCTGAAGAACACTATATCTGTCCTTACTGTTCGCTACCAAGTTTAAACTGTTCTAAGAACACACGCGGTGTCCTGAAATGTTCGTTTCACGTGTGACACACTTTTAATTACTTCAGAACCCGAACAGTGTCCGTAGGACATCAATGCACATGCGCTAACCAATCTCCGTGCACTTCGTGTCCTGCGGACAGGCGCTTCCTTCGCAGACTAGTTCGCAAACAGATCATATGACCGCGCCCACGCTCATCGTCTGTCCTGAAATGCGGACACTCTTCATGTCCCCGAACAATTTAAAAGTACATTTTCAGTTAATCCATAATATTTTTCAATGAAATCTCACCATGCCACAAGTCCCACATAGCAATCTTGAGTTTCTATATACCTTTTGAAACTTTCCGATCCTTTTTTTGTGTTCGATCTGTCTGCGCACAGTGCGCATGTCCGCGGACCGCGCACAAGCACCCCTATAAAAGACCACGCCCAAGAGCTTATTCCCATTGTGTTTCTGGCTATTCTTCAGAACACAGTGATTTTTGCTGCCACCTGCAGACTACACCATCATCGAGATGGCATCCTTGGCTGCTCGCCACTTGGTGCTGCACCTGCTTCAGCACCACCACCACCCCCTCCACCACCACCACCTCCCCAAGGGCCTGAAGAGGGGAACAGGACTGAGGATGCGGAGGAGGAAGTAGAGGATGATGAGAATGAGGTAGAGGAAATCCCTACTACCCACACTAGGCTTGAGTCTTGGGTGTGGCGGTTATTTACCATTCATGGGAATGGTCCTAAGGCTCGTGCGAACCATGTTACCTGCAATGAGTGCAAAATGATACTCAGTCGTGGGAAGCACGGTAACTACAGCTTTGGGACCACTACTATGAAGCGACACCTGAAGTCATTTCACTCTGGGGGTATTCGCAGGGTTGTACCTTGCGAAGAACGTAGCAGGTTGATTTCCTCTACTTCATCCTCTGTTTCTGATCCTGTCACCACAAGGACCACCTCTGTGGGACAGCATCTTTCTCAACCTGCCTCACAGGCCATACAGAATGCTGATAACTCTTACCTTTCGATGGTCACAGTTGTATGTATGTACTGTGACACAGTACTCTGCAGGGGGGAGCGACTTCGTAGTGCTTTTGAGACTATCGTCTCAGAGCACGAGAAGACCTGCTCACTACCCAAATAAAACCCACTCTACATCTTCCTCTCTCAGCTCGCCCTTTCTTATCCCTGTGGTTGGTATCCCCCCTTTACCCTCCTTTACCCTCCTCTCCTAGTGTGTCGTGTCTGAAAAACCAAAAAAAATACAAAATTACAAAAATCAAAAAAAATAAGGCTCTTTTCAGAGCCGCCTTTCCCAGTTAAAAAATAGAAGTGAAAATAAATGAAGCAGGGCTCTTTGTATTTTTTAGAAGTCCGCGGACAGTTCGCGAACATTAAAACAATTGGGTTGCTACTCCATCACAAACATTGTAATTTTCTCTGGAAAGAAGTGGTGGCTCTGAAAAGAGCCTTTGGGTGGTGTTTGTAAGTCAAAAATTGTAAATGCTTAACATCTACTTCAAAATCGTTGTTGTAATTCCAAAAAAGGTCGCAATGCATTTTGTACATTTCTCAGAAAAATCTGATTGCCAGCATAAGTAAGATGGACTCCATCTCTGCGAAAAATGTATGTACTACAAAACATAATATTTTCATTGTGAAAAGAAGACATTTGTGGACCAAATGAAGAAGAACGAAGCCACATTTGTCTCTGCGCAATCCGTGAAAATATCACTTGAGAATTAGGAAACATGTCCATAACCTCTTAAATGCCACCGACGAGCCGGCTCGTCGGTAAAAACCGCTCCAGGATGCCACCGACGAGCCGGCTCGTCGGTGGCACTTAAGGGGTTAATGACGGGGGAAATGTTGGGCGGGTTTTGCGGTGGGTACCGCGATTTTAAAAAAAAACCCGTGGCACTGGGGGGGGACAACAATGGCACTTAAAGGGATAACCTTCCTAATTCCTTCTCTCATAACAAATTGCAAAAAAATTCCAGTCACATGTCCTAAACTGTTCCCTCCACAATGAATTACAATTATGTCTGGAGGTTGCTCTGTCTCCAAAGTAGCACAGAGAGGTAGCAAGTCCAACCACTTCATTCCACGTACTCCATGCCAGTGTACTTCCACATGTGGGAATCCAAGATCTACAGCTACTCCACAGCTTTCTACATGCACCATCAACCAATGTATCCACGAATCTCCTAAAATCCAAACAATCTGTTTTCTGAAACACACAGCCATAGCTATCTTTTGTTCTCTCAGCAAAAAGAGTATCTGAGAAAATCTCTCCTGGCACAACACACCCACCAAACTTTCCTGACCAATCCATTTCAGTGCTTATTCTCATTTGCATGACTTCTGAACTCAAAAATCCCCGGATGTAACTCCCGATGTCCGCGAACTACCGCCATGTCCGCAGACATATCGAAAATCTGAGCGTGGTGAATGTAAATTTAAATAGTGTGCCCCATTTCTCCTTTGAAGTTGGCTCTGAAAAGAGCCGTTTTTTTTTTGTTTTTTTTACAGATGCTTGACAGACACCTGTTATTTTGTATTTTTTTTCGTGTTTTCTTTTCTTACTTTACTCCTAAATCTTCACATAACCTTCTCCAAAGCAACCCTTACATTCCAAAACTAGAAAGGCATTTCCCGTAAAAGATAAAGAAATGCCATCTTCTTTAAAATTAACAGCATTACTGGCATCAATATTCTCATTGTTACAGAAGAACATACCAGCTCTAAGCATGAAGGCACACATGCCTCGGTTGATGACACACCTAGCAATATTTTGCTGAGGACAAAAAACTGAACTATTGTCCCAAATTGTCCTAGGTAGTAATCCTCACAAACTTGTACTATTTCCTGTGCAATCAGGCACACTGCTCCACACCACCTTCACTCCTTTCACATCAAAGTTCTTTGCAACATGCCTGCATTCAGCGTACTGCTGTAAACAATGCACAAACATATCTCCGAGCACCAACATCCTGACTTTCTCCACTTCTGCCATCTTCACCACACACAGTCTCTTTCAACACAAATCCACAACCTCGACATCTGATTGGCTGATCCGTACAGTCTTCTTTCCATGTTGGATTTCCTGGAAAAACCCGGATGTAGCACGTCCTGTCCACGAACAGCCGCGGTGTCCGCGGACGGCGTCCACTTTACTCTCTGTGCCATTCCCTCATTGCATACAGCTAAGCAATCACACAATACGAATAACGTCCTCAGAACAACCCCATTTTGTGATTTTTCGAACATTTCAGGACAATTATTATTTCATTATTCAACATATTAACATTACACATATTATACTTTCATCTTGTACTCTGCACACAATGCTATGTTTCTCCATTAGTAGCTCAGTATACTAGATAAAATCCCATAATACAATGCTATTTATATCAATGCATCGTTCAAAGCACTAATAACGGTATGATATTTATTGCAATATCCTTGACACTTTTTTCGCAACATTATACTAAAAATCCCTAGTACACAAATTCTATGAAAAGTACATATACACGTGATGTCATCAGTGATTTCATCAATGACATTTGCGATGTCATCTTTGATGTCCTGGGTGTTAGTCTTAGCAGTGCACTGAGGTGGCGCGACTTATTTTTCAAAGCTTACCATAACTTGCGATTTTCAGGGGTCTTTCGGCTGTACTTAGAACCATAACGTCCTTTAAACAAACTTTTTTTAATATCACGCAAACAATATACAAACATGGCGTGCAAAAACCAACTTCTACAGATGGCTTTACACAGAATGTTGCAAAGTAAGAATTTATGCTCGTTCACAGTGAAGGTCAGCTGCTTCCATTTTTTTCTCGGGCCCCGGAGAGGCTCACAAAGCGGACTATAAGGTTGTATTGTGTTTTGACCTTGACAGACAGAGATTGTGATGAAAGACTTCTCTTGAAGGAGTGTTGCTAAAACGTAAGAGAAGATAAAGATGACATTTCTGAAACAAAACCACTTTTATATATTATATCACTATGCGAAAGATCGTTCGCACACGCGGATTCATATTTTGGGACTGCACTACTCGTAGACAATGGAAATTGCAATTGTACTGTAAGTAACCCTTAAGATTATTTTATACCAAATATAATTACAATAGCGTAGCATTAAATACCGCTCAAGTTGAACTTGTTCGTTGAAAGTGGCATAATGTTTTCTACCGCGCACTATCACCGCCAAATTGATCCCCTGTCATTTAGAGGGCTCTGAAAAAGGCAGACGGCACAGGGTGGGTTAATAGAAATAATTTAACCGGTCTATAGGCGGTCAAGCGCTCTACTCGCTGTGCTACTTCACTGTAGCCTGTCAAGTGGCACAGCGAGTACATCGCTCGCTTTGACATCCGTGCACACCTTGCTAACGCAAGTTCGAATCCCGGCAAGGACACACTCAGCCTTTCATCCTTCCGTGGTCGATAAATGAGCACCACACACCGTGGTTAATAATAAGCACCGCTTAGATACCTCACGGTTCTTAGCGCTATATGAATGGGAAAATATTATTATTTTATTATTAACATACTCCGTTGTACTATCTTCGATAGCAAATAGTTTCACGCCCTAATAAATAAAATGATGATTTTTAATGAAGATCGGCTGGTGAGACTAATTTATGTTTTTTAAAACAGGTATGTGGCCCCATTTTGCCTATGTCACGGTTTACAGACTCCAGCGGATGGGGTCTTCAACTGCCAGGTGCAGGTCCAAATATGCAACTTCATGACCCTCACCATTTTATGGGACAATCGCCAAGGACCAATATGCCCTTATGCAGTACTAGCGGCTACAAACAACATACCAACCAATAGGGTGGTCTAATGGCTCGTTGTTGGAGCAACCTTCCGATTATCAGAGTGACCATTTACTGCTTTTATCATAAACCAACAGCCTATCTACCGCAAAGGAACAACGCGTGGCTCAAAATAAACTTTTGCTGATCGACAGCAGAGACAAATGCAAATCGCTGAATATTCACTAAACATTTCATGTGAAATAAATGTACTTTACCAAATGTACAATCCTGCTGTTTACTTTTAAACCACAGTTTCATATTCCGAATTGTGACGCACTGAGTTGTAAGCTGATCTAACACCCTCTGTACCGGAAAGGAACATTGCGTGCCTCAACATGAACTTTTGCGGTTCGACAACAAAGACAAATGCAAATTGCTGAATATTCTCTAAACATTTGATGTCAAATAAATGTACTTTACAAAATTTACAATCTTGCTGTTTGCTTTTAAATCACTGTTTCATATTCCGAATTGTGGAGCGCTGTGTTGTGACATAATATGTGTTGTCTTTTGGGTTCTCTGTAAAGTCACTTAGGACTGGGCGCGTTTGATGACTCACCCTGTAACGTCACAGAGAGAGGTGGGGAATATGAATGCTTTGATAATATCAGGCTTAGGGGCGAGAGATATGATTTAGTGTCGCAAAAGCAAGTCAGCCAGGTCAAAAGCGCCAGTCATAGGATTATCATATAATGTCGGCGCACACCAGCCGGATTTATCGTTTCTTTAGTGGACAAAAAGTCGGTTGACACCGATAGGAAATTGCACTATTAGCGGACAAAAGGAGTGGTCTTAAAACACTTTCACCCTGACAACGAACAATACAAACAACGTTCTCAGAACACCCCCATTTTGTGTAATTGCAACCATTTCGGGACACCGCGAGTGTACTTAGAACACATTCAGCTAGACAGATTACAATACGGACATCGTCCTGAGGACACCCCCAGTTTGTGTATTTACGAACAATTAAGTACACCGCAAGTGTTCATAGCTCATTTTTACCTTCCTTGCGAACAAAAATGACACATACTCCGTCCTCTAAACACCCCACCATTTAGTTTATTTACAAAATGTCAGAACAGCCGTGTTCTCCGCGGACAAATCGAACGCAACAAAAATGTCTAGCACATAAAAAAAAAACATTGAACCTATCTCATACTCCCTCACCCTCCCCAAACACTCTTACACACCAACACACGGCACTAAATACAATTTTTTATCCACGTTTCACCGCGCTGTACGTGGTCGACGGCGAATACAAGATGGCGGGCGCCACAGAAAATCTGACGCGCTCCACGCCCCTCGCCGTCCAATTAGCGAACACGTCGCATGTCCGCGGACATGACGCAAGGCCATGGGCCAATCGGGGTGCTGTCCGTAGAGCGAACAGGGAAGTTCGTCCGTGAAGCGAACACAGATATCACTAATTTTTTTGCCTTACGTTTTGGTCTTTTTATAAAAAAACTACTGGACGGATTTACACCAAATTTGCAAAAGCACGCTTTCGGGATCAAGCCCCCGCTCCTGCCGCAAATTTGGTGTAAATCTGTCCAGCGGTTTGGCCTGTGGCCGTGCGCAAAGTTTTTTCCCATTCAGTCTATGGGAAAAAAAAAAGTTTTGGGACCCCCCCTATAACTTTGCCCCCCCTGGACGAATCCTCACCAAACTTTGCAAAAAAATTCAGAGTGACCCATATATACCCTAATTAGTGCATTGAACGATGCATTGATATAAATAGCATTCTATTATGGGGTTCTATCTAGTCTACTAAGCTACTCATACAGAAACATAACATTGTGTGCAGCGTACAAGATGAAGGTATACTATTCGTAATGTTAATATGTTGAATAATAAAATGATAATTGTTTTCTTAATAGATTTTTGTGTACTGTGAAATATGTAATACGTAGCTAATAAAACCCATGTATTACATAATTGCATTACTATAGACAAAACACAAAGACACAAGAACACATACCAATATGGGTATATACAGAGAAAGTGAAGTTAGCAAAAAAGCACAAGTAGTAGCAGAAACAATTCATAATTTAACTGATTATTTTCATGCAAATAAATGATTGCTCTGTTTCAAAGCTGCTATTCACCCTAGGTATATGTATCACTTGATGTGATTGGACCCTAAGGAAAGTAGTGTGAGTACAATGTATACAAATATGACCATATACAGGGAAGGTACAGCCATAAAAACAAAACAGAACTATCAGAAAGTGCTCATAAGTCTATTGATTATCTTTATGCACAAAAAGGATTGCTGTCTTTCAAGCTTGTGTTTTCCCGTATGTATATGTTTCATATGATGTGACTGGACTCTAAGGGAATTACTGTAAGAACCTATTTGAAGGAAACGTCTACAAATAAAATAACATTTTTAGTTTCTGACTGTTACTGAAGAAAACCATGTGGCCTAGATATGTCAGCAAAAGAAAAAAAAAAAGTGAACCAGACATGTGATGTCATCAGTGATGTCATCAATGACATTTGTGATGTCATCTTTGATATCCTGGGTGTTAGTCTTAGCAGTGCACGGTGGTGTAGCGAGTTATGGTTGCTTAGTTTACCATAACTGGCGAATTTCAGGGGTTTTTCGGTTTTACTTGGAACCATAACGTCCCTTTGACAAAGTTTTTTCACTGAATTTCATAGGTTTTTAGTAGCGCAACTTAACCATAACGTCCCTTTAACACATTTTTTTTACTGAATTTCATAGGTTTTTAGTAGCACAACTTAACCATAACGTCCCTTTAACAAAGTTTTTTTACTGAATTTCATAGTTTTTTAGTAGCACAACTCAACAATAATAACTTTGACTTTATGTACATATAATATGGAACATACTGAACCCTTTCTACTGAATTTGACGGTCCGCAGACATGTTTGGACAACAGTACCATCACCTAAAAACTCTGGGGGGGTATGTGTAATAGTTATATCATAACATAGGAACATTTAACAAATTCACAAAGCAGCACACATACAAAGTATATGTAGTAATACTTAAAAAATGTTACCCATATATGTAACACACTAACCATTCATGTAAATACAATATGTTTTAAAATGGAATATACCAAAAGAAGATAAAGTGGCTTCCACCATAATTACTTCACAGACGCTCCACAACCAACAGCAAGACCAGATGTATACACTACTGATTACATATCTCACCAGACATAGTAAGTGCACTTCTTTTTACTCATATATTTATAAACTTTCTATATTAGAAAAAAAAAACATATTACTTTTTTGTTTTCTCACAGAAATGTGTAGTACTCTCGACTGGCTAGAGGAGCATTTCCCACGAGAGGAAATGTTAGAAAATAGTCCACCTAATGGTACACACTTTACTATATAAACCAATTAATAAATATTAATTTTTGTATGGTCTGTAATAAAATAAATGTATATGTTAAATACATATAATAATATGTATTATTTGCGAACATTTCCTGATCCTGTCACCACAAGGAACACCTCTGTGGGACAGCGTCTTCTTCAAGCTGCCTCACAGGCCATACAGAATTCTGATGACCCTTACCTTTCGAGGGTCACAATTATATGTGTGTACTGTGACACAGTACTCTGCAGGGGGGAGTGACTTCGGAGTGCTTTTGAAACGATCGTCTCAGAGCACCAGAAGACCTGCTCACTACCCAAATAAAACCCACTCTACATCTTCCTCTCTCAGCTCACCCTTTCTTATCCCTTTTGTTGGTGTCCCCCTCCCTTTAACCTCCTTCCCCTCCTCTCCTAGTGTGTCGTGTATAAAAAAGAACAAAAAAAATACAAAATAACAAAAATCCCCCAAAAAATAAGGCTCTTTTCAGAGCCGCCTTTCACAGTTAAAAAATAGAAGTGAAGATACATAAAGCATAGCCATTTCCATTTCGTGAAAGTCCACGGACGGTCCGCGAACAGAAAACCAATTGCATTGCTATCCTATTGAAACCAATGCATTTTTCTCTAACAGGAAGTGGTGGCTCTGAAAAGAGCCTTTGGGAGGTGTTTGAATGTAAAACATTTTAACTATGTAAGACGTACTTCAAAACGAATGCTGTATTTCTAAAAAAGGTCGCAATGCATTTTGTACATTTCTCAGAAAAATCTGATTGCTAGCATAAGTAAGATGGACTCCATTTTTGCGAAAAATGTATGTACTACGAAACAGAATATTTTCATTGTTAAACGAGGAAATGCCAAAATCTCTTAGGAAGGCACAAACAGCCTTATTAACATTACGCCTTGCTTTCGCCATTTGTGGACCACATGAGAAAGAACGAAGCCACACTTATCTCTGCGCAATCCGTGAAAAAATTATTTTAGAGTTTGGAAACATGTCCATTATCTTCTGAAGTACTTCTTTCATTGCAAATTGCAAAGAAATTCCAGACTCATGCCCTAAACTGTTCCCTCCACAATGAATTACAATTATTTCTGGATGTTCCTCTATCTTCAAACTTGCACAGAGAGGTAGCAAGTCCAACCACTTCATTCCACGCACTCCATGCCAGTGCACTTCCACATGTGGGAATCCAAGATCTATAGATACTCCACAGCTTTCTGCATGCACCTTCAACCAATGAATCCACGAGTCTCCCAAAATCCATACAATCTGTGTTTTGAAACACTCAGCCATAGCTATCTGTTCTTCTCTCTGCAAAAACAATATCTGAGAAAACCTCTCCTTGCACAACACACTCACTAAACTTTACTGACCAATCACTTGCTTCATCCAATCTCATTTCCATACCTCCCCTCCCCAAATTCCCCAGATGTAATACGTGGTGTCCTAGAACTACCGCCATGTCCGCGAACGTATCGTAACATGTACAGCCCTTCTACCATTTCAATTTCACTCTCTGTGCCATTCCCTCATTGGATGTAGCTAAGCAATCACATGACCATCCACCAATCAAATCCAATAACTCTACATGTAACTGCATCATCATAGAGCAGCACTACAAATGTACGGTGTATCTCTCGGAGTACAAGTCTCATACCATTGACAACCACGATCTACGAGAAATACTATACAAATCTCCAATATTTCTACTTGCAGCTTGGTCCATATTCATATACATGAACAGAAAGTACAGGTATGCATATTTTCTACACAGTACATGAACACATTTTCTAACCGACTTTTACCTTCTATAATCTGAAAAATGAATGGACGATCATTGTTTCATTGTCCTAAAATGACCTGTCACTTACAAACCTTTGTATCGTTTAATTTCTTCATACACACACACACATGCAAATACTATTAAACTAACATTTTTTAAATAAAATATATACACGACATATAATCACACAAAATAACATACACACTCTATGAACAAATCTCAAACAATAATATTTGTACAAACACATAATTGGTTTTAATTTTTTTCGTTTATATAAGTACTTACATACATTTATATAGGATAAGCAGACTATGACATTCACTCACTGTTACGTGCAAAAGCATGCTATGACACATAGCTCTCAACTCACACGCTTTTGGCGGGTGTCACCCGCCTTGTAAAGGACTGACTCACCCGCCAAGCCTCCTGCACGCCCATTCATTCCAATGGGCGTCTCACCCGCCAAAAACAAAATCAGGTGATTTCACCCGCCTTTCCGACACACATGGTTGAGAGCTATGATGACAATGACTCACTATTACGTGGAAAAGCTTAGTTACAAGAATAGTGGTATACGTTGGTAGATTATGAATTCCACAAACCATAGTAAAGTTATTTTCTTTTCTACTCTTAGTCATAATATAGTTTTAATGGTTTTCAGGAAGGCGCTGAGCATTTCAATTTAAAAAAAATCTATGTCTAAAATGAAAACAGTGCTATATAGCAATCAAATTACTAATTTCTTTCTTTTACAATTGCAGTGAAGCCCATTCTCCTGAATAGAAGCAGCCGATTTTGATTTACAAAGAACAACTAAGAAGCAAACTACTCATTTTTGAAAAAAAACTAAGTAGATTTTTACCATATTATTTGATTTATAACTCACACGCACTGTACGGTGCATTCATGGTATTTCTGTGCCTAAAAATGGAGATTCTGCACCATTCTGACCAAAAATCCCCCCCGTCTTAAACAGTGATCTCCTGTCAGAATGGCCCTCAAATTCCTATTTTTCGGCACACAAATTACCCAACTCAGCCGCTAGAATGTAGATGTTGTAGAACAAACAACTGTTTTAATTGTATAGCTTTACCTATATTATTTATTCTTCTCCACACCACCGGCTTACTTTTTTCTGTCATCTGAACCCCAGTTTAGTAACACATTAATTGAAGAATACCCATCCCTAGTAGTTCAACATCCCAATTCACAATCACACACCATTACATACATCTTTATCATCTTACTAAAACAATCATGCACACAACACACATGCATTGCAGAAAACACCAACCCATACCTTCTGTATTTTTTTCAACTGACGCTAAAGAATGCCCACCGAAAAGCAACTCCGTAGAAAGGGACGCAGAAGTAGAGCAAATGAAAAGAAAAGTCTCCAACATAAACACCCATCTATAGCAGAATTTGTAAAAAACGTTGAAACACAACAGCTAATACAGTCATGTTGTGAAACAGAAGAAGTTTCTAGTGCAAAAACTTTGCCTCCTCTATCACAAAGTAAAACGACCCAAAAAACTATTAACAGAAAATCAAATATCACTACAAATAAAACGTCTTCTATAAATCTTGATATAGTACAAAGTACGCATACCAAGAAAAGTATATTAGCCAAAATGTTCCGTCACAAAGTCCTTCAAAATCTGATAAAAACAGGAGAGAAACCAGGTTCAACACTTCAAACCTATCGTAGGAAAGTAATCTTAGAAGCGTTGATAGACAGTGGAATTCTTCTCAAAAGAAACTTATTTATTGTTGTGTGAAACAGAATTAAACCACTAACAAAACTAATAACTAAATTTCAAAAAAGACTTCTCAATAAACGAAATGTGAACAGAAATAACTTCTTAAATATCTGTAGAGGTGAATGGAGTCACACTACAAGCACAGAACCATACTTTAATGAAGAAGCGTACAAACAAAAGCAAACAAATACAATTGCCATACATAGCAGTGGTCGAGGTTATGAAAAAGTTAATAATACCATAATGGAACAAGAAGTACTCCTTACAAAAATATGCCCTCAAAACTTAGATTTACCCCTCCATTCGACTGAATCAGAACATCTAATTTACACATGGCCATGCACGTCAATGTGTAACATTCCCAAAAAAATGTTCAAATCTTTACGCCTATTCCTCAATCAATATGTGAAAAGCAATGACAAAATCAAAATTAAAATACTGCAAAGTATGGATGCTTGTCCAGTACGCAAGCACACAGGACTGCAAAGACATTTGTTGGCCTGCATATCAGAAGCTACTTGCAAAACAACCTTCCATGATATCAAAAGGATATCAACACATCATGCAAGTATAAGAAATCTAGTTTATAAACTGTATTATGCAAAAAGTCCTGCTTTAGCACTAGCCAATTTAAATAACATTCTTCTACATGGCACAACAAAAGTACTGAATGTGAGTGAGAGCGCGAAGCGCGATGCACCCCTTTCGTATTTGTATTGAACTGAATTATTTTTCGGTGTCTTTTAGGTGTCGCAATGTTTTCAGCGTGGATGCCGGTTATGAAGAACAAATGCGGTGAGTAAGCGCGGTATGCAGCGCCTCTAGATGTTTCCACGCTAACCTGGAGTGTCTTTTCCCTCTTGCAGATGGATGAGAAGTTCCAGACACAGAGTTCCCCCAGCGCGGTTGGGATTCAGGTAAGCGTTTGAAACTCAAACAGTACTTAAAAATAAGCGAAGATTTGCAGAATGCTTACTAATGCCTTTTTTCTGTTCTTTTCCCTTTTCCTTAGGAAGCAGCGTGCCGGGATGGGAATGACACCGCCGAAGATGCCCGCAGAACAGAAGGAGCAATGAATGATGGGCAGAAGCGCTGCAAGGTAAGGCTGTTCCTAACAGTGTTTTTGTTCTTGCAGGAGCTGAGCGCAGAAGAAAGATGCAGGCCTACTGGAGACCAATCCGAACACGGTGAGTGTCACGCTGCAGGTGCAGAAAACGCAAAGCATGTTTCTCAGCCTGGGCGTGGCTTAGTAGTCTCTGGGTATCCCAGGTGTCTCTCTCTAATTCATGTGATGTCATCAGTGATGTCATCAATGACATTTGTGATGTCATCTTTGATGTCCTGGGTGTTAGTCTTAGCAGTGCACGGTGGTGGCGCGAGTTATGGTTGCTTAGCTTACCATAACTGGCGAATTTCAAGGGTTATTCGGTTTTACTTGGAACCATACCGTCCCTTTAACAAAGTTTTTTCACTGAATTTCATAGGTTTTTAGTAGCGCAACTTAACCATAACGTCCCTTTAACTAAGTTTTTTCACTGAATTTCATAGTTTTTTAGTAGCACAACTTAACAATAATGACTTTGACTTTATATACATGTCATGTGGAACTGACTAGATCTCTTCTTATGAACTTGATGTCCGCAAAATTATTTAATGTTCGCGGACATGTTCGGAGAACAGTACCACTACCTAAAAACTGTGGGGGGAGTGGTGGGGTATGTTTGATTGTTATATCATAATATAGGAACATTTAACAAATTCAAAAAGCAGCACACAAACACATTATATATAGTAATACATAAGAAATGTAACCCATATATGTAACACACTAACCATTCATTTAAATACAATATGTTCTGAAATGGAATATACCACAAGAAGATAAATTGGCTTCCAACATAATTACCTCACAGACACAACAGAACTGAGAACAAGACCCGGCCCACTGAATACATAGGACTTATCTTACCAGAAATAGTAAGTGTACTTCATTTTACTCATATATTTATAAACTTTCTGTATTAGATTAAAAAATATATTATCTTTTTTTTTTTCCCACAGAAATGTCTAGTACTCTGGAATGGCTAGAGGACAATTTCCCACATGAAGAAATGTCACAAGATAGTGAAACTAATGGTAAACACTTTATAATATAAACCATTTAGAAATTATTATTTTGAATACATTTAACATATATATATTTTTTTTGTACAGAGCATAACAAAATAGAAACTACCTCTGAAGAAGCTGTTATGGAAAACACGCTTGACAACATAAAAGAAAAAATTGATTTACTGTTGACCAAATTTAATAATTTGAAAACTTTTGTTGAAGATCGTTTTAAAACAAAAACGTCATACCATTGCCCCACATGTACTTGTCCCTCCTCACCATATCCCAGTCAATCATCCCCAAACCCTCTCCATAATTCAAAACGTTTTGATGAGTTTTCCATCCCTTCTTCACCTTATACCAATCATGTTGAAACCCCAAATTCTCCTGTTTTTGTTTCTGTTTCTGCCTCACCTTCTCTGTCATAAATTATCAATATACGTTAAATAAAGTTTAATTTTTATATTGTATTGTGAATAGTTTTTTTTTTTTAAAACAATAAAAGTGTCCGCGGACAGTGCGCGTGTTCTGAAATGTTCGTACATAAATGAAAATGGAGGTGTCCTGAACAACACCACACCTGTTCGTACTGTTCGCTAGCAAGTTGAAACTGTTCTAAGAACACACGTGGTGTCCTGAAATGTTCGTACATAAACTAAATTACACGTGTCCTGAAGAACACTATATCTGTCCTTACTGTTCGCTACCAAGTTTAAACTGTTCTAAGAACACACGCGGTGTCCTGAAATGTTCGTTTCACGTGTGACGTAATTACTTCAGAACCCGAACAGTGTCCGTAGGACATCAATGCACATGCGCTAACCAATCTCCGTGCACTTCGTGTCCTGCGGACAGGCGCTTCCTTCGCAGACTAGTTCGCAAACAGATCATATGACCGCGCCCACGCTCATCGTGTGTCCATTCATGTGATGTCATCAGTGATGTCATCAATGACATTTGCGATGTCATCTTTGATGTCCTGGGTGTTAGTCTTAGCAGTGCACGGTGGTGGCGCGACTTATTTTTCAAAGCTTACCATAACTTG
The DNA here is from genome assembly GCF_040938575.1 of Ambystoma mexicanum. NCBI lineage: Eukaryota > Metazoa > Chordata > Amphibia > Caudata > Ambystomatidae > Ambystoma > Ambystoma mexicanum. Next base: position 920,784,771 of record NC_090921.1, read on the forward strand.
CGATTTTCAGGGGTCTTTCGGCTGTACTTAGAACCATAACGTCCTTTAAACAAACTTTTTTTAATATCACGCAAACAATATACAAACATGGCGTGCAAAAACCAACTTCTACAGATGGCTTTACACAGAATGTTGCAAAGTAAGAATTTATGCTCGTTCACAGTGAAGGTCAGCTGCTTCCATTTTTTTCTCGGGCCCCGGAGAGGCTCACAAAGCGGACTATAAGGTTGTATTGTGTTTTGACCTTGACAGACAGAGATTGTGATGAAAGACTTCTCTTGAAGGAGTGTTGCTAAAACGTAAGAGAAGATAAAGATGACATTTCTGAAACAAACCCACTTTTATATATTATATCACTATGCGAAAGATCGTTCGCACACGCGGATTCATATTTTGGGACTGCACTACTCGTAGACAATGGAAATTGCAATTGTACTGTAAGTAACCCTTAAGATTATTTTATACCAAATATAATTACAATAGCGTAGCATTAAATACCGCTCAAGTTGAACTTGTTCGTTGAAAGTGGCATAATGTTTTCTACCGCGCACTATCACCGCCAAATTGATCCCCTGTCATTTAGAGGGCTCTGAAAAAGGCAGACGGCACAGGGTGGGTTAATAGAAATAATTTAACCGGTCTATAGGCGGTCAAGCGCTCTACTCGCTGTGCTACTTCACTGTAGCCTGTCAAGTGGCACAGCGAGTACATCGCTCGCTTTGACATCCGTGCACACCTTGCTAACGCAAGTTCGAATCCCGGCAAGGACACACTCAGCCTTTCATCCTTCCGTGGTCGATAAATGAGCACCACACACCGTGGTTAATAATAAGCACCGCTTAGATACCTCACGGTTCTTAGCGCTATATGAATGGGAAAATATTATTATTTTATTATTAACATACTCCGTTGTACTATCTTCGATAGCAAATAGTTTCACGCCCTAATAAATAAAATGATGATTTTTAATGAAGATCGGCTGGTGAGACTAATTTATGTTTTTTAAAACAGGTATGTGGCCCCATTTTGCCTATGTCACGGTTTACAGACTCCAGCGGATGGGGTCTTCAACTGCCAGGTGCAGGTCCAAATATGCAACCTCATGACCCTCACCATTTTATGGGACAATCGCCAAGGACCAATATGCCCTTATGCAGTACTAGCGGCTACAAACAACATACCAACCAATAGGGTGGTCTAATGACTCGTTGTTGGAGCAACCTTCCGATTATCAGAGTGACCATTTACTGCTTTTATCATAAACCAACAGCCTATCTACCGCAAAGGAACAACGCGTGGCTCAAAATAAACTTTTGCTGATTGACAGCAGAGACAAATGCAAATCGCTGAATATTCACTAAACATTTCATGTGAAATAAATGTACTTTACCAAATGTACAATCCTGCTGTTTACTTTTAAACCACAGTTTCATATTCCGAATTGTGACGCACTGAGTTGTAAGCTGATCTAACACCCTCTGTACCGGAAAGGAACATTGCGTGCCTCAACATGAACTTTTGCGGATCGACAACAAAGACAAATGCAAATTGCTGAATATTCTCTAAACATTTGATGTCAAATAAATGTACTTTACAAAATTTACAATCTTGCTGTTTGCTTTTAAATCACTGTTTCATATTCCGAATTGTGGAGCGCTGTGTTGTGACATAATATGTGTTGTCTTTTGGGTTCTCTGTAAAGTCACTTAGGACTGGGCGCGTTTGATGACTCACCCTGTAACGTCACAGAGAGAGGTGGGGAATATGAATGCTTTGATAATATCAGGCTTAGGGGCGAGAGATATGATTTAGTGTCGCAAAAGCAAGTCAGCCAGGTCAAAAGCGCCAGTCATAGGATTATCATATAATGTCGGCGCACACCAGCCGGATTTATCGTTTCTTTAGTGGACAAAAAGTCGGTTGACACCGATAGGAAATTGCACTATTAGCGTACAAAAGGAGTGGTCTTAAAACACTTTCACCCTGACAACGAACAATACAAACAACGTTCTCAGAACACCCCCATTTTGTGTAATTGCAACCATTTCGGGACACCGCGAGTGTACTTAGAACACATTCAGCTAGACAGATTACAATACGGACATCGTCCTGAGGACACCCCCAGTTTGTGTATTTACGAACAATTAAGTACACCGCAAGTGTTCATAGCTCATTTTTACCTTCCTTGCGAACAAAAATGACACATACTCCGTCCTCTAAACACCCCACCATTTAGTTTATTTACAAAATGTCAGAACAGCCGTGTTCTCCGCGGACAAATCGAACGCAACAAAAATGTCTAGCACATAAAAAAAAAACATTGAACCTATCTCATACTCCCTCACCCTCCCCAAACACTCTTACACACCAACACACGGCACTAAATACAATTTTTTATCCACGTTTCACCGCGCTGTACGTGGTCGATGGCGAATACAAGATGGCGGGCGCCACAGAAAATCTGACGCGCTCCACGCCCCTCGCCGTCCAATTAGCGAACACGTCGCATGTCCGCGGACATGACGCAAGGCCATGGGCCAATCGGGGTGCTGTCCATAGAGCGAACAGGCAAGTTCGTCCGTGAAGCGAACACAGATATCACTAATTTTTTTGCCTTACGTTTTGGTCTTTTTATAAAAAAACTACTGGACGGATTTACACCAAATTTGCAAAAGCACGCTTTCGGGACCAAGCCCCCGCTCCTGCCGCAAATTTGGTGTAAATCTGTCCAGCGGTTTGGCCTGTGGCCGTGCGCAAAGTTTTTTCCCATTCAGTCTATGGGAAAAAAAAAAGTTTTGGGACCCCCCCTATAACTTTGCCCCCCCTGGACGAATCCTCACCAAACTTTGCAAAAAAATTCAGAGTGACCCATATATACCCTAATTAGTGCATTGAACGATGCATTGATATAAATAGCATTCTATTATGGGGTTCTATCTAGTCTACTAAGCTACTCATACAGAAACATAACATTGTGTGCAGCGTACAAGATGAAGGTATAATATTCGTAATGTTAATATGTTGAATAATAAAATGATAATTGTTTTCTTAATAGATTTTTGTGTACTGTGAAATATGTAATACGTAGCTAATAAAACACATGTATTACATAATTGCATTACTATAGACAAAACACAAAGACACAAGAACACATACCAATATGGGTATATACAGAGAAAGTGAAGTTAGCAAAAAAGCACAAGTAGTAGCAGAAACAATTCATAATTTAACTGATTATTTTCATGCAAATAAATGATTGCTCTGTTTCAAAGCTGCTATTCACCCTAGTTATATGCATCACTTGATGTGATTGGACCCTAAGGAAAGTAGTGTGAGTACAATGTATACAAATATGACCATATACAGGGAAGGTACAGCCATAAAAAAAAAACAGAACTATCAGAAAGTGCTCATAAGTCTATTGATTATCTTTATGCACAAAAAGGATTGCTGTCTTTCAAGCTTGTGTTTTCCCGTATGTATATGTTTCATATGATGTGACTGGACTCTAAGGGAATTACTGTAAGAACCTATTTGAAGGAAACGTCTACAAATAAAATAACATTTTTAGTTTCTGACTGTTACTGAAGAAAACCATGTGGCCTAGATATGTCAGCAAAAGAAAAAAGAGTGAACCAGACATGTGATGTCATCAGTGATGTCATCAATGACATTTGTGATGTCATCTTTGATATCCTGGGTGTTAGTCTTAGCAGTGCACGGTGGTGGCGCGAGTTATGGTTGCTTAGTTTACCATAACTGGCGAATTTCAGGGGTTTTTCGGTTTTACTTGGAACCATAACGTCCCTTTGACAAAGTTTTTTCACTGAATTTCATAGGTTTTTAGTAGCGCAACTTAACCATAACGTCCCTTTAACAAATTTTTTTTACTGAATTTCATAGGTTTTTAGTAGCACAACTTAACCATAACGTCCCTTTAACAAAGTTTTTTTACTGAATTTCATAGTTTTTTAGTAGCACAACTTAACAATAATAACTTTGACTTTATGTACATATAATATGGAACATACTGAACCCTTTCTACTGAATTTGACGGTCCGCAGACATGTTTGGACAACAGTACCATCACCTAAAAACTCTGTGGGGGTATGTGTAATAGTTATATCATAACATAGGAACATTTAACAAATTCACAAAGCAGCACACATACAAAGTATATGTAGTAATACTTAAAAAATGTTACCCATATATGTAACACACTAACCATTCATGTAAATACAATATGTTTTAAAATGGAATATACCAAAAGAAGATAAAGTGGCTTCCACCATAATTACTTCACAGACGCTCCACAACCAACAGCAAGACCAGATGTATACACTACTGATTACATATCTCACCAGACATAGTAAGTGCACTTCTTTTTACTCATATATTTATAAACTTTCTATATTAGAAAAAAAAAAAACATATTACTTTTTTGTTTTCTCACAGAAATGTGTAGTACTCTCGACTGGCTAGAGGAGCATTTCCCACGAGAGGAAATGTTAGAAAATAGTCCACCTAATGGTACACACTTTACTATATAAACCAATTAATAAATATTAATTTTTGTATGGTCTGTAATAAAATAAATGTATATGTTAAATACATATAATAATATGTATTATTTGCGAACATTTCCTGATCCTGTCACCACAAGGAACACCTCTGTGGGACAGCGTCTTCCTCAAGCTGCCTCACAGGCCATACAGAATTCTGATGACCCTTACCTTTCGAGGGTCACAATTATATGTGTGTACTGTGACACAGTACTCTGCAGGGGGGAGTGACTTCGGAGTGCTTTTGAAACGATCGTCTCAGAGCACCAGAAGACCTGCTCACTACCCAAATAAAACCCACTCTACATCTTCCTCTCTCAGCTCGCCCTTTCTTATCCCTTTTGTTGGTGTCCCCCTCCCTTTACCCTCCTTTCCCCTCCTCTCGTAGTGTGTCGTGTATAAAAAAGAACAAAAAAAATACAAAATAACAAAAATCCCCCAAAAAATAAGGCTCTTTTCAGAGCCGCCTTTCACAGTTAAAAAATAGAAGTGAAGATACATAAAGCATAGCCATTTCCATTTCGTGAAAGTCCACGGACGGTCCGCGAACAGAAAAACAATTGCATTGCTATCCTATTGAAACCAATGCATTTTTCTCTAACAGGAAGTGGTGGCTCTGAAAAGAGCCTTTGGGAGGTGTTTGAATGTAAAACATTTTAACTATGTAAGACGTACTTCAAAACGAATGCTGTATTTCTAAAAAAGGTCGCAATGCATTTTGTACATTTCTCAGAAAAATCTGATTGCTAGCATAAGTAAGATGGACTCCATTTTTGCGAAAAATGTATGTACTACGAAACAGAATATTTTCATTGTTAAACGAGGAAATGCCAAAATCTCTTAGGAAGGCACAAACAGCCTTATTAACATTACGCCTTGCTTTCGCCATTTGTGGACCACATGAGAAAGAACGAAGCCACACTTATCTCTGCGCAATCCGTGAAAAAATTATTTTAGAGTTTGGAAACATGTCCATTATCTTCTGAAGTACTTCTTTCATTGCAAATTGCAAAGAAATTCCAGACTCATGCCCTAAACTGTTCCCTCCACAATGAATTACAATTATTTCTGGATGTTCCTCTATCTTCAAACTTGCACAGAGAGGTAGCAAGTCCAACCACTTCATTCCACGCACTCCATGCCAGTGCACTTCCACATGTGGGAATCCAAGATCTATAGATACTCCACAGCTTTCTGCATGCACCTTCAACCAATGAATCCACGAGTCTCCCAAAATCCATACAATCTGTGTTTTGAAACACTCAGCCATAGCTATCTGTTCTTCTCTCTGCAAAAACAATATCTGAGAAAACCTCTCCTTGCACAACACACTCACTAAACTTTACTGACCAATCACTTGCTTCATCCAATCTCATTTCCATACCTCCCCTCCCCAAATTCCCCAGATGTAATACGTGGTGTCCTAGAACTACCGCCATGTCCGCGAACGTATCGTAACATGTACAGCCCTTCTACCATTTCAATTTCACTCTCTGTGCCATTACCTCATTGGATGTAGCTAAGCAATCACATGACCATCCACCAATCAAATCCAATAACTCTACATGTAACTGCATCATCATAGAGCAGCACTACAAATGTACGGTGTATCTCTCGGAGTACAAGTCTCATACCATTGACAACCACGATCTACGAGAAATACTATACAAATCTCCAATATTTCTACTTGCAGCTTGGTCCATATTCATATACATGAACAGAAAGTACAGGTATGCATATTTTCTACACAGTACATGAACACATTTTCTAACCGACTTTTACCTTCTATAATCTGAAAAATGAATGGACGATCATTGTTTCATTGTCCTAAAATGACCTGTCACTTACAAACCTTTGTATCGTTTAATTTCTTCATACACACACACACATGCAAATACTATTAAACTAACATTTTTTAAATAAAATATATACACGACATATAATCACACAAAATAACTAACATACACACTCTATGAACAAATCTCAAACAATAATATTTGTACAAACACATAATTGGTTTTAATTTTTTTCGTTTATATAAGTACTTACATACATTTATATAGGATAAGCAGACTATGACATTCACTCACTGTTACGTGCAAAAGCATGCTATGACACATAGCTCTCAACTCACACGCTTTTGGCGGGTGTCACCCGCCTTGTAAAGGACTGACTCACCCGCCAAGCCTCCTGCACGCCCATTCATTCCAATGGGCGTCTCACCCGCCAAAAACAAAATCAGGTGATTTCACCCGCCTTTCCGACACACATGGTTGAGAGCTATGATGACAATGGGCCTCATTACACGGAAGGCGGTAATCCAGGGTGCTATTAGCACCCTGGACCATGCCGGTAAATTACCGGCACCGCCTTGGCGGAAAGGGGATTTACCGCCCCATTCCAAGGTTGGAGGGGCGGTAAATCCCCTTTCCGCCATTGCCCTTCCCCATTCCCATTTCAGCCCCATAGGGCTCTATGGGAATGGGGAAGGCGCTAATTACGGCACCGCAATTTTGCGGTGCCGTAATTAGCTCCGAGGTCCCTTAGCGGGTTGGTACTTAACGCCTGCAAGAAGCAGGCGTTAGTTCCTCCAACCCGCAAAGGGACCTCGTAGTACGGCGGTAAGGGTTAACGGTCACCGTTGCCATTAACGGTGACCGTTAACCCTTACCGCCGTCCGTGTAATGAGGCCCAATGACTCACTATTACGTGGAAAAGCTTAGTTACAAGAATAGTGGTATACGTTGGTAGATTATGAATTCCACAAACCATAGTAAAGTTATTTTCTTTTCTACTCTTAGTCATAATATAGTTTTAATGGTTTTCAGGAAGGCGCTGAGCATTTCAATTTAAGAAAAATCTATGTCTAAAATGAAAACAGTGCTATATAGCAATCAAATTACTAATTTCTTTCTTTTACAATTGCAGTGAAGCCCATTCTCCTGAATAGAAGCAGCCGATTTTGATTTACAAAGAACAACTAAGAAGCAAACTACTCATTTTTGAAAAAAAACTAAGTAGATTTTTACCATATTATTTGATTTATAACTCACACGCACTGTACGGTGCATTCATGGTATTTCTGTGCCTAAAAATGGAGATTCTGCACCATTCTGACCAAAAATCCCCCCCGTCTTAAACAGTGATCTCCTGTCAGAATGGCCCTCAAATTCCTATTTTTCGGCACACAAATTACCCAACTCAGCCGCTAGAATGTAGATGTTGTAGAACAAACAACTGTTTTAATTGTATAGCTTTACCTATATTATTTATTCTTCTCCACACCACCGGCTTACTTTTTTCTGTCATCTGAACCCCAGTTTAGTAACACATTAATTGAAGAATAACCATCCCTAGTAGTTCAACATCCCAATTCACAATCACACACCATTACATACATCTTTATCATCTTACTAAAACAATCATGCACACAACACACATGCATTGCAGAAAACACCAACCCATACCTTCTGTATTTTTTTCAACTGACGCTAAAGAATGCCCACCGAAAAGCAACTCCGTAGAAAGGGACGCAGAAGTAGAGCAAATGAAAAGAAAAGTCTCCAACATAAACACCCATCTATAGCAGAATTTGTAAAAAACGTTGAAACACAACAGCTAATACAGTCATGTTGTGAAACAGAAGAAGTTTCTAGTGCAAAAACTTTGCCTCCTCTATCACAAAGTAAAACGACCCAAAAAACTATTAACAGAAAATCAAATATCACTACAAATAAAACGTCTTCTATAAATCTTGATATAGTACAAAGTAAGCATACCAAGAAAAGTATATTAGCCAAAATGTTCCGTCACAAAGTCCTTCAAAATCTGATAAAAACAGGAGAGAAACCAGGTTCAACACTTCAAACCTATCGTAGGAAAGTAATCTTAGAAGCGTTGATAGACAGTGGAATTCTTCTCAAAAGAAACTTATTTATTGTTGTGTGAAACAGAATTAAACCACTAACAAAACTAATAACTAAATTTCAAAAAAGACTTCTCAATAAACGAAATGTGAACAGAAATAACTTCTTAAATATCTGTAGAGGTGAATGGAGTCACACTACAAGCACAGAACCATACTTTAATGAAGAAGCGTACAAACAAAAGCAAACAAATACAATTGCCATACATAGCAGTGGTCGAGGTTATGAAAAAGTTAATAATACCATAATGGAACAAGAAGTACTCCTTACAAAAATATGCCCTCAAAACTTAGATTTACCCCTCCATTCGACTGAATCAGAACATCTAATTTACACATGGCCATGCACGTCAATGTGTAACATTCCCAAAAAAATGTTCAAATCTTTACGCCTATTCCTCAATCAATATGTGAAAAGCAATGACAAAATCAAAATTAAAATACTGCAAAGTATGGATGCTTGTCCAGTACGCAAGCACACAGGACTGCAAAGACATTTGTTGGCCTGCATATCAGAAGCTACTTGCAAAACAACCTTCCATGATATCAAAAGGATATCAACACATCATGCAAGTATAAGAAATCTAGTTTATAAACTGTATTATGCAAAAAGTCCTGCTTTAGCACTAGCCAATTTAAATAACATTCTTCTACATGGCACAACAAAAGACCTACTAGAAGAAATCGAGTATATACAGAAAAAATATTTTGGAAATGAAACCCACTTAAAAGATGAATTAGCTGTCAACCAATTTCGTAACAAATCTGCACATGGCAACCTTTCACTACACACATACAAAAAAGAAATACTAAAATTTCAAAGCACTTCAGCTGAAGTACCAAACCACGTGTGTGTATGTTGCCGCAGAACGTGTTATAAAAGTAACACAAAAACTATAGACCTTTCATACAAAATAGAAGACAATGAAGATTCTAAATGGTTTGAATTAGCTCTCTACCTTATAGCAGAAAACAAATACGAAATAACTGACCCCATAATACTTTGCAGTTACTGCACTACCAAACTTGACAACAACCAAACTCCTTCACGTGCTATCTCAAATAACTTGGAATTACATCCACTAACAAAACTCCTTCAACAACTTAATTTATATGAGAGCATCATAATTCAAACAGTTCATCAATTTCAAGCAATAATACGCCTTCAACCAAAAACTGCAAAATTACCTCCCTCTGAATTAGTGAAAGGTATTCGTGGAAAAGTAGTGTATTTACGATTAGATCAAAAAGAAAATGTGCACACTCTAGGAGTGCAACGTCCAATGCAACAATCTTTAATTATCTTGGTAAATGGAGTACCTACAAAAGACAACAAAATTTGGCAACAACTGGTAGATTTACATAAAGTTAGAGAAGCCCTGCAATATTTCAAAGACAATAATGATTATTACAAAGAAATTAATATCGAAGAAAACTTGAAAGATACAACTGAAATAATTCAAGAGACACAAGAAACTGGTCAATTTGAGCTCCTAGATCCTGCTACAATAGCAAACACTTTAGACCATTATACAATTCACCCATTACACTCTAATGACACCATAGAAGATGCACTGGAAACGTACCAAATGCGTCAAACTAAAGGATCACCAATCAGCATATGGGAAAAAAGTATAGAAACATGTGCTTTTCCTCTACTCTTTCCTACTGGCAAAGGAGGAAGATACGATGATAGACCTGTTCAAAGATCAGCATCAGAATATCGCTCATTACGAATGTATTCTGAAGATCCCAGATTTCGACAAAATGTGGAATACATATTCCACCTACTCTTTGAAAGTAAACTAGCAACTTTATGTTACAGAGTTGCACACATATTAAAATCAGGATCACACTTTCAAAATATGACAGCCACACAATTATTACAAAAAGTTCAACAAAAAGATGAGGTTTTACAGGCAAATCTTACAAATCTATTAGCAAATATGCGAGGTACTAAAGAGTACTGGTTTCGACGCCATGGAGATGTACGTTGTATGATCAGAAACCTTGGCCCACCCACTTGGTTTGTTACATTAAGTTGCGCAGAATATGCAATGGAAGATTTACATGCTTTCCTACGAATATCAAACAAAAACAAAACAAACATAGATATACTAACACCTGGAGAACTTTGTTCTCAGGATCCTGTTAATGTTTCTAGATATTTTCACCATCGCTTCATTGCTATGCTACATTTTATTTGTAATAAAACTGTTCCTCCCCTTGGAGAAGTGCAACACTTCTTTTGGAGAAAAGAATACCAAGCCAGAGGAGCGCCACATGTCCACATGCTTTTATGGATTAAAGATGCTCCTAAATTTGGTCAAGACAGTGATGCCACTGTTTTACAGTTTATTGAAAAATATGTCACTTGTGAAATTCCGTCAGAATCCACAAATAGTGATCTTCACGCAAAAATCTTACAATTCCAAAGATACAAATGTGGCAAATATTGTCGTCGCAAATACAAAAACAAAGGGAAATACTACACCAAATGCCGATTTGGTATCCCTAGACCAGTTACAAATGCAGGTCAAGTGAACAACCTCATGTCTTCAGTTAGACATAGTGTTAAAGGTAAGTCACCTAAAAATACATATTGCATAAAAAGAAAAGAAGAAGAAAAATATATCAATGATTACAATGTAATCATTGCCCACTTGTGGAATGCAAACATAGATGTGCAGTACATTGCAGACAATTCTAATGCAGTTGCACGATATGTCACAGCATACTTAACCAAATCAGAAAAGACAGAGCTCCAAGACCTCTGGAATGACCTGTCATCAGATAAAACAGTGTCTCAGAAATTATACAGCTTGGCCATAAAAATGCTGTCCCATAGAGAATATGGATCCTATGAAGCAGCTGATCGATTAACTGGTACTGCATTGTATGGTAAATCTGCAAATATAGTATGGCTAAGTCTTGGTCCAGCTAAATCTAGAAAAAGAGTTCTAAAATCATACGAAGATATAGAAACAATAGCCAAACATGATCCCAACAGCCAAGACATTTTAAAAAACAATGTATTGGACACATACTACCCAAACAGGAGTACCACTTTGGAAACCATGTGTCTATACCACATAGCCCAAAACTACACATACAAAAATAATATAAAACCTGATGAGCAAAACTGTAAATACAAAGTGACAAACTGTGATGGCAGCTTAGTAAAACTCACCAAACCAAATTTAATTAATCATATCAAATTGTCATTAAAGACTCCTCAACATAAAGAAATATATTACATGTCCCTGCTACAACTCTTCAAACCATGGAGAAAAGAAGAAGAAATACAAGATACCTATGACTCATAAGAAGATGCTTTCAAAGCCAATGAAAGCAGTATAACTGATGTAAACTTTGCACAGTACAAAACAATGTTGCACAATGAACAGCAACACGAAGAGGAACTCCAGGCCCAACTAGAAAAGGACACTCCTGACAGTAGTCAACCTTCTGCCACAGGAAGCCAAGAACCACTGGGAGAACCACTAATAACAAATGAGGCAGAATTAGCTATGATAGAAGTAGAAAACACCATGTGTCACTATGAAAATAAAGAAGACTTAATTACACTACAATCAAAACTAAACAAAGAGCAACGTAGCCTTTTTCAAGAAATAACAAAAGAAATTGCACATGGTGTGCAACATGAAAACAAAGAATGCACCTGCCAAAATTACAAACCTATACTATTGTATGTCAGTGGTGAAGCTGGTTCTGGCAAAACATTCCTAATCATAATCATCAGTAAGTTCCTTCAACAATTGACAACCAACAAACTGTCAGCTGTTGTCACTGCCCCCACAGGTTTAGCTGCCTACAACATAGGTGGTGTCACTTTACACCGATTACTACTCCTGCCAATAGAACACCAAAACAAGTTAGATTATTACAAACTTTCTGCAGAAGCTGCAATGGATGTACGCAGAGTATTGAAACAAATGAAAATGCTACTAATAGATGAAGTGAGCATGGTGTCCAACCTAATGTTGGCTTTGATTCACCTCATATTACAAGAAGTACTCAAAACAAACTATGAAGAGCTCTTTGCAGGAAAACACATCATTGTTTTCGGAGATCTTCTTCAATTGACACCTCTAAAAGGTGAGCCTATTTTTAAAACATTAGGGCACAAACTCTGCCGTAAAACTGTTGGCAGCATTGGAAATGTCAACCTTTGGCAACATTTCCAATACAGAGAATTAACAGAAAACATTTGCCAATCTGCAATTCTCACCTATGCCAACATCTTAAAAAGTATCAGAGTTGGTATACTTTCTAGAGAAGCAGAAGAAATATTGAAAACCTGGCACATTCATGCACTTTATGGTGATAATGCATGTGCTACAGATGTTATGGAACAATTAGCCCACAAAAATGTCAATTGTATGGCCTTAATGCCAACTCTTGCAAGCTGTTTCAAATTCAATGAAATAATGTTAAGCAAAGAAATGCAACCAATTATGGAAATTAGCGCCACAGACAAACTAGATGTACATGGAATGACACTACCCATGTGTGACCAAGCCACAGCAAGACTAAATAGTTTAGAAAAATCAATCTCAAACACAGCAGGCTTGGAAAAGATATTAAAAGTATCCTTAAATTGCAGAGTAATGCTTAAACGTAACCTTGACGTGGACCAAGCACTAATTAATGGAGCACTGGGTACAGTTGTTGGCTTTCAAACATACCCACGTGACAACAAAATTCATTTTGTCAATATTCTCTTTGACAAACTTTCAGAAGTAAAAAGAATAGGACGCTCAACAGCTCGATTCCTTCTCTTCAAAGACTTGTATGTACGCAGAGAACAATTTTCTCTAACTCTTGCATACGCAGTCACCATTCATAAATCACAAGGTTTTTCTCTAGACAAAGCAATGATAGACATTGGTAACACAGTCTTTAAAGAAGCCATGAGCTACGTAGCACTGTCACGCCTACGTACAATTGACCGTCTATTTCTAATAAACTTTGATGCAAGTAAAGTAAACGCTGATATTCCTTGCATTTTAGAATACAATAGACTTCGTTCAATATACACCCCCCATCTACAAACATATCCTGTTTCACAAAAAGGAAAATGTTCTAAAAGAAAACTAAATCAAACAGAAATGCAGCAGGATGTCACTGCAAATCCTCCAAAGAGACTAAAAGAAACTAGAACTTCATCAAGTACCACAAGAAAAATAGAACCAATTAGGGAAAGTAAACCAAGTACTTTTTCAAAGAAGGAAGACAAACTAAAATAAAATCACTCAGATACAGAACTACCTGGTCCATTTAAACTTATAAATGAAATAGGTGTAAGTTGCTAGGCAAATGTAGCAATCAATATTCTATTTCAAATACCAGAAATTGTTGACAACATTTACTTACACTTTAGAGACCCATTGTGTATGCAAATGTTAGTACTTCATAGAAACGCAAAAAACAATCCTGACACCCCATATACTGTTCATGGAATAAGACAAGAATTGGACTACTGTGCTGGAATGGTGAAATTCACTATAAACTCACAGGAATATCCACAAGAATTTCTAATGTACTTACTATTAGTACTGGAAAACAAAACATACCTATAAATGAAATCTTCCAGATTTCATACATGTGGAAACATACATGCACTCTCTACAACAATGTGACACAAGAACAAATCCCCAATGAGCGCTTTGTCTATATATCAATACCTAATTGTGAATCCGTTCCATTTCAGCAACTTGTACAAAATGCAAACCACGGTAGATTATGTTCTACCTGCAATTCGGATAATCGCTCCACATTACTAATACAAACACATAGTAAATGCGTAATACCAATGCTTCTACGTTACAATGCAGATGGTACGAAAAACAACTGCAAGCTGACTGGATTCACACATGGTCAAATATCACTTGGTAGGCAAACCTTCACAACAATAGGTATAATCTACCACGCAGGAGCCACAACCAACTCAAGACACTACACTGCATATATAAAAAAAAATGTGGATGGTTTGAATGTAATGATAGTACCGTTACTCTAAAGCAGAGATTACCAGCTAATCTTACAAACGCGTATTTAATGTTCTTAAAACCAAAATTTGATAACTGAACTGTACTTAAACCTTAAGTACACTTGTAGTAAAAAAATATAAACTGTCACAATTTACAATTTACAAATATGCAAACAGATAAATCAATACCACGAAATTATATCAAAACATAAACAGTTATGCCTGCTGGTATCTAACTGGGCCAAAATTTTACAATATCCAAACAAATACAAATACCTAATATCTTACTGCTCACAAAAACTGAAACAATCCAATGCATAAAGCATTAGGCAGAAAGAACAAGTAAACACGGAAAACAAACAAATAAATAAACTGTAGCATAACAGAAAAAGGTTTTTTTTTAATCCAACATGGATTTTTTTTCTCCCACAGACCCAATGATTTTAGCAACAAACACAGAAACTTTTGCAAATTGCACAGTACTCTGGTTTGTAATCTACTAAACATGAGGGTCAATAAAAAGAAGAAAATGTTGATTGTACAATGTAATAAGTCATTATAAAATACTAATACTAACATGCTATTTTCTTTTATTACAGAAATGAACAAGAAAAACATGGACTCCCGTTACTAAACCAAATAGTACGTATAACAAGATAAATACAACCATCGCACCATATCACACCCATACAAGCTTACAACATTGTTCCTTATAAATTAGTTTTTGACCCAAAGTTAAAAGCCACTATGGGTGTGATATGCTGCGGTGGTTGTGGCCAGGGCATACACTCTTGGGTGCATGGCCATGCACCCAACATTCTATACCCTGGCCACAACCACCGCAGCATATCACACCCATAGATGCAAGCATTGCAACCATTTTTATGTACGCGGACAGGGGGAAGGTCCTAGGACACATTCAACTTGCCAGAGGACAATACATACAGCGTCCTCAGGACCCATTTTCTTTATGTACGAACATTTCAGGACACCGCGATTGTTCTTAAAACATTTTCACCTTGCCAATGAACAATACAGACAACGTCTCCAGGACACCCCCTGCAAACATTCCAAGACCCCACGAGTGTTCTTAGAACACTTTCAAGTTGACACCGAATCCATTCTGTTTATTTACGAACATGCCAGAACAGTCGTGTTGTCCGCAGACAAATCGAACACAACAAAAGCATCTAGCACATAAATAAAATACAACTTTGAACCTATCTCATACTCCCCCATCCTCCCCAAAGACTTCTACACACCAACACACTCTACTAAATACACATTTTGAACAAACTTTCACCGCGCTGTCTGCGGACGTCCGCAAATGCAAGATGACGGGCGCAACAGAAAATCTGACGCGCATCACGCACCAAGCCGCCCAATCAGCGAACACGTCGCATGTCCGCGGACATGACGCAAGCCGCTGGGCCAATCAGGGTCCTGTCCGCGGAGCGAACATGGAAGTCCGTCCGCGAAGCGAACACAGATATCACTAATTTTTTTGCCTTACATTTTGTTCATTGTTTAAAAAACTACTGGACGGATTTACACCAAATTTGCAAAAGCACACTTTCGGGACCAGGCCGCCGCTCCTGCCATGAATTTGGTGTAAATCCATCCAGCGGTTCGGGCTGTAGCGGTGCGCAAATTTTTTCCCATTCAGTCTTTGGGAAAAAAAAAGTTTTGGGACCCCCCCTATAACTTCCCCCCCCTGGACGAATCCTCACCAAACTTTGCAAAATAATTCGGAGTGGGTCATATACTTTTTTTGAAAAGTTTGGTGAGGATTCGTCCAGGGGGAGCGAAGTTATAAGCCACCCAAAAAGTGATCTTCCTATGGAAACGCCAACTTAACCATAACTACATGGCCACTACATGGCCTATGTACTTCTGAATTTTGTCCTATTAAGAGAAGATGACAACATTCTTTGGAAATTACCATGTCCTTGTAAACACAAATGCAATTTAAAGAAGGATGTATATCAAACATTTAAAAACATTCCAAATCCAAGTGGTTTTATTGTGTAATTTTTAAAATAGTTAATTAAAATTTCACTCCAATCAATTAATAATTGTTCTATTGCTGCTATCTTTATAAAAGCCAATAGTAGGAGGCTAAGGGAGGAAGTTGGCAGCCAGCTAAAGTGAACACCCATGCTGATTACATAAGATACATGCATGTTTTGTTGCTTCTGACTGATGATTCTTCACTCTCTGAAAAATGCTGAAATGTGATAAGCAAGACAGATCATATATGTGTTTACTTGAAAGTGTTTACTCAGCATTCATTACTCAACATTAATTTAAAGGAAATTGGTGTAGTATCAATTTTAGAAGTACAACCTGGACATTGTGCACACCACACACTGTATAGTCTCTAATTCTCTATGAGTTACAAATTGAAAGAGCAAACCAGTGTTCAACATGAAACACAAGACATTGGGCCTCATTCCGAGGTGGGCGCAGAGGGATACCGGGCACCGTTAAGGACATCGGTGCCGGTAATCCCTTTGCGCCCTATCCCGAGGTCCCTTAGCGGATCCCGCTATGGGCGCCTGGTTTTTCCACTGGTTTTGATCCGCTAAGGGACCATAGAGCTAATAACGGTACGGCAAATTGTGGTACCGTTATTAGCTACTTCCCCATTCCCATAGAACCCTATGGGGGCTCAAATGGGAATGGGGAATGAATTTTTCAATGGGGACTTACCGGTCCCTCCAGAGTCAGAATGGACCGGTAAGTCCCCATTGAAACAGGTCGGACCCAGACCCGGTATGGGAGGTAGTCATGGCGCAAATAGCGCCATGACTACCTCCATACTCGAAATAAGGCCCATTGGTTTAAGATTTGAGACTGGAATACAATCCTATATTTTAAAACAGTATTCATTTAAAACCATACACATGATGCCCAGTGAGGACAGTGTGCTGACTGTGTGTCAGGTCCAGCCTCTCGTTTCCCTGTGCTTACCAGGGAGCTGGTGCCTCACCAGACTGGTGTCTTCCGTGGCACATCCAGCACAAGGGGCACACATGAACTACATTGCCCAACATCCTGCGCAACCACGCCAGCGACATGACATCATTATGTACTGGCGTCACCGCAGGTGTGACATGCCGCAGAAGTTGCTTCCATGTTGCAGTCCATAAAGGAGATGCCACAGAACACATTGGTGCTTCTCAACATTCAGATTTTGTTCCTGGGTGTGATTACCTCGTTCTTTGTGGGTTCCTGTATTCCTGGCCCTATTCCCGCTACCTGTGGACTTGCTGTCACCTTGATGTGTCTACCTTTCTCAAACTGCTTTGCATGCCTTTGGATTGTGGCATTACCTTTTCGTAGTGTTTTGGTATTTGACTCTGATGGATCTTAAACTGCCTTTACCCTGCTTGTTTTATCGGATTGTGCTTCTGCTTTCTCCTTGTGCTTTGGTATTGGACGCTGATGTATCTGAGCAACTTTTGACCCTACAACCCTACTTTCCTTTCCCTGGATTGTGGTGCGGAATGATATTCTCCTTTTGTCCTGGAATTGGATTCCTGGTGGATTGTGCATTAATTTTCTGTGTCTTAGTTTCTGCCCTCGTTTTGTCCGTGAGTGGGTCCATGCAACCGTTCTTCATTCTATTTTCATGCATGTTTTTTTTGGCTACATATGACACGTGCGCTTATCTGGTCTATGGAATTCCGTCATTCTGGTAGGAGGAATTTCAACTTAGTTGTATCAGTGTGTGCTGTCAACTATTTTGTTTTTAAAAAGGTAGCACACACCCCTCTCTAGAAAGAACAAGGGCATGATAAGCTGTTTTGTGTTTTTTTCTCACTTTGAGTGTCTGCAGCCCTCGCTTTTTGCTCACTGTACCTTTCACAGATGGGAAATAACCATTTGCATTTCAGTCTTTGTCCCGCCCACATCAGAAGTCCAGCACTGAAATGCTATGGCAATTCCCTTCTGAACAAGAGTACCTACTGCAACCTCATACACGTGTTTCTGCCTTGTTGGGCCTCATCAGTGAGGTGGGGCTGTGCCTCTCTGAACACAGTGAGCAGGGGGTCCACGGCTGGGTTCCCCGAGGTAATTTAGGGTGACCAACCCCAAGTTCCGGAAACACGTGTTGCTACTCTTGTTCAAAGGAGGTTTGCATGGCATTTCATTTCTGGACTGCCCTTGTGGGTGGGGCAAAGACTGGTATGCAAGTGAATATTCCTCCTTTGTGAAAGTACAGTGAGCAAAAAGTGATGGCTGTCGACTCTCAAAGTGGGAAACAAAACCACAGATTAGGTTATCATGCCGTGTTCTTTCCAGAAAGGGCACCTGCTACCTTTTTTGTATTTTTGCAAGGAACTTCCGGCGGGTCACCCTAAGTTACCTGGGCAACCCAGATGTGGACCCCTTGCTCATTGTGCTCAGAGTGGCATAGGTCCACCTCACTGATGAGGCCCAACAAGGCTGAAACATGTGTATGGGGTTGCTGTTGGTACTCTTGTTCAAAGGAGGTTTGCCTGGCATGTGGGTGCTGGACTGCCTTTGTGGGCGGGACAAAGACTGATATGCAAATGGATATTCCTCCTTTTGAAAAGTACCGTGAGCAGAAAGCGATGGCTGCGGACTCCCAAAGTGGGAAAAAACCACAGAACAAGTTATCATGCCATGTGCTTTCTAGAGAGAGGCGCCTGCTACTGTTTTTGTATTTCTGCAGGGAACTTGGGGCTGATCACCCTAAGTTACCTGGGGAAACCCAGAAGTGAACCCTTACTCACTGTGCTCAGGGAGGCACTGCTCACGTCATTGATGAGGACCAACAAGGCTGAAACATGTGTATGGGGTTGCTGTTGGTTCTCTTGTTCAAAGGATGTGTGCCTAGCATTTCGGTGCTGGACTGCCCTTGTGGGTGCATCAAAGACTGATAAGCAAAAGGATATTCCTCCTTTGTGACAAGTACAGCGAGCAAAAAGCCATGGCTGCAGACTCTCAAAGTGGGAAAAAAACACAGAACAGGTTATCTTGCATGTGCTTTCTAGAGAGGGGCGCCTGCTACCTCTTTTGTATTTGTGCTGTCAATGATAAATAAAGGACAAGGGAATTGGGTGAGCAAGTGGGAAGTATGCTGTCCCTAATTGCTGTCCCAGACTAATGTTCTCTTTGTGTTTTCTTTTCATGCAGCCTGGGAGTGAAAATAGGGTATTCCTGTCCACACGCCTTTTCACCTGAGCCGCTGGCCCCTCTGTATACTTACCATACAGAAACTATGCTCTCAGGAAGAAAGTCTTCCTTGTATAAATAAAGATATCAACACATTATCATATCATATCATATAAGGAGACCAACTGTCACAAATACGTGGCGCTAATCTGTGGCTGGCTCCCGACAGTGTGTTTTGTGCAGGGGAAAGAGTAGAGGAACTGATAAGAAGAAATGTATTTTAGGAGTTTGACAAAAGTCCCCATCTCAGTGGACATTAGCAATCCATGGTATCAAAAGATGGAGCTGCAAACTACCAAACGAATGTGCATACATTATGGGCCTCATCACGAGTTGGGCCGTATCCTGACTGAGATACCACCCAACTGTATTTGCGTTACTGACCAACCCTCCGGCGGTATTACTGCCAGATCACGCGTTGGTCAATAACTGTAATTCCCCATTCCCCATTAGGCCCATTGGACCCAATTGGGAATTTTTTGGCATAATTGCATTTGGAGCTGGGGTAAATGCTGCCAGACTCATGTTTGGGCAGACCCTTAAATGCAGCAGTAATAGGATTACCACCACATTTAAGAGCTAACGCCCAACTCGTGATGAGGCCATATATCGTTAAAGGCCCTAAATTAGAGAGAGTTTATACCATTTAATTCCTGAATCTGAGGGTTTGCACCTAGAATGTGATCTATTTTTTGTCATTTTGGGGTGTACAATAATGTTCTAATGTCATGTAAAGTTCAATTATAAAATAGATAAATGGAGAATAATCCTTTACAGATGATTCAGATGGAGTGTGTTTTTGACATTCTATAAAGAATAAGATTAGATTTATTTTATATCTAACTGATCACTAAACTAGGATAATCAAAATTATATTTTTGAAATTATTTTGTCGGAATAGATTTTCCATAAAAGTTAGTTTAAACCGAGTATACAATTAAATATGTTAATGCATGGATACATAGATACACATTTAAATGGAATTATGGAGAGAAAAAGTGCCAGTCAGTGCTGGGAGGTTTTGCAGCAGTTTCTGAATGTCTGTGTGTTTCCATTGATCTGAATTTCTAACTGCACTGTACAATCTTCTAGTGAAGATGAAATGAAGTTGATAACTTTGAATTCCCCAATCTTTAGGCACTTTCTCCTATATATTTCCCAACCTTTTTCTATGCTACTGATTCTCAGAATTAGCAGTCCCACAATGGAAATGTGTTTTGTTTTCACACTGCAGCACATTTCTAAATATAGTTACTTATTTTTGATTGTTAATGCATTTCAATTGATATAATCAGGAAAAAATACATACCTGGTTCTCCTCTTGCTCTTGTTGCTGTGGAAACTCAAGGGACACATCTATCTTCAACCCTCTGGTTTCATGGACCTCTGGTTCTAGCTGGCAGTCAATCGCTACATTTTCTGGAGGTATCTCAACTATTCGTCAAGGACGTAAGGAAAGGGTTCTTCTCCACTTTTAATCTTCCCTGTCTTGATTGCTGGGGGCTGCAAGTCTTTAGATATCCAATAATTCAACAAGAGGAGTGTGCTTTGATCATCCCATGTAAACATAAATGCAAAGAACTAATGGATGGAAAGTAAGTTACCTTTGAGGGTTCAATGGGGCCACATCCTCATTTGGGTGCCCCCTATCTTTTGTACCCTTCTGGAGTTATTTGCTCAGTGTGCCAACATGGCATGCTGAGACACCAAAAATGCCAGAAGAAATGTGTTTGGCTCTACGTTCCATGTAGTCCATACCTCAGTCAATTTCCTACCTGCACTACATCAAATACCATAGCTGCACTGTCTAATTTCCTCACCTTAATAATAATCACTTGCAGTAAATGATTCTAACATCTCCTGTGGTCTGACCGAATCCTTTGGAATTCCCTTCTGCACACTTGTTTGATCTGGTCTGAAAATTAATTCTGGTTAACAAAGAACCTTCCTTGTTTGGGTTATATGTGGATTTCTTTTACTTGTGAGATGGGCATGTAGAATAAACGTTCACAAGCTTTAGGTTTGACAGCCAAACTATCCTACACACTACCACAGTGCCAATCCCAGTCAAGCTTCAGTATAGTAAATGACAAATACTGTTTTGGGAATATCTTGAATGCTCTTCAAACCACACTACAATCTATCAGCAATATGCTGATTTATTCTTATGAGCACTAGCAATCAAATGCGTGAAAAAGCTAAACCACCAGATATGATTTCATATTAAAGGTGCTAAATGAGTTTTAATATGATGCTTTGGTCAGAATATAAACCCCATTTAGCCAAGGTGCCATTTTGGACTGATTCTTCACCTGGATTAATAGAATACTTTCCCTGACAAATAACATTTTGGCTGATAGTATAAGGTGTACCATTTGACAACTGTACAATATTAACTCTGACTCCCTATGACCAATGGCTTTTAATGGAATGTACGCCAAAGCTGCTATGTAGTGTTGCATTCAGAAATGTTCTCCTGCTGCATGTTACTTTATTTTTGAAGGTGGGGTTAGCAGAGAGTGCACAGGGGTAATGCATACACAGTGCATCATAAATGTGAGAGAGTTTATTCAAAACACATTTTGTTTGTCATTGATTTGAAGAAAAAAACAGAAAGTTTCATCTAGCAGATTGAAATCTGTCAAAAGCATCCTGATTTTAGAGATTAAATGGGTGTAAGAATGTCATTACATAAAATAAATAGAGATCTCAGTATGAAGATATCAAAGGGGGTTGGATGAATGAATAGTCACACCTGGGAAAGGGGACCCAGCCAATCAGCTGGCTGTAATCATGGGTGAGAACACACATTGTACCACCCGTGTTTCTCCAGCCTCGCGAGGCCCTCCGAGGGTGCCAACAATTTTATTCCCCGGCCACTCCACCATAGGGGACAGTAACATCCCTGAGCCCTCCTGAGGACCATGTTTTGTTTGGGCCTGCCTCGGCTCTGTCTGGTAGGCCATTACCCGCCTTATATGGATTTTTAAGTGGGGGTGATTGCAACGTTGGTGTTTGCTCCTTTGGGGTACACTGACCCACCAAGCAGAATTCCCCTCCATCAACAATCTGCACTTCAGCAGTTACCAGCAAAATGGCTGCGGTGGCACTGTTGAGCACTATCGCCTTGCCTGAAAAGCTGCGTTTTGCAGTCACCAAAATAATGGCTGTGCTGTCTTTGCCAAACACCTATGGGGCAAGATGAAACAGGGAACACACCAAGAAAGGCTGCCAGTGTGTTTCCTGATGTGCACCAAAGACGAGAAAATCAGTGCTGCTTTGCTTCTAGCTCAGAATTTCCATTGAAAAAGGAAATATTTTACATTTAGAATGATGCCAGACTGATGCTCTTTTTCATCTGTTCATCAATATAAAGTTCTGATCCAGTAAGGCTGAGCCATATTCAAGTTGTGCTCCAGCAAAAGAAAGCATTTCTCACTGAATGACAGGCTGTCTCAGGAAAAATCTGTGAAATCACAAACATCTTTACTCCCAGCCGTACGGAAAAACGCTTGACTTTTGCTACAGGATATCCCAGATAAACTCTTCAAAAGAAACTCTATCTCTCTGTGCAAATGTCAGTTTCAATGGATCTTTATTTTGACAGATGTTTGTGCATTAGAAACATTACTGGGGCTTTGGAAAGATCCAGAAAATGGATGTAAGAAGGCCGCATTTGAAAGTGACATCCCAGCAGAATTGACCATGTGTAAAAATGGTTGCTTTTGCAAACAAGAAAAAAATTCAGTTTAAAAGTGTAATGTTGAATAAGGCCCTGTCCTTGCCTAGAAATGTAAGGGTTGTTTTGTGTGAAATCTAATATAATGTTTTATTCCAACAGCCTTGCGTTGGGCCCAGAAAAATAAATAAATAAATGCATTTGCTGTACTGGGGAACCAGCAAAACAGGTTTTCCTGCTTGGCTTCAAATGACATTTGTTTGCTGGGAACAAGAATTTCCTTCCCCCAAAAGAGCCAGCCCTTTGGAAACTCTGAATGGACCAAGAGGAAGCATATCACACGTTCGTCAGACTTTGTGTCTATGCTTGGGCCTGCTACAATAGATTGCAGGACACTTAGGTGTGAAATTGCAAATAACACCTACCTCAACTTCAACTGAGGGGCTTAAAAGCCAACTCCAGAGCAGCTGTTTTCTGTTAGGAGCGCCCACCGCTGTGACCAGTGACCAGATATTGCCTCGCTGTCCAGAAACTCGGTTGACTGTCCCAAAATCCCAAATGCAAGCGCTGATTGTGAGTATTACCCCATCCCATAGCAACACATAGGGTCTCATTACGGTCTCATTACGGTTTTGGCAGTAGCCATGCCCTTAATAAGGGCATGGCTGCCACCAAAACCGTGTCCGGGTTCCCTGAATGGGGAATTACCGGGCCATTCCGAGTATGGAGGGCCCGGTAATTCCTCCTTCAGGGAACCCGGGCCCAGACCTTCCCTATTCCCATTTGAGCCCCCATAGGGAATGGGTGCAGGGAGCTAACCACGGGCCGATTACGACTGGCCCGTTTTTGGCTCCCTGGTTCCCTCGCGGGACCCGGTAAGGACATCTGATAAAACCAGATGTCCACATCGGGTCCCGCGAGGGAACCTCGTAATCTTGCGGAATGGGTTTAACGTTAGCGGCAACCGTTAACCCATTCCGCAAAGGTTATAATGAGGCCCATAGTCTACCTCAACTTGATACCTTGTCTTTATTCCACCTTCTAAGTAATCCCATCCATACCCTGATAACTTGTTGAAGATAGTCTGACTCCTCTGTGTATTCTGTTCCTTGATTTTGTAGTGTTAGCGCACTTCTTCCATTCATTCCTGTCTTGCATAAGTCCTTTGTCATATTTTGAATAATTAAATTAATTCCTACATAGAGCTGATCGCGGGGTGAAAAGGTTAACCTTGCAAATTAACCTTGGAGCGTACTGTGTCTTTCTTTAACAATCTAGCCATTAAATCTAGTTTTTGTAAGATTTGTCCGTTCCTTTTTAAACCGATTTTTTCTTTTAACTGCTTTTATTTTTAAAAACCGAATTTCCTTTCACCTTGAAATCTCATCCAGTTCTTCAGCTAGAGTCACTCTTTTACTTCTAAATTTTCCCTGTGATGTGCATCTACCACACAGTCTAAAAACCACATTCCAATTCTGTCAATTTCACCCATTTCTTTTCAAAACCTTTTTTGACATTTAAAACTGTAGAAAGCAGAAAATGCAACTTTCCAACGTGTAATTTTGGCTGCACTGTGTTCTTACTTTCAAGTTGATTTTTGAACTGTATGCCCTTTGTTTATACCTTGCCCTATAGTTGCTAGTGTTCTTACATCGTTGATATTGTTAGAAATCATATTTACCTCATTTATTCAACCGCACATGTAAATTAATTATTTACCAATTCCGAGTGTCATTTATGCAATTGCAACCATTTTCAAACATCCCATTTCGATTGGGAAGGTCACATTTTCATTCTATTTGCTGCATTGTATCCCTGACTCTATGCTGTTCATTTCTATCCACTCAAAAATCGATTAATTGTGGTTTGAGGGAGCAATTCAGGGGGAAATCTTAACTCAGGTGCTATCTACCCGAACAGTAAAATTGCTCCTATTCATCTGTGCTTTGGATATGTTCTAGTAGAAGGTCAACCAAGTGTTTTTCATCTGTTTACATTGTAATTATCACCCCATTGGTGATTTCTGCCCAATATTAAAATTGTGTGATTTTCTTTGAATTTAAAATAAATAAATATTGTATTCCCACCAAACGGGCTGGTTCATGGTCCATTGTGACCCAGGGTATTTGTAAAAGGGGGTGTGCGATGGGTTGGGTGTCAGCTCAATCTGAATTCTAGGAAATAAAGAAAACGTATTTGAATTGAGCGCTACATCCTAGGATAAGGGAAAGGGTCCTGGTCCAGTGTGTGATGCCCGATTAAGATCCTTAACACTCCTTGTACAGGAAAGGGAACTAGTCTTGAAACTTCAGAATGGGCCCCAAAAACATGATAACATACCTCACAATATGATTTTATGCCACAAATATAGTGAAAAAACAACTGAAAACACAGGCAGGAATACTCACTGCAGGCAGGTTTCACAACATGAGGAAAGACAACCTCGACCAGGACAAGCCCCAACAATGTTAGTACAGGTCTCACAGCATCGTTTCCATGCAAAGTGGAAAATAACAGAACACACATGAAGGAATATTCACTTCAGAGATACCTCACAACATGAGAACATACCTCCAAGTTCAGGAACAAAACCTAAGATCATTAGCACAAATCGCTGAGATTTCAAAGAGGCATTTAATAACAGGGCTTTTCGGCCGGGGTCTCCAGTTAGCTCAGCATCCATTGATGCCTCACCACATTCCCTCCATCATCCTGAAACATTTTCCAGAGCTTGAATAGTGCCATACGATTGCTCAACTTTTTCCCCTTATAAACCTCCTGTATGTATGTGTGTAACAGTTGCTGCCGATATTTGGAGACGCTCCTGCCCTTTGGCCATGGCTTAGGCAATTTACCTTCTGTGCTTTTCGTCCATTCTGCGCTATATTTACAAATCTTCTCCTTATATCGCAGATGGGCCTTACATAGGTGCTTTAGGGGCATGTACCTCACACCTTTATGACAATACATTGCTATTTAATACTTACTTGACCTCAAGTCGAGTCTTTCGACACTTCCGTTGTTATTCATACATAGAAATACAGTTCATAATCTTGTTTTTCTTCAAATGTACATATTCCAGCTCTTTACAAAAATATCACAAGCCTCTCTGGCTACCAACCAACTTCTCAGGAGCGCTCCACGCACACCGCCCGTCTGCAACTCTCTGCCTCCTTAGGCACACCTATCAATATTGCGCATGCGCCTTCCACACACTGCCACACTGCAGCCTAGTGCATCAATTTTTTGATTGTCAAAACCGAATTCTGCACCTCCTTGTGCTCCCCATGTCCTATACACAGACCTCCCCGGTGATGTCACCTCTTCAGTAAGTTAGGAAATGATAGAAATCAATAACAGAGCTCACAACTAAATTGACCCATTACACAGAAATGTTCACAAAACCTAACCAACACATATACCCACGGCCATGGTCCTGCCTCCTAACAGGGGATAGCAATATTTCACTTACTCAATTTGTACCTGCAGCGACACCTTGTAGATAAAATGCCCCCATGAGACGTAACCAGAAGAACACCTTCCGCAATTTGAGCTAACTCCATTGGCTAAGCCCTATACACAGGGATACCATCATCCATGACCCGAGCTAAAATGCCCAATGCACAGAAAATCCAATATTTACATAACTTCTGTCATTCGTACACTTAAGTCAGTAGTCTAGGCTATTCGCCTGAACCTTTTACCTCAACATTGAATGTTCCTTAACCATGGACAAATGACATATACCTCTGCTCCTAACTCTACTAACCTTCATAATACTCAACAATGATTCAACAATACTCAACAATACTCCTACAATAATCAACAATACTCATCATCACCCCCCACCCAACATTTATGTAAAGCCCCCCTCAATTGCTATGTGGCAGAGTCAATACTTACACTCTCTGATCCTATGACGCTGCTCGGAGACTGGCTCTCCCCAAAACTGCCACACCACCCTTCTGGTCTGCTAGCAGGATATTTCCCCAGACGGCTCCTCACAGCCTCAGAACAGGGTGCACTTCTGTGTGCTCTCGCGCTCCACCAGGCACCTCACAGCCCTCCCGGTAATGCGATTGAAGTGGCATCTCTATGCCGAACGGGCGTAGTGAACCAGGCTCTGCTACCACTTGTTTGGGTATACCAGAGGACCAGGGTTCACACTACACAAGCACTGTTCAGAGCAACCAAGGCCCAACAAACCCTCCCCCATTATAAAGATGGAGGACTCACCAAGGGCAAGTTAGAACTGTCCTTTATTTTCCATAGCAGACAGGGATCATACAGGAAATAGAAACATCTCCAGCAATCACAGCTCCTGAGCCTTTGTCAGGGGTTTTTGCTGCAGTTTGGTGTCACAAGCTAAGGCTATTCCCCAAAACCTACGAGCTTACCCGATTGGGTCACTGGAGTGGTATTGCATATAGCCAGCACCTATAGGGGTTAGCTAACTAGTCCTTACATGTCAGGTGGCTTTGCCTGAGCCTTCCCCTAAAAGCTATCTATCACATTTGTGACAGGATTACCATTGGCCTTTCCTATTTGCCATTCATCCCTGGATTTGTGTTCCCTGATTGGCTGCAGCTGGTCTCCTCAGGCCTGGGGCCCAGCTCTGTTCTCCGCGCTCCATGTACCTTCTCAAGGTGATGAGAAAGACTATGTGCGCCCATTGTTGCTACGGGCATAATCACTTTGCCTTAGAGAGTGCAATATTGTAAAACAACACGTATCAGTTTTTGTCTGCTTCGCTGGGAACTGCACCACTTCCCACCACAGTAAATGGCCATTGTTCGGCTCGGCCGTACCACGTGGGTGAAGACCGCAAATTTGAACTTTTCTGTCTGCAATTATTGACGATTTATTCAGTTAGTTTGCAGGTAGCTCCTTGAACCTCATTACGGGTCTGGCGGTAACCGTGCCAGTAAAACCAGCAGGTTTCCACCGGTCCCACAAATAATTACCGGCGCCTGACTTCCCAGTAACACAGGGGTATTCTGACACTGGTGGCCAGGAAGTCAGGCGCTGGTAATTTTGCAAGTCCCCATTCCCATGGAGTCTCACAGGACCGTTAACAATAGTGCCGGTGCTTCCGTGAAACTCTGCAGGCGGGTGCTGTTCCACCCACCAGGTCTGACCCTGGTGGGTGGGACAGCACCCGCCTGCAGAGTTGTAGTGTGCCAGTCCTGAAACAACAGTGCCGGTAGGCTTACCAGCACCATTGTATCCAGACTGGCACACTCATAATGAGGCTTCTTGTCTCTGGGGTCAGAAATGATCTGCTCATCTCTGACCTTGGCTGCAAGCATCAGCCCTGGGCAGTGTACTGCAAAATCTGTTTTCCTTCGTCCCATATTCTGAGGCCTGTTGCTTCATTTAATCCCACTATTGTTATGCTATGATTTCTATATATCGATGTTGTATTAATTTTCTTATGGGTTAGTGGTACTTGATCCTTGCAGGTACCATATACGATCCTGTAGTTCCATATGGTTAGTTGCAATAAGAGGATCTGCATCTCTTGTTTTCTTGCGTTTCTGCATTTGGCTTTCGACAGTATGCACATGTATCAGTCCTCTATCTACAGAACTCTGTAAGCATGTTCTTCATGTGTGTCTGTGTAACTTCATGCATGGGTGTGAGATGGCTT
This sequence comes from Ambystoma mexicanum, assembly GCF_040938575.1. NCBI lineage: Eukaryota > Metazoa > Chordata > Amphibia > Caudata > Ambystomatidae > Ambystoma > Ambystoma mexicanum. The sequence continues at coordinate 920,813,805 of NC_090921.1, forward strand.
TGTGGCTAATGTTACTATGTTGCAGTGTCTTTAATGACATCAGCACAGTTGGATACTTGTCATTCGCCGATCAGGTCCAGTGAGGCACCTGCATCCATGATCAGTGTCGAGGCACCTGTATCCAGGAACACATCAGCTGGAAAAGGTTTGAATGGTTGTCTGAGAGAATATATTTTTCATATGTAGATGTCACTGGCCTCCCTGGGGGCTGGCCAAACAGTGACTGGCATCTTGCATTTCTGGATCTTCGGCCCTCTCTTCAACAGTCCAAACAGGAGGCAGGTGAACTGCCATCTCCGTCCTTCCCATATGATTTGTAGGAAACATGGCTCGTACATGGGGATTGCTGGGTACGTGTCCCTGGGATCTATGCACACTAGCCAATCCCCTGCTTGCAGAATGTGTTGTAGCAGATGGATGCCCTCCATCTTGAAATGCAGATAGACAAGGACAACATTGATAATCCTGAGATTTATGATAGGCCTTATTTCTATTTTTTTCTGTAACAGGAAGAGATTGCTCATGAAGCCCTCTGCTCCGTCACTCACTTGCCTGATGGCCCTTTTTCTTAAAAGCACTCAAACTTCCTCTGTCATGAGCATGTGTTCCTTTTTGGAGAAGACAAATGGTCTGGGGAGCTATGCCTGTTTGTGCTCTGTGTGAAACTCTAGCTGGAAGCCCTGAACTGCGTTAGCACCCAGGCGTCTCCAGTGATTTTCTGCCATGCTCGCAAGCACATGGTCAACCTGCCACCTATCGCATGAATCATGCCACTGGCGCTCTTTGCTGGAGCTTGTGTTCTCACCAGGATTATTTCTGTGCATTCCATTGGTGCCTCTCGAGCCCCAATCCCTGCCTCTTTCTCTGCTGGGAAAGCAGGGGTTTGGCCTCCTTGCATCCTGTGTCCACCTGGATCCCCTGTATGAGGACCTTTATCCTGTGTGGCCAACGGAGCGTCCCCTTCCTCTGCCGGCCAAGCCAACAATCTTACAGCCAAAAACCTTGCTCAAGGACACATGTGCTTTGTCCAATGCTGTGATGGTCTGCACACATGTTGTGACATCATTAATAAAAGCATCTCTGAAGAGGCATCTCTTTGCTGACGCTACCACCTCTGAAGATACCAATTTCCCTAACTTTGGGTCGATTTTGATCAAGATGGAACAATGTCTCTCACCCGCCAGAGTGCAGTTTGTGTTCCCTATCAAGCGGCCACTCTCTGCGCCCATCCTCCCAGCACCTAGCGATCGATTGCACTCTTCAGCTGCTTGGCCTCTTCTGCCATCTCAATGTTCTTAGTGAGCAGCCCCGGCACATCCAGCAACTTATCCTAGCATGAAGACCAGGATATATCGATGCCTTTTCCAATATCCTTTGCATATTTGGCCATAAAGGTCTGCATCTTGGGGTCGATCACAGGCATATCTGCCCCTTCTCCAAAAGCAGAGGCCTGAGACACTTTGTCCAGAGCTTGCTGTAGGCCTCTTTAGAGAGCGTCATCTTGAGCCTCGTGCTCAAGTAGGCCACAACTCTTTTGGAAGGCTCCCACTCCGCTGATCTTGGGTGCATTAGGAAGTCTAGATCAAACTCCCTTTTGGAGTGCTGCAATGGGCTATCGTCCCTCTTGCCCATTGCCTTCTTTGGGTTTTTCACAGACTGAGGACATTTCCAAAATATCTGACTCCTCATCTCCGGAATAGCCAGGAGTGCTGCTGTCATCCTCACCCTTTTGCTACTCCTCTGGGTCAGAGGGTACGTCCCTGCGCATAGCACAGTTTGTGGACTTAGGCAGTCTTTTCTTTGAACTGCTATGGTGCACGGGCAGGGAACCCGGGGTTGGGGGTATGGTCAAGGCTTTCTTTGCCACACAGGTTTTTGCACTTCCTGGTGCAGTCCCCCTGCTCTCCTCTGCCTTTCACTGTCTTTTTTGATGGGCAGAAAGCCCTGGGGCCCTGCAAGAATGAGAGACAGTCATTCAGCAGGTCTGCGTTGCCAGAAGTAGGCCCGAACCTGCCCAAAGCAGATGTTACATGGTGTTCCCTTTAGAAAGTACTGGCGGATACAAGGGGAACTGTACAGCCATCAGCTTAGAATGAGCGGTGCCCAGGAGTATTAGACTCAAGGGAGGCCCCTATAAAAGGGGAGGGATAGGGGGCTTGGAAGACCTTCCAACTCCAAACATGGGTGGGGGAAAAAGGGAAGTGCATCGATGGGAAAAGAAAAAAGAGAGTAACAACGAATACAACAAGGGGAGGGGAAGGAATGAAAGAATTTGGAGGGGAACTGGGAACGATGGGTCAGCTGGGGTGGTTAGGAGGAGAACTGGGGCAGTTACAAGGGACGGTTTAGGGAGAACTCTGGGTAATGCCTGGGGGGGGGGCTTGGCCGCTTGGTGGTAGTGGCCAAAGAGGAGCATGGGGGGAGAGCTGGGGAGGACATTTCAAGCGTGCATATGGGGAATAGGATGGGGAAGGAATGACTCTGGGCTCCGGGGGGTAGGTAGCAATGGTAGGGGGGGCACTTGGGAACAGGAGGGTGCTTAGGGGAAGGAGGGGCCTGCGGGGGGTGCAAAAGCAGTCGGAAAGAGAGACCTCCAAGGAAAAGGGGAAGAGAGAGAAGCTTGGAAAAGGGAAGAATTAGGAGGGTGAAGTGGGAGAATGGAAAACCAGACTCCCGTCCTTCACCTCTCGCGCTTGGCCTAGAGGGTCGCGGCCCAGACACCCGCCACGAGAAGAGTTTGCCCATTTACCAGATGACCAAATACCCTGGTACAGAAACATACGGATGTGTCCATCTGCCTGCCCAACAGCCCGCACTGGCCATGCCGACACCTGCGGCACGGACCAACTAGACTGAAATCTACACATCGTTAGAGATGCCATGACGACCTAGATAACGGGAAGCACCGCTGAACTATTATACACGCTGAACATTTCCACACCAATCTACACGAAGAACATACTCAGTGCTCTGACGTAGGCGACAGGCTTATTCACGGACGTGCATCTTTATTATTTTTACATAGGCTTTCAGAATGCAGAAACGCAAGACGCACCATGAGCTCATTTATAACGCTTGCTCACGCTTCTCTTGAAACCCGTTACCATCATGAGAGATATAATGGAAACACGATACTGGCCATGAAACTGTATGCCACTATAACCTAAAGCATCCATGCACTAAATGGATTACTCGTGCACCAGGCCCAAGTAGGCCTCAAGCAAGAGTTCCCGTGGACATTAACAAAGCAAAAGTCAGGTTGCTGAGCCTGCAGAAAGAACCCAGTGGAGCAACCAGCCAAGGTCGTAATGTTGCAAACCCACAGTCAAGAAACAAATCTTTAAAGGCACGATGTTGCAACCTCGCACTCCACGTACCAATGTTAAAATCATATCTGCAAATTAAACCAGACATACAGTGGAAAAACAATATTAATTGTGCAGAATTATGCCTCAAACACGGTCCCTCCCCACGTGACCAAGCCGAACCTGACGAGATGCCAAAACCCAGGAGAGAAAAGGCGTCTGGGTACCTCGCTACGAGACGCAGGCCGACACACTTGAAAGGCTCAATGGACACCTGCTACAGTGGGAACGGTCAGTCTCCCACCTATGAATAAATCCTCACATTGCCTGCGCGTACCCATATTGAAACACTGTTGCAACCACAGGTGCACCGTGTGCTGGGAACAACGGTGGTCCCAGGCTGGGGAGCTCACGGATGCACCAATCAGAACATGAGGTTCTTATCTCAGACGTCAGTAACGTTAGCCAATCCTCAGGGGTCTTCATGTAACAATTCTTATGTATCTAATTGTAGGGACAACCCAGATATACCACCTGACTACATCTTAACCACTAATATCATTCTCTATATGCGTACTATACTAACCCCACCACTCGAGCAACCAATCAAGAGTGGCGATAGGTTCTTTTGGTAACTTTTTGGAATGACGCAAGTAGCGCGTCATAATGTAGTAAAAAGGGCCTGCGAGCCCCACTATTGTGTGTGTGTCAGGACGAACGCGTACGCTCCTTGACCCATCCCTGCCGTTTGCATAATAAACGGCAGAAGTTGCCTTGCTCCTTGTGTGTGCCTCATACTCTGTCTCGATCCGAGATATACACGGGAGGAGTTGGGGCCTCCCTGCCCGGAGGTCTGCGGACGGCCCGGCCGACCCCGGCAGAATCCCCCCCGACAAGTTGGAGGCACTGCTGAGATCTGTTTAAGATCGACTTTTATTTTTTATTTTTCCAGGCACTCCCGTTGCGGGGAGGCCCGGCGGCGCGGCCCCCTCTGCCGTTGCCCCCTTCTGAGGACTACAGGACCATCGCGGAGCTGCGAGAGGACCGGACAGCGCAATCCGGATATTGGCCCTCGGGAGCCGGTTGAGAAGTATCCCGCCCGCGGTCGGCGAGTGTCCAGACGTGGTCCAGACGAGGGGAGGTGGCGAGCCGCTTGGAGGGGTGCACGCAGTCGAGCGGCCCTGCATCGAGGGAACTTGGTGAGCATGACACGCACAACAAGCAATGCGAAATTGTGAGGGAGGGGGCGGAAGTAAATAAGGGAGGAGGGAGGTATTGTAAAAAGGTGGGGTGAAGGTTTAATTGAGTGATGATAATGGAATGAATGGTAGTGAATTGAGTGCGAGAGAAGGCGGCTAACGTTACGCGAAAGAGGGGGGCAGGGCACGAGAACAACACGTGCAGACGCTCGCAACAAAAAGCTAACGTTACGCGAAAGAGGGGGGCGGGGCACGAAAACATCACGTGCAGCCGCTCGAAAGACACTGATTGGCCTAAATCGCGACTACGTGTGAGGGTGGGTGTGTGTGGTTTCCTACGATTTGACATTTATCATTCAATGAGTAGATGAGGTTCCCTATTGTTCGAGCAAGAAACTCGATAGGTAGATGAGGTTCCCTATTGTTCGAGCAAGAAACTCGATAGGTAGATGACGTTTCCCTGTGGGCGGTGGCTAGTTACGTAGTTGCCCAAAACGGAAGATAATTGGCTGGTTAAGCCCTCCTGTTGAGGGGCGTATCACACGCGAGGCGACGCAGCGTGCGCAGTCCGGTTATAGTATTGATGAGATTACCTTGTTCAAGGAGAGACAGGAAGACAGCTGTAGGGTTAGCGGGGTAGATTGCAAGTGTATTTTGAATTTAAAGAACATAACACGAATATACCAGTAGTTCGAAGAAATAGGTGACGTCACCAGTAGGGATTTAGTAAGATATCGTGAACACAAGAAGCTTTGGGTTTGACATTGGTGGGGAAGAGAAACATGATAAAGGAGCGGACACGGAGATAAACGATAAACGAGTGGATCAAAGAGGAGAAGGGGAAGGGGGCGTGGCTGCGCACGGAGAACGCCGGCCACGGCAAGTGTAAAGGTGGGAGGAGAACGGGGAAAAAGGACGACTGTGTAAGATCGTCGTAAGGGGTACGCAGCTGCAGGGGGCTGCGTGCGCTTCGGCCGCAGGGGGCCGTAGGGGAAGGAATATAATATAACATCATAAATATATTTGTTTTATAATTTTTTTTTTTTTGTGATTATTATCATTGCATAATTTGTCAAAGGATTGTCGTAAGTCCCCACACTTGCGGGGCAAGGTAAGCAATAAAAGGTTGTATGTTGCAAACTGGTAGCAAGGGGAAGGGTAAGAAAGGGTGCGCTAGTATGTCATACGGGAGAGGGTTGGGAGGGTGGGGGAATACCCTCACTACCCCACTACAACATATATGCACCACACTGCCACCACATAGGGAGAAGTTAATTAAGTACAGCATAGAGTGGACCCAGGGGACGGACAACAAAATGTTGACACCATGGCCGCCTAATGGTAGCTTTGACCCATATGCCCAACATTCACTATTAAACCATCTGCACAATACATACAAGGGGAAGAAGTTGGCAAACCATGTGGAGGTGTTTAACTTATGGAGGATGTTCCAGGGGTCTAGACCAGGACCAAATGGAATGTTCACTATGGGGGAAACACCGGAAGAAAAGGAGATTAAGAAAGAAGGAACGGATGGGGAAAAGGAGAGTGAAGGAACAAAGAATATGGGGAATGAAAAACTGGGTGGAGGAAAGGTTGATAAATTAGCTGACATAAAACAGGAACCGAGCAATGAGATACCCTTAACACCGGGAGTGAAAACAGAGGGAGGAGGGTTGTACCCTTTAAGAGAATTAGGAGAAATAAAAGGACAGTTAAGGGCGGCTGAAGGATACTCAAACCCGGCATACAGCCCTCCACCATATGTGGCTCATGGAAAGATACCAATGGGGGACGGGAGGAGAGAAGAGCAGACTGTAGAGATAGGAAACGATGAGTGGGTAGCTGCACAGATATTGTTGAAATTACGAGGATCACTAACTGGAGAGGAAAGGGAGGCGGTAAAGAGAACAAACGAGGATAGTGAAAGAGAGAGTGAAATGAGGGGAGAGGAGCTGCTACGGCAGAAGGAAGAGATTTTGGAGGAAAGATTAGCTAAACTAAGGGATGAGCAGAATGAACTGATAAAACAACTTGAGGGGGAGGAAAGAGAGAGAGTGAGGAAAAGGAAAGAAGGTAAGGACGAATTGGAAAAATTAAGGGAGCAAAGTGAGGAGAGAAAGAGGGAAGCTGTAAGGGTAAAAGCAGCAGCAGAAAGGGTATCAAGAGTAGTGATAAGGGAGAAGAAGAAGGAAGAAGAAGAAAATGAAAAAGAAATGGAAATATGGAGGAGGAGGATAATATCAGAGACAGCTAAAAAATATGAAGAGGGGAAGGTAATAGAGAGTATAGTAGAAAGAGAAAGGGTGAAATGGGAAAGGAGGAGAGAGGATGAAAGGATATTGGAACAGATGAGCAACGAAGTAATGGAGGAATTAAAAAGGAAAAGAGAGGAAAATAGTAGGGAGATGGAGGAGAGGAGTGAAGGGGAGAGAGAAGAGAGTAAGAGGGAGAGTGAAAGATGGGGAGAAGTATATAAAAATAGAGAGGTAGCAACAACGTCAGCACTAAGGGGAACAGGTGGTAACAACGGAAAGGAAGAGGGAGACCTAATAGACTTAAAAACTGTAACAATAAAAGGAAAAAAGGCAGAGTGGGGGGCGCAATTTATGAATGATTTTTGTAGTGAGGATGGAAGGAAGAGTGAAAGGGAAAGCTTAGATAAGCTATACCTCACTAGAACAAACATAGATTCGCCATGGGTGAGTAGAAGATGGGAGGAGCTGGAGAGAAGTAAGGAGGAAGTGAAAAGAATGGGAGAAACACAAACTAACGAACACACGCCACCGACGCTCACCAACCAACACACGCCACCCACATCACCATCACGCTCTCTAACGCCACACCCCACATGTTCAACAACTGCACGCTCTCTGCACAGAATAAAGCTCGCACACTTCATGGACGAAGTTACACCTTATGCATGTCGGCTTAGGGACCTCCCTAGTCGCAGGCAAGACAGGCAAACAGACGTGCCAATATTGAACACAGGAAAGGATGAAAAAAGGGGAAAGGAAGAAGAGGGAGGTAGGAGAAGAGGTAGTAAGGAAGGATTTGAAGTAGTAAAAGGAATGGGGGAAGAGGAGGGGTGTGAAGAGTTAACATCATGGAGCATAAAGGATGACACAAGACAGAATGTAATGCCACTGCTGGAGAGAGGAGGGGTTAGACCACAATATGTACCTTGGAAACATACGGATAAGGAAAACATAAAATGTAGGCTCCCATCATTAAGTGGAGGTGCGGGTAAATGGATATATGAAATGGAAAAACACACCGCAGGACAGAAACTAGCAGTGGGAGATGTTAAGGGCCTGTTAATATCAATATTAGGGGATAGAGCGGATGACATTTGGAAAAGAGCGGGATTCCATGGGGTAACAATAACAAACACATCGCATGATGGGGCACCATTTGCAAACTGCAGACATGCGCTATGGCAGGCACTAAGAGTGCAGTACCCAGACACATCAGACATAGGAGCCATTACTTCCCGTAAGATGGGTGAGAACGAGGATCCTGTTGATTATATCCAGGATATTCAAGAGAAGTGGCGCATGGAAACTAGAGAACAATGGGACAAAACACCAGCCATATTTTATCATATACTAGTACAAGGGCTCCCAGAAGGAGTTCAGAGACAATTAAAGAAAGTAGTGGGGATGGAAGCAAAACCATGGCCGGAAATACAACTGACTATAGTACATCACTGTAGAACATGGCAAGGAAAAATGAAACAAAAGGAAGAGGACAGGAAAACAGAAGAGGCCAAATTAGTACAGAAAAAACTTACTAAATATACCATGGAAGGGGCACTAATAACTGCGCCAACACCAATGGCCCAAAGCCCAACGCAAGTAGTGGCTGCACAAAATCCAGCTCAAATAGCGCCTCCACAAGAGGTAATAGAGCAAGTGCTGCCTCTGCAATCACACGCACAGAACATGGGAGGAGGGTACCCAATGCAAGGAGCTGGGTATTATAATTATAATAGAGGGAGAGGAGGGTTTATGAGGGGAAGAGGATACGGATATAATACCCAACAACAGGCTGGGGGACTCAGAAATAACTACCAGACAGGGCAACCAGTATACCAGGACAACACAGGGAACTTCCCATGGCAAAACAGGGAACCACCCGTGTGTTGGAGCTGCGGACTATTAGGACACATGTCACGTACATGCAGGGTCAGGCCAGGAACACCAGCATGGAACGAACAAGCACAACATAGGACATCACAAGAACAGCAGGGCATACAACCACAGCAGATGTCACCACAAGGGAGTGACCAACACTATTCCCTACCACAACAACAAATAAAACAATACCTGCCACAAGTAACTGGTGCAGCGTTAATACAACCACCACCACAACCTGAACGAACGCAATTGGGTGGGGTGACGGTGTTGGGGCACAACCCTTACACAGGGAATGGCCAGTCATTGTACCCCCAATAGGACAGCCCACAGACGGCCTTGGTGTGTCCCATCCTGTCAATAACACCTAATAGTGCGGAGGAGCCACGCATAGAGGTAACGATAGGTGACAAAAAATTATCATTCCTTGTTGACACCGGGGCAACCCGGTCTTGCATAAGGGAAGGTAAGTTTAAGATGTCAGGCGAAGCCATGAACACACAAGGGTTTTCTGGGGCTAAAGGGTTGGTTCCATTTACTGATAACGTTCCGCTATCTATTGGAGATTACGATCTGTCAGTACCACTTTTGTATTATAGTGCCTCACCAGTAAACATACTGGGGAGGGACATAATGAACAGATTAAATATGACGATCTCCTTTACAGAGGATGGCATAATTTGCTCTACTCCAGGGATTAACATGCTTGCAGCACGACAGATTTTGCAAGCATACTGTGGACAGATAGCGATCAGGGCGGAGCCGGTAGACGGCGAGCTATTCCAGTACGGAACAGACATGGCATTTGCATGGATGCCAGGGATAGGAGGGAAAATATGGAGGAGACCAGCAGCCTATCTATTCCGACCAGAAACACCAGCTAATGAACTGGAAGGGAAGGTCCTTGCAGTGGACATTGAGAGCATTATTGCAACAGCTGATTATGTTGCTGTGCACGCCCAAGATAAAGAAGGGAGAGCATGGAGGGCGGTGATAGCACTAGCAGAAGGATGTAGGCTGACCCAGGTGTCAGATGAAGAGTTGTTTTCAGAAGAAAAGGAGGAAAATGAAATGGTGTTCATGATGAGTGTAGAAATGTGGCTAACAGTGGCTCACAAACAAGTGGCACAGAAAATTGCAATGGCACTTGAGGCACCCGCTGGCACACCAGTCCCATTTTTTAAAGAAGATATGTCAAAGGTGCCAAAATCATTATGGACTATTAGCCCTTATGATGTAGGATGCATTAAAAGCATAGGGGGTGTAAGGATAAAATTAAAAAAGGGTGCCATACTACCAAGAGTGAAACAATACCCATTGTCAAGAGAGGCAGATGAGGGCATATACGAAACCATAACAGCCCTTATAAACAATGGCATATTGGTCCCCTCAGAATCCCCATGCAACACAGCTGTGTACCCGGTGCGCAAGGCTAAAGGAGGGTCTTGGCGGTTCATACAGGACCTCAGACCGTTGAACAACATAGTAGAAGCAGAGTATCCAGTAACAGCAAACCCGGCCACAATTTTGTGTGGCATTCCAGCAGAAGCATCACGGTTTACAGTGATTGACCTTAAAAATGCTTTTTTCTCAATACCATTACACCCAGACTCACAAGACTTGACAAGCTTCACTTACCGAAATAGGAAGTGGAAACATACCAGATTACCACAGGGATATTGTGAATCACCTTCAATTTTCAATAGGGTAATACAGATGGATTTGGGTAACGTTGAGTTGGAAAGCACAGTGTTACAGTATGTGGATGACATAATAATTTGCAGTACAAATGAAGATAAATGTAGAGAGGACTCATTAAAAATGTTGACGATATTGGCTGAAAAGGGGTACAAGGTAGACATGGAAAAGATACAATACTGTCAGGAACAGGTACTTTACATTGGCCAACTGATATCACAATATGGAAGAAGGATTGCACCACAAAGAGCACAGGCAATATCAGGCACTCCCGTGCCACAGACTGTAAGAGAACTGCAGCAATTTCTGGGACTGTGCAACTACTGTAGAGCATGGGTATTTGATTACAGCTCTTACATAGGACCCCTGCTTGAGGGTTTGAAGGAAGCAAATAAAGGGGAGAAAAAGTTGGGATGGACTATGGAAATGAAGGAGGCATTTGATGAATTAAAAGAAGCAATATCAACTGCTCCAGTACTAGCATCCCCAGACTATGAGCGACGATTTTTTATATTTTCACATTGCGACTCAGCAGTAATGAAAGCAGTATTGGCCCAAAAGACTAGCATGGGCTATAAACCAGTAGCATTTTACAGCGGTCACTTAGATCCAATAATGTTAGGACAATTCTCTTGCGAACAAGGTCTTGCTGCAGCTGCATTTGCAGTAGAAAAAGCATCATCAATAACTATGGGGTGTCCAACTACACTATTTGTAGAACATGCACTATTTGCGATATTGAATAAACCTAAGTCCACACTGACGACACAGAGGGCAACAGGTTATGAGATTATTTTGTCCAAAGCTGAACTGGCAATTGTTAGATGTAGCACGGTTAACCCTGCAAGGTTCCTAGCAGAAGTAATTGAAGAGGGAGATTACGCCCACGACTGCACCCAAGTAACTGAGATGTACTCATGTACTAGGAAAGTTGAAGAAAACGCACTAGAGGGAGGTGAGCTTTTGTTTATTGATGGGTCATCAACTATTGATCAAGGAGACGGGATAAGGAGGACTGGGGCAGCAGTAGTACAAATGATGGAAGCGCCAGTGTGTGTGGCTATTAAGTGTGTACAATTACCACAGCATTACTCTGCTCAAGCGGCGGAACTGGTTGCACTCATATTGGCACTAAAGGAAAGTTTTGATAAAAAAGTTACTATATATTCCGACAGTGCATATGTTACATCCACTGTCCACTCAGGGCTATCAAAGTGGAGAAGAAGAGGGTTTAGGAGAGCTGACGGCACTCCAGTACAACATGCCCTCTTGTTGGCTGAACTAATTGAAGTAATAAACGATCCCCAAGAACTAGCCCTAGTAAAATGCACAGCACACACCAATGGAGAAGACTATATATCAAAAGGAAATGCAGCAGCAGACGCACATGCAAAATATGCTGCATATTTTGGTGAGATATGGAATCCCACAGACTCACAGAGAGGGAGAGGGAGGGGAATAGCGAGGGAGATGTTAATAAAAGAAGGGTACACCCATCTCCCAGCCACCCAGATTATGGAGTTACAAGCGGCTGCACCAATGGCCGAAAAAGAAGTATGGGTGAAAAGAGGATGCACAATGTCACCAACCGACGCACTATGGCGCCAGGGTGGCACTGGGAAAGTTGTAATACCATTGGCATTGTTAAATACCGCCTTGAACCAATTACATCACCCTGCCCATACAGGCAAAGAAATAATAGCAGCACGAATTAGAGAAGATTGGTTCTGTCCCGAGTTAACATCCCATGTGTCAAATTTTATCAGCAATTGCCTTACATGTCAACAGTTCACGGCCGGTCATACTTTAAAGGTGATAAGAGGTACCATACCCCGACCAGAAGGACCTTTTCGGCACCTCCACATTGACTATGTTGATATGATCAACATTTGTCAAGGCAATAGATACATGATAGTAGTAGTATGCCCATTTTCTAGGTGGATCGAAGCAGGGCCCTGTTCACACCCTGATGCGTTTAGAGCAGCCAAATTTATAGTAAGGGAGGTATTCCCCAGGTGGGGAGTGTGCGAGGTGTTAAGATCAGACAACGGACCCCATTTCGCAAATGAAATGTTCCAGCATATCACATCCCTACTGAACATTAAACACAAATTTGCATGTGCGTACCACCCACAGGCCAATGGTGTATGTGAACGCCTGAATGGCCTATTGAAGGAGGCAATTGCTAAAATACAGCAAACAACAAAGAAAAGTTGGTTGTATTGCCTTCCGTTAGCACTGTTCGAACTTAGAAACAGGCCAGGGTCCGACCACCACCTCACCCCACACGAGGTGGTTACTGGACGCCAAATGCGCCTTCCCCTAACACCAACGTCAAGGGCATTCACCGACCAAGAAAGTTCTGCGAATGTGTTAGGTGATGAAATGTATCAATATGTGTCTTCTTTGATTACTAGCGTTGTGTTTGTGTCTCAACAGCTCGAGCGCACACGGGGCGGGTCCACCAGCAACCAAGAAATAGACGAAAATACAGAATTGGGAAAGGAGAACTTGTGCCAACTTGCCAAAGGTGACCACGTACTACTTCGAAATTTTAATAGAAAGTGGAACCAGCAGAGGTTCACTGGCCCCCATTTAGTAGAGGACGTATCAACAAGAGCAGTAAAACTAAAGGATAAGCGTGCGTGGAACCACCTGCATGATGTAAAAATTTACAAACTGCAGACCCGCCCCAGCGCCAACGACAGGTCCATTGGAAAAACGCCAACAACATCCCCGGCAGCGGAAGAAAACACAACCACAGACAACGACCCAATTGTTCCCTCGGAGAGAATAACGGACGAAGAAGGGGGTGATCCCCACACTGCCCACCCCATGGTCACACGTTCAAAGAGTAAAACTGCTCCCGCCATCTGAGCAAACCCCCCCCCCATTGACTACTAAATACAATTGTAATAAAAACTAAGGACTTCGCTTGCACCAATACACATGTAAACACGTGAATGTTCTCTTTTTCTCTCGCACATACAGGAGCTGCGTAATATTGTATTGTTAAGAAAAGTTATCTAACAAATTCAGTGTGCAGGCGTAGATGGTGCTGCCAGACGATAGTTACCCAGAAGAATTGTCACACCAATTTGTATACGAAATAAAAAGGCCAACATACTTAAAAAAGAAAAGGGTACGTGTATACTACACGGCCTTCCTCCTGGCCATAGAAAATTACATGCCCCACCTCCGCCCATACTTGCCGGTCTTGAGAGACCGATCACTTAGAGTAGCGTGGGAGCAACTCTTCACCTGGGCACTGAATGACTATTTGATAGGGAGAGCTTAATGAAACAAAACTAACATTTAATAACAAGCACTTTTTGAGAATTTTTAGGCGGGCAACTTTAACGTCGCAAGAATACGCTGCCAGGACTGCAGCAAGGTAAGAGCAAAAATGTCGGTGAGGTTAGCATATGTAATAAAAATAATAGGGATTTTTATAATCACCGGAGTTTTGGCTGCCTCTGTATGGCAGTACAGCTATGCTATGAGTTTTTTTGCTGCACCCAAACCTAATGTACCCCACCTCCCTGCTGCAACAGGTGTTACGTCAGGTGGTAACAGTAACAATGAACAAAAGCGAAATAAAGTTAAACGCAGCACATACTCAGACAATAAAGGTATTGATAATTATGTACAAGATTCAGCACACGTCACAAACAACATATGGTACCAGCACATGACCCGCATTGGTAAGCAGACAACTGAGGATAGCTGTTACGTTTGCTCATTAATACCATACGCCATGAGCGCTTCACGAACATTTGTTGCCACAGAAATAGATGAAAAAACAGCACAGTGCATAATATATTTGGCCCTGTTCCAAACGAAAGGAAGATTCCAAGGAACAGTAGTGCACATGACATGGAAAACACGAGACTCATACCCATATGAAAACAACTTCCTCAAGACCTATCTGAGTTATCACAAGACCAGTTTACATGCTGAAGCATTCAGATACGTAACAAGTGGCCCTGAAAAAGGAGAAACAAAGAAGGTAACACTGCAGTATCTACCATGTGATTGGTACGCCACGGAAGTTCCGGGTAAACAAGGATGCTGGGAGAGGCCATTACTGACGATAACAGGAAAGGTGTTCCTGGGTACCAGCTGGGAGATAGGAGTGGTTGGCAGCAACATGGTAACAAAAGAAACTATCTCAACCATCGAGACACACAATCATCGATGTTGGACGACATGGATCAAGTATGTACCAATGCTCACGTGGGTAGAAGAAGATGAAGACCCGATAACTATATTACCATTGACTGCGCCCAAAGTATGTTACCAGCATAAAGGAGAGGTGGACGTGGGATATAACACCAATTGTGCAAGTGTGATGGAGTTACCTGAGGGGGGAGCGGGAACAGCAGTAATAATGGACCATTATTGGGCCTGCGGAGAAAAGGCATATCATACACTGCCTCCCCTGTGGAGTGGTGTGTGCACAATGGTACACGTCAATGTACCATCACTAGTGGTACCTAAGAAGCATGTCGATGTGGCGAAATTTCCGAAAATGGATGAAGGAGACAGGAGAAGAAAGAGATCTGCACCACTCCAGAAGGAGCAAGAAAACAGGACCAACAGCAATGATACTGTCCTAAACAGGAGAAAAAGACAAGGAGAGCCATTAACAGGAAATTATCTGTGGGGAAGGTCGGAAACGGAACTAACATCAATACCGCCAGAACACAGACTATTCAGCAGAGCAGCAATGTTCTTCTCCTCAATAATACATCCGGGACTGCAGGCATACGCAAACGCAAAATGGCTGCAAATAACCAGATGGGAACTAATGATGACCATAAATTCGACAGTAAATGGGTTTAACGCAATTAAAGAGGAGCTGCGAGCTGTAAGGATGGTAGCACTACAGAACAGATATGTATTGGACCTTCTCACAGCAATGGAAGGAGGAGTTTGTGCAAAGATAGGACAATCATGCTGCACGTTCATACCTGCCAACGATGCCGACAATGGTACACTAACAGAAGCAGTTTCACAATTGGCCCAGATGCACTCCAAAATGATGGACGAAAGTAACGGCGTAAACAAGGATAAAAGCTGGTTTTCACTATTATGGTCATGGATGCCATCTTGGCTGTCAGATGGACTGAAAATAATAGTGGGATGTGCTATTTTGGCTGGAGCTGCACTGATAATAATTAGATTTTGGAAAGCCCGGAAGGCGCGCTCAACTGATGAGTTGCTGGAAATGGTGGGAATGCACCCCTTGATGCCAGCGGATGACGGCCAGCACACAGGTGTGATAATACACGAAAGGGAGAAGTTGCGCACCCAAATCATCGCCAATCATCTAGACCCACCATCAGTGAAGATCGAGAACCCAAGGAACCCTAGGAGCTACATAGGAAGATGGGTGTACTGTACTCCTGGAGGAACATGCGAATACATGTATTGGTCATTTGAAGATCACGTAAACCATTATGGACATCTCGGAGGGATAACCAAGATATGGAGAGTAAGAGGAGATAACGAGAAGGATATGTTTGTGGTCGACAAGTCGACCAGAGGGGGGACTGAAGTGGGAGAATGGAAAACCAGACTCCCGTCCTTCACCTCTCGCGCTTGGCCTAGAGGGTCGCGGCCCAGACACCCGCCACGAGAAGAGTTTGCCCATTTACCAGATGACCAAATACCCTGGTACAGAAACATACGGATGTGTCCATCTGCCTGCCCAACAGCCCGCACTGGCCATGCCGACACCTGCGGCACGGACCAACTAGACTGAAATCTACACATCGTTAGAGATGCCATGACGACCTAGATAACGGGAAGCACCGCTGAACTATTATACACGCTGAACATTTCCACACCAATCTACACGAAGAACATACTCAGTGCTCTGACGTAGGCGACAGGCTTATTCACGGACGTGCATCTTTATTATTTTTACATAGGCTTTCAGAATGCAGAAACGCAAGACGCACCATGAGCTCATTTATAACGCTTGCTCACGCTTCTCTTGAAACCCGTTACCATCATGAGAGATATAATGGAAACACGATACTGGCCATGAAACTGTATGCCACTATAACCTAAAGCATCCATGCACTAAATGGATTACTCGTGCACCAGGCCCAAGTAGGCCTCAAGCAAGAGTTCCCGTGGACATTAACAAAGCAAAAGTCAGGTTGCTGAGCCTGCAGAAAGAACCCAGTGGAGCAACCAGCCAAGGTCGTAATGTTGCAAACCCACAGTCAAGAAACAAATCTTTAAAGGCACGATGTTGCAACCTCGCACTCCACGTACCAATGTTAAAATCATATCTGCAAATTAAACCAGACATACAGTGGAAAAACAATATTAATTGTGCAGAATTATGCCTCAAACACGGTCCCTCCCCACGTGACCAAGCCGAACCTGACGAGATGCCAAAACCCAGGAGAGAAAAGGCGTCTGGGTACCTCGCTACGAGACGCAGGCCGACACACTTGAAAGGCTCAATGGACACCTGCTACAGTGGGAACGGTCAGTCTCCCACCTATGAATAAATCCTCACATTGCCTGCGCGTACCCATATTGAAACACTGTTGCAACCACAGGTGCACCGTGTGCTGGGAACAACGGTGGTCCCAGGCTGGGGAGCTCACGGATGCACCAATCAGAACATGAGGTTCTTATCTCAGACGTCAGTAACGTTAGCCAATCCTCAGGGGTCTTCATGTAACAATTCTTATGTATCTAATTGTAGGGACAACCCAGATATACCACCTGACTACATCTTAACCACTAATATCATTCTCTATATGCGTACTATACTAACCCCACCACTCGAGCAACCAATCAAGAGTGGCGATAGGTTCTTTTGGTAACTTTTTGGAATGACGCAAGTAGCGCGTCATAATGTAGTAAAAAGGGCCTGCGAGCCCCACTATTGTGTGTGTGTCAGGACGAACGCGTGCGCTCCTTGACCCATCCCTGCCGTTTGCATAATAAACGGCAGAAGTTGCCTTGCTCCTTGTGTGTGCCTCATACTCTGTCTCGATCCGAGATATACACGGGAGGAGTTGGGGCCTCCCTGCCCGGAGGTCTGCGGACGGCCCGGCCGACCCCGGCAGAATCCCCCCCGACAAGTGTAAAGGAGAAGTATTGGAAGGATCCTAAGAAAGGAGAACATGAAACAAGGGAAACAAATATTAAAAAGGAAAATGCACTTAAATAGAAAATGGGAAAGAAATGAAAAAGAAAAATGAAAAATGGAAAAAATGAAAAATAAAAGAAAAATGGCCAAAGGGTAGCGAGAGATGGATAGAGAGGGACTGGGCCCGTGACGGGTCCGCAAGGACCGGAAGGGACAGGGGGGGTTAGGCTGCTATTCCTCAGCGCAGAATCCTGAGGGTTGCTAGAAAAGGCTTAATATATTGCTCCTGCACTTAAAGAAAGCACTGATCGCGGGAGCGTTGACAACGGTGACCAGAACTGCATAATTGTGTTCCGACGCCGGCTGCTCCACTTCACGATGTGTGCGCACAGCTATGTGCTGTCACAACACGTGCACGCACACTCCCCTGGCGGGAGGCTGTGAAGAAATATTTATCTGGTTCGCGTGCTTGCACTATCCACAGGAGAGCCGCTATGCTTTAATGCCAATAAACTAGCAATAAACTAGCCATCGTGTTGTTCTACTTATCTTAACAGCTGCTTGAGCAGCAAAGAAGGAGGAGGAAACAGGGTGTGCACAGATTCTTATGTGAGGAGGCATGCCCTGATTGGAGGGCAGAATCACATATATACATTCGAGTTTATGTGTAAAGACTGTTGTTACAGGAAGCGTTTCATGATAATGTTATAATGTTTAGAACTCGGTTTTTGGTGTACTTCTCGAGTGGTAATTAAAGAGAGCAGAGCATAATACAAGCTTCTGTGTCTTGACGTAGAATCCCATGTAGTGTACCACGTATTTGAATGGCAGGTTGGGTGTGACATCCAGCCACTCCTTCATCCCATCATATTCGAGAGGCTTACTAGTCTTGCAGGTAAGATGGCAGAAATATTTCAGCCGGTCAGAGAGTAAGATTTCAAGTCATTCTAGTCGATCAAGTGGCAAAAACTCTTTGGTCATTCTGATTGGCTCGAATGCTATTGAATGTGCCCAATTAAAACACTAACTGGCCCACACACAGCACGAAGTAGATCAAAATGTGAAGCTCTAAATATTCATTGCTATGACAAAGATGGAACTCTGAAGGAGGGATTCTGCTAGTTCCAATCTGCGTGGCAGCATTTCATTGACCTCTAACTATACATACAAAATGGTCCTGCTAAAACATTGAAGGCCAGTTGATGAAAACTGCTCCTTTGAGGGCAATTTGGCACCTGAATTTGCTCGGACAGTACAATGCAAAGATAATATTTTACATTGGTTGCCCAGTTGAAATGTCAGAACAGAAATCGTCTGGAACCAATGCAAAATTGAATGCACTGATGCAATGTTTGTGATTCTACCCCGGTGTTCCCAAACCAAGAACAATGGAATTTGTAAACCTCCATGCACTCCGAGGACACTAAGTCCAGTATAATTTTAGGTTTAGGTCAGTATTTGTGGCGAAAGGCATACATTTGCCAACGCCTTTGTTACAAAACAGAGGGAAATGGGGTTTCGAACTGAGAATATCTGGTTGGCATAGCAACCAGCAATGTCAAAGAATGAAATGGGCAAGTCACTTAAAGGTATTTTTCCAAACTCCTCTGCTGTACTACCCAATGAGTATCTCCCTAACAAGATTTGCTCCAATCAGCAACTTTGTAAGAAGCAAGTCGGCTGGCTTTACATTTCCTAGCTGCATAGTGATTTTCCTTTTTGGGCTAATTTGGGCATTTTTTGTGCACAATTGGGTAATTTGTGGGCTACTTTCAGCTGCAATATTTTTGCATTCCTCCCGAGGCTGCCTGTCTACTACTACTTACCCACCCCATGCCCACTGTCTCTACCCCCACCCCACTCTCTCTACCCTCACATACCCCACTCTCAGTCGCTCTAGCCCCAACAACCTCACCCTCATTACATGTGCTGGTTCGGGTATGCATGGGATATTTTTGGCTACATTTGACATGTTCTCCCGAGGCTACCCTACCCCCAGTCTCTACATCCATAACCACCCTACCCCCACTCTCTCTACTGTCTCCAACACTGACTCTCTCTACCCTCTCTCTCTACCACCACCCACCCTACCCCACTCTCTCTACCCCCACCCACCCACACTATCCCCCACCCATCCCACTCCTCGCTTTTTCTCTACTCAACCCTTCCCCCTCTCTTTATCCCCACCATGCACACTTAATACCCCCACTCTCTTTAATCCCACCCACCCTACAACCTTATTTCAAACCACATCCACCCACCTTACCCCCTCTATTCTCCCACTCACCCACCTTACTGCAGGGACGTCATTTCACCAAAATACCAAGGGTAGCGGAAGTGATATCACACAACCATTGACCCTCTGATGACATCACAGGAAGTGACGTCATTTGACCCCACCCCAAAGTGATATCGCGGGAATCCATGGAACACGACCTTTCACTCATTGACAAAACAGTAGTGGCATCACATAGCATGGTACACTACGAAAAATATGGTTACAATATCACTATAATGTGATGTACATTTCATACAAGAATGGATTGCCATATGTATCTTTAAGATCAGTGTGTATAGGCCCATATTACCAAATTACTGTGAATGGAAGCAGACGTCCATGACCAAATGATAATGATCTGTTATTATATTGCACTTACACTTTATATAGAAAAAATATGCACCCAATATCACCCAACCTGTGTTGGTACTAATTTATCGACCTCAGAAGGATGAAAGGCTGAGTTGAGGCATTTAAGAACAGACTAAATCAGTGACTCACCCCCTGAAATGTGCCTGAAATAAACTTTTAATGAGTCTAGCAATTATTGTATAGAATTCCAGAAAGACACATTGTTTGGTATTCCTATTCTTCCTTATTTAGCGTCAGTGCTGAAAGTGTTAGGGCCTCATTACGACCCTTGAGGTAACCATGCCGCTTTTTGCGACATGGCTACCCCCATTCCGGGTACCGGGTCCGGGTTCCCTGAATGGGGAAATACCCGGCCATTCGACCTTGGAGGGCCCGGTATTTCCCCATTCAAGGAACCCGGATCCGGTACATCCCATTCCCATTTCAGCCCCCATAGGGCTCGAAGCGAATGGGGATGATGTTAACAACAGGCCCGTTAATGACGGGCCCATTGTTAGCATCCTGGTTTTATCAGGCATCCTTAGCGTGTCCCGCAAGCAGACCTCGTAATGAGGCGGTAGGGGGATAATGGGGCCGGCCGCTCTACCGGCCCCATTAACTCTCTACCGCCAGGGTCGTAATGAGGCCCTTAGACTTGTGGCACTCCTGTGCTTATTTTTCTTATTTTTTTAAGGCTCCTGAACAAGAAAGCCAGCTACTCCAAAAATAAAGAGCCACATGGTGCTGGCCACAGCCCAGGAGCTTGCATTACAAAAAAAAATATATTT
The DNA here is from genome assembly GCF_040938575.1 of Ambystoma mexicanum. Taxonomy (NCBI): domain Eukaryota; kingdom Metazoa; phylum Chordata; class Amphibia; order Caudata; family Ambystomatidae; genus Ambystoma; species Ambystoma mexicanum. Next base: position 920,834,680 of record NC_090921.1, read on the forward strand.
TTTTTTTTAGAGATCACATTGCAAGGGAGACTTCAGAGGTCGCAGTTGAGACCTCTGGCGACCCCTAAATGACGTTCCTGCCTTACTGCCTCCCTCTATCTCCTCTCATCCTTCCTCTCACACTCATGCTGTTTATCTTACCCTCTGACTCTCACTGTTTCCTGCTCATATTTTCTCTAGCTCATCATCGATGCCAGCCTCCCTCAATGGCTTCCTCCCTTGTCGCATTCCCCTTCTCATTCTATTGAACACCTGCACCCCTTATCCCATCCTCATTTGATAAGTTGCCCTCTCCTCCTTGCACCCTTAGGCCTATAAACGACAAAAGAAAAGATCAGGAAACGTCAAAACCATTGTCATTGCCAATGTGTGTTCTAATTACTTACCGAATTATTTAACAAAGTAGACATACCTCCATGCTGAAATCATAATTAACTAATTTTATTTCAATCGCACTTGCTTTCGATTGGATGAGCTATATTAAATTATTTGGATTGCAAGTTCGCCCTCAACAATATAGTATAATAAATAAAAAAGGTGTTTCAAGAGGCAGAGTTTACAGTGCCAATCTGCTATAATATATGGATAAGCAGACGATGATCGATGATGCACAAATATATGGACCTACAGCAGAAGGTAACCTCAGGCAAGTTCCTCATGGAAAATAAAAAAAGTACAATAACACATTTAAGTGCAAAATAAAAATGTCCACATAATCTGAAAATGATATAGCTTGACAATTTAAGTGTGGAAATCCATGCGCCAACGTTTGCAAACAGATTGAGTTTGATGTCTTGAAGACGTTTATTTTAATGTGTTCTTCAAAACCAGACTAACAAAGGATGTTTGCCTACTTAGCAACAAAGATGTATGCTCAAATATTCGGGGCTTTGAAAAAATATCATTTGCACAACAGAGAAAATATCCCGTCTTCAAAGAAGAATGTAGCATTCATTACAGAATGAAAGCACGGAGCCAACGGTCAAATGATTTTATAATAATAAAACATATTTTAAATTCCTATCTTGACACACTGCACAGCTGAACGGGATCTTCGTGAAACTCTGGAACAGAAACTGTAAACGAGAAAAGTAGACAAATACCACGGGGTCAAATGACGTCTCAACTGAAATCCATCAAGGCTACACGAGCAAAGGTGCACTACTAATCACAAAACACGACACCAGATAGGTCTCTGTTTAGGACGAAGGAGACTGTTCATTTTAATGTGTGATGCGTTCTGTGTTGAAGGGTCATGGGTGGATGAAGAATTTAAAGCCAGTTGAGTTGTGGACTCAGAAGAAAATACATTCTGTCCAGTGACAGTGAAATAACATTCCACTTGCGGCTCACATTGCACACATGACTCTGCCTTCCAGCCCCACCTGCATCATCCAAGCCCTGCTTAAGGGTTGCCAGAGCTGCATAGCAGCCTCCCAGGCTCAAAAGAAGCGTTGGGCAGTTGCGTCCCTCCCTCTATTGAGATTCCAGCCGTCATCACCGTTTGGACACTGGCCAGCAGCATAAATGTGAAGGTGACTAATTGAAAACAAGGGTCAACTCGACCGCTGGGCTCCTGGCAGAGATCTCTCCCTCCCTCCTTACTTGCACCATTGTAATCCCTGATATGGCCATGGTCTACCTAGGAGGCCCACTTTGGGCAAGCCCAATTCTCTTTAATTCTGCAATGTACTGGTACGTTCTAGGGCCGTCCATTCTTCTCGATTCCTCCCTACATCCAATTCTGCATCCATACAAAACTACCACGTGTGTCCCGCTTCCTACACCTGCATGATCACAGTTGTGAATAGACACTAATGCATATTAATGCTGCACCTTGTTCATTGCAGTCTTTGCTCACATTTTCTCAAGTGCATTTTTTTTGTCACCTTGAACCTCTGTTAATTTAAATTGCATGTTTGGTTGATTACTTAGTAAGATGTACATATTTTTATATTGAGTTGTTGGTCACCTATGGCCCTGCATATTTAACTTGCATGTGTCTTGGTTGCATATCACCATGTGTGTTTAACCTGTGCCGATTGGTCACCTAAGACCTGGTAGTCCACCATAATACATCCTCCCATACTGCCTTCAAAGTACCATGCTCCTGAAAGTACTACTCCTTCTCCCTACTAGTTGTTACCAACCTCGATCCCTTGGTCTCTGCCCACTAACATCTTTCATCCATTTACCCTGCACCCTTTCACCTGTTTCCTCAACGCCATCCTTCACTCTCCACCCATCAGCAACCCTACACTGAACCAGTAAATCGTGGTTGTGGGAACTTGTCAGGTGGACAGAAGATGTCTTTCAGTTTATGTGAAGAACATTCGAAATGTAGTTTGAATTTTGACAGGCGCTTTTCAACTTGCGCTTTAGCTTCCATCTCAGTGTAGATAACTACACACTGCCTTACAAATTGAAACCACAGAGTCCATGGTAAAGAACATTTACACAGAGCAAATTAGCACCTACAGAGGAATTGCCCTGGTTTAGGCACCACAGTGAAATAATTCTATAAAATGATTCTGCAATTGTGCACAGTACAAACCATCTGCACCTTAGATGTAGCAACAACGTGTGCATTGACTATCTTTAACCACAATCACTCACAACCAAAACCTACTGAACCTGTTAAAAAACAAAACATAAAACTCTAATCAGATGCCCACCCCTACAAACAATCAACCATCTGAAAATTCTGATCCTCGCTTGCAAATGGTACATGGAAGCAGCAGAGGGCATCCTACACGTGATCCAGAGGCAGGAGACAAGATACACTGCAGCATAATCAGCACCCGCTCCATCTCTAAACAAATAACTAAGTTTCACGCATTTCTAAGCAAAGTAGGAGCTGACATACTCTTTATAATAGAAGCTGTGTTGTCAGACAACTACAAGGTAATAGCACACAAATCCATCACTACCAAGTACAAACTCGTTCAAGGCATCAGGGCTGGCAAAGAGGTACTGCCGTAGCGTATAAGGAAAATCTCATAATCCTAATATCACACCCCATGGACTTTGCAGGCTGTGAAAGAGACCTGATACATTTTACACTCAATCACCAAACCAACCTCTCCTTTCCCACTCATTTACATAACCACCAGTTTATAATACAAATGTCACAGTTGACACTGCAGTCCGAATTAGTAACCTAGCGATACAACACAATGATTCTAGGAGACTTCAACATTTGTTTGAGAAGTAAACAGAATCAGCACCCAAACGCTTGAGTTTCTGTATGGCCAGCTTTCACCTTTTGGCAGTGCACGGAAGCTGCAAGTGCATCCCAACATTTCATAAAGTTATCCTGTCTTGAGGTTTAGATATTTTCATTTGAACCATTTGAAGAAGTGACACAAACTGCAGGCTACACCCTCTACACAATATTTTGTGAAGAAGGGCTAACAATCACCCCTTCATTCATGTATGATCATCCAATGATTCATTTTACTATTAACACACTAATGTATCAACTACTGACTCACAAAGGACACACAACCACACCCACAAGAAGCTATAACACGCTAAACCCGCAATGGAGGAACTCTTAAATCTTATGCAAGATACCAAGCCCAAATCCAACAAACCAGATCTCTTATTATTGCAAAGCTTTTAAGCAATACTAAGAATAACAGCGGATGACAACAACACCTCAGTGCTCACATTCCCGACATCTAAGTTGCCAATGGCACTGTTAATCACAGCACACTAATTAGAAGGTCTGAAGAAACCGGACTTCATAATACACCTTTACAATGAATGAGATTGTTCCTAACGTACAAGGCAGACATCACCTGGCTCCCCCCTTTCGGTTCACATGGGATCAACCATCTCACCAAGCCTCTTCAACATCTGTATGACCCTGTTACAACTATGCGGATGGCACACAAATAATATACAAAATGACCAATGATGGAATCTCCAGCTCCACAATCATCTCACTGCCTCATGTGAATAAGTGAATGTATGACATCCAACTACCTAAAACTCAACCCAGACAAAAGGGAAATATGTATAGTCTTGCCAGATGCTAAACCTGAATCAACTCTACAATGACCTTTGAAAAAGGGCTACTGTTGTAAACTATGTAAAGTGATCAAGAACCTAGGCATATTAAGGGAAATTGACTAATGCTAGCACCTCTAAGTCAACACAATAGATATACATTGCTTCTATCATCTTTGCTCTGTCTGATGGATTTTGCCGTACCTCTCCTTTACACACTGAACACTGGCCATCATCTCACTGTTTTTTCAAGAATCAACAATGCACACACCATTTTCTTAGGTATGCCACATTACCTCAACAAATAACTTCACTGGATCAAAAACACAGAAACTAGACTACTGCTGTGATCATACAAGAGAGAAGATATAACACCAGCTCTTAAAGCACCCCACTGTCTACCAATCAAAAAAAATAATCAATTTTAAGCCCCTCTATATTGCTCACAGTGCACTTGGAGATCAAGGAGCAGAATTCCTACGAAGCATAATCTGACTCTCCCAATCAACCCGTGACATAAGATTGAGAAACAAAGTACTATTAGAAACAAGAAGTTTTTGTAGAGAAAGTCATGGAGGCTCAGCCTTTTTCAACTATGGTAGCCAAACCATGGAACACAATACCAAGGGAAATATGGACACTTCAGACCACCTGAAATTAATGAAAAGTCTAATATCTTGTATGTGGTTCATGCTTTACATTACCCATCAAGCAGAAGAAACAACACTCCACAATAGGTCGACTTTCACACACAGGCAGAATCTAATGGAACGCAACACCAGCCCCTGATTGAACAGTACTCAGGAAAGTATAACGACTAGAAGGAAGCACATCAAGGCAGTGCAAAAACCGTAAGAGGATGCCATTCCTGTCAAATGAAAATATCTAAACCTCAAGACAGGATAACTTTATGAAATGTTGGGATGCACTTGCAGCTTCCGTGCACTGCCAAATGATTCAGACTAAGGAAAATCTATTAGTGCACGTGAAAGTGAAAGAATGCGGTAGCATGGGTAGTGCAGTTGGGAGCTGGTTGTATTATAAGTTTGCCTGTGAAACTATGGAGTAAGTAACAAATATATCATTAAGGTATTTATAGAGATTTACGTAGGCCCAGTTATAGGGCACGGGTAATATTGTTTAGCAGGAGTGAAATAAAAAGTGGAACAATGGTGGTACAGGCATGGGACTGGTGTGCAGAAAACACAGAAGTTTCACCATACTGGAAGTGAGGCGTAGCATGCTGTATTCCCTTGTTGGAAGTGCAGCAGCATGGAATAATGAAGAGTTTGAATCATTTTCCCTTTCCCAAGCCCCGTAAAGCTTAGAATAGTGGAATTTATGTCATGTAGATAATGGTTTAATTGTATCCAGCTGTAGGCCTGTGAAGTAAGATTGGAATGTGAATGGCAGAGCAAGGGTAGGGCTGCGGCCTTCAAGAAGGACACATCCATGGGAGCCAGGTTAGAGGTCTCGAGCGGCCAACATGCTCGGTTTAGATTTAGGTCACAGTCACCAACCAGGAAAATGGCTGTCCTATTTGAACTAGCAGGCAGTTGGAAAATAGAGTACATTAATTCATCAAAATTGGCCTGATTAATGTGGATGTTGAAACAGCAAAGAGGTGTACCGTGGGTGGGCAACTGATAAGGGGGGCAAAACATCCTGTCATTTGTGATACAAGGAACAAGAGATGATTCCAACAAATCTAGTCCAGTGTCGATGAGGCATTGCTGGGCAACTATTTTTTCAAACGGCCAATTTGACCACATAGTTGTCCACTGAGCTAATGCTAATGAACAGGTGCACACCACATGACTAAGCCAATGAGGCGGGTAACATTCAAGATAACTCGCCAATCCAGTAGCTGGGAACCAAAGTGACAGAATGGGGGGCCACATGTTATAGGACAGGGGTAGATTACGATGTTGCAGAAAAGGTAGCAGGTGCCCCTCTCTCGAAAGAACAATGCATGATAACCTGTTCTGTGGTTTTACCCACTGTCAGAGTCCGCAGCCATCACTTTTAGCTCACTGTACTTTTCACAAAGGATAAATATCTATTTGCATATCAGTCTTTTCCCACCCACAAGGGCAGCCCAGCACCAAAATGCCAGGCAAACCTCTTTTGAACAAGAGTACCAAATGCAACCCCATGCATGTGTTTAAGCCATATTGGGCCTCATGAGTGAGCTGGAGCTGTGCCTCTACGAGCACAGTGAGCAAGGGGTCCACGTCTGGGTCCCCCCAGGTAACTTAGGGTGACCAACCCCAAGTTCCTTACAACATTGCAAAAAATGTATCAGGTGCCCCTCTCTAGAAAGAACATGGCATGATAACCTGTTCTGTGGTTGTACCCACTGTGAGAGTCTGCAGCCATCGCTTTTAGCTCACTGTACTTTTCACAAAGGAGGAATATCCATTTGCATAACAGTCTTTCTCCCGCCCAAAAGTGCAGTCCAGCATCGAAATGCCAAGCAAATCTTCTTTGAACAAGAGTACCAACAGCAACCCTATACACATGTTTCAGCCTTGTTGGCCCTCATCAGTGAGGTGGAGCTGTGCCTCTCTGAGCACAGTGAGCAAGGGGTCCACCTCTGGGATCCCAGAGGTAAGTTAGGGTGACCAACATCGAGTTCCTTCCAAAATTGCAAAAAAGGTAGCAGGCACCCCTCTCTCGAAAGAAAATGGCATGATAATCTGTTCTGTGGTTTTGCCCACTGTGACAGTCCGCAGCCATCGCTTTTTGCTCACTGTGCTTTTCACAAAGGAGTAACATCCATTTGCATATCAGTCTTTGTCACGCCCACAAGGGCAGTCCAGCACTGAAATGCCAGGCAAACCTCCTTTGAACAAGAATACCAACAGCAACCCCATACACGTGTTTAAGCCTTGTTGGGCGTCATCAGTGAGGTGGAGCTGTGCCTCTCTGAGCACAGTGACCAAGTAGTCCAAGTCTGGGTTCCCCCAGGTAACTTAGGGTGACCAACCCCAAGTTCCTTACAAAATTGCAAAAAAAGTAACAGGTGGCCATCCCTCGAAAGAACATGGCATGATAACCTGTTCTGTGGTTTTACCCACTATGAGAGTCCGCAGCCATAGCTTTTAGATAACTGTACTTTTCACAAAGGAGGATCAAACATTTGCATATCAGTCTTTGTCCCACCGACAAGGGCAGTCCAGCACCGAAATGCGAGGAAACCTCCTTTGAACAAGAGTACCAACAGCAACCCCATAAACGTGTTTCAGCCTTGTTGGGCCTCATCAGTGAGGTGGAGCTGCGCCTCTCTGAGCACTGTGAGCAAGGGGTCCATGCCTGGGTTCCTCCAGGTAACTCAGGGTGACCAACCCCAAGTTCCTTACAAAGTAGCAAAAAAGGTAGCAGGCACCACTCTCTCAAAAGAACATGGCATGATAAACTGTTCTGTGGTTTTACCCACTGTGAGAGTCTGCAGCCATTGCTTTTAGCTCACTGTCCTTTTCACAAATAAGAAATAACCATTTGAATATCATTGTTTGTCCTGCAGAGAAGGGCAATCCAGCACCAAAATGCCAGGCTAACCTCCTTTGAACAAGAGTACCAAAAGCAACCCCATACATGTGCTTCTGCCGTATTGGGCCTCATCAGTGAGGTGGAGCTGTGCCTCTCTGAGCACAGTGAGCAACGTAAGTAACAGCAATTTCACTTGAGTGCTCTTGGAAACAGTAGTTTAACCAAGAGAAGGTATTTAAACTTTTGGGAAATCTGGACGACTTCCGTGTGTCACTGCACTGAAGGTGCTGTGTGACACAATGTAAAAAGATGATGCCTATGGAGTTTGTCAGACTCCAAAGTCAAAAGACACATAGTTTTCAAATCAATGAAAAATACATGAGAGAGTGGGAAAAAAGGCTCATTCTCTCCAGGATTGAAATTAAAAGTCCTAACATCCAGCAAAAAGTGCTGGGGGACTCTAAGGTAGAAGGGAATTAGAACATTTCTGAGAATGCTCCCTAACATGAAGGTTGTGAGTGAATAAACCAATATTTCATTATATAGTGAGCACAACATTGCTGTGCCATTTGTGTGCTAGATATACAAAGGTGAGGTCCAGACAAGGGTCTCTTTTAGTTTCAATGAAACATACAGAAAAAGTGCTGACATGCAGAGATCAATGGGTAGGTAGTTTTAACTTCAAGCTGACTGATGGCAAGACATTTCTTATGTTTGGATTCAGGGACGATGAAGCCATACTTCGTGTTCATAACTGTTGGCTTGATATTTCTACTGCTAATTTGTATTGTTTCTGCAGGCAGTCCAAGTCTTTTAATCAAAGGCTGGCATGGAAATACGAAGACTGAGTGGAGGCTCTTCCTGTGTGACAAACTCACTGTGTGACTGCATATTAGCTTGACCTTTAGCCCTTACATCACCAATGAACCCTACATCTACACTTGGGTGTCTTTCTATCGCAAGGGGACAGCCCAAGATCTATTCACTGCCAGCTATAAAATACTGGTAGATGCACTGTTTTGCAGTTGTTACAGGGACATGCAGGCAAACACTCCATGGCCCTGTAGCAGTTAATGTGTTGGTGGCAACACAATATATCCTACTTATCATATGACACACATGTGCTCCTTTGGGTATTAGAGAATGGGGCTCAGATGGAGGGGGGTTCTGACTTGCCCCGAAGTCTCATACTGCTGTTGGTTTGTTGTGTCCTGTTGTTTACTTTTTACTAATAAATCGGTCACACATCCACCAGGATCATCGGTGGTAATTATTTTCCACGCTAACGTTGGTCCCTTAGATTTCGGATTCCCACTGCTCTTTTGCCAGGTCCAAGGGTCACCCCGGGAAATTCGCAGTGATCCCTTTGAGCCCAGGGGAGACTATTTTGTCTGATGGGGAGAGCTGACTGGATCATCCGGATACTTGATGAGGGCGGGCAGGACCAGTGAGGAAGAAATAACAGACTGAAAATTGTGGGTTCCCGAACACAGGTAATTTTGTCAGATTATTGTTATGTCTTGTAAGGTATTTTCTGAAACAGGTTTGGGTAAAAGTGGCTGGCAAGCACAGTTTAAATGCAGTGCATCCATACTCCCTGCTGAATTAAGAGAACATACACTGCTGGCTGGTCAGAGTAGTGTCGTGTCGATCAGGGATTAGGAAGAATGTGTTCTGTATGACTGTGAAGAAATTATTTGAATGAGAGTCCATAGATTGTCTCGTATAAACTGAGTCCAAGACCTGGGCATTGAAAGACACTCAAGAAAATATCCAGGAGCAAGTTAAATCCCTGAAAACCGAGTACTCTAACCTGCAGGTATCCTCTCAAAACAGAGTACAAATGATTATATCCTGTAATCAAAGGCTAGCCCCTGTTAAAGAAAAGTCACGAAAATATTTTGGACACATGAAAGCCTGCCATTTTAAATGTTACACCTAACAAACAACCAGCTGACCCAGACTCTACCCAACTGCCAACCTATCAGCAGCCCACCGCAATAAACCCTATGGTCGGTCCATTCACCCGTAAATATGAGCTCAAATCTCTAAACTTTTTTAAACTTCCTCAGGCACGTTTGAAAGATTCCTGGATCTGACAGCTAATACCAGTACTGGTGAATTTCTTGTTAGTGAACTCCCGGGAGGAGGCAATATCTTACTTACTGATTATTCCCACTACAGCACTATTGATTTGTTTTTATATTTTTCAGAGATTTCCAAAGATATGAGAAGATCCCATTAAGTTCCAGGAGGAACTTCAAGTCATAATAGATTGCTATCTTCCCACTTGTGTACATTTGAATCAATTGTTGCGAGCAGTGCTGCCCACAGACACAATTACCTTGCTCAAAGTGTGTGCCAATTGGCAGGCTGAAGAGCATACCATTTCTAGGGAATTGAACACTTTAACTGATAGACTGGTCCAAACTATCACTGAAATGTGTCCTCAAAAGACTTAGAATAATGCATGGAAACAAGCCAAGGGAGAAAATCCTGCAGAATATCTCATTCGTTTGACATGGTGCTTTGAGCAATCTCTGGGGGTTGTGGATGCAACCCCAATAGTGCCTCAAGCTGTGGTGCTGCACATATGTTGATAGATCCTACTGCCCCATATCTTGATTGTGTTATTAATGGTCAAAAGATGGCATGTTTGGTTGACAGAGGAGCATCATGCTCCACACTGAAAGCTTCTGAGATTTCCTGAACGATGCATTCTGATAAAGTAGTCAATGCTGTAGGTGTAGAGGGTACTCCGATACCTCATCCTGTGTCTACTCTGATTATGGCCATGATAGGTCAAATTTCTGATGACCAACATGCTTTCTTGCTGAGCCCCTGATCTCTTGTGAATTTGTTTGGATTGGATTTATTGTGTAAACTAAGCTGCACTAGTTACTGTTCCCTAATGATATATACCGTGATATTCCTGCTCAAAGAGAGCATGAGCTGCTGGTGGAATTACAGGAAATTTCTAATTCCAACATTGGAGATCCGACCGACACTCACTGGTCACGGCAGGAGCTGTTGGACAAGGTCCCAGTCAAAATATGGTCAACCCATGAAAATGACACTGGTTATATGATTAATGCTGAGACAGTCAAAATTACTCTAAATCCTGCCATGCCTCTGCCATGTGTACCTAAGTATCCTATTATTCAACAGGCTGAAGAAGGTATTTTCACTGTAATATAATCACTTCTCCAACAAGGGATTATTGTAACAACCCAAATTCCCTGCACTTCTCCTATTTTGCTCAATAAGAAGCAGGGTAAAGACGTTTACTGTTTAATTCACGGTGTGCTGTGCAGTTAATGCTGCAGTGTTACCAGCTTTTCCGGTTATACCTAATCCCGCTACCATTTTGTTATGTATTTCATATTACAGTATTTGTGCTCAGCAGTTTTTTCCATACCCATACATCCCACCACTAGGAGTCTGTTTGTATTTACCCATATATCCACTCAGTATACATTTACTAGGATTCTAATGGGATACGTAGAAAGCCCTACCCTGTTCTTTCAAATTTTAAAGAAAGATCTTGATTCGGTTCAGTTTACAGGAGGCTCAATGTTGGTGCAGTATGCTGATGATCTGCTCCTAGCCTCCCCCTCCATGGAAGCTTGTGAAGAAGACTCACATATTCTGTGGAAAGCATATGGTAACAAAATAAAACACTGGGCATCTAAAGACAAATTGCAGTTGTGTTTGTCCCTTGTGCGATACCTGGGTCATGAGATTTCTACTGGGTAAAAGTCATATGTTGAAGGATTGGATTGCAGCAATCCAGCAAGTCCCAAAGACCCACACAAGGAAGCAGATGAGAGGTTTCCTAGGGATGCTCAGTTTCTGTATAAAGTGGATCCTGGGATATGTATCCATAGTTTAGCCCCTTCATAACTTCATGAATGATTCAACCCCAAAAGCCTGACATGGTCCCAGGAAGCAGAAGATGCCTTTTCCACCATTAAGCATGCACTTGTAATGGTTCTGGCTTTAGGTTTAGCGGAGTACAATAAGCCCATTGTGCTGTTTTGCAGTGAGTGCAATGGGTTTGCTCAAGGTGTTTTGACTTAGTTACACACTGATAACCACCAGCCTATATCATATCACAGCATAGTTTTAGATTCAGTAGGCGTGGGACTTCCAGCTTGTCTGTGAGCAGTCGCTGCTGCTGCTCTGTTAATAGAAATGATTGACTGATTAGTGCAGGGGCATCCTGTCACAATTGTGGTTCCCAATGCGGTGTTGTCATTATTGCTTAAAGGGAAGACACAGCATGTGTCAAATTAACATCTCATTAATATGAAAAGTTGCATATTTTGGCTGCCAATGTATCTCTGAGTTGCTGTCTAGATCTGAATCCTGCCTCTTTGCTACCAAACACAGTGGAAGGGGGGCTGCATGACTCTCAGGTTGTTGTGGAAACACTCTTATCACCCCGTGTTGATCTATGTTTATTTATTAATTATTAATGTGATACAGTTTTTTAAAACAAAAACTTTACACATAAATCAATCAAATAGATTTCATTCAAATCAATCTAAATAAAACAACTTATTTATCAAATGACATATACTAAATTCACAATTATAATACAATTCATCGTTAAATAAATAAATAACATTTCCAATTCAATTAGGAGGAGAAAACAGACAATAGATAATGCAAATAAAGAAATAAGGACAAGAGAAACGTATTGATGTTACATTCAGTACAATGAATCTTAAATATTTAAATAAAAAAGAGTCCATTTATGGTTGTTTAAATAGTAAGGAGTTGTTTGGCATTTTAGGCATACTCTATACAGGGACAGATGGAGGCTATTGTTAAGAGTATTCATACACATATGCCAGAACCCATCTTCCTCAATGAAGTCCAAGTTATGGACACATCTCTCATAGTGTTTAATACAAACATGTGCCAAAGCAGTACATTATGTTAATATATGTCTGACAGTTTCCTGTTCCTCTTGTTTTACAGACAATCTGCAGAAACTTTCATTTTTAGGTATAGAACGTTCAGATCCTATTGATGCAATACGCATGAGCAATATGAATCGCCTTAGATTAATAGATGGACATAAATTCAGATATTTCTGTGCCTTCCTATAAGTATATAGCATATGTGTCACAAAGGCATAGTGTTTTAGATTTTCTAAATGGGCAAAGCTATTTTGCCAATCCCAGATGTTAACATGATGGCCTAATTGATGTTTCAAGTGATCATGAATTTCTCCCCATTTCGGAGCACAATTGATTGCTTTAAACAGAATGTCCATGTCTGCAGCAAATTTCATTTGCTTATTGCTGCAGATATCTTCTTCAATACACCTCAATAGAGGATCAGAAGGTGAATTCCATATTTTTATAAATAAATCAGTCCTCTTTTTTTAACTCAACAGACTTCAAAACAAATATTCCCAATTCCAATCTTAAAATCCCCATGGGAATACACTGTGGGAGACCCAAGAGTTTCTGCCAAAACTTCCCCTCAATAGTTTGTAACCAATCAAGGTTCATATTAGTCAATGACTCAAGACCGTACATTGTCATTGGTACCATACACTGTATATACAACTGACGAGCCCCCAGACGGAAAATCCACTCTGGTTACGCGTAAATTGGTATATCATGGCCTTGAGCTGGCCAGCCTTAATTTTCCGGACCTGCTTACATGTTTCATAACTACCCCTATTATCAAATTCAACCCCTAAGTATTTATATGAAAGGGTATATTGGATCTCAGTGGAATTAATAATAAAGCGAGGTCGGGCAATTTGTCCGTGCGTGTAGAGCAGTATTTCGGTCTTGCTATGATTGATGATGAGTTCATTTAATTTAGCGTATTCCCAAAGTCGCTCTGCCGAACGGAGCAGCCCACTAAATGTGTGGTCAAAGATTACTAAGTCGTTGGCATATGCCATTATCGCACAGTGTTTTGATCCCATCTTCGGTGGACAGTTGTGGGATTCCAGAATGAAACTGGGAACATCTGAGACAAAGAGGTTGTAGAGCAGGGGCGCCGTGACACAACCCTGCTTTACGCCTCTCGTCTGTAAAATCGGTCTGGTCAATGTGCCCCCTGTGTTCTTAGTTGTACTGAGGTGTTACAATGTAAAAGTTTCAGATAGTATATAAACTCAATGGGGCAAGACATCCTTTCCAGCTTTTGCCATAACATATTACGATTGACCACATCAAACGCTGCCTTAAAATCTATATAAAGGGCATAAAGAGGCGGGTGCTTAGGACACACTGCGTTGTCTCTCAGGGTATCCATAATGAATAGATTATGTGAGGTTGAATGTCCTGCTCTAAAACCACTCTGGAAGCAATCAAGGACCCCAGACTTGTCCACCCAAGATTGCAATTTCTGTTGAAGTAGAGAAGAAAATATTTTACCTGAGCAGTCAAGCATTGACAGAAGGTGGTAATTTCCGGGTTCAGTTCTCTTCCCTTTTTTGAACACCGGAATCAGTATCGCCATCTGCCAAGTGGCAGGAATTCAGCCCTCCCTTAATATTTTGTCGATCAGGATTTTTAATAGATTGGCCCAAAAGAGAGGGTTCTTTTTCTTGACAATATTAGAGAGACCATTAGGTCCCGGGGACCTAGAGGATTTAAGAGTGCCAATCTTAACTATAGGATCATCCACAGATACCGTAAAAGGGGGCAGGACTTGCATATTCATGGGTGCATTAGAGAAGGTCTCTTTTGTTTCCCCATTGTGATTCGCAATATATTTTACCCATTATTGGGTTTATCTGAGGAGTGATCCTACTCCCCTGTACTGACCCCAATAGGGACCATATATTTCTGGAGTTCCTGGAGCACAATACCTTAACAGTGTTTTGCCAGCTCTCTAGTTTCTTAGCTCTATTACCTATGTTCAAACATTGGCAATATTTCTTTTTCTTTTTCCTGATTTCAGTTAATATGTCGCTTGTTAAACTGCCACTTGCTCTGATGCTACAAATGTCTCTCCTTAACTGACGTTTAGCATCTGTAATATCTTTATTGTATACTATAGAGGTATTGGCATTACTAAGTGTAAGAAGTGACTAGAAGTGGCATGTTTGGCAGAGAAAGTAGAAATCAATTTTTCTATATCTTCCAGAGGTAACGCGTTGAATAAACTAGAATAATTCATATCCCAGACTTTAATTGCCTGGTCCGCTCCTAAGATGTTCTTTTAAGACCAGATTATACGAGTGGAAGAGTGATTAGGCAAATGGTTGCCTATATTACCCATAATGGGGACATAATGAATACCACCAAACATCAGAATTAATGCTTCAGGATCGATCCAATCATTAACTGAGACAGTCATATCCTTAACAATCTTTGCCACATCACTGCTAGTAAATATATAATCTAAGGTACTGCACGCTCTTTCAGCCCTCCAGGTATAATTACCCGGGCAATCATGGAGGGTACGACCATTGATTATTTCCATATTCCAACCTTCAAAGAAGCTTGCCCACCAGTTACCTTCTGGAACGAAAATATTATGTAACATGTGGCTAATAGGTTGCAAAAGCTCATTTGAAGTGGTACCGCTACCGCATTGATGTAATATGAAGTTACCCTCAACTTCTCTTTTCCAAGAAGCAATAACCTCATGTAACAGATCTTGAATACGTTCTCCGTGACAAGCACCAGGGGGGTTATAGATGTTTACTAACAGAACTTTTTCCCAAGTCCCATGGATCAAAATTGTGACTTCTACATCCACAGCATATTCATCATTAGCTGTACCAATTTGTCTAGAAATTAT
The DNA here is from genome assembly GCF_040938575.1 of Ambystoma mexicanum. Lineage (NCBI taxonomy): Eukaryota > Metazoa > Chordata > Amphibia > Caudata > Ambystomatidae > Ambystoma > Ambystoma mexicanum. The sequence goes on from NC_090921.1 coordinate 920,849,968, forward strand.
TGATTTTTCGATCCCAATTAGAAGTCCCCCAAATGGTGTACCAAAGTTCCCCTTAGAAGCCAATGTGTGTTAAAGCATATAACCATCAATACAGATCGGTGAAAGTAACCATGTTTGCTGCAACATAAAAAAAAGAATGTGCCGTGATGTGTGGTAACGAACCGGACTGTGTAAGGAAATGTATAAAACCACACGTATTCCATACCAGTAAAGAGCTAACTCAGGGTTTATGCATCACTTTAGGTAAAGCATCGGCAAGCCATTTTAGAGTGTTTTGAATGTCACTCATTTGTACATTTTTGCCTTCAGTCAAGGTCGGTGTGAAGTTTTTATTTGCCTTGCATGTGCTGACTTTCTTAGCGAAGAAAGGATCTTCTGCTTCAGGGTCAACATCAACACCTATACCAATGTGTGCAAGGCAAGTCCTATGCATACAAATTAGTTGTGCTGAAGTTAAAACTTTACAGTGTAGCGCAGTCACATTGGGGTTATTCCCTTTCAGAGGTTCAACAAAAGAAAAGTCTTCAGACAAAATCACTCTAAGTTGGGGTATTTTGTGTAAACATATGAGTACCGCTTTCCTAGGCAGCCATTTGCCTTTAGTTTTCTGGTTCAGGTTTTTTATTACACACATTTTGTTACCGTCTAACTGGGGAGCCCTAGGCGTCCCCAGAGATTCCACTTCCAGGACAGAGTAGTCCTGCTTCCCAGTTTTAGGGTTCCCACAGGGGGTGGAGAATTTATTAACACTGTCTTCAATGCAGACAGAGGTATCAGACTCCTGATTGTCACTGATAACCTTTGAAATCTCATTGGATTTTTCATTTAAAACCCAACTGGTGAGTGTTCCTGTTCCTTTAGCCTGATGCTTTTTGGTCCTTAGAGCTCTTTTCTGCGCTTTTTTTGATGGAAGGATTGCTGCTCCCTGTAAAGGTACTGCAGACAGGGATTTTTTTAGCCTTTCTCCGCTGCTTCCTGGAGAAAAAAGCAACATAGTTTTCAATAGAGGCAGTCAGCATCTCATCAGTTAAAATGTCCTCTGCATTTGATAACGCGACTTCCACAGAAATATCTTCTGGCATCACATTCTCACTTGTCGCTGCAGGCTCCAGAAGATTCAGTTGTAATACTGTATTCACATGAATTTGTCCACACAGTTTTAGTAGGATTTTAAGGGCAAATTGCATAGAGGACATAGATGCTTGCAAATCCACAATTGCTGCATTGTTCGATGAAGATTCTTCAAAGTGACGGCTTTCATTATGTGTGTTCAAGTCCTCAGTATGGATACGAAGATCAGGAGATTCCGATAGCCGCCCCAAAGCCTCCACGGCAGTCAGACTAGTTTCCGGGTTTAAAACCTGAGCCTCTACCGTAACTGCTGATTTTTTAGAAATAATCGCAAGTCTCTCATTGTGGGTTGTACCTTTATAATACAGGGGTGCCATTGATTGTTGAATGGAAAGGCAGAGGTCTAGAAGCAAATTGTTATCTATATCCTCAAAGTTTGCAATGTCCACTGGGTCAGTGCCATTATGTGACAAGGCCATAACCTCTTCAGGCATTGCCTCTTTAGGGATTGGCAAAGAGCGTTGAAAAAGTGCCGGTATGGTTCATCGTTCACTTTGTATCCCCGTAGGCATTTTGGGGCTGTTCTCAATGCCCAGGGCAGAAGTGACCTCTTTCAGTTTGTCTTATTCTTTCTAAGGTTGTAATTAATTTTAGATGTCCTTGCTTTGGGAGGCATTACTGAAGCAAACAATAGAGCAGGGCACACAGGAGAAAGTTAATACGAGGGATCAAAGAAGATAACATTCCCTCAGTCTCCCAAGTAATACGCAGCACTGACAATACACTGCTTACCATGTGAAAAACTGCAATAATATTTTCCAACAAATTCAGTTCTTTATGTAGTAGATACAAGAGGTGGCGTCCAGCCCTTGTCTGCCCATGGGTCACCGCAAAGGACCACTTTCACTCCACTTCACCCCACGTAAGGCGTCTCTTTAGTTTGTTTACTTTGCAAAGAACACAAAAGATCCAATATTCTAATAACCCAGAGTTCAATTTAATGGAGAATCCAGTTGAGAAACACAACAGAACCTTTGAGGAGTTTTAAATGGAATCCGCTGTTAAAGATGCCAAAACCCGGCAAAACCGGGAGAACAGAAAAGCAGCTATAGGAGCGCTGTGCAGTACATAAAGCTGCTATTTAAACTGAAAAGGAATTTCCTTGTCTTTCACTGTGTTGTGCCGAATGGAATTAGCCCAGTGTAAGTATTAGCCCAAGAACGCTTAACTGTAGACAACTAAAAGCGGGAGACGTGGTAAGAAGACTGCCGTGGCTACTTAAATGAAATAAGTGCAGGTTTCCGACAACAACAGTAGGCGGGGAGACAGGAGACAGGTTGTGGGAGGAAACGCTTCAGCTCTGTTTTACTTAATGCTGCAATCCACCTACCGTATTCACCCGGTCATAGAATGTTAGGGGCGATGGAGGAATCATTCAGATACTCAGCTCAGCTGCACAGCTGTGGCTGCGGCAGACCGTTATCCTTTGGCAGTAGCAGCAGCAGCACACCGCCCATACACTGCGTTCCACAGTCCTTAGCCCGCAGCTCACTGAGAGCTCTCTCAACCCGGGAGCAACCCTGAAACAGGCAAGAGGAAAGGACCTAACAGACCGTCAAGCCGCACCAGAGAGAAACACACACACATCACACGCCTCTCAACTGGCCGCTTCCGACAATCCATCTATCTATGTGATGTACATTTATTTAATCCAGAATGGATTCTTTTTGGTGATGGATATTGTATCCATGTCCTAGAAACTGGGGAATTCGTTTCTGGGTATTCTGTACCCAGAAACTCATTATGCTCATTCTACTGCATTCATTATGCTGTTTTGGAAGCATAATGATTACCTTTGGTAAAATCAGCACAGGTCACTGAGCTTGTGGTTCTCACTCGTGAGTGTGTTCTGGCCCAAGATAGATCAGCCACAATCTATACTGACTCCAAGTATGCCCACAGGCTGTTTCACAACATCAGAGATCTCTGACAGCAACTTGGATATTTATTTTTCACAGGCACCCCAATATTAAATGGAAAATATTGATCAGCTTTATTGAATTCATTGTTACTTCCCACAGCTGTAGCTATAGTAAAATGCAAGGGACATGGTCTGTCACATTCATTTACAGCTGAAGGACATTGTCCCTTGCTCCTAATTCATTTCTTGTTGGTGTTGTAATTGCACTGTCACCTATCACTTCTCTTTTCAGTATGTCAAGAATCCTATATCAATCCCTAGAAGCTGAAAAGGTGACCTGGACTCAACAAGAATGTAATCTGCGAGTAGGCTCTATGTAGTGTTCCCAGACATCCGCCTTGTGGCAACCAAAGTACTCCTTCTCTACCTGATCCATGAAGCTCACAGCTTGGCCCATTAAGGTACAAATGCTATGATCAGTTTATTGAGTCAAGATTGGATGGCCCCCGGTTTAGGCTCTATGGCTCAGACTTATTGTGAACATTGTGTCATATGCTTAACAGTGGCTAAAAGGCTTTTAGCAGAGTTTATACTTCGGTTTGGACTGCCCTTCATTATAAAAAGCGACCGAGGTACCCATTTTACTGGTCAAGTTATTTGAAAAGCTTTGGGAATAGCTCAAAAAAGTTCCATTGCACTTATCATCTGCACAAAAGGGAGTATGTAGAATGCTGGAATGGTGACCCTAAATTGAGGCTATCTAAAGTGTGTAAAGAGACAGGGTTGAAATGGCCCGAAGCCTTGCCCCTGGTTCTGTTTGCCATGCAAAATAATCCCCAGCATATTCCCAAACTGTCTGCTGATGAAATTCTCACTGGTCATTTTATGAGAATTGAAACTGCACCCCCAACAGTTCCTCACATGTAAGGTCTTCCATTAGAGGATGATACATTGCTCAATTTTGTCACATGTTTATTAAAACTGTTAGATCTCCCCCTGCTCAGGTCCATGAAGCCCTGCCTGAACCAGCTATGGAACTCTGCCAACCCCTGCAGCCAGGACACTGGGTCCTGGTGAATGTCTACCAGTGCAAGTCTGCACTGCAGCCTATGAGGCATGGTCCTAAAAATGAATTCAGCCATAAAATGCACATGGACCCCAGCTTAGATCCATGCAGCAAACAGTTTCAAAGTCACCGCCCTAGTGGATACCTTCACCTCCCTGCTGACCGATCATCCTTCGGCTTGGCTCCAGTACGACCACAACCACTGACTCTACCACCAATGATGTCACCAGTCTTTTGCCAATGTCAGACTCATTCAGTGTTGCTGGAACGGAACATCCATTACCAGAAGACGAGGGTGTGATGCTCGATCAGCCAATGTGCTCATGTGTTGAATCAGGACTTGCAGTTTTCTAATCTCTTCCTCACAGTGAGGTGTCTGTGGGAGCTATTGCTAAGGCTCCTTCGTCAGGTGGCTGAATTTCCAGAAGAAACAACCCTGATTCAGACCTCTTTGTTGGTGGACCATCTTCAGTGTTTGACCCCTCTGGTCCTAGCAAAGCAATCTCCATAATGTAAGCTTTGCAATACTGTGGAAGAGCTCCTGAGAGTCAATAGCTTAGAACAAAATGGGAATCGGGTAAGTCACTCACCCCTGAATTTTTCCCTCAATGACAATGAATTCCCCTGAGGTAGTGATGGGCTGGCGGAGATTAGAGATCACAAAGTCTGATTCACCTATACCTTCAAGTTATGGTCCCTTCTGGCATCACCTGCTGGTCATGCATTTTGTTACAGTTACCCTCATATGCACCTGGTTCTGGTACCTGGGATACTTGTAGTTATAACTTTTAGCTGGAGCATTTGATCATGAACTGTGGATTAAATCATTCTTTTCCAAAAACCTGAACTTTTGAATGTTGATGTGTACCTTTTTGTAACCTGATGGAGCCTATAAACTTTGAACTGGAAGTTTTGATCTGGAAAACTGATTTTACCTGTGTCTTGCACCTTACTTGCCTTGATGAATTAAATCCAACTTTGCATGCAAGGCACAGATTTTGAGCTGGCGTTACAACCTGATTTCTGAACTTGAACAGTTGTGGATAGGACTTGGTGTGCACCATGTCTGGATACTGCTTCACTGTGACAGACACAGTCCCTCTGCACAACACTGGGTTCACAGTGCAAACAACAACCATTCATGATGACTTTGCAGACAAATGAAAACACTTACTTGTATCTCTCCTGACAGTATGCCTGCATGCACTGATTGCTGGATCTGTGCCCATTTGCCACGGCTTATCCTCCAGGTTCCCTATCGCAATGATGACCTTTCAGTGGGGGGATGTCCATTTGCATCTCAAGTTGGTTACCCTGCTCCAAGGCCCAGGCAGGACCCTAAAGGGACATGCATTACTATTTGAGTGTTACTGGTCCTCTGAATTTTCCCACCCTAGATCAGGTACACACAAAGCCAGCGGAACTCTACCTCTCCTCCACAGCAATTGGTACACCAACCCATTCCCTCTGTTCATGGGAACTAGCAAATGTTATTATTATCTGTCCAGCGTAGCAATCGATAATGTTATATTTTCCATTGACTGTAATTTCTCATTTTCCAAGTCTGGGTATGTTCTATATTCCGGAACCTATTTCATCTGTGGAGACAAAGCTTATCCCTAGCTACCCATTAATTGGGGAGGGAGTTGTTAGATGGGATATATTCTGCCTGCAGTGCATCATACTCCCAGTTTTCCAGCCCAGTCCCGTCTCATAAGAAATACTACTTAGGAAACTTGTCTAGGGGTTGGACATTTTAAACCAGCCCTTGGGACTTTAGATAAATAAAAACCATCTGACAAAATTGTCATGATTAGTGGAGGATATTGCAAATGCAACTGCATCCTCCTAGACTCCATTATTTCAGGAAAAAGTAGCCATCCAAACCGTGCTCCTTCAGAATCGTATGGCTCTAAATATCATTCTGGCCTAACAAGGAGGTGTTTGCATAATCGTGAAGCTTGAGTGCTGGACTTTCATAACAAGTTATTACGGCAGTATTACTGACATTGTCACCAGCATTCGCCACACTACAAGCCACCTTCACACGAGTCCAGAGGCTTCCTGGATTGAAGGTCTGTTGGGACATATGGGTTCTTCTATTGGTCAGATCTTACTAACAGCGCGGGGAGCAAGGGTGCAGGTGTTGTGGCCCGTTTTCAGCACTTTCACTAGCCCAAGAGGGCCACTGTATCTGTGGATGATCTCCTTACATAATCTCCTCCATCCACCTACAGGGCCGGAAGCCTGCAGGGAGCAAGGGCTTGGGTGTTGCGCACCCATAGGGTGTTGGGCACCTGCAGGGAAATCAGCCCAGCCTGACCGGAGTCCTCTTGTGTACCTTGAGGATGGTGGGGGTTCAAGGAAGTGTCTGAGCCCAAAACCAGACTATGAGGTGAGCCTGAACCAGATAGTGATAGAGTGCCAGATTGTTCTGGGGGAGGGGACTTGGAACATATCACACAACAGGCGCTTAATGCTTACAAGGTTCTGTGTTGCAGCCCAAAAAAGTACTGTCTCTGTGTGGTGTGGGGAGGTGAGACCCCTCTCTGGACTGACTTCCAAGGTCTCTCTGCCAAGGCTATATGATGGTTGACCCCCCCCCGGATGTTGCCTTCAGAGCCATGGCAGAAGGAGACATCTCCTCCCCCTTTTCCCCCCTCTACCTTTCAACATCTTTGCTTCTATCAAACCTACAGGGCCCCCCAGCCACTTTGGTACAGCGGAAGCAAATCATGGGCAGAAGACTGAGGGGGTGCATGTCGCTCAAAGCTTCAGGTGTCACGCAGGGAACGGGAGCTCGAACTGGGAGCATCTGCATGAATTGAGCCACTGCCCATCTGTACTCGGCCTCTGTGTGGGAGTATCTGTGGACCCTACTTTCAAGCTGCCCCGCATGTCCGATTCACAGGTGGGGCCCCCAAAACGGCCCTATGTGTCTACTAATGGCCCTGCTCTGATCCCTCTCCCCACTTTCAGCCCGGAAAGTCCCTTCCTGGATGAATCCGTGCCCCCTGTCAATTTGTTAACCCCTGGATGGGGGCCTTGATTGTATGGTCACTGCCATTCTCCTGGATAATTTGGCCATCGGGTGCGAGATGATTTCTATGGGCATTTCGAAGCTGACTGTTGCTAATGTGTGGCTAGCCCCATCTTTGGTCCCACCTTTGGTTGCTCCCCTGGCACTGGCCCCTCTTTGTCCATCTACTGGCCCAAATTCTGGCATCACAGTCCTGCAGCCTCCATTGGTTCCCCCAGTAGCCGAAACACACGCTCAAGCACATTCCCCTGTTTCTTCTAAGTACCTGTCTCTGGATTCGGGAGGCAAGGATTCAGGTGGTTTCAGTGGGGGGGGGGGAGTCCAGTGTTCCATACATCATTGGGAGCTCACGATCGAAGCCCTCGGGGTCCAGTTCCTTCCTCCGTCTCAGCCTTTTTGGGCTTCCAAACCCCCCTCAAAAGGCAAACTCTTTCCATCAGCCGCACCTTCCTCTGACAATGCTAAACTGTCAAGTTGTCCCTGTCACCTCCTGCTCACTGAGATGGCCGAGATCAAAAATCTTCTACTAGTTTTAATCAAGGAGGTGTTGGGGGTCAAGGGGGAAGATGGTGTGGGGAGAGGTGGTGAGGGTTCAGCAGGGGTTGGCCCAGGGAGGTCAGAGGGACCCAAGCTAGAGACTACCAAAGGGATTCAGTCTTAGCAGCCGTGCCCGTCTCCTGCCTCTGTGGTCATGACTCTCCTACCCACAAGGAGCTGTTTAGAAGTTGCTCTCCCCTAGTCTCTCCTCTACAGAGGGAGTACACTGGGTCCCGAGTCTCGGGGGCCGAGTAGCCATCTTGGCGGAACCCAGTGGGGAGAGTCCAGGGCAACATGTGTTCAGTGGGGAGGGGGCATAGTGCCCTAATCCCTGGTCAGGGGAGACCTCCATCGGGGCACAAGACACTCAAAGGCTGCAACAGTTTGATGATGTTTCTCCACAGTGTCCCAAAATTATCGCAAGATATAAGAGAAAAAAGGGACACCCTCTGGAACAAATGTTATCACTGGTTACGGGCTGTTGGGGAGTGTGGGTTTGTGGCTTGGGTTTCTTTGCTGGAGACCACCAGATTGCCCAATTTCCCACCCAAAACGGATACAGTTAAACTGGTTTTCAGGGATGCCCTTATGGCCAGGAACGTTTTGGAAAAAATTAACTGCCTATGGCGGACAAGGAAAAGTAGCATTCAGTCAGTGCACTTTCCATCCCTGCTCCTGTGCGCCTCATAGGAACCCCCTGTAGTAACAGCCCCTTTTCAGGGGCAGATTTGACTGTCTTGGGTCTGAGGCGCTATGGGAGTCACCTGAGCCAAAGGAATGGCAATGCTTGATCTTTGGCCAAAAGAAGTGCCCTTTTTGGGGGCACTCTCAGAGGGTGTTGCCTTTGCATGGCTTTGCTGTTTTTCTTTCTGTTGTGTCTACTGTAACTATGCATTAGAAATGTTTTTTAGGATGCACTTTGATGGCCTTTTTTTGGCTGAATACAGTTGTTTGATTGACTGACTAATAGCGTTAGTCATAATTTTAAGTCTGTGCTGTCTGACAATGGTTTGTAATTGTCTCTATTATCTGTTATAAAACACCTGTTCTGATGTTTCTTAAACTGCTCAAGTGCTTTACAGTTATGCTACAGAAGAAATAATGTGTTTTGACATGTCAGGATGTGATGGGTGATACCCTAGAGATGTTTGTAATGAGATTAGAGTGAAGGTCTCATAGGAGGGGATTGTGGGTGGAAGCTTGGAATGGAAAATTGTATGTACTCCTCTGGTATGCTGTTGATACTGAATAGGCACTGTACACTGCCATGTTAAACAATGTTTTTTGCTCATGCGAGGCAAGCTTTGGGCTTTACTGTGTATGACTTTGTAATGAAGGCTCTTCGCCTAGCATTTAGGAATGCTTGCATTCACATCTCTCGCTTCTGACGTGTTTCTAGTTTGGCATATGTAACTGTGTTTTAGGCTCCTGCTTTCTTAGGAAAGGTCATGTTAGCAGACGGAAATCATCATTCTCGCTTGCCTCAGAGCACGTGTGAATCTTTAAGGAGTATATTCACCTTCACTAAATGCATCACGCTATGCTGTCCTCCTTCATAACTCTGTTTAACATCTAAGAACGCAGCTGGTCTCAAAGTCTTTTAGTAGTGGGGCATTGGTCCCTGCTTCAACAATGTTTCAGTATGATTCCTTGACCTGCCTGGACCACTCCTTCCAGTGAAATGCATGTGTTCCTTTTGGGTATAAGAGAACATGGCTCTGAGACAGTGAGGTTCTGACTTGCGCTGAAGTGTTGTACCGTTGTTGGTTTGAGTTGTCCTGTTGTTTGCTTTTTACTAATAAAGTATTCACCAATCCACCGGGTTGGTCAGTGGTAATTTGTTTCCACACACTAGGTAATACCATGAAATGCACGAGTGTCATATTTTATGGCAGATATCATCAAAAAAAGACCTAAGTGCTGGTTCCCTGTGTGAGTACATTTGCATTTTGCATTGTCGTTATCTAGGCTGTTTAATAGCATGTTATAATTGAAGGTACATGTGTGCTGTTCATATGGGTATGGAGGCAAACCTACTGACAAAAGTCATGCACATTCCTACGGCCAAACATTTTTCTGTGTGTGTAGAAAATGGGATAAGGATGTATTCATATATTTATTTTTATTTTATTGTTCATTTATAACGCGTTTAATACCATCAAGTGGTTTCTAAGCGCAGGATCAGGATTCAAACCTGTGTTGCACTGCATTGTCTTGCTTCCAAGACAAACACGTTGCCCCTGAGCTATCCTTCCTCCCCTATGTGGACATGGTTCTACCAGTCTTGGATATATATGACCAGTGTGTAAATGGTTTCAGGAGGGAAAACGTTAGCCCTTTAGGATGTAGGTGTAAAACAACAAGTGCAGGGTCCTACCCTTAAATGACCACATGATTTACTACTAACAGTTAAGGCAGTTAAGGCAATATAATACACAGCTCACTCCTTTAGTTTACTCACAGTCCCAGAGATCCTGCATCCTGCATGCTTATTTGGTGTCTCACTTGTTTCTTTCCGCCTTAGATTTTGTCATCCTTCGGGGACAGGTTATCTTTGCAAGATCATTGGTTTTAGACAGAGCACGTGCCTAACTGCAAGAATTGTTTATTCCTGCTTGCCTTAGGCAAAACCTTACCATCATGTTTTTCATCCCCTCTATTCAGAGTATTAACCAAAACTGTTACCAGCTGGAATTTCTCATCGACCCCTGTATGCAACATTATTATAAACAACCATCTAAAGGTCCCCCTCTTGAACTTTGGCTCTAGCAGACGGCGGTTCCCTCTTTCTGACTCCCCTGAGGCTCTTTGGCAGAACCCTTTGTATGCTCTCCGCTTTTGTTTTCTGTGTCCTAATATCCACTTGCTACTGTGATGTAGTGCATATCAGACATTGCTCAATTTGCGCCGTGATTTGGTCCAGGTGACTGAGCTGTAGCTTTTCCTAATGTTCTTCTCTGGATCCCTGTTATACCTCTGCCAAAACCTGTTCCCTCATCCTCCTGTTATAGTGTGCACGATTGTTTGAATGAGCTAGCATGCAGAGCATGGGTGAGACAATGCTCCCTATTTTCATTATTAAGTCAGGGTTCAGTTGTTACACCCTTCATGCCAGGTACTTCCAGGGACGTCATTTCACTAAAATGCCAGGGATAGCGGAAGTGACATCACAATGCCACGCCCCCACAAGTGACATCATGGGAAGTGATGTCATTTGGCTCATCCCATGTGATGTCACAGGAAGTGATGTCATTTGGCCCCACCCACATGTGACATCACAGGAAGTGGCATTGTAAAGCATTATCCCTCAGTACACTAAGAAAAATATGGATATCACTGTATCGTGACATTTCATACAAGAATGGATCATCATATGTAGTATTGTTTTAAGGCCCATGTTGCCATGGGAAATGTATGAACCCAAATACCCTCTTTATGTGGATCTGTCCTGTTATTTCAACAGGACTACAGAGCGAAATCACATTCTGCGGGGACTGGGGCGTATATAGGGATAGGGGAAAGCCAGGATAAAAGGGGAGAGGGAGAATATTTCACCAGACAACATGTATGGCATCCACAGTATTCAATGATATTGGCACTTACCCCATTTTCTTCTGATTCGACAAGTTACCTTCAGTATTGTGTTGTACTGTTTGAAGTTGTTTCATGGACTTCATTACTCCTGCACAAAACAGCCAGACATCTCTGATTTTCATCTCCTGCAGAACCTAGAGCTAAGTTTAAAATGGGTTTGATTAGTGCATTGGCAAATACTGCCACCTGATCATCTTCCTGTATCTCATCAAAGTACTTGCATAAGTCAAGAGGAGAAAACATTTCAAGTTCTTGTTTCTATACATTACTAGTATCACACTCTCACACTTTCAAACAAGTATCATTTTTTTGTTTCAGGTACTACCATACAAGATCTGCAGAAGTTTGGTGAGTTACAAAACCTGATTACCAACATTGAAAACCTGTTATTCCACTTTGCAAATGTTTGTGTTTAACATGACGTCAGTGAAGGATGTGCATAGTGCAAATCGAGTGGCTGAAGGCAGACCTGGCTAAGACATTTGTATAACACTGTTAGTGCATTTGCAACTCCGATTAAGTCATTAACTCTCAGAAGACTGCTCTGAAAAAAAACACTGGCATTCACTTGGAGAGCAAAGTTTGAACGTACAGCTTGATTAAAGTGAGCTCATCGAGCTCCCATGAGGAGGTGTTTTGGGGGAGAACTGGATGGGAATGGCCATGGTCAGTCAATCGGTGGGCAAATGCCCAAACAACACCTACAAGCTTTGTGTCCCTCCTCATAGCCATTTCTCACTAGCTGTACTCTAGTTTCGGATTATAGGTGGTTACTAAAAGTGAAAGCAGGGGCTTCACAGAGAACCCCTCTTCCATTTTATTGACTGACAGAGGCGTGATAATGGAGGAGACAGTGTGGATGGTAGCTGGAGGGAGCAGGAAGGCGGTGGCAAGGGAAATGTGGGAGGAGGAGCAGGGAGGGCCCGGGCTAACCTCAATTAAGGATTCAAACGTCGATCCTACATATTTCTTATCTTAACATGTAATATACAAAATTAACACATTGGGGATCGCATGACATTTACAAAGCACGCATGATGCATCCTTTGGCTTTATAGATGATCATGTCATCTGAATGCCACAATGGCGTTTTTTGGGCCATAGCACACGCTTGGTTACCTGACTGTTGTGTAGGGAGGTACAGGTCATGTGTAGAGGATGCATACCGGGCAACTGTACATTATGCTTTTCTAAGGATTTGGAGGAGTTTGGTGGCAGGTGATGATGCTGAAGGCAGAGTGGTTTATAAAATGTGACCAAAACCCTGAGATTGCCTTTAAGGATCATAACACTCGGTTACAATTATCAGGCACGGTGAGAGTAGAGACTGTATTTGTAGAGAGCAGTGTAGCCTGCTAATTCTATTCTTCCCGACCCGCGCTTCGCTCCCTTTAGATAGAGACACACAAAATGGGTGTGCAGCAGGCCCAGCAGTCACAGCTGGGTCTGGGCGAGGTAGTCCCACCACGGCAGGTCGATCGGCACAACCCCACCTCTGCTTTCTTCCAAGCACTATCTCACCTCTGCCCCTTTTCCGTGTTTTTCCCTCTTCCTCATTTGTCCACCATTCTACTTCTGCCCTATTTCTCCCCTAGTCTGCTTTCCTTCTCTCTGTCTGCCCTTCCTTTCCCCACATCTGCTCATCTCTGCACACCTCTGCCCTCCTTCTCCTCCTACACTCTTTGCTCCCACTTCTGATTATGTCTGTTACCCATGCCTCCCTCTTCGCCCCTGCTCCTCCTTGACCCCTGCCTCTGCTACTCCTTGGCCCCTGCCTCCTCCCCTCCTTGGCCTCTCCCTCCGCTCCTCCTTGGCCCCAATGTCTTCCCCCCAGTGTCCCCTCTTAGTACCCCTGCCGTACTTCAGCCCCTCACTCTTTGCTCCCTCTTCACATTACCTCTGGTTCCCAATGCTTCTGTGTCCCCTACCTCTGCTCCCCCTTCTCTGCATCTGCCTCTCCCCACACCTCTGCACTACCCTCTTATCTACCTCTGCACTCCTTGACCACCTCCTTCTTTGATCCCTCTTCTCCTTTCCTCTCCCTCATACTCCCCTGAACCCCTCTTTCCCTGCAAGCCCCGTTGTGCTCACGTCTCTGGAGATGTGCTTTGTGGTTCTGCCCTCTTCCTGGTAGAAATACACAGCAGTGTATGGTGCGCATAACTGGGGTGGGCGGGGTGCTCTTTTGCCATTTCAGTGAATGCTGCTGCCTCTGGATGATTGAAGCTCTTTCAGCGGATGGCATTTCCATCCGAGAGTGACCCCCCATCTGGACAGCTGAACAACTCCTGGCATTTTCTTTACCAGCGCTCCTCGGAAATGCAAACCCAAACCCCCGTACCGTTACAGGCAGCTACGCACGGCCCGGCCGCCCTGGCAAGGCCTGGGTGGGCTGTGCCATGTGTGCTAATGCTAGGCTTACCTCTTACATGACAAGTTGCAGCAGGCCCCAGCCTTCCTAGCAGTCAGTGACTGACTCGCAGACGCAGTCTAGTGTCCCAGTAAACAGTGGTCCGGTCGACAGGACAGCTAAATCCTCCTGTTAAGGGAAGAATGACGTCGGGTGGGGCACAGAGGCAAAGTTGCAATCGCGAAGCGCCGCCTGGGTTCAGAGCTGGCTGGTACACTAACTGGCTGGAAAAAATGGAAAGCAGTAATGTACGTGCCTCGGCAGGCGCGCATTCGAATTAGCTACGCCCCAGCCCCCAGGCAATTTTTTGGTGGCTTGGCCCAGAGGTCGCAGGATTGGCCCAGAGGTGGCAAACGAAATACCAGAGGTTGCTCAAGCGACCTCTGGCGACCCCTAAGGCGACCCCTCAATGACGTCCCTGGGTACTTCCACTTCCATCATTAATAAATTATGGCAGTTGGACAGTTCCTCATCCTGGTTCCCAGTGACTACCTCCTTGATTGTTAGAACGCATGTAGGGTGGGTTACATCCCTGATCTGCCATTTTGGGGACAGGCAGAATGGGCTTGACCTCTGTGCGGCTTCACCCCGGGCTTGACTCTGTGGCTCCAGCCATTGAGCGATTGCTGTCTACTTACTCAGGGAAACAGTCACCATAATGCCAAGAGTTTCTCTGATGCTTGTCTTGTTTAGAACATGCTAACATGGCTGGCTGGCAAAACCTTGTCTTTACCATGTTTTGCTTTTTGTGAACCATTCCAAAATTAAGGTTTGAAACTGAAAGGTTTACACACGTTTTTTTCTGCAAAGTAGTTGTGAATGGTTGTTCTTTTAATGGTTCACAAAACATTTGTAAATTGTTCAAACCATTTGCTTTACAAAAAAGCAAACCATTGTAAACACACGGTTTTGCAAGTAGTGCACATTGTTCTAAAGGGTTTGTAAACAAAGTGCACATTATTCAAATGTTGTGCTAACTCCAAGTAAACAATATGGGTCAAATTTTAATGTCAACTGAAGTTGATAAATGGCAGACATTGAAATCTGCAAAAAGCCATTATAAAAATTGGATCTGTGGCCGCAAGTCCCTGCTATATCAACGAGATAGCGAAGCCATGGCTAGTGCCATGAGCGATAAAAATTCAGCTGGCATGTGGTCGCTTTTGAACAATCAGACTTGCCATCAGCAGGCAGATGCTCAATTGAATGGGGTTGCTGAACACATGTGGATTAAGCATTTCGCTACATTATATGATGACCCCTGTTACAACCATGTCAACTACTTGCCGGCGCCAACATCCAGCTGGACTTTAAACGTCTCAGTTGAGGCTATTCGTGAAATAATCAAAAAATTGAGCTCATCTCGAGCTGAAGGTCCAGATGGTTTGTCAAACCACATGTTCAAAAGCCACCCGGACATATGGTCCAAGATCTTGTCCAGGATTTTCTGCGATATCATTCGCAATCGCATGATCCCAATATCCTGGAAATCATCCATCATAATTCCGATCTTTAAAAAAGGCGACCGGTCAACACCTTCCAACTATCGACCGATTGCATTACTAGATGCCCCAGGAAAAATCTTTACCAAACTGGTCCTAGCCGAATTTAACACCTGGACTGGCTTTAATAACCTTAGGGACTCTAATCAAACTGGTTTTATGGTAGGAATGGGGACCAACATCAACCTCATGACCTTGAATGCAATCAAAGCCCAGTGCCAAGAAACAAAACAACAGGTGTTTCTGGCCTTCATTGACCTGAATGCAGCTTTTGATTCGGTGAGTCGTCCTCTACTACTAAACAAGCTCGTTAGAGATGACTGCCCAGCAACCTTATACGACATCATACATTTACTGCACCATGATACGTCGATACGAGTACGTATTACACTTGATGGTCTACTAACAGACAGCATACCGACCTTTCGTGGTTTAAAGCAGGGTTGTTCGTTAGCCTCAGCAGTATTTAATTATTTCATCCATGATGTCAAATTTGCATTTGCTACTGTCATATCGGATTCCCCCAGGCTGTGCAATCGAGAAGTTCAATCACTTATGTACGCAGATGATCTAGTACTCATATCCAGAACCCAGGTGGGGCTACAACGACTTCTTAACACGTTCCACCAATATGCCCTAGCTAATGAATTATCTGTCAACACGTCCAAAACTCATATCATTCAATATTCTCCCAAACGTACAGGCCCAGCTTCATATGTGTGGTCCATAGGTAATACCTCACTTAGTGTAGTCCCCAGCTATTGCTATTTAGGCATGATTTTTGAAGGGCTGTTAAAAGCAAATGGGCAGATAGAGAGGATTGAGACCAAGTTACTTGCATCCATCTCCCAAGCTCGTGTTATCATGTATAGATATGGTAAATTCTCTATTCTTCCGGCTTGGCACTATTGGACTAAGAAAGTTGTCCCCACATTACTATATGGCCTAGAAACTCTTCCAGTAGATTCTACTTTTAAATTTGATCTATGGGAAGCTAAATACTGGCGTGCAATTCTGCATCTCCCTCAATGTGTCCCCATATCATGGATGAGATACGAGCTTGGTCTAACCTCTCTTGAAGCCCATTACAACTGGCGAATATGCTCACTTTTTGGGAAATGCCTGGTGTCGTCCAATGAAAACGTATTACTAAACACGCTTTCTCGCCTTGTATTTGCGGTAAAAAAATCTAGATATATTGCAGAGTGGCTAACACGAGTATATCAAATAATGATAAAGGCAGACGTTCCACTTGATTTGTTGCTGTTGAACCCTGTTAAAGCTAAATTCAAAATCCACCAAACAGACTGGATCAATACATGTGACTTAACTACTATGTATCGTTCCAGTGATCCTGCCCGCTTTCCTCCAAAAAAACTTAAAACTCTTCCAGCGTACTTAGTACGCTCTCCTGCTCTAAAATATAGAGCAGGAATTATGCGTCTTCGCTTTAATCTATGGGCCACTATGGAAGTTAAAGCTAAACGTAGATTAATTAGTAAAGAACAAAATATCTGTAGATTTTGTCAAGCCTCTTCGCAAGGTGAAACTCTGGCTCACTTATTTACAGAATGCGTACCTCTGAGTGCTAACAGACAAATTGCTTTTGCCAGACATTGTCAATATTTGGGTAATGTTTCACAGGATGAATGCTGGCCGGTCCTGTTGAGCACAAACAACATTGCAATCCAAATAGCAGCTGTTAATTTTCTCATCAGTCTTAAACTAGACAATTAATTTAATTGAGACTTTAATTAAATGTTGCAAATTATAGCTTTCTCAGAACCTTTTAAGTGGTGAATAATGCATACAAAATGTTGCCTTTTAAGATTTTTTTTTTTTTTTTTTTTGAGCACTGACCAAATGGTGTTTTTTCTATATAATGATCGGTGGAATTTATGTTAAATGTTGTATTTTTGTACTTCTTTCTTTTTTGTTTGAAAGGTTGATTAAATTCAACCAAATCAATAAATAAAAAAAAAAAAAAAAAATATGGGTCTCATTATAGGGTTTGCGCTGACGGAATGAAGGGGGCCGGTACGGGACCAGCCCCCTTCATTCCGTCAGGGTTGATTACAGGGTTCCCATCACGCGACCCGGATGGCACACCTAGTAAAACCAGGAGTGTTTTCCGGGTCCCGTGAGGGGAAGAAGGAGGTAACAAGGGGACACTCATAATGTGCCCGTTGTTACCTTCATCCCCATTCCCATTGAGCCCAATGGGGGCTCAAATGGGAATAGGGAATGGTTCCTGCAAGGAGGACTTACCGGGTCCTCCTATGTCGGAATGACCCGGAAAGTCCCCATTGCAGGAACCCGGTATATGAGCCCGGTTTGGTGGCAGCCATGGAGCTAAAAGCTCCATGGCTACCGCCAAACTCGTAATGAGGGCCTATGTCTGTGAAGTCTTCAAAAGAGATTTCAAACTGATCAAAGTTGAGCTTATGCAACAGTTTACAAATTTGGCAAAGCATTGTTTTACTTTAATTGCAAGCATACTAACCGTGTTCATCTTGGCGGCACGCTCTGAAAAATACATAATTTACCTTAAAGCACAAAACACTCACTATCGTTGCCCTAATCATGTCAAAAATTGACTATGCAAACAGCCTTTACCTCGGAATACCAGAATACCTCCTGAGGAAACTGCGACGGATCCAAAATGCAGCAGCAAGACTACTCCTCAAACTATCCAGAAGAGACCACATCACTCCAGCCCTAAAAACACTACACTGGCTCCCAGTAAAACATTGCATCACCTTCAAAACAATGTGCATAACGCACAGGGCAATCAGCGGACAAGGAGCAGAATTCCAACAAAAGAAAATAACAATCTACAAACCAGCAAGACCCCTCCGATCAAGGAACGAAATCCGCCTGGAACTCAAACCATACCTTAAGACAAAACCTGGAGGCACCTCCTTCTACCACTTAGCCGCAAAAACCTGGAACAACATCCCAAAAGACATAAGAAACACTGAAGATCACCATAAAACCAAAAAATGGATGACTAAAGGAAACCGGAAAGGACACGGACATCCACAACCCGGGAGGGTAGCTCCCACTGCACCTGGACGGTGACACCGGACAGACTGGAACACAGGCGGCACACACGGAGACTGAGTCAACTACCCCAGACAATCCCACCAACACTTTCACCCGCCCCGTAGTTATCAGCAGGTACCACAACGGTGTGGAATTGTTGAGATACTGGAAATCACCACACTACCTGAGAGGTTGACATTGGCAGGTGCAATACCCACAAGAATATGAAGGGAGGATAAGGGGAGCTATGAGAGAGCATGTTAGAGGTGGGGGCCAGAGGAGTAAGGAACCTTTAGGTCAGTTGGACCCGGATCAGGGCAGAGCCGCATCAGGGGAGACTACGCAAGCCGAGCGCCTCAACCAGGATAGAGACACAAACTAACCAACCCTACTAACAAATTTCCCTTTCCACATACACTTCTCAAACTCCAAACCAAACCCAACCAAAACCTACAGCACAACAAACCGCACAAACTTCACTACATTGCAACAACAAAACAAAAACACACATAGTCTTGCACAACAGTATACGACGACTACCGGCCGCAAACACCCCAGGCCCAGCCAACTGACCCACCGGGCTGAGGCCGCCAACATCACATCACTGCTCTCTTGCGCTTTTCCTGCTTCACCCCACTAACTCAACCTCCCCTCCTCTTTCAGAGCCGCCAGAGCGCCAGGGGACCACTCCGGTGGTGAAAGTGCGCGGTACAAATGTCCTTTAACATTAACATTAACATTAAAAAATAATAACATAGTCTTTGCTATAAGACGAGCAGGTTCCTAAAGTACGCATTTTTAAGAGTCCAAGTCAGTACACAGGAGGCCACGTAGTATTAGATGACTGACGCCTTGCACTTACTGACCTATACAGTATATTTTCTCCATGACTCGCTCACTCAAGCAGTGCACAACATATGCCATCCTCAAACTTATTCTTCACACTTCAGTCACCCCTGGCACATTTAAGTTTATTCTTTGCAATCCTGAGCCACATCTCGGAGGGGGCCCCACAAGGCTAGCTGATCTGAAGAAGTAAGATTCCATTGTTCACCAGTCTTAAATAGCACCCGCCAGGATATTACTAAACCCATTGCCTTTCTGTTGTGGCAAGTGCATCTGCCTTGATCAATTCATCATGTATTGCTTTCTGTGTTCACTGTGGTATACATAGTTTGCGTGTTCCTTATGGCACAACTCTGTAGCATTCTTTCCTTCCTGTGGGAATTATGTTGATCATGTGCAATAGGCGATGATGAAATGCATATTGATATTGCCAGCAGACGATAGAGTGATCCTGGTCAAATCATCTAATATTTCTTATATTACTGTGCTGTCTTCTGTGAGGTTTGCCTTCTTGCATGCTGCTGGTATCATTTAGCCCATTACTTGATCTTTCTTCTTATGTGGACCATTTGGGTGGAAGGGTTGGTAGACAGAAGAGAGCAGACCATATGTTGCAGGCTTCAGTCAAGCACATTTTAAGGTCTGCTTGTTTGACACAAAAACAGTTTGCTTTTTGGTAAAATGCAAAGGGTTATATGCACGTTTATAAATGAAAATGACACAACCCATTGTTTTGGAAGTGTTTAAAGATTTTAAATACAAAAGACAAACCCAGATTAAATTTGCTAAATCACATTGATTGGTATGCTGGGTCTTATATACTTCCCTTGATGATGGGAGAATGAAGCTAGAATCATTCCCTTTTTGCATAACACCCTTCTATAA
This sequence comes from Ambystoma mexicanum, assembly GCF_040938575.1. Taxonomy (NCBI): domain Eukaryota; kingdom Metazoa; phylum Chordata; class Amphibia; order Caudata; family Ambystomatidae; genus Ambystoma; species Ambystoma mexicanum. The sequence continues at coordinate 920,869,885 of NC_090921.1, forward strand.
TATTTTGTTTTAAAATGGTCATGTTTGGTAATGTGATTTGTGTACTTTCCAAGTCTGTTTTATAAAATAAGTTTGTTTTAGTTCATGGTAAGTGCTGGAAAAGAAAGTGTTCAAATGCAGAAATTGAGTTGGCAAAAATCCCAGCTTCACCCCTTAACCAATGTGTGATCCTGGGCATCCCATTTAATCTTGTATTGCCGAACCTCTCAATATTGCCAGCCCCTAAACCTTTCAAAATTGTCAGCCCTTCCAAGTGATTGCCCTCTCATGGTATGATCTTCATAAAAGCCTTATTCATGGGTTCACTCTGTTAATAGTGAGCATATTTATGTCACATACCGCAGGTATTTGTTCCGTTGATGTCTAATGGCAACACTATTTGAAAACCATATCCCACTTCAAATCTCAGCCTGTCTGGATAAATACACCTTCCTCCTGATAGCTTCTAATCTACCTCCACTGTCCATGCTACGGTTTGTGTAACATTCTCCTTCCTTCCAATTAGTGGTCTCTATCCATGCATGAACACTTTTGCATTATTTGAGGCAATTAATGTGAGTTATCTGTCTATTGTGGGTTGAATGTACCTTTTACATACAGTCCTGCATTAATACGACATCTACCTTCCTGGATGTATTGATAAAAAGTATCATGTATGTACTAGAACAGTAACCCTTTTGTAGACTGCTAATGTTGGTCTTCAAATGCTACTTGTTTATCGTTCTGTTTAGAGCAAGAATTAAGAGGGCTGGGACTTAAAGAGAGTAAACATGCTTATTATGCTGCAAGACAGCATATCAACCTATAGGTTGTGAGCGCGACGGGTGGGGGGCGCGACCAATATTCTTGATCCCTTATTTCCTTTGGTTTGGTGGAGGGAGGCCCCAAAGATGTCCGTGCCCAGGGCCCCAAAACTGCTTTAGATGGCTCTGCCTGCACATGCCTATCAATATTCTGCACACCCTCTTCCATGTCCTGCACATCAACAGAATGTGTCTGTATTCACATTCAAATGTATGATGACACAAGATGATGTAAAAAATTGATTTTATGTTTTCAGAAAATGATCCAGAGAAATTCTTTAGAAAAAAAAATAATATTTTAATGAATCAATATATGAACATAAATTCACGTATAGATGAACAACTTACATCAGAGACATACAGCAACATTGAATCTAAATGGGCTTAACAAATTAAAAATCAGCCCAACATACAAAAAAAACTTCCCAAATACTTAGTCGTGTCATATAGAGATCATTCATAATCCCACTACCAGAAAACCAAAACTAGTTAAATGACAATATTCTCAAACAAACAATGAACACATCGGAACAGAAAGATGGAAAGCCCAAAAGGAAAGAGAAGATGGGTTGAACTTTTCATATTTCTATCTTATGTGCCAAAACAGTAATCTTCTACAGCATCCTCCAACCCGGTTTCAACATATATGAATGATGATCACGTCTTCTTTAGGGAATTATGTCTAAACACAACATAACCACAACAATGAGTAAATGGCCCTCTGCCCCCCAATACAAACCAATGAAATGAAAATACAAATAATTAATGTGACTCCAATTTTCGTCAAGTGATGGTTCAATGAACTAGAACAATCCCTGAAAAAAACATGGTTAACCAGAGGTGGTGACCCCTCCAAGGGTTGCAAACAGGACAGCCCCACACAAAAGATGACCCCTAAAACCTACATCCAAAGGCAATATATGTCCTGAAAGACATTGAATTCATGTCCACAGTTGTAATTGTTCAAGCACAAGTAGTGTGTGTCAATTCAAAGCAAGATCATGGCAACATCCAATACTTTGTTTTTTTTTATTATTTGTTTATAGTTACATAGTAACTTTTACAAACAAGTAATTTCTTTTTAAAAACATCACATGAGCATTACAAAGGCTTAATATACAGACATAATTTCTTCATACAAGAGTTTACATTTGCCACTTCCATTTTCAATTAATTTTCAGAATAGTAACATAACATCAACATGCAGTTTAAAAGAAATTCATTTAAAAATATTTATTCTCCTCTTTACATTTTTTTTTCATCCTGAAACCTAAAATGTAGGTCACTCTCACAAAAAAAAACGAATTCCTCTAGATATTCCTAACGGGAGTTGATACTCAAAACATCTACTGCTTTTTTTCACATTCACTTAAAAACAGCAATAGAGCTTCAAGAACCTGACAACAGCGATCTGTAGCTTGACACGTTTACCATGGAGCATGTCTAACCACAGCAGGTCCAGGTCCACGCACTCAGTATTTGGAAAATATTTACTAAAGTGACTGATGCGTTCAGTCCTTAGACCATCACACTCAGTCAGTACATGCTGCAGAGTCTCTTGATTCTCCCCTTGTTTACAAAATTTACAAAAGGAGGATCCACTACTCTGTCCACTTCTAATGTTAAGTATTTGTCCCGTACTCAACACATTAAAGCGGAATCGCATATATTCCTGCCTCCACATTTTATCAGGAAATTTAGTTAGATATGGTTCCAGTTCCCCCATCTTTTTACAATCAGAAACAATGTGTTTGTATAATTTAGACATTTTAACCTCTTGAACTGTTAAATTCCAGTCAGCATGAAGCAGTAATTTTTTTACTTTCATGGGATTTGCAATAAGCATATCTCTGGGGACCCCCAGTTTGTCGAGAACCTCATGTGCTTCTTCCAGCATATCCCTAAGGTACTTAGAAGTAGGAGCACCACTCCTGATACCCCTACCCATGATGTCATATAAGGTGGTATCTTTGCTGGTTAACAATTTCCTGAATAGTGCCATTCTACGCCATTCGATCGTACTTCTAATCGAGTGTAGGCCAAGCTTATATCTTATTGCCACCAAAGGAACACACTTCGGCAGGCACTTTACCATAGATTTTAGGATTTTTGATTCGTACCCAGCCACCTCCTTTCTGCACCATAAAGGAGCCAGTTCTAGACCATAGCAGAATTGGGGCACTAGTCTATTTTTATAAAGGCGAACACATGGCATTAGGGAGAATTTGCTGTACTTTAGGTCAATTTTGCATAGTTGGGCTTTCATAGAGGCGATTTTCGCTTCCAGTAGAGCTCTAAAGTTTACCTTGTTCTTATTACCGAACACTGGATATCCCAAATATCTTATTGCTGATTTTGTTGGTAGTTTCTCATGATTTAGGAACAGTGCATTAATTTTTAGATTTTTCTTATGGGACAAACATAGTATCACTGTTTTAGAGTAGTTGATTTTCAGGGCATTTGTGAAGATATAATCTTTGAACGCAGTTAGGAGTCGTTGAAGACCTATGGGGGTGTGGTCAAAAAGAGTTACATCGTCTGCGTAAGCAGTTCACTGTACCTTGATGCCCTCCACTTTAGGTGAGTTTATAACCAATTTGCCGAAACATGCTCCCAAATCTGAAAAATAAAGGTTAAATAACGTTGGGGCATATATGCATCCTGGCCACAGACCGTTGGTTACCTTGATATCCTGTGACAAATTTCCCTCCATGCTCATACGAACCTTTAATCTAGAGTTTTGATGCATGTTATATACAATTGAGAGGAGCGAAACAGGCATCCCAAGATTCGCTAATTTGGTCCATAGAATTGTTCTATCCACTAAGTCAAAAGCAGATGTGAGATCGATTGAGGCCAAATATATGAGGAGATTTCCAGGGGTCCAAGCCGCATTTTGCATAACATTGATTAACAAACCTCCTGCGTCAGTACCCACGTTATTTCTAAAACCAAACTGCAGGGACGAAAGTATTTTATGTTGGTCCATCCAGCTCCGAATGTGCTCCAGAACGAGGCTTGCAAATATTTTGGAGTCGACATCCAACAGGGCTATAGGTCTATAGCTTATAGGAAGGGCCCTGTCCCCTTTCTTATAGATTGGTATTATATAGGACATTTTCCAGCTATTTGGAAGAAGATGAATCTTTACAATGTCTTTATATAACAGGAATAGGATTTTGGCCCATAAATTTGGCTTCTCCTTCATAACCTTGTTGCAGAGCAGATTCGGACCAGATGCCCTGGAAGGTGAGCTCTTTACAATAATGTCTTTGATATCTTTTACGCAGAAAGTGATGTTCCATGTGGCATTTTCAATATCTGAAGGCACAACCCACGCTGCATTAGGGGGACAATAAAGACTCGAAAAATGCCCTTCCCATTTCTTTGAGTTTATACAGGAGGTTTGGGACTTGATTTGTTCGTGCCCCCCATTGTTGACTAAAGACCAAAATCTACGGGTATTTACCTTGCACAACGAAATTAGCATAGATTCTGCGTCCCCCTGATAGAGCTTTGCACGCAAGAATCTTAACTTTTTTTCCATTTATTTTTTATTGCATGTAGTTCCTGTGCTTCCACCTCTGTAAAAGGGATTGGATGCCATCTGTGGAAAGCACGAATTTCGCAATTTCTACCCTGCTTGAGTGTATTCATATCTGCAGAGTAAATATGTTTTTGTCGTTTGTTACCTTAGGCCTTTTCCTTTATTCTAGCCTTTCCTCTGATTACCGATTCAACGTAATTCTCAAAGGAATCATGACAATACATCTTTTTTTTCAAATCATAAGCACTATTTTGAAAGTCAGCCTGAAGCAGTATATTAACTTTCTCAATATTATTTGTATGCCAGGAAATTCTATTCGATTGGATGATCGTTGAAACCTGAATTTCCCACTTTTGTACCTCTCTCATGTCCATATCCACCGAAAGAGACATTCTAAGCATTCTGTGATCACTTTCCTTTGTGTCTAGCAGGCAAAAATCATGGACAAGGTCAAAAGTGTTTGTACAGACAAAAATGTAATCTATGGTGGATGACCATCTTCCATTCGACCATGTTGAATTTTCCGAGGAGTCATCTAAAAATTCATTTACACCTTGGAAGCCCCAGCCTCCCAGGAAGAGGGCCCATGTATCCCCCTGATGACATTTCCCCTGGTCGATTCTTTCACCGATCAGTCGTCCAAACCTACATTAATTTGATTCTTCCTCTAGGCATATTTTAGAGTTAAAATCCCCAGACAGAATCATATATAGCTCATTGTTCGTATCCTGGCATTCTTGGATTACATAGTCTATTGCCTCAATGTTTGCCTTTAAATCACCTTCAGGTTGCCAATAGATGTTTATTATTAATAGGCACATAGGGGCACTCTTGCGATCTATTTCCACAAGGACAGCTAAACATCCTTTGTTTACATGAAACTCCTTTTGGATTTTAAAGTCTATATTATTCTTGATCGCGATTAATAGCCCACCCGACGGTCTCCCCTAAGAATTTTTTATGGTGGGTTCCTGAAAAATAGTAAAGCCATCCAAAACAATAGCGGTCTCTGCCCAAGTTTCTTGAATACATAGAAACGAATAAGGCAGGAGTTCCGCACACGTATCAAAAGAATGCAATAAAGCACGTGATCCCCTCGAGTTCCATGATACCACTGTGAGTTTCGCGATACTCTAGGTTGAATCTTTCATGCCTTGGATTTTGGATATAGATTCCCTCAAGGTTGAGGCCAGCCATCTCAGCTCTGCCACCTCATCGGGGTGTATCTCAGCATTCTTGGCTCTTGCCCCTTCTCTATCATTTCTCATCTGCATCTCTCTGGAGAATCCTCCCCTCTCCGCTCCCTGCTGTTTCCCTGCACCTTGGCTAAAGTTCACTATATCATACCCAAAACATTGCAAAGCAACTCCTTCTGTAAGGGCAAGATTGTATGTAGCCCTGGAGTAGAACACAATCCTGACACAGTCATATCTTGTCGGGTGAATGTAATCGATGAGCTTAATGTCACTTGAAGTGATTAAAGATAGCCAGGGGATGTCATTAAATAATGACAAGATCCGCCCTCTATGTAGGGATGGAGGCCCTCCTATTGTGAGCATAAAGTTTAATATTACACTAGGGTCATCCACAAATTTCGGCTCTCTCCACTCACTTTGATCTTCTGGCCAGGCACTAGATAACATTGGATCATGTCCCTCGGCCCTCGGATATCCTCCTATCTCCCACTCTTTGTTTTCTCCTCTCATATTATCCCTATTCCATTCATTGTTTGTTTGTTTTGTTCAGGATCTTGCTTTGTATTCCACCTTTCAGCTATCTCCCGTATCCTCTCTTCAAAGCCCATACCCTCAGTTCGGGGTTTAATTATTGGTATCCCCCCATCCTTACATTCCTCTCTCATGTCCCTCCCACTTCCCTGTGTAATTTTAGGGGTGGGTGCTTGGCTGTGTATACTGTCCCGCATGTCTTTGACATCATTGTTAGTAGTTTGAGTTTGAGTATTAGATCTCTGATCCATCTGTTTTTTTTCTGTTTCTATCTCTTCTTCTTTTTCAACCACTATTAGCCTGTGCTGTGCTCCCTCGAGTCCTTTTTCATCGAATAACAGTGAACAAGGTGGTAGAGGATGGACATAGTTTGATGGAATTTGGAGTAGTTTGAAAAGTGCCTCTTGAACCAATTTATTGATATCTTCACTGGGTATCAATAGTGGAACATTGTTGTTAGCCACCTCAATCACAGTGCCACCCTCTGGTTCGACTTCCTCTCGCAGCCTAGAATTGCTACATTTATTGAGGCTTTCCTCTGCCTGAGGTGCTATTATGACCTCTTGGGCTTTCTCTGCAGTTTCCGGTACCATATCCACAGTCAACTTTTGCTTATTTTTTATACCGAACAATTGCTGGATACCCCTATCCTCCTTGTGTCCCTCTGCTTTGCTTCCAGTCATCTGCTTTAAGTTCTTTTCTTGTTTGTTTCAATTATTCTACATTTGGAATTGCCCTTATCCATTTTTCCCTTATGATTCATGGCTTCTGAGAGAGTATTCTTGGCTTCTCCGTATTCCTTGCCATTTGTCTCCAGCAATTTGCCCTCTATAATGACTGAGTCATCCTTCTTAGTTGGTCCTTGTCTATCTGACACTTCCTTCACTTCCAAAGCTCTTTTGCTTTCTTCATTTAACTGTGTAAAATCTAGATGTAATCTAGGTACGCACTCCAATACGCACTGCATGATGCAAAGCTGCTTACCCACACTGCCATCTATCGGTGGCATAATGAAGATATATTTCCAGTGAATGCAGTTGCAGAGGCGGCATGCAGTGCTTGAACATGTAGTACCTAAAGCAAAAAATAAATAATTTGTGGCACTGACAGCGCCATGTAACTTAGCAGGAGACGCTGCACATCGAATTTTCATACAGGCGTTATACCATTGTAAGATGTCCCCTTGCTAATGGTGTCCCTCCATATTCCCGCTCTGTTCCGTCTTTTGTTGCCAGTTTCAACTAACGATCCGGCTTCCCATGGTTACATTAATAACCATTGGCCTTGCACGCAACATAGTGGGAGTGCAGCGTTTCGGGAGCCACAGTCTGTGGAGGAATTGCTGGTTGAGTATGGTGCTTGAAGCTGTGATAGATTCATGCAGCAGTGATGTTTGCTTGAAGGCATATTTCCCGCGCAATCATTTTCAGAGGTCAGTCATTTTTGGAGGTGAGGGCTTGGACATTTTTCATTATTATGTCTTTGGCAAAATTGTATCATTAGATTATTTTTATCAGTAAGGGCAGCCCCTTTCAGCACATATATATTGTTTGATTTAGATTTAGGGACTACATGTACAAACACTGTAAGCCGCCTCGGCAACGTCATTCATTGGAACGATATCTTCATTACGCCACAGATATAGTTGCAGTGTGGGTAAGCAGCTTTGCTTCATGCAGTGCATATTGGATTTTGACATGATCTTGTTTTGAATTGTCAAACACTAATGTTGCTTTTACATCCTTGTGCTTGAAAAATTGAAACTGTGAACATAAATTCAATGTCTTGGGTGGAGAGGGGGGAGTAATGTATTCATGTGTGTGGTTCTATTGTGTTTCGAAAAATTCGCTGATGAAGACGTCAACAATTAATCATATATGTCGATGCTGTAGATGCTGTGTTGGCCCATAAAATGGAAATGTGAAAAGTTGAAACCATGTTTTTCCTTTTGGCCAATCAAATTTGTTGTTCAAACTATTTCAAGAGAATATTGTCATTAAACTGTTTGGTTTTCTGGTAGTGGGCTTATGAATGATGTATGCATGAGGAGAGTGTGTATTTGGGAAGTTTGTCCTGTTATTTGGGCTGATTTTAATTTTGTTAAGACCAGATGGCTGACTAAAGACATTTCTTAGAATAGAAAAAATACTGCTAAATGCAAATCAAGATAATATTTCTCTCTACCTTCTCTCACTGTAATGGTTGCACTTTAGACAGCCATGGTGTGTGCACATCAAAGTGCAATATTTACCTGTCGCTACCTGAATATCATGTTGTATGAGACAGAAGGAAATGGAGCACCACAGATGCTGAAAAGACTGCAATGAGTTGGTTGTTACTATCAATGGTGTAGAGGGAGCCCTCACAGCCTCCGTGGTCACAGGGGGCCCGCTGCACCAAGTCCTGGGAGAGGCCCTGTCAAGTACAAGAAATCATTTCTTTCTGAAGTCATAATTCATTGACTTTAGAAAGAAATGTAGCAGTTTTGGTGTGGGATAGCGATGCTCTGACTCCACTGTACATGACTGGAATCAGAAAGTTCTCCCTGCTTCCTGGTTCAAGTCGGCATGAGGCACAGAAGCTGGTGGCCTACCTGGAAAGGAATCACTCCCTGCTTGGAAACAGGAGGTAAGAAAACAAAAGCATGCATGAGTGTTGCATGTTTTTGATGTTTGCATGTGTGCGTGCATGCAAGTGTCTGTTATGCATTATACAATGTGAGCGTGAGTGTATGATATACGGGTTGCTGGGGGAATGAGCAAGTGAATGGTCTCTGTAAAGGAGGGAGCAAGTAAATGTTGTTTGAGTGTGTGTGCTTCTTCTTTTATGCTGGGCTGACTGCCCAGCCGTCGAGGAGGTGATTTTGGCAGGTGGGGGCATACTACTACTGGGTTTGTAATGGGCATCATACAGGATAGTGTAAGCAAGATATGTGTTATTATGTGGATAAACTGGCATTTTGATGCATAAAGTGAGCATGATAAGTGTGATTAGGTGGCTACACTGGCATTGTGGTGCAGTCAGACTAGACATTGTTTACTGTGGCTTGACATTTTAAATGGGCATCCATCCATGATACACAATCATGATATGTATTGTTATGTGACTAGACTGGCCTTTTGGTTTAGCCAGTCTAATTATTTTTTGACGAAGGCATGGCATTTCTTACTGGGCATCTTTGGTAAAGTAAGTATGATAAGTATTATTACGTGACTAGGCTGGAACTTTGGTGCAGCCAGTCTAGGTATTACTGTGGCACAGCATTTTATTCTGGGTGTCTGTGATAAAATTAGCATGATAAGGGTTATTATGTGGCTAGGCTGGCATTTTGGCGCACCCAGTTCTGTTATTTGTTCCTTTGGGATGGCATTTTTTACTGCGCATCTACGCTAAAGCAAACATGGTAAGAGTTATTGCGTTTCTTGACTGGCATACATTGTGAAGTCAGTTTGGACAGGTTTTTTGTGGCAGGCATTTCAATGGCATATCTAACAGGAGTATGTCCTTACCTGGGGATACTGCCATATATTGGCAGAGCCAGCATGGGCATATTGTCTTATAGTGTCATTACTGACGTTATGCACAAAGCAAACATGAGTATGTTCTTATATGGGAATATTGGCATATATTAGTACAACCATCATGGGCTTGCATGAACCCAGCCAGCATGAACATGTTTTTACACTGGAATATATTGTGGGCAAAGCATCATGAAAATGTAGTGTGAAATACTTGTGTGCATGTTGTACTTGTGTTAAGGGCAAAGCAGTATTTGTACTTTGTGGGTGGGGACATTCGCAGAGCCAAACAATGAAATGCTTCCTGACTGTAGCATTGACTGTTTTCCTTGTATTGAGGGCAAAGTCGGCATGAAGAGTATTTTCACATGGTGGTCTGTGGGTGTGACAAATAAAATTCCGGGGTACCAGTGATCCAGGGGTTAATATAGGTTTCTAAACCATCAATCGGCCCCACACTTCTAATACACCTGCAGGGATCTGAACAGATTGGAATAAGAAGCAAATTATAAAACCCCTTGTCCAATTTTGGTAACATTGATGGAACGGCAGACTTATCTCTGAATGGTCGTGGATCGTTGGTTAGTTGCAACACAGCGAAAATACCATTATTACTGAATGATGAAAGGGACTGTCCTGTCAAGGTTGTATTAAACAAATCTACTTTGTTTATCACAACAGACAATCTAACAACACTATGAAATACAACCCACCCTGTAAAGGAATGCAGAGGACAGACAGTTCCAAAGAAGAAACATTTATCTACTTTGGATACTGACAGGAGGGTAGTCATTATGTTTAATAATCACAGGAGTCTGTTACGGTTTCTTGGCTTTAGCACAAAGGGAGCAATGGGTCATAACATGGCTCCAGTGGCCTTCTGGCAAGCACAAGTAGGACAGAGCAACAATGTACCTTGTGATGTAGATGGTCTTGATGCTCAACAGGCCCACTTGGTGCCTTTCTGGTTGCCGCTCGTTCCCCCACTTAGAAAGCCCCACCCACCTGGTACCTTCTTGGTTGCCACTATTTTACCCTGCTTAAGGAGCCCTCCAGCTTCTTTTCCTTTGCAGATGGGAAGCAGGTATAAGTGGATCTAGGTCACCTGGCCTAAGCACCACCCACCTTCTTAGCCCTGCCTCTTCCTTCCTACTTTTAACCCTTAGATCAAGTGCGTCTCTCGCCCGGGCATCCGAAGCAAAGGGCAGAAAAAGAAAAGGGCGATTCTTGTTTGGACCTGTTTGGATCAGGAGGATCCAGGGCCCGAACCCCTACTCAGACAGAAGGTAAGCATGCACCAATATGTGTTTACTCCTTCTGTGCCCACATTCCATCCCCACCCCTCTGGCCCCCTATGATGGTCCCTTGTGCCCCCCATTCTCGCAAACAGTTGTGTCCTGTTTTACTTGATTCTACTACCCTGCCCCCCCCCCCCGACACCCTCCTGCCTACTTCTCCCGGAGTCTGTCCTGATAGATTCTGGTTTCACCATCACTGTCTTGTGGCCAATGCTGGATTTGACTTTTATGACTTCATTGATTCGCAGTGTGTCACCCTTTATCACGGTGGCCCTGAATCATGCTATTCCCATATTCATCTTGTATCCAGGCGTGCAACATTATCTGGTGCAATTGTATTTGCTCTCCCCTCGTGCTTTATCCACTCTTTTTGACTGCTTACTCTCTATTCTCTCCTTCTCTCCCTTTCTCCCTTTTCCTATCTCCTCCCCTTGCTTTCTTCAATACACTTACTCTATCAGGATTGTCCCTGGACCTAGTACAATAGCAGCCTCATCTGTCTCCTTCCCCTCCCCTCCACCACTATCTGAAATGTTGTCATGCCTAGTACGATAGTCTCTTGTTTTGTTCCTACTATCTCATTCTGCACCCCTCTCCCTCAACTTTTGTTTTCTCAGGCTCTACCAGAAATGTCGTCAGGCCTAGTACGGTATTCGCATGTCTGTTTCCATTTCCTTCCCACTCTCCCGCTACCTTCCTTATCCATGTCTTAGCTCGTGAAATGTCGTCAGGCCGAGTACGATAGTTAATTTGACATCATTACTGTTCATGGCCTGTAAGAATGTCATTGTATTTTTCCTTGTTCCCTCCCTTGCCTTGAAGCACTTAGAAACACATTGTGTATAGGCACTAATAAAATAAACTATCATATCATATCATGTGTGAAAAAGGACATGAAGAAAAAGTACTTAAGAATACAGAATATGAATCTATATGTACACATAATATCAATTGCGATTCTGTTGGGAGTCGTCCCCTTTTGGCAAAAAAGCCCCAGGGTTTGGGCAGTAGAAATACACTACAAAATGGCAGACTGCATAATCAGAGACTTTCGTTTGAGCCAGAGAAGTCATTACAAGTAAAGATGGAGCGCAAGAGCACATCGCCTAGGAACCAATATGTTGTGCCTGCAGTGCGAGTCAGACCACAGCAGGAATCCTTGTTCAGACGAGTAACCCGTCTTCGCTGTAAGAAGGCACGTATAGATCTGTGATGAAATAGTTTGTGTTGATCAATACGAGGCCACATAATGTCAGTAAGATTATGGAACTGTACACCGTTTAGTGCGGCTCCCAATATAATACCGGGTTCTGTCCACGTGCATAGTTAGGCCCTAAACCTTTCAAGGCCATCTTAAACATTTCAAAGATGCCAGCTTCGCGGCTCATGCACCGATGGCGGCATATTTATATGGCTATATAAAACTCATAAAATAGAGAATACATGCAAACTGATTCATTGGAACTGTGCAGTAATTTGGACAAAAAACAAAGTACGGCTCAGGGAGGTCACATATACCGGCGCACACTGAACCGTTCGTGTAATAGCATATCATATCTGGCACAACAGCATGGAAATAGTGATAAGAATATGTTATGTTATGGTATGTTAAGTGCATTCATGTAAGCGCACGTACACCCGAGGGCATTTTAGCGCTGTGGAGGTAAGGCAGGTTGCCGTAGCGCAGCTAAAAGAGCACATTTTTAATCCTCACCAGAAGGCAAGGTGGTCAGAGATGTCACGCAAAGGAATAGGAAGCTCGTTCCACGCTCTTTCAGCAGCAACTGAGAAGGCATGGCCACCCTTACAGGCTAGCTTAAAACGAGGAACAGCCACCCGCCGGGTGGTTAGAGAATAAAGAGTATAGGTGGGTTGGTAGGGAGTGAATTTTCTTTGCAGATATTCTGCTCCCATTCCATAGAAGGCCATGTGGACCATACACAGGGATGGGAGTCATGTGGGCTTCAAATGGCGGGTGGATGATAGAACGGGCAGCAGCTTTCTGGAGTAGCTCCAGACGCCCAATAAGATAGCTGGGTTGGGCTAGATATAATGAGTTACAGTAGTCCAGGACACTAAGAACCAGGGCTCCCACCACAGGTGCCTGACTAGCCGTGGGAATAAAAGGGAGGACTTTCCGCAGGGCCCTGAGTTTAAAGTGACCCGATTTGCAAACTGCTCCAACCCGCTCATCCATAGAATACAAAGTGTTACAAATGTGAGGTGAATGCATGATATTATGCACCTTGAATGACTAAAGAACACAGGTGTTTTTTTTTTAGGGAAATCAGTCGAGTTACACTCTAACCGGAGGCCATTACAGAAAAACGAGAATACATAATACCGTTAACATTATTTCGAATGTGAGCAGGTGTGGAGAATCCAAGGAGAATAGATAGAATAGAAAATAAGCCAATTTAGCCCATGGAGTGTGTGTGGGCCTGTGTGGCAGTAGACAGATCATTACCAGATCTACATGATCTCACATAATGATCTGATCTCACATAATTGTTGCGGCATTCGCATGCAAAAGAAATGGATGCTCAGTACACCCAGGTCAAAATAGCATTTTTGAAACTTTCCCCTAGGTCGGATGTGGAGGCACCACCATATCTGATGGACAGGGCAATCTGAAAGACGCATCTAAATGACAGGTCCTGAAGAAGATTACCATAATCACCATGTCGTCGAAGCCGGTCGATCATCTTAATGCACAATATCAATAAAGGAAACATGGGACACAGGATTTCATTAAAACCTAATTGTTGAGACCACCAACTTTTTCCTCTTGTTTGGTGCCATTTACCAGACCTATCTGGTTTAAACAAAAAAACACAAACCACGGGCTACCAAGTTTCTGAACAAACCACTGGTTCCTTAATACCTATACCCAACCTGTTTTATCCTTATTTTAATTGATTTTTACAACCCCATATTGAACCATACTTCTTACCACCTGATCTATACAACATGCACAGACTCCCTCAAAGGTGAATAAAGCAACAATTTGGCCTTGTGCCGGAAGGAAATACTTCCTCCAAGAAATGTCCATGGAAGATATATAGACTAGGCTCAACCTTTTTATTCTTTTGAAAATGCTGTAACTGTTAACATTGTAGATGCAGTGACAGTACTTTTCCTTACTCTTTCCTATTAGATAGGCGGTGCACCAGCTCCGACCTAGGGACAGTGGTAGCATATACATCAAGTGGGAACAGTAAATTACTATTGCTATAAATAATCAATTGCCCTTACAAGTGTGCTTGTGTGATACAATATACTGTTTATCTAACATTTAAGGCTAATAACCTCTTGAGGTGTGTTCCTCCTCAAATCAGGTTCCCTCATTGTTGTTGTATGAGGAGGCAGTTAGCCACCACTAACAAAGGCATGGAGGAAGAAGATATGACATGTGCTCAGTAGCAACGGGAGGAATCCACAGATGATGAAGAGGAGTTGATATCTGAAAATTCCCCACTTCTTATTTCCTTCAAAACAGATGATGATCAATATGGCAAATATTGAGCTTCATCCCCTGTTTCACGATTGCGACTCCGTTATCTCTTCTTCGGTGATTCTACAGACAAAAAGGGCTAAAGGTTTTGACAAACTCATGCAACGGTCAAGTGCAGCAACAGAAATTCAGAATGTCTGCATGTATCAGTGTTTTCCAATTCGGTTGAGAAAACAAACCCACGCTAGTGTTAATACCACTTTGCAGTCATTAACTTCAACAGCACCAGCACCTCAAGCAGTAATAATTACACAGCATCCATGGAAAAGTACAACATGCACTCCCAGAGAATAAGGAGAAGGAAGGGCTCATCGCTGCTCTGCAAATAAAAGTGGAGTGTGGAGATATTATTCATCTGAAAGGCATCAAGCCCCACTTGCACCTACCATATATGCAAGAAAGGTGACATAAGAGGGAAGCTGGGTACCACATCGGGCACCTCATTCCTCATCTTCAGGCATTTTACATATTTTTACCACTGCCCACATCACTACACTAGGGAATATTTCTGACATACAGATGTTCATAAGCCCTGCCAAAACACCATCTTTGATTGTAGATTCCCCAATTTGAAGTACATTTATTTTGCCCTTAATGTTCTACCCCACTGTTATTGACACCTTTTGTGATGTAACACATACATATGTCTGTTCAATGACACAACAATGTACTGTAATGTTGCAAATAGATGCACTGCCTTATTCCTTCCCTATATGCCTGTGGGTACTGATGGATTCATTGCCTACTTACTCCCCACTAGTAAATCAAGAGTCACCACTACTTCACTCAAACATCAATGACACAACTCTGCAGTCTTGTTGTGAAAGCAGTCGGAATATCACTTGACTACTGAAAGGGTAAGAAAATACATCTAACAATGGGCGTGTGGAGTACTGCTGAATGTGCACATGTCAAACCCATCACAGAGCACTGGATCATCTTCCCCCATAACTCTGCTGAGAAAAGCCCAGAACAGCCACCACCAAAATGTCATTCACCACCAGGTCGCCTTCAGTGTGGAATTGTTTATCAGAAAGACCCACAAGGATGTAGGAGAAATTAAAGGTTAAAGGAGTTTGTGGCACACTGGTTCACTGTTCATAGTGTGCATGTAGGTTTTGTTACAGGTGTCAATGGAGCTAGTACTGTAGCTTCCATGAGGGTAGGTCAAGCCAAGCACATTCACTGTTGTACCCATGTCCTTCATCTTGTGACGACCAGCTCCATAATTCAGTACCTCCAACTAAAAGAGATGGTAAGTGTAGCCCAGATGGTTTCTGCACACTTTAAGTGTTCCTAAAGAGCACAAAATGTAATCCTCCATATGCTGGAGCATTTGCAAGAACAATGTAAAACTGACTGACTGCTTCAATAGCCAGTCGCAGCAACTATATGGTGCTCTTTAACACTAAGACAGTGACACATCATGGGCAATGTTTGCTTTTGGTGCAGCCTTTTGAAGCGGCCACCCAGCATGTTAGACTGAATGCGACATAACTCAGTGAGGTGCCCCAATGGCGTAATTCTTGGAATTAATACTTGACCTCACAATGTATGAACATACGCTTTCTGGTGAAGCTGATTCGGAGAACTAGTTATGAATCTGCTCTCACCCTCCAAGAATGATAGTCTTAAGTCAATGTGTTAAACCTTAAATGGTGTGTGCTTGAGCTTTAGAACAATTCTGCAGATTGTCTTTCAAAAAAGAAAGTGGTATCCTTGTGTATGGATGTAATCAAGAGGCTTTTAAATGACCAGATATATCAAGAATAGAGACAAAGTAAGTTCAGCTAACAGTAGTACAGGCCACACCAAGGTGAACCTTCAGAGAACGAAAAACTAAAAAAGGGTGTGGGACAGATTCCTCTCCCGCTTGGCATGCTATATGCATTGACATACCCATGAGAATTCAATGGGTCAACTGTAGGCCAGATGGTTGATGCCTTCTACCTTACTAAATGACAAATGGGTAACGATGACGTTTAGTTGGAATTTCGGCTTGGCAAGCAGTCAGTGTGGCCTTCTGTGGGTTATCCAAGAGTTCTTCATTGTCCCCACTGCTTTTTAACATTTAATCTCTACTACTACTCTTACACAGATGATACAAATATCTCAATATGCATTAAAAACTCAACTGACTCTCTTCAGCATATTGGGGACTGTGCCCCTGAAAAAAAATAAACTCCAAATCAATCTTTCCTAAATTAAGGAGATTCCTTTGAGCCAAAACACATCTTCTAAAAAACGTCTCTGGCTCTCACCTTACCCATCTCTATTTGAACTCTCCATGTATTTCTCACACAAAAACTAGGCATCCTTTGGCAATTCCACTTAGGGTGTAAATCCTAGGTTGGTGGGAGATCTATTCATCGTGCCTCTTTGGCTGCTCTGTCCTGTCATTTCACTCCTTCCTGCAGTTGACTGACCAGTAGTGGCTGGTAGCCTGGCCAATTCCAAACTAGACTACGTAAATGTCATGCTAGCAGTTATTCGAGAAATACAGCTATCCTGTCTACAAGAAACACAAAATGTGGGTGTTAGACTAATCCATCAAGTACCAAAGGTACCCATAGTTAATATTTGTGCAGGTCTCTTGTTGGTTACTGGTCAGGTAGAGAATCATGCTTAAGGTTCTTTGCCTAGTTTTACATTGTATCAAATACATGGTTTGGCCCCAGGTTGCTTAGCTGCGAAGATTCAATTCTATTGTTTTCACATGTTTGCTGCATATTGGACATTAAATGTAAAATATTTGCCCAAATGCAGTTCAGTCTGCTTTGTTTTCCCTCCTGCTAAATTTGAACATTATAAATACCAGAATCAAATCACACCAAATCTGTGCTTGTTTAATTAGCTGTGGAAAGGATGAGCTGTCACCTGCTACTGTAATCTATTTCTTAGCACTGTTAGGGATATTGTATCAAACCACAATAGATGTCTCAATGACACACATTTGATAGAGCCTACTTTCATAAAAAGTGAACAAGCATTTTATTACCCATGACTATGGCAGGTGAAAACACCTGTACCACACCTGGAAGACCATTCAACAGATTCCTCAGATGATCAAGATTTCTGTGCTAACCAGCTAGAGTCACGTGGATAGTGCAGCATGAAGAATATATGTGGAGAATCAGACTCTGAAAGTATTGGAGGAATGCATTGCAAATGTAAATCTTTAGTTTCGCCATCATTCTAAATTTAGTTGGCACTACCAACTGGCAGAACCACATTCCAAGCCCTAGTACCACAAGCACATACTGGAGGTTCTACCACAAGATATTTGTCACTACTAACTAGTAGAGTTACTCACCGAGTCATAGCACTGTGCTCCCGGTCGTTGAGTTCTGCCACACTTCATTTTGATCGAACAATCAGGGGAAACCACTCTCTGTGTCCTAGAACCACACCCACAAACCGGAGGTTGTGCCTACATTAATTTGGATCTTCCAAAAAGTGGAACCTCTAAAACCTTTTTTTTGGCAATTCCCTAGCGCACAATGTTCCCTATTTTAGTCCCCTCTTGTCACATCATCTAGAACAGTGTATCGTGGCGAAAGGTCATTTGCTTCTCCACAGCATCCACCACTGGGTCATCATCCACCTCACACTGACTGCCAGAGGTCACATAACACATGCAGTTGACCTCAACATCCTGCCTCTCCTGCTGTGCATAAATGAAATCACACCCTACATTCTACTATCACCATTAGGAGACATCACTGCTAATGGTCCGACTGGGACAGGCAATGGTGGGCCAGAAAAAGGAATTTGGGTGATATTTGGCGTGGCCCATAGTCAAGAGTGATTAGATTTGCTTGATATAGCATGGATGGTGGACAGCTGGAGTCTCATCTGAAACTTGCTGGACTTGCTGAATTTGTGGCACATGATGTGCACATCTCAAATACATAATGTTGTCACATCCTCCAGTTGTTTGCATCAAAGAAGTGCCTAATTAACTCTTATTGGGATTATCTCTGTGAACTACTTGTGGCAAATGTTACATATTACACTGCCTGCCTGCACCCTAACAGTCCTACCCTCCAGCAAGCTGGAGTAGTCCCCAACCAATGACCTGAATTGCAGTGTTATCATGGGTAAGCCCACCTTGCACACTCCACATGGGCAGTCAATGCTGCAGTGGTCCCAGTCTCCACCTCTGGAGCCATCTGCTGGTCACCGTCTCTGGCTCCTCTGGTTGGTTATCATTGGTCTCCTGCAGCACCATCACCTTATCTCACCTCTACCTTGTCCTCCTCTGTATCTCCGTGGCCAGTTCTCCATGCTGCTCCTGGAGTACCTCCTCCTTCACATGAAGACCTTGTTGAGGCCAGCTTCGAGTCTGTGTTTTGACGAAAACCTCACGAATGGTAACCGAAACCACTCCTCCTCATGCTTCTTTTCCCCCTCCTCAAACAATCCATCTCAAACTCAATCACATCTCCCCTTATTTAACCCTGCTTCCCCTTCCTTATCTACACTCATTACTTCCTAAAACTCTGTCAACCAACCTAATTTTTCATCACAACCTGTCTGCCACACCTCCTCAGGCCCTGTCTCCCTCTGCTGGCTGAACCCCTCACCCTCTAACATGGAGGAATAGACTACCACCACTGGACTCTTGCACACAACTCCATTCTCTGTCTCTCTGTCACTCTCTGTCACTGGTAATTTGTCTTATAGCACCTTTATCCCAATGTTATGGCTTCAATGCCCTTATGGCGGGTCTGAAGTCTAAGGGATTGGACAATAGTCAGAATCCAACAGTAATATGGGCAATTTAATTTAATTTTGCATTTATATAGCGCTACGAACCCTCAGGTATCTGAGCGCTGCTTATTATCGACCTCGGAAGGATGAAAGGCTGAGTTTGGCCCCACCGGGATTCGAACCTGCGACAGCAAGCTCTCCATGGATGTCAAAGCGAGCACTCTACTCGCTGTGCCACGTGACCAGCACATTATGGAAGGTGTCAGTGTAGAGACTCCACTCTTATCCAAAAGATGCATTTTAAGGGCATGGGAGTTAAGAACATTTGGTTTGAAGAAAGGGCTGCTTGATATATTAGGACCCAGGCAACCATTTTACCTTCCTTGGGAGTTCGATTAACAAGCTGAGAGCTGGCACAAAACTCACTCTACCTGGCACAAATACTGTTCTCAATTGCCAGCTTGCCAGCTTGGACTTCTGCTTTTCAGGGCAGTGAACAGCATTTTTCATGAATTTGTCAGGCGATGAAAGCAGGGCCAGAATCCATGTTTTGCACACGACTCAAACTCCTCTCACACAGTGTGCACATGCATAGGCCAAAATATCATTCCCCCTTGTCCCGCACTGAACACCACCGCTCACCTGATGTTTCGAGATGCTCCATAACATTGGCTTCAGAGTGATGCTGACACTCTCCACAGGGTAATTCATGATGGGATGAGGAGCAGGAAAGGTAAAAAGTGGAGTGTGAATCCCTTGAGCTGTCAAGGTCTCAAATGATGGGAATTGATTCACAAGAAAAATATAATAAGTATGGAATATTTTGGACAAATAACTTACACACAAATGCTACATGTACAAAAAGAGCCAACTGGAACTTTTTAATTGTGATCAATTAAGAATGTGTGTTACTTATTTCCCCTTATGCACTTGCTTAGCTTCTGCGAATATCCCCTTTGAAACTAGCTTGAGAACAACAAGGGATCGCTTGATTGACTGCAAAGGCTTCTACACAGCTTGTGTCCCTGTTCCAGCCAGCAGCACACTTCCTGGTGTAATGAAGCTGCGAGTGGTGCAGTGACAAAAGAGTGGGTCTAGCCCTTTTAAGTTTAGATTCATTGGTGAGTAGTTTTCTGCAGCAATTGTATTGTCTTCACTGGTATGGTCACGAAGGCCTAATTTCTGGGTGTCAAGTACTCCCCAATTACTGCTAAGACTAGTTGTATTAATTGACAAAGCGATTTAGGGTCCTAACTACACTGTTACTCCTGATTTCCACAGATGATGTCTGGTCACCATGTGAAACAGGACGAGCTGCAGAACCCTCATGGGCTTTGGGTGAATATACCCTTCAACCTCAAAGGAAAGACCCCCGTGGCAACATACACTACACAAGGGGATCCTTCCTCCCAGGCAGGAGTGCTACTACACACACCCGCCAGAAGTGAATACCAAGGCAGGAGCTGGATGGTAAAGGGGGAGAGAGTTAGCGGGATGTCTAAGCCAACAGGTAATGGTGAGAATTCAATAAAACAGAAAAACATACTGGAGGCTCACTGTGGATAAGTTCCTTGAATGCTGGAAATCTATGGACTCCAATGAACACGAGATGACTATAGCTAAAAAGGAATTATCTAACTAAATAACTTAAATGGCAAGAAGTGGATCCAGGCTGGTGGGATACCATTGCAAGAACGGTGCTGGAATGAAGAGCCTGCCTTTTCATGGAGTCGTGGGATTGCAGTCGGCCGGCCGTCGGGTCTTGATTAGAAGAGAGGACAAATGCAGCAACATGATGTTGACATGAGGTCAGCTCATGATGTTTCACCATGGTGCATACCGCTTTGAAAATGGTGGCAAAGCATGCCGCTGCGGGACCTGTGTTGGAGCTGCATGTCCTACGCCATCATGACCCCAAATGGCTGGAGAGCAGCTACCATGGACTCTCTGATATGTCTTTAGAAATGGCTGACAATGGATACAGGGACAAGGAGGCAGCAAGATCCTAGCCCCATGGCACTCGTCTAATCTGCAGCCTTAAAAGTGATCTCAACATCCTCTGACAATGTTCTTGTGCACTCCAAACCCATGCAACCATCTCCAAGCCTTATCCCACTCTGCCGATGCCTCCACAACTAGTGGTACAGCATGTCTGCCTACCAGAGCAAGCTGATCAGCTGACTCTTCTGCACAGCCCTTGCTCAGGATAAACTGCCATTGCTGTCATGCATGCAGTGCCTATTTGTGATTGACACACCATGCCCCAGAGCAACCGGCGAGCAGCATTACAGTGATGTTGCTTGAGAGCTACAAGCTTGGGATAACTCTCCTATGTTACTGAATTGATTGCCTGAATTGATTGCCTTTGTCTTTAGACTAGTTGGGGAAATGGGCTAGATTTCCTCTGATCCAGAATCTGGGATATATTACTGGTGAAACGAAATTCCCATATGGCCTCATAGACATTATCAGCCAGCCACAGTTCGGTTGCCGTACTTCCCTGCCATGTAGCAAAGAGGGGAGCTTTCTGTCCATGTGGGTGGGGCATGAGCTCAACGAGCTGCATTACAGGAACACCCCTTTAGAGAGACTGATTCAGCCAGGAGTTGCTGATTAAGAGGTGGGCAAAGGCCTGCAAAGAGATAGGGCTGCCTGCAGGGGTTCAGTGCCATGCCACTTAGACAAAAGGTGACGGTGTCTCTCAGTCTGAGCTGTACCCTTTGAAAGGTTGCTGACTTGAGCCTCCATTCAGTTCAATGAAGGTATTCATCTGCGACACTCCATCTCACAAACAGGGCAAGGCATGGACGATATGATGTATTTAATGGCCTGAAGGTGTATTTCGGTGTGTACAGTTTGGTGGAAGAGTTTGTGCCTAAGAGAAAAAAGATAAATCCATTTTGCTGAGCTAATCTATGGTCCATCCCTTGCCCCCAACTCTATCCCCATTGCTCAGACCACACCCCAAAGTCCACAGGAGGTAGAATACAAGAGTATTGTTTTTACCGCTGCGTAAAAACATTATCTGCCGAAAACTAGACTGATTATAAACACCCGTATGTGATATTAATATTGGAGCAAAGCATGTGCATCTTTTTGACAGACCCCCACGCCATCACTGCTTGTCTCTCCTGCGCACATTGTGGTTTCACCTAAAGACAGCTGCCCCAAATATGCCCTTGAAAGACAAAAACAGAGGAAACCAAAGTGGTACATGTAAAGAGATGGGCTTCAAACAGCAGCAAACACATGAACATACTGTTTTGGTGATTCACACAAAAAGCAATGGCGCTTGTGCTCTTTGTTCAGGATTTTGCCCGCCACTTCCCTCCCCCCTCCCCTCTCAATTACTTTCTCACAATCAACGGTAACAAAATACCGGAATCGCTGCACGGTTAAAAAACATGTTAGGGGTCACAATCAAACGACGCCCTTGCCCCTCCGTGGCACGGACCATTTTGCCTCATAGAAATGTCCTGTCACGTGTTCTAATTTACACATATATTGATGCTGCTGCAGAACGTGTTTTAATGAATCGGTTTCCACAGTGTGCTTCTTGGGACAACATGAACTGATGAAAACACCACTTTTGACGTTATTGTTTTAGGCATTTTCTGTGCAAACTAACGCATTTTTGCTGCGTGTAAAGCAGTAGTGATTACATGCATTTTTGACATTTCTGATTATTAGCAGGACTTGCGGGGGCGGGGGGAGAGGGTTGGTGTCGGGAGCTGAATGGTCGTGGTGTCCGCTCGCATTTTATGACACCATCGCCCATTTATACAGTAGGGGTCTCTGCCTCCATAAGCAATTCAACAGCTATTGCCTCTTTCTTGAATACACATACATGTTAAGTTTGCAATACATCATTTGTACATTTTTACTGTTTACGTGTAAGGTCTAGATACATAACTCTCTTCCTATTAAGGGCTATGAGATTTGCATTGCCTTAGACCCTACAGTATGTTCTCAATGAGCAATAGAAGTCGAACAATCTACTGACTATTTGGGAATGATAGAAAATGCCTGAATACCTCTCCTCCTCCATTCCTTGCAGGATGAAAACAAATAAACGAAACACATTCAAACACATTTTGCTATGCTAAAGTTGTAAAAGAAGCAACATGAGTGTTGGTTGTGCATACAGGAATGACGTGTTGATAGACAAAAGCAAATATGAGTCTCCCCGGGGTCCGCGCTTAGAAACGTCTGGGTATTAAGCGCGTTGTAAATAACCTATCATATCATATCATGAACGTGCCACAGAATTCCATCTGTGAGAATGGACTATACTGAGCTTTTTAATGAACCGAAATGACACTGGTAAATCTGCATCTGGAAACTAACTATGCCAAGTAGACTCACTTTCAAAATGTTACATGCTGAAAAGTGTCATGCAACCCAAGGTTTTGAATGAATCTGAGCCACTGGCATTGCTCTGAGCAACCTTCCACACCACCGTTTGTTAGCCTGTCCGCGCCATTGCAAAAGGGGTCCAGCCATATGCAAATCAGTCAGGTACTGCCACCTATGGTAGCAGTCCAGCCTGAACTGCTAGGTCAGATCTCTTTGGTTAGGATTCATTCCAAATCGTCCAGCCATCACCTCTTTTGTTTTACGTAAATCTTTTTTTTTTGTCAGTTTGGTTTCTTCTGCATCTTTCTGTCAGGGCATTGTATGAATACACGGTCTGGTTATGAGTTTCACCAAAAACAGACCATTTGGGCTTAGCCCGAGCAAAGGATGTGTTCTCCATATGAATACTTCTCACCTCCAGGAGAACAGGATCTGCTTCAAGTTGGCAGGGAGGGGACCAGGGCATCAAATGATAGGCTCTGCCAGCGAGATGGAAGTCGCGCGAGGGGTGTAATTAAAAGAGACTCTTTAATGCAGGGCAGCCTGGAAAGATGTAATGAGAGCAATTCGTGGGGAATGCTTGCATTTCCCTGGGTTGGTTCTTTATAGTGGGAAACAGCGTTATCCTCTGCAGGAAAAATGCTGTCTGAATATGAATATTTACTTTTATTTAAAATAATACATCAAGAAAATGCAGGTGATCTGCTAACTTTCAATTATAATTGGTTATTTACAACACGCTTAATACCAAAGAGGTTTCTAAGCACGGACCCGAAATTCAAACCTGTGCTGCTCTGTGTCGTCTTGCTTCCAAGTTGAGTGCGTTGCCACAGAGCTATACTACATGTTCAATTGTGTTGAAGTTACCCTTAAAACAGTGCTAAATACGTCAGACTGCATTTAACATGCAAACACTGCAGCCTGCCTATTTTTGTCTAAAGCTGATATTTGGCATATGTGGCATGTGGGTAGGTTCACTGATGTAGACAATGTAAAAAGTATAAAATATACAAGTGTTTATATTTTTTTAAAGTGGTCTGCAATGCTTACCACTGCCATATGTGGATATGTGTGTGTGTCTCTTTGAAATGTTCAGCATACTTCCGAACATGCTTCAATCCTGATATTTGCATGAGGATAGGTTCCATGGTGTAGACAATGTAGAGGGTGTACAATATACATTTTCTTTAAGCGGTCTGCAATGCTTACCCCTGCCATATGTGGATATTTGTGTGTAACTGTTTGAAATGTTCAACATACTTTCCAACATGCTACAAACCTAAAATTTGACATGTGCGTAGGTTCCATTGTATAGACTATAGAAAAAGTATAAAATATACATTTTTAGAATTTTTTTTTATAAGCGGTCTGCAATACTTACCCCTGCCATATGTGAATATGTGTGTGTGTCTGTTCAAAATGTTCAGCATACTTCTCAACATGCTACTAACCTGAAATTTGGCATGTGGGTAGGTTCCTTGTTGTAGACAATGGAAAAACTATAAAAGATCAGCGGTCTGCAATGCTTATCCCTCACGTATTTGGATTTGTGTGGTGTCTATTCAAAATGTTCAGCACACTTCTCAACATGCTACAAACCTGCAATTTGGAACGTGGGTAGGATCCATGGTATAGACAATGTAAACAGTATAAAGTGTACATTCTCCTAATACTTCTTGGGTTTAAGCGGTCTGCAATGCTTACCCCTGCCATATGTGGATATGTGTGTGTGATTGTTTGAAATGTTCAACATACTTTCGAACATGCTACAAACCTGAAATTTGACATGTGGATAGGTTCCATGGTGTAGATAATGTAAAAAGTATAAAATATAAATGTTTCTATTTTTTTTTAGCGGTCTGCAATGCTTACCCCTGCCTTATGTGGATAAGTGTGTGTGTGTCTGATAGCAATGTTCAGCATACTTCTCAATGTGCAACACATCTGAAATGTGGCATGTGGGTAGGTTTCATGGAATAGACAATGTAAAAAGTATAAAATCTACATTTTCGAATTTCTGTTTTGTTTATGCTGTTTTCTTCGTTAAGTGTTCTCCAATGCTTGGAAATATATGTGTGTCGATTCGAAATGTTTAGCATACTTTCCAACATGCTACAAACCTGCAATTTGGCATGTGGCTAGGTTCTATGGTGTAGACAATGTAGCAAGTATGAAATATACCTTTTTCATGTTTCTTTTTTTTAAAGCGGCCTGCAATGCTTACCCCTGAAAAATGGCACTCTGCACCATAGTTCTGCCATAGCTCTATGTTCATTGTTCCTAAGGTTCAGCAGTTTACGAAATCTTCAGCAGTTCATTGTTCCAAACTTTCCACACTGTCAGCATTTTAGCTAACATTGGCATCACTCACTTTTGAAGTCAATAGGATGAAACAAAACTATGCTTTTATAGTAATGTTCGTGAAAGGAAACTGTTCATGTCTCTTCAATAGCGTCCACAATGACGTCGTCCTTCACATCGTGGCAAATGTCTCATGACAATTAAAGGAACATAATTTCCGATGGAAGTTGATGAATGTATGCCATCTCAACAGTATGACACTTACATGCTCTAGCCGTATACATATGGGTATGGCACTTCAAGCTTACATGCTTCAGCCTGACACATACATCACTTATGTTGTGGTCGCTGTTGCCTCAGCTGTAGATCGGGACACCAATAATGTTGCTGCACAATCTCAACACTCCAAATCGAAGTAGCAAGAATCAATTTATGGGATTCAAGCTTTTTTCATGGGCAGCTTTATGTGGCTATCTCCAAAGTTGGAAACAAAGACATTTTGTTCACACCAGCTCCTACAGGAAACACAAGCAATATTGTCTATACAGAAGCATTGGTTTAGCTCATTAAATTAACTTTAAACTAGGACTGAAGCAGGAATCAGTGTGTGAAGCATGGGTACACATGCTAGCACATAGAAAAGCCAATATGGATTGCTATAGCAGACAATGTGCTCACAGTCCTCACAATATAGACCCATACAATGAATTGCTTTGATTACCATTTTGTGAAACAAACAGTATAGGATTGTTTTTTACCTGAAACCCACCTCCTATTGAAATCAAGTTGATGTACTTCTCAGAATAAAGTTGGATGTAGAAAAATGTACTTCATGTTATCTGAAACCATTAAAAAGCAATGCATCACAGACATATGTTGCTCTAATATTGAATCAAATTGAATTGAATTGAATGGGACATGAATAAGCATGCAAGTGAGCAGACCGAACTGCATTTAGGCGCACCACATGGACCCAATGCTGGTGAAATGAAGTGATGAAAATAAGAAGCAGAGACGCACGTTATCAGAACAAATATGTGTTCAAAGCTTTCAAAATGGCAACAAGTGATTGATCTTGTGAATAGCCAAAGGACGGTTATTCCACATCAATGATCTGATTACAGCAAAACTATGATATTCCCTTTTTTTAAAATCATGTGTGTCTTCTTGTGATAAAGTTGAAGGCCACTTGACAACATCTAATGTTTTGGAAATTCCATGCAAGCTTTAAGGAGGTGGAATTCTTCTGAAAGCTCTTTCCGTTTTGTATTGAACTGTGTGTCATCAGTATATGAATGATCCAACAGGTTAAATTCAGCAAAAAGAGTCAGAAGAATATGAATGTGCACACAGAACAATGAAGGTTTCAGAAGGGAACCCTAAGACACTCCACATTCAATTGGCCGCGAGACAATAGACATGGATCCAGGCAAGCTTTCTGTGTTCAATTAGGAAGACAGGTTTGGAACTACTTGATAGCTGAATCTGATACTCTAGTGAAATGAAACAGGTGGGAAAGCAAACGCCTATGATGCACTTTGTTCAATGTGGCTGAGAGATCGAGCATTAACAATATGGTCAGGAGGTCCCTAGCTTCAGCATCAGACTAGATGTCAACACAGACTCCCAGTAGGACAGTCTCTGTACTTTTGTTTAGGATGGAAATCTGATTGATGTAGGTCCAATAAGCCACGGGTTTCAACAGATTGATGCAATTGGAAGGTGGCGTGTTCCGCATGTTCTCACAATCAAGAAAAATCAGCAGTAGTACTTTAGTTGTTGAGAGAAGAAGGGTCATGAAAAGGTTGTTTTCAAGAGTGGGGGTAAAAACTGACTCTTTGAGAGAATCAGGTTGAACTCCTTTCATGGGTGATTTGGTAATACAATATGCAAGAGGATCAGCTGTCAACAATTCAGCATCAGAGCTAGCAACAAAAGCAGTCAGTGTGTTCTCTGGCCTACAAGTAGGCCATAAGGCATTTAGAGGAGGAGAAACATCAGTTGCAGACCTTCGATCATAATTATAAGCCAGTAGGCAGGTTGAGGCAGGAGTGGTAGCAAAGAGATTTATGCTAATTTGCTATGGACAAATGCTTGAAGGACAAGCAATTATTCTTGGGAGAAAAAAATCATTTGGGGATGTAATAATGCCATGCCTGACTTTTAATTGTAGAACAATTTCTTGGCATTACATATTGCTTGTATGTAGAGCTTTGTGCTCACTTTAACTAAAGTCAGAGTGTCAGGAAGTTTAGATTTCCTCCAAATCATTTCTGACTTGCAAAGTCAGATTTAAATTTCCTCACACAGATCAGCCACAGTGTATGAGTCTTCCTGTGACCGTCATTCAGCCTGTCTTGGACATCCAGCTGAGGACAACTCACAAAGTACTAGCAAAGTACTAGCAGGACCTTCATGTCTAAAGTCTATGTGCCCTGCATCTTAGGTTGTTGTTCTATGCTTGTAGGCAATCCTGAGATCACTAAACCTGGTGCCACCACAGTGGGTACTTCTGTGACTATTTCCCCCAGCCTCTGTAAGGGGCAGGCACCTCTGCTCCTGCCCTAGGGGATGCTGGAGGGGACACTGGATCTGGACTGCACAGTACCAACAATGGTGGGCTTTTGCTATCTCCAGCTGGCCATGTTCCTGCCTCATGGGCCATGGCTTCCAGTGTTGCTTCTCATGCTGCTTCCATGGCCCTAGATCTAGTGGTTGAGGCAATTATTTATTTGAAGGGCATGGCATAGACACAAACGAGTCCTTGATAGCGACACAACACTCTACAGGTAAGCTCCACAATAGCCAGTGGGCAATGGGAAAGGCCATCAAATCCCATGGCTGATTTGACCGGACTAGAAATGATCATTTTGCACTCACTGGCATCAGACAGCAGTGCTGATCACACCAGTATCACCTAGTGTTGGGAATTTATTCCCATTCATTATTTGAGGGAATCAGAGCCTCTGCTGGAGACCCAGTATCTTTGCCACTCAGAGTAACATTGGAAATTCAGCCAGCTCCTTCTCTGGGGGAATTTATAATCTAAGATGCCACAGTGACTGTGGCCACATCTGCCATGGGGCCCGGACTACCCTTTGCTTTGGTCGACCCTTGTAAACAGCATCTACCTTCCTCGGAGTCTGGCATCCACACACAAGTAAGGCATTGCAATCTGAAAATGTGTGTGCCTCTATGTTAAGGGTGCCCTCACTTCTCCTCTCTTTGGGAAAAGATGAAAAATATGGTAAAGATTTCCCTTAACATTTTTGGGAATCTTCCTTAGCAGGAAGGTGCAGCCATGTGTCCTTACCCTCCTTTGTTTTTGTTTGATCAATTACCTTAACATCTGGTTCAGATGTTGCCACCTGAGCCTTTTTCTGGACTTAACTGCTCACATACCTGTCAGCCACCTTTACAAGCCCCCTATGGTCTGTGACATTCTTGCCCACTAAGTGCTGGTGTAACTATAGTTCCTACATTTTAAGGATAGTGTCACATGCAACCAAATTATACAAACCCTCGAGAGTGTCAACTTTATTACCTGTTACCCATCCACTTAGATAGTTTAAGGACTGATGTGCAAATGCCTCAAAGGTTTGGCTCCCCTTCTTGGTGATCTCTCTAAATCTCTTGGGGGTACTGTTCTGGGATTCTGCAGAACTTCCTGACTTTGGCAGCCTTCGTTTTGGCATGAAATGGCAGCTAAGGAGTCAGCTGAATTATAACATCTATACCAACAGTCAGTAGGTGGCTCAGAGGGGATGCTCCCAAAACTCTTCTTTCACCTCCTTGGGGCAGAAAGCTAACTCTGGTGTTTCAAACCAGCTGAAAATGTCCTTCCCCAAAATATATGATTGGACTAAGTCCTTGGATGTGCAATATTTATACGTTTGAGCCACCACTCGATAATCCTTCCTCCCCACTAGATGTCTCTTTCAGGGCTTCTTTCTGGCCCGACAGCTGAAACATGAGCAGCATCACACAGCCTGGCTGCTTCTTTCTCTCATGCCTCTGTTTCTCTTCCTCTAAGCCCACCCTCCTTCATTCTAAGATGATATTCCTCTGAAACAGCTCTGCTTGAGAGAGACCCCATGAAGAGTTTTGCTTGAGAGAGACCACCATGACACTGGGCAGAGACATGTGACCTAGCAGAAATATGGGGCTAACAGAATCGTGAGACATCAGGGAGGCGACACTCCACACCCTCTTGGGGTTATGAAGGGAAGCTACACTCCACACCCTCTTGGGTGTATGGTGGAAACTGCTATCTTCATTGCTGTCCTCTGCCAACTCTATGCCCCCTAAAGATAGAGGTACCTGAGGGTACGACATCCTTTCGTCGCGGGATGTTTTTTCACAGGGTTTTTTACCGCACATTTTTTTGTTCACAAAAACCCATTGCATTTTTTAGAAAAATGGGGGAACTCCACCCCCCCCAAAGAAAAATGTGATGGCTTGTTTCTAAAAATAATTCTGGAAAAAAACCTGCAAAAAAAACATACCACAATGAAATGACATGGAAACCTGAGCTGGGAGCGCCTGATCACTTCTGGGTAAATGAAACTCCTCAACCCGACTCACTTCATCAAAAGTTTGGAGGATATTTAACACTTCATCTTTCTTAACCTTACTGCCATGAGGAAGTCCCCTCTCTTGACAGAGCATGCAGAATGCGTTGAATTTCAGATCACAGTACACATGTCGACTTCCAAATTAGCAAACATGCTTGTTTTTGTTTCTATTGTTAACTGCACAAACTTTTATTTTGGAAGGCTCAGCTGAAGATACAGTCGGTATCATATCTCATTGCTGCTATTAGTGTGACAAAATTACTTCTGCTCTGCACGAGTACAAGGATGAGTAGTGGATACACTGACACTCAGCCACCACACGTTTATAAACCAAAAGTGATCCAAATACTAATCATAAAACAGACGTAACCAAGAGACATACTTCTTTCACCTTTTGTCAGTCAGTCAATAAATGCTTATTTTGGATCATGTCCATAAAACATATAAGATCACAACAATAAGAGTTTCACAATACAATAGAAATGCCGAAGGGTAAAATTAGATGAAAAACTGGAAACTACTAAATGATTTGAATGTCAACGGTAGAGGTGAAAGCGACCACTGCACAGTGATCGCTAGTTTTATAGCCCCTGAGATCAGAAGTAACAAGGAGCTTATTTCGATTGGACCAATGATATTGACTATGAGCAATAGATGAATGCTAACTTGGGTACAGAGTTCCGTCTTATAACATCATCCCATTGTTCTTCCTTTCCCTACCTGAGGTGGTTTTCTGCAAATATGGAATAAGTGACCAGATATTATGGGAATCAAATCTGAGTATAACTAGAATACAGAATAGTTATCTCACCTGGCCCAGCAACACCAAAACCCTTAGAGGCCCAATTAATAGCACCAGTGGATGGTTTGAGCAAGAGTCCAGGCTAAAAAAGGGAGAGCTGTTAGCTGCACTTAAATCAGTTCCCTTCACTTGCTGTTATGCCGAGAATTAGGAAAGAGTATAAAGACATAATACTAAGAAAGGAGGAGGATGTTGCATTGGAAAACTGTGAGAAAATAAATGAAGCATTAAGGCAAAATCATCAGATAGCCTTCCACTGGACATTCGCTTGAGGCTGAGCATTTTGAGGCCGCAATTACAGAGATCCAGTGTTTGAAATATTTTTAAGGCATATATAGAGAAGGCAGGGTGGAATATAGTAACCTGCTACCACCCATGTTATATTTGCTCAATGGAGCATATTTGCAATGTACAGTAAGTGGGACAGAGGTTGCATTGAGGCTTCAACATGGTCTATAATTAGCAGAGCCGAATGTATGGTCACCCTATTTACAAGTTATAATAAGCATTTTCTGCATGCTAGGCAAAGATCCAGATTCATGGATACAAGCTGTGATAGTTACCTTTTAAAAGAAAGGGGGACACAATCCTCCGTGTAAATATTGTCCGATATCTTTATTGGATGCTTCAGGCAAAATATTTGGCAAATTGATTCGGAATAGACTGGAGAAAGGGGCCTATTAGACAAAA
Organism: Ambystoma mexicanum; assembly: GCF_040938575.1. NCBI lineage: Eukaryota > Metazoa > Chordata > Amphibia > Caudata > Ambystomatidae > Ambystoma > Ambystoma mexicanum. The sequence goes on from NC_090921.1 coordinate 920,901,728, forward strand.
AGTATCAGGGACCCACATGCAGGCTTTAGACAGGGTATTAGCACATTAGACCAGGCCTTTAGACTAAGCACTTTGATTGATAAATATGTCAATCTTTCCTCAGTTATGCAATTATTTCTATTTATCGATCTGAAAACCGCCTTTGATGGCATGACACATACGGAACTCTGGAGAATTCTGAGAAAGAAAAATGTTCCCCATCCTTTGCTCCGAACTATATTGGTATTATACACAGGAAGCACTGATGTTGTTAGGTGTGGGATGGGCGGCGAAGCAACTGCTCCATTCTCAGTCCCGAAACAGGTCAGGCAGAGGGTGTGTCCTCGCCCCCATACTTGTTTCCATTTATTTCAATGATGTGGTGAGCAGATTGTCCATTGACTATGCTTACTCACCCAAATTGGGGGAGCAGAAAATAAATATACTTCTATACGCAGATGACCTGGTTTTCAATTTTCTCAAACTCCCAATGGACTTCCTAAAGTGGCATTTGCATTCAGTGAATTCTGTAACAAGAAAGACTTGACTATCACTATAGAAAACGACATATATCGGATGTGGGAAGAAAATAGAAGAATGTTCTTTCTTTGATTATCTCGGCGTTAGATTCTCTTTCAATGGCAAATGCACTAGCCACATTGAGAAGGCTAATGTTATTTTTGAGAAGCAATGCACAACTTTAGGTAGCTTTGCCAAGAAGTTTGGCAACAATGTTTTAGTCCTGGTGCTGGAAGTATATACATCACAGGCCACAAGTTCATGTATTTATGGGGCAGACTGTTGTGGCACAGTAGTGTGACAAGTCTAGCAGCAACAGAAAACATGTTCCTAATGAAAATGCTTAAATTACCTAAATATTTACCAAACAACTCATCTATTTTGGATTAGGTCTGACCCTCCTATCAGTGACCTTATTGCACTGAAGCTGCTAATGTATTGGGAGACATTGTGGGCGACAAGTGAATTGTTAATTTATGAGGAGGCCCTGGAAGATGTAATGGGCTGCAAGGGGGTTCCCAAACTCTCCTGGCTAGCCTTCATTAAAACCACCCTTTATGAACCCCAATTGGATCACATGTGGGAGGGCCTGACACTGCTGGCCTCAAATGGCAAAGAGGTAATTAAATATGCATATAAGAATTGGGCACAAACAGAACGAGTTGAGAGCTGCCTATAACTGAAATTGAGGTGGAACTATATGAATGAGAAGCATTCTTATGGCTCTGAGAGGTATTCAACCCTCATTAAGGCCCTTATTCACAGAGCGTTTTCCAACGGCGTTTTGCCATTATAAATTGCTTCTGTGAATTAGGCCCTTACTGTAATGCTCTCTCTACACGAAATTCAGTTGAATATCCTCCCGTTGGCCCCATTGACACATTTGTGGTTAGAAACTGGGACAGGCCAAGGATTCTTTTTTTTTAGGAATCGATTTTCTATAGTAGACAGGGCGGCACAATTTGTGTTGGTGCTGATGCATGTATGCCTCTAAGGTAACATTGATCGCTCCACTGCCATGTGCCTTGGCATCTCCAGCGATTGCTCCACTGTATCTGCTGAGTGTAATCTGAGATTTCTTGATGTGCTGTTTCCAAAGACCATTTGAAGTAACCCTCATGCCCAAATAGCAATATGAATTAACTTAGTGGACTTTTTTGGCCCTCAAATAATATGGACATTTTAGGTATCTTTTTCTTTGCCGATATGAAAACCATACTCTTGATCTTGGTTTTTATTTATTTATTTCTAGGCCGTTGTCATTACAAAACATTTGAAACAATCCAAATTGTTGTTCAGCCCAATTGGAGTAAATGAAATGAGTACATTGTCATCAGCAAATAAAATCATAGGACACCCATCACTACCCAGCAGAAGAGCATCCATGGGTGTATTAAGCATAAGGTTGATGATTCTGTTAATAGCTAAGATAAACGAGTTTAGGGTCTAGGACACAACCTTGCCAAACTCCCTTTCCAGTCTTAAAGGGCAGAGATACCCTCATACTCGATCAAACTGTAGCTTTATTCCTTACATAGAGCAATTGCAGTGATAAAAGTAGGGAATGGGTAATGTTTAATGTATTACGATTACTCCACATCTTAGTTCTTGGAACATTTCAAAAGCTTGTTCAAGATCAATGAGGATACGGTAGTGCTTCTTTTTCCTAAGTATAACATTCTTCTCTACTAAGAGATGGAGACTCAGCAAATGATCCACCGTACTCATTCCTGGTTGAAACCCTGCTTGCAAATGATTAATGTCACGTATCTCATCCACCCAATTTTCCAAAGTGTCCCAGGACTGTTCTAGCAAAATTCTTTCCTCCTGAGTCCAACAGGGAGATTGGGTAGTAGTTAGAGGGATCTTCTCGACTCCTTATTAAATCAGGTGATGATCTCAGCATTCACCCAGGAGGCCTGAGCAACAAGCAGTGATGGCATTAAAAAGCAGAGTCAAAGAGGTTGCATTCTGATTGAAATAAGTCCATTGGGATCATGTCTGGTCCTGTGGCTTTATTGTGTTTCTGTACTTCAATGGCAGCACACATACCCTTAATTCTGTACTTTAGTGAGATTGGACTCTGACCGTTTTCAACACCGAAAAGGACTTTTATTGCAAATCGACTCTTGTTTCACAATAGATGTCTTTAAAGATCTCATGTTAAATATTCCCCAATATATTACAGTGCTGGGTTTTCCTTGCCTTTGTCATGCCAGAATACTTAATTTGCCAGAATGTTGTGTTATTCTTATTTTTAATAGCTTCTGTGGGGTGTCAGGATTCATGAACTCACCTATGAGAGATGGTATAAGTGTAGAATATACTTTAGGGAGCAACCTGTCCTTATCAATACAATCCCTTTTTATTGAACACCTCACCTGACAATGGACAACAATGCTAGTATTTCTAATTTGTCCTTTTACTGGGGGCAGATTAGAAGTCGATATGTTAGAAGGAAGAGTAAAACAAAGAATCAGATGGAGATGGTCTTACATATGCCTCATCTTCACCTCGAAATTCCTAATGGATACCCATAGTTCAAAGCTTAAAATAATATAATCTATATGACTGACTTGTATGCATCCCATTGGCAAACGTTACGTTGCTGGTGAGACCCTGTGCCATTCCATTGCAGGCTCAGAGGCAGAAACCTTACCACATGCCGGCAATCCCCAGGGCACATTTATGTTGCTTTTTAGTTTTGCCTGAATGTGGAGCTGGTATTTCCCTAACCTCGTTGTATGTTGTGACAGCTCTAGGGGGAGTAGATCTTATTATTATGCTGACATCATTAGGGAGATAGGACATCTGGTCAATGGAAATTAAACCCACAGCCAATGTTTTGTCCCTAAGTTATATACTGATGTAATCTTTATTTCCATAATCCAAAGCCGGCAATGGAAAACAGTCTCCTATGTCTTCTCTGATAATTGAGCAACATCTCTCTTAGATCTAATCCAATGGGTGACTTTGTTCCATGAAGGAATACATTACAGAACGTACCTATGTAGACACAGGTATTCCCCTTGTTCCTTTGATTTAAAGGGACTGTCCTGAAACTGCATGTGGGCATGCCCTTGTCACAGAGATTGTAAGCTCCATCTATTTTAGTGGACGTTGACCTCTAATCGGCCTCTTACACCCTATTCTGTTATAAATCATTTCCTGGTGGTGTGTTCACAGTCCAGGGGGATTTATTTCAGCGTATGAATTAAACACTTTCCTGATCTTTGTTTCAAATGCACTGTAATTTGTATACAATTAATTTTGATTGTGTGAAACATGAGGGCGGATATCCTTTCAAGCAACATCATCCCCCATTAACCATCCCTTGTTCTATAAATAATACCGCGAGGCAGACATTTCAGCCTTTATATTCCCTAGCATCAGTAGAACCTTGGTGCAGCACACGTAGGATTTACATGTCTTGGGCTCCCTGAATAGGCCCTCCATTTCCACTCCTATCCCAGGCTGTTCCAAGTCTACGGTGACTATCCCATTACTTTCAGCTTCCTCTTGTACAATGGGGTTACATGACACCTCTGCAATTACTGTAGACGAATGTTGGCCAATGGATGACATTACCTCAACTTTGCTTAAGACCAAACATATATTGCTTGTAATTATTTCATGGGGCTAGGTGATATGTGCCACAACAGGTGATACATTGCCCCTATCTGTGCCACGGTTATTCCCTACTGTGCACAGTTCAGCTGGTACAATATATTTATTCACCTCCAAGTTGATTCAAGGTTATTGGCACCTTAAAATGTTACTCCCATATCAGGTCTAACTAATGAAGCATTGTTTTGTAGTATTTCAATTGGATTTAACTTATTACTATTAGTAACTCATGTTTTACAAAAAATACTTTTGGAGTCTACATCAAAGCATTGTTATTTAGTAGAACCTATTGTATCCAGTTCTTTGGATGAAAGAATGCTTCAATTTGAGGACACTTCTTTTACCTCAGTTATCCCCATGGGTAGCGAGTCCTTTGACCTAGGTTGCTGGTCAATGTTATTAAGGAAAGTTTTAATAATTAAAATACTAACCTCTATGGGTTTACTATACTGAGCGGATCTATTTTTCACATTCGTACTGGGCTAATAATTGCTAGCTTTCCTCTTCAACATCGTTTAGTTACTGCTTTCCTTACATTTTGCATAAACTGAAAAGAAAAACAAACAGTTAATGTAAGCAAACATCAATTCAATGTAAGACACACCATAATTGGATTGAAAATATAAGTAAAGTAAGTCATCTAAGAGCGCAGGGAATGTCTGCTAGCTAAGAGGGCACCCATAGTCTGACTCTCTACCTCAGCACTGTTTCATGAGGTTATAGAATCAAAGCTGCTGTTGAAAATCTCTCTAAGTCAATGAAGATATCACTACCAAGCACAAGATGCACATAAAACACATTTATGGTAAAAAGAATGCAGTTGAGACATCCACCAGTGCCAGGGATGCCTGACAACTAGAAGGGCACCCATAATCCAATACCCTCTCTGCACTGTCATGGACGATTATACAATCAAAGTTGAAAACCTCCTTGCAGCAGCAGGACTCGGGCAGGTCCAAACTTTAGACATCAGTCTCCTTACTTGGCTTGAAGGTGACTTTACAATAATCCATGACCTGTTCAATCTCCCAAACTGAAGCTCCACATGCTAGCAAAGGCCAGCTAAAGCTGCAACCTAAACTACTGGCACTCAACGTGCCCACAAGGCCCAAACAGCCCCAAGAGTAGTACCCTTTGCCGGGTGGGATTCACTGCAAAGGCGCCTCTGCAGCCCTTATGAACTCAGAGCTCCCGTTGTCATCGGTGGTGGGAGCATGTGGCCAACAATGACAGACGCTGGTCTTTAAATCAGTGGATCAGCAGGGCCTGGCGGGCTTCGCTGCAAGGGCACTCCTGCTGCCCTAATGAGCCCAGAGCTCTCATTATCATCGGCAGTGGTGGGGCAAGGCCAACAACGGCACAAGCCAGCAGAAACATCTTTGAAGCGGCAGGGCCTGGCAGGCTTTTCTGCAAGGACACTCCTGCAGCTCTTATAAGCCCTGAAAACTCATTGTCATCGGCAGTACGGGGGTGTGGCCAACAATGACAAATGCAGGTGTTGAAATCAATGAAGCAGCAGGGTCTGGTGAGCTTCCTTTCACCTTTTGTATTGCAGGGGGAAGGTGTGCATTAGCACCTGGAGCATTCCTAGTGCTGAATGGGGTTACTAAATAAATGATCTCAGTCCCAAATAACCGAACAGACTCAAAGAATATGGCAAAATACTACTTTATAATCAGTTCAATAGGGAAACCTGGTGAACAAATAGATTGTAGCTCACACACCACACTCTCAACGCATTTCAATTGCACAAAAGGTTTTATACTTCGACATACATCAGCTATGATATGATATGATATGGCATTTGTAACGCGCCTATACACAAGTGTTTCAAGGCGCGACGAGGCAGGGGGAGGGAACAAGGGGAGACAGATAACGATCCTACTAGGCCAGGTGTCATTCAGATCGAGCAAGTGCAAGGGTGGAGGGGAATGGGAAAAGTGCAAGGGGAAGGGGAGAGGGGAAAGTGCAGTAGATGGTTAGTAGAATACAAGATAAATAATAGGGCCAGCTGGTGGCAAGTGCAAGGTAAGTGTCAGGAGAAGGGGCTGTAGGAAACAGAGACAGTCCCATAGTGCAGGTAGGCAGTGCAGGGAAGAGTGGCTGGGCCAAGGACCGAGATCAGTGAGTGGCCCAGTTGCAGATTCAGTGCAGGTTCAGTGATTTTAGCAGGGGAGAGAGGGAGAGAAAGCGGAGGCAAAGAGGAAGGTTTTGAGGTGCTTCCGGAACCGGAGATGGTTCTCCTCAAGTTTCAGGGAGGCAGGTAGGCTGTTCCAGAGGGAAGCCCCTGCTGCAGAGAGAGATCTACCCCCAACTCGTTGCTTGGAGAAGCGGCTGATCCTGAGGTAGTTGGAGGTGGATGAGCGAAGAGCTCGAGAACGAAGATATTTGGGAAGAGAGAGTTGAAGGAATTTTGGCCCAAGGCCCCAGATGGCCTGTGGACAATGCAGAGGGTTTTGAACTTAATCCTCGCAGCCACTGGGAGCCAGTGTAGTGATTTCAGTCCTGGAGAGATACGGTCCCTGGGCTTGAGGCCAAGGACAAGTCTCGCAGTCCTGTTCTAGATGAGTTGCAAGGGGCGGAGAGTAGAGGCAGGAAGATTTAGATAGAGGCTGTTACAGTAGTCCAGCTTCGAGAGAACCAGGGCTCTGTAGACAGTGAGCTTCTGGGGGAAGGAGAGGAAAGGAAGAATACCTCTGAGGAGGTGTAGCTGGTAGTGCGACTTCTTAGAGACATCAGAGATGTGAGGAGAGAAAGAGAGTGTGGAGTCGAAGATGACCCCGAGGTTTTTTGCCTTGCAGGTAGGAGCAGGAAGAGGGCCAAGGGAGGCCGGGCAGAGAGCTGCAGGGAAGGAGGGAGTGGGTGTGCCGATGAGTAGAATCTCAGTCTTACTGGCATTAAGGCAGTGGTCGTTGGCAGCACACCTTTCCTGGATAGCAGAAAGACAGAGATGAGGGAAGGGGAAGAGGAGGCCGAGGGTAGCCTGAAAATGAGCTGGGTATCATCCACGTAGCACTGAAAGTTGGGACAGACAGCGGCGATGCAGTGAGCAAGAAGTGCCAGATACTGGTTAAACAACCAGGGGGAGAGGTTAGATCCCTGGGGGAAACCACAGATAGAGAAAAAGATGTCAGAGAGGAAGGAACCCAGTTGGACCTCGGAGGGTCAATTGGAGAGGAAGGAGGTCAGCCACACCAGAGCCTGACCAGTGGTACCCAGGTTATCACGGAGACGGTTGAGCAGGATGGTGTGATTGACAGTGTCAAAGGCAGAAGAGAGGTCGAGCAAAATGAGAACACAAGGAGTGTTAGAGTCAAGGTTTGAGAGCAGGTCCTCACGGATGTTCAGGAGAGCAGTTTCCGAGCTTCTGGCAGCTCTGAAGCCAGACTGATGGTCATGAAGACTTCCAACAGATTCAGCATGGAGATTAAGCTGGGAGATGGCCAGTTTCTCCAGGAGCTTGCCCAGGAAGGGAGTGATAGAGATTGGGCGATAGTTAGCTGGGCAGGAGGTGTCGGAAGAGGGTTTGTTAAGAAGGGGGTGCACAAGGGAGTGCTTGAGGGGGGATGGGAAGACTCCAGAGGCGAAGGAGTGATTGCAGAAGTCTGCCAGGGCAGGAGCCAAGGAGTCGATGTGGTCCTTGATAGTTTTGGAGGAACAGGGGTGGACCTGTTTTGACGAGACTTTCATAGATCGGACGTGTCTCGAAACCTCGTCAGCAGAACAAAGGGGAAAGGCAGAGAAGGAGGGAGGAGGGATGGCTGCAGAAGGGCCAGAGGAAGAGCAGGGAATAGAGGGGGGGAGGTGATAGGAGGTGAGTGAGGACACGATGTCCTGAGTTTTTGAAATTAAGTGAGAGGCCAGTGCCGTGCAGAGGGCCTGGGAGGGGATAGGAGAGGTAGAGACTGCAGCAGGGTTGGCCAGCTCCTTGCAGATTTTAAAGAGTTCGGCCGAATTGTTAGATGCCGCAGAGATGCGGTCTTGGATAAGGGAACTCTTCTTGGTGAGAACAGAGAGCCGGTATTGCCTTAGGAGCAGGCGGCAGGCCAGTTTGTCAGAGGATGAACATGAAGCACACCATTTCCTCTCTGCCACCGTGCACTTGCGTTTAATGGTGACGAGATCTGAGTCATACCAGGAGTTACATTTGGCTTTGGGCTTCAGGCGGATTCTCATGACAGGGGCAAGGATATCAAGGGTCTCAGATATAGCAGCGTGGAGAGTGGAGAGGGCTGTGTCAGGGTGTGAGTCAGCTGAAGGGGGGGGCGAGAAGGTGGTAGCGAAAGCCTCAACTGACACGCGCTTCATGGGTTGATGACCGCGAAGGTGGGTGGCAGTGATGAGGGTGGCTTTGCCTGTGGGGAAGGGACGGTGAGGTGGGAGGATAGGAGAAAGTGATCACTCAAGGAGAGAGGAGTGGAGAGAGGGACAGAGAGAGGAAGGTCAGAAGAGATCAGAGCATCAAGAGTGTGCCCTGCAGAATGGGTCGGCCCAGACAGGAGAATAGAGAGTGAGAGAGAGTCGCAGTGGTCGCGAAAGAGTCCAGAGGGAAGACAGGAGGCATCAAGGTGGATATTGAAGTCTCCAAGAAAGAGGAGTTGAGTGGTTGAGGACAGGAGTGAGGAGGAGAGGTCAGCCCACTCAGAGAGGAAGGAGGAAATTTGACCAGGCAGCCGATAGATAGTAGCCACGGTAAGGGAATGGCTAGGAGAGAGAGAGAGTCGGCAGACAAGACATTCAAAGGAGGAGTAGGTCTGCGTAGGAGTGACAATGGCAGGAATCTACTCAGGGAAGATAAGGGCCACACACCCCCAGCACGGTTTGGCCTGGGCAGGGAGAGGATCTTGTAACCGTCAGGTTGGAGTGTGTCAAAGCTGGTGACAGAGATGGACATGAACCATGTCTCAGTGAGACCGAGGATGTCAAGGTCCAGTTCCTCAAGAAGGCGACAGATATCAGTGGAATGTTTGACAGCAGAGCGAAAGTTGAGAGTGGCATAGTGGAGAAGGTTGCCATCCTTGAAGGACTTCCGGGGAGGGGTACAGATCAGAGGTACGCCCTGTGGAGGTGAAGAAGAAGGAGCCCGAGAGAGGGCAGGGTGAGAGGGTGGAGGCAAGGTAGCCGAGTACAGAGAAGAGAGGACAGCAGGAGAGGAAAGGAAGTTGATGAGGTGCGGGAAGTGTCTATCAAAGAGGTGGAGGTTGGCCTGAGGGCCTTGGACCATGACGCTCCCATTAGCATAGACATTAATGATGGCCTTAGAGGAACGGAAGGGGGCCAAGAGGACATCCCAACGGGTGCCACCATTAATCGGAGAAGAGGAGAAGGGAGAGAGCACAGAGACCATATGAAGGGTCCATTGGTCAGAGTAAGGCACAAAAAAGAGTATGTCGGTAAGAGTTTCCTGGAGGAGGCACATGTGTAGGTGTTGGCGATAGGGAGGCCTGGGTTGGAGACCAGGATATCCTTTTTAAACTTTTTCCTACCAGATTTAGTGAGGAGAGCAGGATAGTCAATGAGAAGCAGTTAGAGAAGATAGGAGAGGTAGAGAGGACCATGGAATAAGGAGGGCGTGGGGGGGAAGACAGACGAGAGCAAGTGGGCAGGAATGAGTGGCAAGCCCTAGTTTACCACAATTTCAGAGCAACAGTAACACAGTAATACAAAACTAGGTACCCAGTGTAAAGGCCACCTAAGTTTGAGAGTCCTGCAAGGGGAGAAAAAAAGCCCTAGTTTACCACAATTTCAGAGCAACCGTAACACAGTAATACGAATTAGGTACCCAGTGAAAAGGCCACCTAAAGGCTATGACATCATCCTACGTGATAAACAGTAAAATTCTATCGGGCAGGAGGATTAGTTAAGGGAACATATGTACCTATAGTTTATACAAGTGTTAGCATCATCATTTGATGCCCCTTATCTGGTAGGCATGCAACAAACAACCTCTAAAACTAGATAAAATACTGATAATAGCATAATACCTGCAGCGGATATGCTTCTGCAACAATGTATAGTCCACCCATTATATAGGTTATCATCTTTGGTTGGAACTCTCTTCCAACCTTGGACATTCGCTTGTTAGCAGCACATAAGCAACAAAACCCATGTGCGAGTAAACACCATCAGACAACTGTCCTCCTTAGCTAATATTCTACCATCTGTAATCAGTTAGGTCCTAAGCCAAGGTCCTTCTCTGTAGTTGACCTTGTAGACTGTTCTCTTCCTCTGAAATTTCAAGGGAGTGAAGTTACATTGCTATCTTCCTCTGCAGACTTCTGAATAGGCCTTGTCTTCTAGTCTTGTACCACGTGTGAGGAGACCATTATTGTGTCCATTCTGTCCTTTGATTTAGTGCTATTTGATTCAATTAAATTTGGTGCTCTTACTCCCCTTGCCTCTGGAGACTTGGTTGTTCCGTCTTGCATGTACTTTCTGCATCTTCGATTGTTCAATACTTGGCACTCAGAAGTATTCACTCCTTTACTTAATCTAAGAGAAATATGTTCTGTGGAAGTAGCTTATCCCGTACCACTCCTTTTGTGTCTTGCAGTTGCTTCTTACTGTGGCATCCTTGATTCTGAGCCAAACAAATATCCTTTGCTCTACAAAAATCTGTACTCCAGTGCCTGTCAGCTCTGCATCCTTGGTTTACCTTCTCGAGGCTTCTCACTTTTATATGATGCCGACGCACCTTTTCTCAAAATGGCTGCTTACTCACTTTATATTTTCCTACTTTAGCAAGCTTCTACTTTGAATTATCTACCTTGTGTTTCTGCATATATACATCTAACGCATCTCTTGTTACTTAACTTGTAAGTGTATATGTTTTTTCTTCATATTCACATATATATTTTCTTTGGCACTTTAGTCACATATTCATTCTCCAGATATCCATACATCAGGTTTAGTGTGCCTACAGATAATCTCTTCTTCATGACATCACTTCCTACCTGTTAGACTTTACTTGAAGTTCTTCTATGTCCAGTGGTGTCTGTAGGCGTTGTCAGGTGTCTTTACCCACGTTTGAATTATTATGCTACAACATTTGGTGCTGTGGGCTTAGAAAATCCAAGATGGCCGAAAAGCCCACATTTGCACCAGAATCCAGGAAAACCGCACATTTTTTGTGCACACCAAAAGGGTCGCCTGATCTGCCACCCACCAGTGCGAGCGTGATGGGTCAGAAGCACCATGAGTGAAACGTGGTACCAAAGGAAAAACAGCAGTGCCGTTAGCTCAAAAAGCGCTTTGAAATCACCTTTGTTTCTCCGAATGTAAGCTCAAACGGCCTATTTCAAACATTGCGAGATATTCAAAAATCTTACTGAACACCAGCAGGCGTCTGGTATAATGAAGTCTTGGGTGCATACAACATCTGGAAAGATGAAGAGCCTAAAATAATGTTCATAACAAAACTGGCTGAGCTGTGGATGTCAGCAGTTTAAGTGAAATGGGATTTAAAGCCACTAAAATCGAAATGTTTAAAATAAATGAGTGACCTACTGTTGAGCGTCACATAGGTTGCAACTGTTTAAATGTCATAGTTTTGAACTTAGAATCAGCGTTATAGCTGCATGTGTAAAAATTGTAAGTTTGATTTGAATGAAGAAAAACTGGGAACAAAAGTGACATTTAGCTGAAGCCTGGCTTAAAGAGATTGAATTCTGCCCGGCAACTACCCCCGACAGGAGTTGAAACTTGGCCAGCCACTGCATTCACAGGCCTGGTTGCATTCTGCTGTCCCCACCAAAAGGAGATTACAACTCTCTGATTGAATCAGGGGAGGGGACTGCAGGAAACAGAACAATGAACTTTCCTTGGCTCAGGCAAATGCTAAATCAGGGGGTCGTAAATGGCTTCCTCTTGGAAGAAACTGGGAGGAGCCCTGCCCCTGTGAGCCACCTGAGCTTGGAGGCGGGGACAGACAGAAATTCCCCCATGTGCTTTGGAACCTAAACCACACCCATCTGGGCCAGAGCATAATTTTAAAAAGATGGATAATTCATAGTACAAAATCGTCAAAATTATATAAATAATATCATTCCTGTGATTTTTCTGTGCACATTTTAAGAGGTGTTAGGACTCTGTGGTATGTTCTGGGGGGTAGTAGCGGAAAATAAGGTATTACTCCAAATGTCTGTATGTTAAAAATCTGACACTTCATCATCTGATGCCCATATTCCTTGCGCACATTTGTGTAAATTCTGGAAATGTTTAGAGTTTGTGTTCTGGATGAAAAGGGCAGAATTCTGTCAGAAGTGGACACGACATCTTACAAAGACAGGGATCGGATGGTTTGGCGCTACAGAAAATATGTTAACTGGACATATAATATCAGAAAAGTTGTACAGAGATAAATATGCATTTAAGTCAAAAATAGATTTGTGTGCAAAGTGACAAGGGGCGTTTCTTCAATAGATTGTAAAATGTAGCAACACTCTGACTCACAACTCTGTTCTGCAATGAGAGCACAGAATATCCTTTAACATATCAGGATCCTCAGAGGGTTGGGCATAGAAAGTTAGCCTTCCCACCCACTTTCAAAAGACATAAAAGACCCATTGAGACCCAGGTAGGGGCATTCACTTTCCACTTCAACTGATTTCTTGCGAAGCGCTTTGCCGGACAAGACAATATCCAGAAGGACCATATCCAGAACTTAGAATCCAGACTTCAGAACTTGAAGCAGAGAGGCCTAGTCCACAAGCTGAATCCTTTTCAGCAAGCCTCAAAATCTTTTGCAACCTAACTTAACTCTTCAAGAACCCTGTGCCAGAACCCAGAAAGCAGCACTGTATCCAGAGAGACCCAGACCAGACCGCTGTGCTGTGCCAAAAACTTTTGCCAGAACCAGAGATCCAGACCAGCAGAACAGAGAGAACCGCAGATAAACCTGTTGACCAGATCTGTGACCAGGCCCATTCCTTCCAAAATTAGGAGTGAGTATCCAGCCAGAGCTGTGCAAACCAATCTCTTAGTTTAAAATAATCTAATTCAAACCATTTCAACCTATTTAGAACTGCATAGAAATCGTGTGTCCATTCTGTGATTTCAAACCTATGAAAGTGTCAATTGCCATTCTGAATCATTATTTCATTTCTGAAATCTACCTCCACAAAATCGTCCGTATCTTTTGTACCGCGTGTGCTACGAACGAGATTTAACTTTCATTTTAAAGCTAAGATCCTCAGCTTTTCAACAAGCCTACTCCTTATAGTTTTTCCGTAATAGCGCTTTACGCACTCGGAAAAGTGCCGCGAATTGCAATTTGGCTCAGTTTTACCACACGTTAAAAAAAATAGCTGTCTTTTGCTTCCATTGCTGAAATTCGTTTTCAACCTGATAATCCCTCATGCATCACTGATAGTGTTGACCTGAACCAATCGTAAGTAGCTATCATCTACCCTGAATCTGCTATAGGGAATTAAAATCATTTTTAGCATATTTTCACTTCTTTGCAAATCCCATTTAAAGTATTTTTGCCCGTGTTTTAAAATCATCCCTGTTGCTCTATACTTGCTAGGGGGGAACTGAAATGGTATTACATTTGATTGTATTCCTGAAAATTGTGTGCTCTCCTTCCGTCTCCTTATATTGCATAGGGGGGGAGTGAATTGTCCAAGGAAAAAGTGATCATATTATCTCTTGTTGAAACCATATCAGTTTATCCCTGTGCTGCATTCTTTTTCATCATTGCATTTCCTTGAAACCATAAAGTATTCTCAGCTACCTTATCCTTTCTATACCATCTCCTAAGTAATTAAGAATTGTGCTACTGTGAGATTATTCATTGTTGATCACTGTCATATTCATAAGAGTGCTATCAAATATTAATTTATTTATAAAAGTGTGATATATCTTTTGTTTAATTTTTCAACACATTTTTTAATTTGCAAAACAAACCTACTTCTTGGATCAGTGAGGCCCAGGGGTTAACAAAGAGGGGTGTTATACAAGGGTTTATCATCCAGATCTATGAACTTGTCATAAAAATATATAAATAAGGGCTTCCCTTGGGCATCCCAGACTAGGCACTGACTTAGTTGGAGTACTGAATTGAAGTCACTTAACAGAGTGGGGGCTCGACCGGGATGTCTGGATTAGAACTACCACTTGTGCAGCTTAATACAGTGTGCTAACTGACAGGATACATAAATCCTGTTGGATCGCCACGCCGTATTACATTGTAAAAGCACCCCTCAAAAGAAGGAAGCTCTAAGGAGACCGTCTGTTTTGCAAAATAAAATACTAACTTCTGTAAGTCAGGAAGGAAATCAATTTCCAGAATGACGACATTGGTAGATATGAAGATAGCTAGAGAACACCTCTTACATAAACTGTTTGTGAGAGGTGAATGGTCTGAACAGGACCAGAATGTGTGGCTGCAGGCGATCACACAACAGGTCAATGCGACTGGGTTAGACAGCTGGAAAGATCAGGGTCCCTTACACGTGGCCCTGAGCGAACTATACATGGCCCCTAATGCCAAAGATGAGCACAACAAGATTGTTAGGATAGCGGCATATTTGTATTTATATATGGGAGCCATACAGGACAAATGTGCTGAAGGCCAAGATCTGGCAAATAGGCAACAGATGTCATTATAGAAGGCCCAATCTGACCTGGTCTCTTCCGAGCAGAGGCTGCAGAGGAGCCAGGTGTCAGAAAATGATAGTAGGCAGTATATCATTAAAATAAAAGAGGATATGGGTATCCTGCAACAGGAAAAGTCTGACCAGGATACCAGATTTCTGGCCTTGCAGAAGGAGTACCAATAAGGTTTGGACGCCCTACTGCAGAGCCAGAAAAAGCTGGAGCAACAACTGGACTTCAATAGGGCATGCACAGAGCAGGTAGTCACCCTGCAAAGCCAACTAGATAGGGAGAAGGCAGAGAGCAACAAACTGATTCTGAAAGACCTGGATACCCAGACAGAATTTGAGGAGGAAAGCCAGAAAGCTGGTGCCTTTCAAAGGCAGAGGGACGATCTGGCGGCACAGATGCAGGCTCTTAGTCAGGAAAGAGACACCATAGGCCAGGAAGTCTGCCACTTAAAAAGAAAAATGTAAGAAAATCACCTGGCCCTCCAGGGACTGGGTGACCTCCAAAAAGAGCATCAGAACTTGTTAGAGCACACCAGGAGGGTGGAAGATGCTCTGGCAAGAAAGGAACAGGCCAGTAGGGATGGGACCCAAGAGGTAACCCTCCTGAAGCAAAGACTTGCCCAGTATTCCAGGACAAACCAAGAAGCGCAGAAAGAGAATGAGGCTCTCTGCCAGGACAATGATAGGCTCCAGCAACAGGTAGCCATGCAGGAGAGACTGATAGAGTCTAGTAAGGCCTTAACGGAGGAACTGAAAGCATGGGCTCTTGCATGGAAACAGGGAGCAGGGGCTGATAGAGATGAGGTTCGCTGGGAAAGGGAAACACCTCAGCATAACCTCAGGAGCCCAAGTACCAGAGGCCTTCATCTCTCCCAGTCCCTGGACTCTGCCACTCCCATGTCCCCTGGCGCACATGAGCACAGGGCCACAGGGATGGCAGATTCTATCCAAACAAAAGTATGGGGCTCATAGGCCAGTACCACCCAGGAATGGATGGGTGGGCATCCGGGTATGGGCACCTAAGTACAGTGCAATTTAGTGGGGAACCCCGGGAGAGTAGGCCCTCTAAGGGCATTCTGAAAACCTCTGCCCAGTTAGGTCAGTGGTGGGGTACTCATCAAATCCTGGCAGCAAGGAGGGATCTGAAGGCTCCTCTGAGCGTCACAGGACACAGGAGACCAGGTCCCCACATTCTGCCAGCCATTCCCAGGCTCGCAGATTCCAGGAAAACCTAGAAAATCAGACGGGCACCTCTGGGAGCAGTGCTTTTAAGTCAGAGGATGAATGGACCATGGTTACCCGAACCAAAAAGGCCAATAAGGCAAAAAGGGCCTTGCTTAAGGACCCCTTAAAACAGATTAAGGCAATAAGGAGTGTCATCACCCCTTATCATAAGAACACCAAGTATTCTGTTTGGGAACACTTGGAACTTTATGAGCAAATGATGGAGACTTTCCATTTGAAGGACAGCGGTAGCTGCATCCAGTATGTAAAATGGACATTCTTCCCATAATACTCCAGTTTCTTTGCTGGGCTGGAGGACCAAAACCATTCAAGATGGTCCACATATAGGGTGGCCATCTTGAAACATTTTTCTGTTCACCGAAATCCCCAAGATGCTCGCAAGGCAACCTACAATTTGCAATGTGGGGAGGATCAGGCCCCACAAGAATTTGTGCAGGAATTGAAGCGTGCCTTTGCGCAGACTACCAGAAGGGTGCGCACAGACAGTAAAGAGTTTGTAAATACATTTTTCCATGCCTTACCCAAATACATAATGACCCAGCCAGTGAGAGATTTTCATGAGAAAAGGTCACTAGACTGGGTCATTGAACAGGCTACCAAGATCTATGAGGTGCAGAAGCCCATAGAAAATAAAAATAACGCCCAGAAAAGTCCCAAATCGACCAGCACCCCTGCTGCTGCCAAGGTGGCAGAGGTAAAGGTTGCCCCCATTTTAGATTTGGAGATGGGGGTCCTAAAAACCTGCCTGCACCGAATAATTCTCAGCCCAGAAGGCCCTCGGACCAGTCACAGACAGGGAGTCAAGGAGGTAGTCCCACAAATGGGGTCCCTCGCTCCCCTGACTATGTAAGTCCCCGCTACAAGGGAAACCGACCCATCCTGGGTTCTGTATGGACTCCTCCAGCCCAAGGGGGGGATCCAACCAGGCACCCAGCCCATGGAACTTCCCTCCTAACTTCCCACAGGAGGGCAGAAATTTACCAAACCCTGGGCAGAACTTTTTTCCTAGGTATCCACCCAATTTCCAGCCCCAAAATCATCCATCCTTCTTTCCCCAATTCCCTGAGCCCAGACCACCTAATCCGGGAGAGGGGAGGCCAAGGGTGGAGGGGTACCCAAATCTTCCCAACCCGGGGTACTACCAGAAAAGGGATAGCTACCCTTCCCGGGATCAGCCCAGGGGAGAAAACAGAACCCCATATCAGCCTGAGCGGGTTTCACAGTTAGAGCGCCAGGTCCAAAATCTGGCCCAGGAGCTGGGTCGCGTGCTGAGTGCTCATCAGAACCCTCAGATGGGCATTCCGGTGCAGAATGCCCCAAACTCTGGGCCTGGTGCTCCAGAACAATGACGGGCGCAGCACTCTGATAACCCACTGGTTCCCAGGGAGGAGGCACAAGGGGAAGGGGGGTGTAAAGCCTTGGAGGAAGCTTCCTTCCCCACTTGTAAACAGCCCCTGGAATCCCAGGAACCGGAAACAAAATCTCCTACCCCTGAAAGTCTGTCACCCAAGGAGCAGAGAGGAGATAGGCGAAACAAAGGACCCAAACAGACCCATTTTGTGGAGGAGGTACAGATCTTCCAATTTGAAGGAGAGTGATCCTCAGAGGATCCTGGGAAAAGGATCTTCTCCTTCAGAGATGGGGGAACTCCTCCCAAAGAAAGATGGGTCCCAAGGGATTCACATCCAGACTGGGTAGATGTGGGGACTGAGCTAGCGCCGCCCATCATCTCATCCCAGAACCAACAGCATAAAAATCCCCTGGTTCAAACCCATTCTGGTGACTGCCTCCAAAAAGGGGGGGGGGCGGCCCAGAACCAGAACCAGAACCAGGGGAACCCACAATGGCTCTGATTTCCAGTTGCCAACTTTTTCTTGCAGATTCCCATGACTCTCCACAGAATTCTGCCTAGATCTCTTCTCTTGCAATGTCCAAAACTAAAAAATTTGCCCACCAGTTGTCCAAAAATGTGCATTATCTGTGCCCCCTTGAGGAGAAGGAGGGAAGATGCTATGCCCGGTTCAAGTACAGGGGCAGGGTACAATTTTGGCACTGGTGGACACTGGATCCCAAGCTACCCTTTTGTCCAAAAGAGCCTTTGATGAACTAAATGCAGGAAGGGGGGAGAATTACCGAATTCCTCTCACCTCTCTTCCTGGACAACTTCAGAACTTTGACGGGAAGGAAATTCCCGTCGAGGGGACTGCAGATTTGGATATTAAAATTGGGCGACACAAGGTGAAACACCTGGTCATAGTAGTGACTCCAGAGGGCACCCCTTGTTTACTAGGGAATGACCTCCTGAGAAGGTTGTCACCCCTAATAGATTGCATAAACAAGGTCCTCTGGACCCAGACTAGCCGACCAATAAAATTAAAACAGAGTGTCAACTATGTTAGTTTAAACAGCACCTGCCACATGGTTCAACAAAAATCTGACCAAGCAGAATTTTACTTCCAGAACAACCAAATTCCAGACTTGAGAGTAATAGCAGTAGGACAACAGACTGGTGATGGGGGGTCTCTCTATTTCTGAAAATCAACCTTCCTTCCAGTTTAAGGTGCTATTCCACGCTGGAAGGAAACACCCTGAAATTCTTTACTAATCCACAATCAGACATTCCCACTCCAATAGTTCCGAAAGATGTGAAATCAGCTCAGAGCCTGGCTGATATTCAACAAATTGGAGAGCAGCTGTTCATCCCTGTTCAGTTAAATGATGGGGAGGACTCTGTTCTCGCCCGAGTGTATGTGAACAACGGTAAGAGCTTCATCAGCGAAGCAATGTTCCACCAACTCCCAAAAGATCCAGCCATTCCCACATTCAAACTGATAGACAAATGGGAAATGGATCTGGAAACACCCAATTCCAAACATCTCCTGCCAAGCAGTGGTATGCTCAAAATCTCCATTGGCAACAAGAGCATAGTCCATAATTGTTGGGTCGTGCGAGACGTCACTGCCGCCTTTTACTTAGACAGTGATATTCTCAATCGCTTTGCCATTAGTTTGGACCTAATAAACTTCAAAGCTTGGTCCCGATTAGTGGATAATCCCATGGGCTTTAATGATCCAGAAAAAGCATTCAGGTCGGCTCAATTGCTACCTTATGCAGTTGAAATTCAGATTAAAGAGGAAGTCACCATCCCAGAAAGGACCCAACAATTCTCCCTGGAAGTGAAAGTTAAAAGAGGCCAAAAATTGAAAAACCCTGATGCTTATATCCATCTAAATGCTTCTCTCCAACAGCAAGGGTTAGGGGTAAACCCAACACCATTAGTCAACATAGAACATGACACCATTCCAATAGAGGTGGATAACAGCGACTTAAAGAGTATTACTCTAGCCTCAGGTACCATTATTGGAATGGCGGTTGATGACCGACATTTTTCCATTGATTTAGGAAATGAACTGTTAGGACCAATCCCCAAGGACTGTTTTGACAGTGATAGCGATGACAATACAACACCAGACAGGATCTTTACCTGTCATGGGGTAACTTCCTGGTGTACACTTCCTGCCCTTATGGTAAGGAAGATGTGACTTGTGACTTCAGGAGGGATGAGGTGATTTTCGAGGTTCATGAGGGCTGCCTTTCCTACCTGAAGCCTCCAGTCCAAATCAACACTTTCACCAGGGACTTCTCCACCCAGCTGGAGGAGCCCGCTGAGATAGCAAAACCAGAAGTCTTTCCAGGCTTCAGGCAGATGGTGGAAGAGAGAGTCAACCTAGCTGATGCCTGTGTGATTCTGAAACAGAAGCACAAGTTGAAACAAGTATTCTTGGATTTTCAAGATGTCTTTGCGGTGGACTCATATGACTGTGGTCGCACCGACATTCACACAACAACAATTCCCACGGACCCTGGCATGACTCCAGTGTTTGTGAAGCAATATTGCTTGCCTCTCGCATCCATGGTGTCCCTTACTGAAATAATTAAGAACCTTGAGTCCCGGGGATTAATCCGTCCAGTACACAGCACCTTCAATAATCCGGTGCTGGGAATATTGAAGCCAAACGGCCAGTGGAGACTCTGCGCTGACCTTAGGGAGCTCAACAAACGGGTCCATACTTCCCGATTGCCTCTTCCCTACATTGACCAAGGGCTAGCCCAGATCCAGGGGTCACAGGTATTCACTGCAATAGACATGACTAATGGATACTGGACCGTGCCTGTCAGTATGGAGGACCAATACAAACTGGCTTTTATCTTTGGGGGCCAGCAGTACACCTGGACCCGGACTTCCTTTGGATATCTCAACTCCGGCAATGAATTCAACATTTTCCTATTCAAGGCCATGCCCGACCTGGGTGCGAGGGGTAACCTGGCTTATGTAGATGATGTCCTCCTCAAAAGTTCATCTGTGGAGGAACACATTGCAGAGATCCGTTATGTTCTGACACAGTTGAGGGCCGCCGGAGCGAAACTTTCCTTTCAGAAAGCACAGTGGTGGAGGACCCGTGTTAATTTCTTGGGGCATGAGATTACTCCTCAGGGTCTCTGTCCCCAGGAAAAGAAAGTGGAAGCACTTCAGAAACTAAAAGACCCCACAACTCTGCAGGAACTAAGGAGCCTCCTTGGACTGACTAATTACAGCAGAAAGTTCATTGAGGGCTACGCAGAGATCACCAGACCCCTGATTCATCTACTGAAGGGTGGGGTCAAGTGGGAATGGGGTCCAGAACAATCCAAGGAAGTAAGACAGCTCAGAAGAAGCCTATCACAAGCGCCTTGCCTAGCTTACCCTGTCAGAAACAAGGAGTTTTTCTTGGAGACAGGGTTCTCTAATACATGGTTGACTGCAGTATTATATCAAAAGCATGACAAGGTCAATAAAGTAATCTCCTATGCAAGCAAAACTTTATCCTCTGTGGAGGAAAAATTCAATGAATGTGAGAAGGCACTCCTGGCAATGATGTGAGCATTGAAGAATTACCGTTCGTTTATCTAGGGGGAACACTTCATAGTGGAGACTCCAAACCAACCTCTGCAATATCTCCAAAGTGATAGAATCCGGGCCGGAAATGTGAGTAATTCCCGAATTACTTCCTGGATTCTGTCAATGCAAGGCTTTCCTGTGGAGGTCAGATATGGCCAAAACAAGAAGAGTCCCCTCGTGCAAGGTCTGGCTGACTTGCATGATTGTGCCAGAGAAAACTGTCTCGAGGACGAAAGTCTAAAAATCAAGGACAACATGGAGGCATACCTTAATTCCCCACACAAAGTCTTTGAAGAAGACAAGTGTGAGGGAATGCCCACTGTCTATGTGGATGGATGCTCTTACCATGTTGACAACAACGGGGAAAAGAACTGGTGGCCGGCGTAGGGAATGCATGGGTGAATGAGTCCCCAGAACCCTCCGCTGGGTACAAAATTGGTACCCGAAGTAGTCAGGTGGCAGAGTTGATGGCTGTGCATCAGGCCATCCTCACTGCTGTCCAACATCAACTCTACGAACTGGTCATAATCACAGATTCAGATTATGTACGGAATGGTTTCGTGTAGCACCTGTTTAATTGGAAAACCAGAGGCATGTTATGTGCTAATAACAAACCCTTGAAACATGGGAAGTTAATCCAAAATATTGATGATCTGATCACCTCGAACGGGATGACCATCTACTGGAAGAAGATCAAGGGTCATTCCAAAGTAGAGGGACCAAACAAAACTGGAAATGATTTAGCTGATCAGCTGGCCAAACTGGGGCCATCCAAGGGGATCTAATAGAGATTGAGTCCCTGTTGGGGGAAATCCAGGTCACTGTTATCACTAGGTCCCAGACAAATGCTCACTATGATCTTTCAACTGCAGAATGGAGTAAGGAGACCCCAGATGCTGATTTGATTACGGCTCAGAAGGGGGATCCAATAATTTTTAAGTTTTACCAACACATTGAGAACCCTGAGAATTTTCCCCTGACGGATACCGATTACATTGGGAAAGAGGACTTTAGAGTGTTGATGAAATGTCCAAAAATGTTCTGAATCCAATACGGTTTGTTGGTAAGGAAATCCCAAGCTGGCCATGATCAGTGGGTGGTTCCTACCTCATTCCGAAGACTGATGTTAAGTCACACCCATGATGTGGCCAGCGCCGGTCATAGGGGGTTTCATACAACACTTGAGATCTTAAGAGAGGTTGCATACTGGCCACACATGGGGCAGGACCTCGACCAATACTTGAAGGGGTGTCTTGTGTGTGCATAATTTTAGCCAACATCCCTCACACACGTGCACCTCTCCAAAAGAGGGGAATGACACTGCCATGTTCAGATTTGCAAGTCGACTTCATAGGCCCCGTGATTTGCTCCTCTAGGGGAAATAAGTACATGTTGACGGTGACATGCTTATTTACTAAATGGGTGGAATGTCTCCCGGCCCCAAACTGCAAGGCAGAAACAGCAGCTGCCCTGATGATCAACCACATCTTTTCCCATTTTGGTCTACCCCAAAGGATTGAGTCAGACAGAGGTAGCCATTTTACCAGATAAGTAATGACTAAGATGTGGGGGATACTGGGGGTTAAAATGAAGCTACACATTGCTTACCGGCCAGCCTCTTCTGGTGCAGAAGAACGTTACAACCAAACCATTGTGAGCATATTAAAAAAGTTTGCGGCAAATTCTGCGCCAAGTTGGGATATCGGATTACCTCTGGTCCTAATGGCCATCAAATCTACCCCTTCATCTGCAACCAAAATGTTACCGTTTGAGCTGATGACTGGACGCAGGATGGTGCTTCCCCAGCATTTGCTCTACAGGACCCAAAAGCAAACCTTGATCAATGCCTCCACAACGCATGAGTATGTTGAAAATTTAAGGAAACACCTCCAACATGCTTTTGCCTATGCTCAGCGAAACCTAGAAAGATCAGCCGATAGCATGAAGACTCACTATGATTTGAAGACTACTAGGAAAGAATAAAATGTAGGGGACCGGGTTTATCTATACAATTTCCAAAGGAACCAGGCCAAACAGCGGAAATATCTGCCTACATGGAAGTGACCTTTTGAAATTGTAGACAAGATCTCCTCAGTCGCCTACAAGATCTGCATCCCCACGGGTAGTTTGGTGGAAGGGGAAGACAAGTGGTTCCATATAAATCAGCTAAATTGTTGCCATCCCAGGCACACTCTGCAGCAACTGGAGGAGTCCTCTGCAATTCCAGAGGGGGCCGCTCCAGAGTAATACAAGTCCAACCCTAAAATATTCCTCATATAGCCTATAAAAAACATATGATTCTTGAATGCAAATGTCTCCTGATGCATAAAATGTATATGTTCGCCCCATCATTAATAGTGGTGGGGAAATGTCTACGAATATGTTTCTGCCGCTTTTCTTTGTCATCCTAGGAGAGGAGAAATAAACCATGGAGACTGACCAGGGAGGATGACCCGGGGACCGGGAGCAAAGATCCGAGGGGCCCGGGGTACCGCCCAAATCTCCTATCAGGACGGCAAGGAGAACCGATCGATCCACCCTGATGAAGGAAAAAATGCTGAACTGTGCCATCTGCGGATTCGGAAAAGATGCTGAACCATGCCATCTGCGGAATCGGAAGAAGATGATGTGGACATCCCAGCACATGGATCAAAACATCCTTTACACCCGACTCCCCCTCACTCGAAATCAAAGTGCAGTCGGGCGGGGGGCCTTGTCAGGTGTCTTGACCCACGTTTGAATTATTATGCTACAACATTTGGTGCTGTGGGCTTAGAAATTCCAAGATGGCCGAAAAGCCCACATTTGCACCAGAATCCAGGAAAACCACGCAGTTTTTGCGCACACCAAAAGGGTCGCCTGATCTGCCACCCACCAGTGCGAGCGTGATGGGCCAGTATCACCATGAGTGAAATGTGGTGCCAAAGGAAAAACAGCAGTGCCGTTAGCTCAAAAAAGCACTTTGAAATCACCTTTGTTTCTCCAAATGTAAGCTCAAAAGGCCTATTTCAAACATTGCGAGATATTCAAAAATCTTACTGAACACCAGCAGACACCTGGTAGAATGAAGTCTTGTGTGCATACAAAATCTGGAAAGATGAAGAGCCTAAAATAATGTTCATAACAAAACTGGCTGAGCTGTAGATGTAAGCAGCTTAAGTGAAATGGGATTTAAAGCCACTAAAATCGAAATGTTTAAAATAAATGACATAAAAAGACCCATTGAGACCCAGGTAGGGTTTTCGCCTTCAACTGATTTCTTGCAAAGCGCTTTGCCGGACCAGACAATAACCAGAAGGACCATATCCAGAACTTAGAATCCAGACTTCAGAACTTGCAGCAGAGAGTCCTAGTCCACAAGCTGAATCCTTTTCAGCAGGCCTCAAAATCTTTTGCAACCTAACTAAACTCTTCAACAGCCGGGCTGTGCTGTTTGATTCTAGCTAGAACCCTGTGACAGAACCCAGAAAGCAGTACTGTATCCAGAGAGACCCAGACCAGACCGCTGTGCCAAGAACTTTTTCCAGAACCAGAGATCCACACCAGCAGAGCAGAGAGAACCGCAGCTAAACCTGTTGACCAGATCTATGACGAGGTCCATTCCTTCCAAAATTAGTATCCAGCTAGAGCTGTGCAAACCAATCTCTTAGTTTAAAATAATCTAATTCAAACCATTTCAACCTATTTAGAACTACATAGAAATTGTGTGTCCATTCTGTGATTTCAAACCTGTGAAAGTGTCAATTGCCATTCTGAATCCTTATTTCATTTCTGAAATCTACCTCCACAAAATTGTCTGTATCTTTTGAACTGTGTGTGCTAGGAACGTGTGCTAGGAACAAGATTTAACTTTAATTTTAAAGCTAAGATCCTCAGATTACCAACAAGCCTAAAACTGACTTTCTACTCCTTATAGTTTTTCCGTAATCACGCTTTACGCACTTGGAAAAAGTGCTGCAAATTGCAGTTTGGCTCAGTTTTACCACTCGTTAAAAAAATAGCTGTCTTTTGCTTCCATTGCTGAAATTCGTTTTCAACCTGATAATTCCTCATGAATCACTGATAGTGTTGACCTGAACCAATCTTAAGTAGCTATCACCTACCCTGAATCTCCTATAGGGAATTGAAATCATTTTTAGCATATTTTCACTTCTTTGCAAATCCCATTTAAAGTATTCTTGTGTGTTTTAAAATCATCCCTGTTGCTCTAAGCTTGCTAGGGGGGGAACTGAATTGGTATTGTATTTGATTGTATTCCTGAAAATTGTGTGCTCTCCTTCCATCTCCTTATATTGCATAGGGGGGGGAGTGAATTGTCCAAGGAAAAAGTGATCATATTATCTCTTGTTGAAACCATATCAGTTTATCCCTGTGCTGCATTCTTTTTCATCATTGCATTTCCTTGAAACCATAAAGTATTCTCAGCTACCTTATCCTTTCTATACCAACTCCTAAGTAATTAAGAATTGTGCTACTGTGAGATTATTCATTGTTGATCACTGTCATATTCATAAGAGTGCTATCAAATATTAATTTATTTATAAAAGTGTGATATATATCTTGTTTAATTTTTCAATAAATCGTTTAATTTGCAAAACAAACCTACTTCTTGGCTCAGTGAGGTCAGGGGGATTCAAAGACAGGGGCGTTATACAAGGGTTTATCATCCAGATCTATGAACTTGTCATAAAAATATATAAATAAGGGCTTCCCTTGGGCATCCCAGACTAGGCACTGACTTAGTTGGAATACTGAATTGAAGTCACTTAACAGCGTATGTCTAACACATCAGTTTGGTGAAACATTTGATACGGTTGTCTCAGTGCATAACGTGTCTCATACCTTCAATGTGGTATTGGGATGATACCAGGTGCCATGCACAGTGTTCTCTTGCTGCTCTTTCAGTATGATGAAGGTGAGGGTGTGGACTCTATAGATGATGTATACATCCGCCTCTCTGAATCCCCCCTCTGGTCAATTCCTCGACCACCTCCTCAATATTCTTCACCTTTTCTTCACACTGGGGTTTCTTCGGAATCCATATCACGCCTTCTTTCATTGCTGTAATTAAGTCCAGGACATACCTGTTCTGGAGGGTCATGAATCTGATGACACTCAATTCTTCTTTAATCGCATTAAAACCTTGTATTGTTGTTTTAATTGTTTGAAGTAGTTTGTAGTAGTTCCCATCTGGTAATTTGTAACCTCTTGAAATTTTCTGCAGCCTGAATTTATGGCATGTATATAGTTGTAAATATCACTGATGTACTACTGAACAATTTGTGCTCATCTGGTATGTCATAATAAGCCTCTATTGATTTAGGCGAGAAATAGCTCTCTCTCGTCTTTCGGGGGAGGTTGAGCAACCCCTTCTTCCTTTGGTGTGCATCCATTTTCGGAAAGTCAGCGATGTGGAGATCATTTTGAGGGATCAGCAATGCAGGAACATGTATTATCACTGTAGAACATATTCCTTCCTAATTTTTAGGTAGCTTCATATACGTTTTGGATCCACAGGCTGATACTGTTACTGCACTGGTTACCTGGCCACCCTCTCATCTCGGGCCCAGGTCCCCTCCCCCGTCAGTCCTGAACTGCCTTCCTGGCAACGCCCACACTTGGAGACTGTTTTCTGTATCCCTACAGACCCACTATCAGCACTTGACACCTGACGTCTGCACTTACCCTTTCACTTGCCACCTGCTGGCCTTACTTTTACTTATTGTTTATTTATTGTTTATTTATTTACTTATCCCATGTACTGCACTGTGTTCTCCCCCTTCCCGCCGCACTTCTCCTCCTTCCCCTTCCCATGCACTTGCGTGATCTGAATGACACCTGGCCTAGTAGAATCGCTGTCTATCTTCCCTCTGTTCCCCCTCCCTGCCTCTTTGTGCCTTGAAACACTTGTGTATAGGCACGTTATAAAGGCCATATCATATCATATCAATAGTGGTTCATTAGCATAGCAGTTCCTCCTTTCATTCCTGGCACATCATTGAGTTTTTTGCATACTTAATTCTTTGCCGCTTTGGTCAGACCACTGCATTCTTCATCAGCAATATGGATAAATGTCCTGCTTAATCTTCAACCCATGTTAGTAACTTCAAAAACTTGTCCCATTCCTTAAGGCATCCATCATTTACTACTTGCACTATCTGCACTGGTGTTGTCATTAATAAATGTGCACTGCATCCTATCATAGAATGGTGGCTACTTGTCCATATACCAAAAGCTGAGGTCTCTCCCAGCATCCTCGCAATCCTGGTGTTTCCCATGTGTCTGCACAATCCAGTCTCTTTTTTTGTTCAACAATCCTCATATCTCCTGCACTCAGGCCACTGAATCAGTACAGGAGCATTCTGCTCTTCCAACTGTGGTCTTTTATCATCTTCTGTTTTTTTTGTATGTAATCATCTTCATATGGGAACATTCTCTTTGACATCCATCGTAGGGTTGCCCATTTTCCATCAAATTGTCCTTTTTTCATGCATGCTGCTAAATATCTGAGACACTTCACATCGTGTGTAGGTATTTTTCTTGCTATATATGTTCTGGCTCTGCTTATGGCATAAGGGATGAGAGAACAAACATAACAGCTCCCATATGACGTTCTTCTCCCCACCTCACTCATCTGCTGTGCTGATATCACATGTTATTTTTTTAAATGGTCTGATTATTAAGGTATGTATTTATATCCTGATAATGTTTTCCAGCATCCCTCTTAAGTCAGTTAAGTTGTTTGGAAATACCAGGGAAACTATCACTCATGCTTTTATTAGGGATAAAAACTGTTGTCTTATTGTTAGACACACCATGTATATTGTAAAACATAATTTGACTAAATGCTATAAGAATAAGGAAATTAAGACTACACATTGTACAACACGTGGCTACAAGAAATACTGCAAAATAATGAATGTGCCATAATGCATTCTGCGTATTCACAATCTCTTTTAATCAATATTTAATTCTTGTTATTCTATGTAACAACCACACGTATTTTTCTAACAGAAATTGTAATAGTATTGCATTAATGATCCTGCAAAGAATGGGGGCTGTTTTAGGATTTCCAAAAAAGGTAACAATATTAACCTTTCATCTCACTAGCGCTGAATAGAATTGAAGTCTATACGTGAAAACATCATTCAAAAGTATGTGTGCAATGTTACAGGCAGCATGAAATGTTGTGTGCTCTTCTACTTTTCATTTTTTCAAAACATTGGGGGTCATTATGAGTTTGGAGGTAGCCATGGTGCTATTAGTGCCATGGCTGCCTCCAAACACATGTCTGGGTTCTCAGAATGGGGACTTACTGGGTCATTCCAACCTTGGAGGACCCGGTAAGTCCCCATTCTGAAAACCATTCCCCATTCCCATTCGAGCCCCCAAAGAGCTCAATGGGAATGGGGAAGGAGCTAATAATGGACCCGCAAATAGCAGGCCGTTATTAGCTCCCTGTTCCCTTAGCGGCTCCCGCTAAGGGCGGCTGGTAAAACCAGCCAGCCTTAGTGGGACCCACTAAGTGACCTCGGAATGCGGTGGTAAGGGGTTAACGGCACCGGCATCCTTACCAGTGCTGTTAACCCCTTACCGCCGCACTCGTAATGAGGCACATTGTCTCTTTTACCTAAAAGGAATAGTTCTGTGAACACTGAAAAGTTTCTTTGTTTCCTTTAAACTTGGGAATGAACGAAAGTTCAAATTGGTTTTATTTCATCTGTTGTTGTTGGCTGATCTAGTCTACATTTGCAGAAGTTCTTCTCTTGCTTCATTGTCAACAGGTGCCAGAGGGGTAAGGGTCTCCTCTTTGTAAGGCTTTACATCATTCAGATGCAGCCAAGCTCATCTTCCTTGGATCTTCATGGCATTGGAGGTGACCCCCTCTACTAGGTAGAGTCCTTGAAAACGGGGCGAATTCCAAGTGCGGACAAAACTCTTAACAGGCACTTTGTCCCCTGGATACAAAGTAGGTGGCTTTAACAGTTCGATAGGATTGATTGTTTGGCTGTCTTCTTCAATCTTCTTCGACCTGAAGGCTCTCCCCTATACGTTCACACCAGAAAACGTGCAGCATGCTAGGTAAAAAGGCATAAGACACCACTTGCAAGGATAACAAGTATTTATTTTGACAAAATAAAAGTGCATCAGCAAAGAACTCTGCTGCCGCGGAATGTTCTGTGCTCCACCGGCATGTGCGGCATCTTATAAGCACAAACAATATCACTGATGATGTAATTTTATACAGTACAGTTCTACAACACTGATTGGCAGAGCCCTATAGATGTAGGGCCTGCTCCATAGAGGATACCAGGCCATTGGTCCATCTTTAT
Organism: Ambystoma mexicanum; assembly: GCF_040938575.1. Taxonomy (NCBI): domain Eukaryota; kingdom Metazoa; phylum Chordata; class Amphibia; order Caudata; family Ambystomatidae; genus Ambystoma; species Ambystoma mexicanum. Next base: position 920,930,977 of record NC_090921.1, read on the forward strand.
CTGTCCATCTTCATCCACGTGGGTGCTGCTGGGCTCGTCATTCATGGTGAGATTTGCCTAACAAAGAATTAGCTACTTGAAAAAACAATGTTATTTCATTGTAAAAGTACACCTGGCAGGCACATAGATGGGTGTTGGGGGAGAGCCGAGGTCACGCTAACTCACCCATTCCACTCACTCCCAGACGAGTCTGCAACTTCCAAGGCCTTCCAACTTCATTTTAGGCTTTAATTTGAAACCACCCTGTGCCTGGCTGCAGAAGTCACATGACCCAATTGTGAAGGCAAGATAGACTTGCTTTCTGATCTTAGTGATTGATCGAGCAGTGTAACAGTGTTATGGTCGGTGGTCTGGGTTTGGATGGTAATGTGGAATTTAGGGGTCTTACAATAAAAGGAATGCCAAGTTGTATTTCTCATGTGAGGATCGTTGGGGAGAGGAGGGTTTTGCTATCTTTTCTGTGGGATGGTAACTGCTAAGAGGTGCTCTGCTCCCTTCTCATGACCTTGCAGAGCACATTTTTCCCAGGGCACAAAGGCCTGTAACTTATAAGACAATGAAGGGTTTATGAATCTCTGATGATGGTGATGTCTGCCTTATGACAGGGGATCCGATGCTAACCCATTTAGATCTTTTCGCCACGCATGGGCGTAATGTTCCAAAATGGCAGCAACTAACTAAGATGGTGTTACTATATAGCCACTAATGCATGCACTAACGTGATTGTGCATCATCCTTCATGTGTACCCCTCACCTCCCTGCTCTCTGCACGTGCTCTCTAGCATTTGTTTCTCATTCAGTATTGCCTAGGAGGCAAGACCCTCTCTCCTTCTCAACATTCCCCCCTTTCGTTAGTCCCAAATTAACAAACTCCCCCACAGTGTCATTTGCATCCAATTCCCAATATCTGTTCTCCTATCCCCTCTGCACCCTTTGCAACCTTTCAGCTTCCAGATATGATGTTGACCCCTACTTCACTCTCTGGACTTGCTCTCTAGCATTAATTTCTCATTCAGTATTGCCTAGGGGGCTGGAAAGACTCTCTCTCCTTCCCAACATTCCCCCCTTTCGTTAGTCTCAACCTTTCAGCTTCCGGATATGTCGTTGACCCCTTCTTCGGTACCCATGCTCTGTAGACGTCCTGTAAACTAACTCAAGACCGGGCATACTCCTCAGGGGTACAGGTCATGTAAATGCATCCCCCATTTCCAGAAAAATTAACTGAGTGCTTAGTGCAATTCTTGGAGTCTGGGTGCGTGGTAATTGTACCAGGGGGGTGTAAGTGATGGTCAAGCTGCACCATACACAGCATACTTGGGTCTCTTGCCTGGGTACAGTTCCCTATGGTGATGCAAGGTGTATTTTTTCATACCCCAATGGAAACCATCATCATTGTGTTATTAGGCACTGCTTTTGCACAACATCAGAGACCCATTTGGCAGGTGCAGAAGACGACCAACACGAAAACGATGACAAGCTCTAGCATCTTCACTATCGCCCCCAGCCAGGATGGTGCCCTGGAAAAAATAGTGTTAATCCAGTCCTCACTTTATATACCAGCTTCCTTCTTCATGTCTACACCTAGGTTGTGTATGGCTCCTATTTGTGAGCGGGAGGCATTTGCTGCATCTTCGGGAGGCACGAAGTTGCAACATGAATCCCTGATATTTTTGCACACGCCTCCTTCCAACACTGTGAGCAGGTCGAGGACTTACCTGTTTTGTATTGTAATCAATCTCAGGGCATGCAGTTCCACCTTTATAACGTTGAACCCTTGCTCAGTGTCATTTTCCGGCTGTATCAGTTCCCAGTGAACTATTTGCAGCGATTTGGCACTGGCTGCTGATTGCACAACAGGTGGCAACAGTGAGGCGAAGAATGTCTCTGCCTGGCTGAAAAGTCTATAATCATTGGGTATTTCATTGAGCAGTTCAGATGCATCTTTGTATGGGTAGTTAGCTATTTTCTTCCTACGCAGATTTTCATATTTTGCTTTCCCAGGGAGAATGTGAAACTCTGGTGTTGGCAACAGGTTTTTTGTTTATTCTTCAATAGTTGGAAAGGTGGTTGAGGCAAAAGCGGTTGTTGGTCCCCTTGCAAATGTTCTTCTGGGATTACAAGTAAAGCTGAGTTCAGCACAGCTAGCAAACAATTACCCCTCCATGATGGTGTGAGGTGCAAGCATGCTTGCTGGCCGCACATCCCATAGTAATCCATCACTGCGACTGTACCTTTCATGAGATTAGGTATGAGCAGTGTCTTGTTGCAGTGATCCTTGGTCCCCAGAAAAGGTAGTACCTGCACTACAAAAGCAAACCTGTGGAGGTTTCTTCTCTGTGTACTTTTAATGGTTTCTCCATTGCTTTAATCCATGTTAGTTTTATTATATGCTCAGTCCAGAACGGTGCACAGGTTGCTTCCACTCGAGCCACAATCCCTTCTTTGTATCCTATTAGATCCTCTGCCATTCAGCCGATTGTGATATCTTGCCATTTTCTGTTCACATATTTAAGTCCTTGTATTACTAGGCATGGTTGTTTTAGGCATAGGTTGCTTTTCTGATCGCTGCTGCATTGTAGGCGATCTGGGTCAAAAACATCAAATCTCACGTTGTGTGCCTGAAGGTGCCATTGAGCTTGCATAGCACAAGATTAACTAGACAATGTGCCTCTAGACTTGGTATTTCTTGTGGCATTAAGACCTTGGGGTCCCTGATGCATACAGTATCAATGAACATATGCAACAGCTGCCATTCACGTTCACTCTCCCCACAGAACTCATGTCCACATACCAACCATTGGACAATTCTGGGTGACGCACATCTTCTATGGCATCGAGACCAAACCTGTGGTAGGTGTCATATTTCACCCTTCATGCTTCCCTCTTTGTATGTTTGGATCCACCTAATAACACTACTAACACTATTGACATCAGTAAAGCTGGAAGAACAAAACGCATTAGGGAATCTTGAAAACAGTAGGGACTAAGTAATGTATACTAACAATCCATTATGATGGGGTGCATTTGTATCATGGACATAATTGTTGTGTTGAGGCTCAGGATTGTGCACTAGAAGTGGTAAATACCCAGTTTCATTTGTGTGTACATTAGACATATTATGTAGAGTGAAGTTTTGTTACCTGCCCCCAGTCCCCCCTTCTTTTATGTGTGGGCCCCATTTAAAGATGCTCCTAGATAAATGCCTAATATAAACGTCGATATTGCACACATGTATGAATAAGAAAACCTAGATATAATGCTATAATTATCACTTTTTCGTATATACAATGAGTTGTTTGAGAGTGCTTGTTCCATTTCCTTCTTTGTCTGAAAGGCAAAAAAATGCACATAAAAGGCTAAAGAACGAGAGAGAGAGAGAGAGAGAGAGAGGGAGAGAGAGAGAGAGAGCCCCCTGTGCAAGTGTAATGTCTAGCAGCTGTGCGTGTGCATGGGTTGGAGAAACTAGGAACTGGAATACTGATACTGCAATGGGAGAAGTATCATTTTTTCAGGGTACTCAGACAATGTCCGGGGCTTATCTGCGAGCGTCAGACAGGTGGATCCAATAATGCAGTTCCTTGACCTTGACCACAAGAGGAGTAGAAAACAGTACCTTGTAGTGAACATTGAACCTGGGGTTGTTCCACTTGCAGACAAAGCTCTGCACGTAGATGAGTTTTCCTGGCAGCAGTGGTTGAGTGGGTAGGGAATCTGTTGATGTGGCAGCTGAAGCCCCTGGTATATCTTCTGATCAGGGCAGTGCAATCTGTCGGGAGACAAATTTAATGGCCCGTGTTATGGTTGTTAAGTAATCTTTAAATCCATCTCCAAAAACAGCAGCTGTACTATGAGTGTCTGACATCCTCCTAGCAGGAGACAGGTGTGTATGCATATGATGACCAGAAACCACATCATGGGGTGATAGATGGTGGTTGTTGCAGGGCTGTGTGCGTAAACTAAACAATGCCAAGGGTAAGAAGTGCACCTAGTGTTTCTTCAATGTGGTGTAAAGATTAGACAGTTTAATTTTAAGTAGTCTGTTTATCCACTCCACAATGCCGTTGGCCTGGGTGTGATAAATTGTGCACATCCAGTTTTTAGGGACAAGTAATACAGTGATCTCTTTAAATAACTCATTGAAGAAGTGTGCGCTATTATCCAACCCTAACACATTGCATACTCCCCATTGAGGGAAAACTTTGCACACAAGATATGTAGCTGTGCATTTGGCATCTGAGTGTGCCTCCACCCATTGTGAGAAGGGGCAGACAAAAATGTTCAAATATTGTGACCCATTGCATCTCTCTCCCATGCCCACGCAGTCGATATGCAACTTGCGGAACAGCCGAGTAGGGCGGGGCAGTCTGCCTCTCAGTGTTTGTAAAGTCATGCCTGTGCTGAAACCCTGTCAGCAAAAAATAGGCCAAGCTACCTCACCCTTAGGGTGCTATCGTAAGTGTTGACACACACCGGCACGAGGGTTAATGTAGCATAGTTAGACTACACTAATATAAGCACACATGTAGTTAAAACAAACTTTATTTGAAAACAGAAAGTAAAAAATTGTGACAGCAAGCATAATAACAACAAGATAGTTTATGCATAGGTGTTTGCAGATCGTATTTTGGTCACAGTCCTCCTTTCGAGATGGGCTATGTTATTAATCCATGGCTCATAACCAACGTTGTATATTAAATAATGTGACCAAAATACGAACTATAAACACCTATGCATACACTGTCTTGTTGTTATTATGCTTGCTTTCACCATTTTTTACTTTCTGTTTTAGAATAAACTTTTTTTAACTATATCTGTGCTTATATTAGTGTAGTCTAATTATGCTACATTAACCCTCCTGCCGGTGTGTGTCAACACTTACCATAGCACCCTAAGGGTGAGGTAGCTTGGACACATACTCTTTTCTATATCTGTGCTCAAACTCTGACATGTGGTGCAGTGAAATAACCATGTTGGTCAAATGTTCCTAGAGATTTGGATTGAACCAGTCCACCTGGATGTCAGCAGCGATGTGGTGTTTCGAGCTGTGGGAGGGGTGGTGAAGCTGATCAAATGCAGCAGCTTGCAGTTCATGTTGCATTACTGCTTTCCTGCACATCCCTGTCTCCATAATAGATCAGTAGGGGACTGTTTTCACCCAGGGCCCTCCCCTGTAGTTTGATGACCTGTGCTATGGGCAATACATTGTATGAAACAGGTGGTTGTTCAGCGGCGGGTGTTGTTACAACGTATTCAGCTGGTGTGGGTACTGTTAGAAATGTTGCAATTCCAGAGTGACCCTTCGTCAGAATTGCTAGTATGGGTGGCACATTTGAAGACCACCACGACAGAAGGTTGTGATAAAGTAAAAATGTGTTTGTCCAATAATGCAGCATGCTGTACTGCGGTACCGTCTGCCCTCCTTAAGCCCCTCATTTTACACAGTGATAGACCTGCATGCACCATTGTAGTGACGTAGGCTGAATCAGAATAAATGGTCACATGACAGCCCTGTGATGCTTGCAGTTCCTCAATAAGCACTATGAACTCTGCTGCTTGAGCTGAATAATGCATTGGTAGTCTTTTTTGGATCAATGTTTCATATTCGGCAGCTACTAGGCACACCAATGTTGCGCCAGTAAGTCTCAGGGCTGTGTCCTGGTCAATTGTCGTTGTTGCTTTGGGAATTTCATCCTGCTCCCCTTGTATGTCAAGCAGTCATGTCTGTCTGGCCAGGTCCTCATCAGTGCACATTTCTGTCAGAAACGTGGCAGGGTTAACTGTTTTGCACTGTACAATATGAATATTTGGGCTGGAGAGAATAACCTCATGTGCAGATATCTCTCTGGGAAGTCAAGGTAGATTTGGACCTTTCCAAAATGGCAAAGATGGCGTGTTCCACATAGAGTATGATGGAGCAACCCATTACAATAGTGGAACTTTTCTCAGTCGCAAATGCCGCTGCCGCAATTGCCTGTTCGGATGCGAACTGCCGCTGCATCACCAAGTCCAGCAGGTCTCTGTAATAGGCCAGTAGCTTGTGGCACATCGTGCTTTTCTTCATCAAGACAGCAGTCATAAACTGCCCATTGGAGTGTGAAAATGTGTATAATTCCTGCATGTAATTTGGGGTAGTTAGCACAGGGGTACTCGAGATCACCTTCTTGAGGTCATTGAAGTTTTGTGATATTTATTCTGTCCACACAATTGTATTGTTAGTCTTTTGTGCCTCCTTGAGACTCTGTAAGAGAGGCCTGGTGTGTGATGCATAATCAAGGATCCATGCCCTGCAGTAATTACACAACCCTAAGAATGTTTGCATTTTTTTCACTGTCATGGGCTGTGGAGTGGCGCATTCAGATGCTGCACGGTCTGGTACTATTCTATTACCATTTGCTAATGTTAACTGCCCTAGATACAATACCTGCTGTAGACAGTACTGCAGTTTAGCTTGGTCAACCTTGTACCTTTTGGGCCACGAGCTGGAGAAGTGTTTTGGAATCCTGTCTGCAATGTTGCTCACTGCCGCTGCACACCAGGAGATCATCCACATACTGTATGATCGTGCTGCACACCTGGATTTTTCACAAATCTGCATGGAATATTCTGTTGAAAATGATGGGGCTTTCAAAGTACCATTGAGGTTATCTTGTGTGTTTGTTAAGGCAATGGGTACTATAAGTCTGTATGTAATGGTATTGTGAAAATGCATTTTTGAGGTCCACCTCTGTGAAGTGAGTCACTTCTTTGTGGATGCTGCACAAGTTCATGGCACCATTAGGAACCACAGGAAACTCCTGCTGTACCACAGCATTTAAGGGTGCAAATCCTGTATCATTCCCCAACTGCTCCCATTACCTTTTTCACAGGGTAGATGGTTGTGTTGCATGGGGAAGTAGATGTACTATTATTCCTTGGTTATGTAGAGCAGTGATGGTATCCCTAACTCACCCTTCCACCTCCCTGGGTAGTGGCTACTGTTTCACTGTTTCACTGCTATTGCTCCTGGTTTCAGTGTTATGTGTACTGGGGTCACTCCCTGTAGGAGCCCTACATCATGGGATGTAGTGGTACACAGTCTTTCAGGCACCTTTTGCAAATCTGCCTCAATGAAGGGGGGAGGGGCTGCAAGGACTATCAGGGGACATTGGACCTTTCAGTACTGTACCATTAATTCACAGGGGATACAGATTGGCAACACAATCTCACCATAGTCTGACCTATCTTTAAATAATTCTGCAGCAGTCACCTCCCTCAGAGGTACAGTGGGGTCAATGCAAAGCACTGTATGCCTATCGCACCCGTCCTGGCCAGTCGCTATCACAACAATCATTGTTGCAGAAACCACCAGACCTTGCAAGTCTAGGGACAGTATTTTCCATGCCGCCAACTCGGGGGACACCACAGGACGGAATATGAAGTCTGTGGGCACTCGCCAACAACATTTGCCAATCTGAGACATCACCTATACATGCACTGTTATTCCATACACTAACATTTCTGGGTCGACGGAATACCCCAAACCACCACCTCTCCACCCATCGCATGGATGCCGCACATTCCTGGTGTGGCCCAAACTATGCCACACTCTGTCCCTGCCCAACAAGTTCACTGGCGAACTTCCAGAATACAGTATGGCGGCTTGAAGCACCCTGTCCCTTACTTAGTTGTCAACCTCTTCAGTTTATGGAAACATGGAAACAGCCACAGAGAAGCCCTGCATGTCAAGAGATTTTTCTGAGAACAGGAAATATCCCTCCCTGATGCATGATTTTTTGGCACCCGTGTCAACCATGAAAATGAAGTGTCTGTTTCCTATCTCTGCACCCACCAGGGGTTCCTTATCAGGTCAGACAGTCATCGATAGAACTTGGCAAGCAAGAGCTCTCTGTGGGCTGTCCTAGTCAGTGTATGTGTTCGTCCCGGGGAATGAGAAAGGGTTCTCCCAACTACACTGGCCTCCGGTAGGGTGTGATGGTTCTCTTAGGCACACCATCATGTGTGGGCACATTTCTTTCATGTTGGGAGTTGGGCGGGCACATGTACTGTTGGACTGCTTGCTGGTTTAGCATCTGTGCATGTTGGGGTTGTGGTACATCCATGGTGGTCAAAAGGGTATCTGGGTGTATGCCAACTCCTATCTCAGCTGATATGGTAGTCGGCACTGGAGGGAGTGAGCTTTGCTGCAGGGGTTGATATGGGGGGTAAAAGCTGGCATGTGGGTGTATCCTGTTCCTGCTTGAGTGATTGACAGCAGCGCCATATTCATTCAACCTGGGCCATACAGTGGTATTAGAGATCGAGGCCCTCACAACTCCCTAAAATAACCTGTGGGGCAGGACTTTCTTTGTAAAAACCCTGGTAGGCCTCTTGTACTAGGCTGTCATGCCACTTACCTGCTCCAGGGGTCGGGGTGCTCTGGTCCGATGGTCTCCTTCCTGGAGACTCTATCCGCGCTGGCATCTTCGCCAGGGTCCCCCGGGTCGGGTTCCTGGCTACCTGGGCGCTGCAATTGTTGGTGTCCTGCGCATGCGCGATCGTCGGCGTTTGACGTTCCGCGCATGCGCAGGGACAGGGGCTTGCGGTTCAAGCCACGTTTTGGCCCCCAGGCTATTTTAGGGCTCTACAGGCTAGGAACCAACGCGTCTCAACGCATTTGGTTTCCTGACCGTGATTTCACTCCTGGGGTTGCCCTGCCTTGCCTGTGCACCCCTGTGCCTACTGCTACTTGTTTCCTGAACCTCCTTAGTCCTGTGGAACCCTTCCTGCCTTGCTGCCTGCTTTAGCCTGGGTCTACCTGTTGTTCCCTGCCTGAGTTCCCCCTGGGGCTTCCCTGCCTTGCTACCTGCTCTAGCCTGGGTCTCTCTGTTGTTCCCTGCCTGAATTCTTCCTGAGGTTTCCCCTGTCCCTCTTCTGGTTTTCTGGTGGTTCGGGTCCTGAGGTTTGATTGAGTTCAGCTCTCCTCTTGGGCTCTTCCTTACCGTGTTGGGTCTGCCTTCCTTTCACCTTCCTGCTCTTCCACCCGCCTTGTGACCTGCCGGTATCTGAGCCTTGGACATCATCTTCTTCAAGGTTGCTCCAAAGATCGGATTATCTCGTTCTGCAACCTTCTTACTGGGCTATCAGTCATCTTCAGCTGGCATCGGACTTTCACCTGGCCTTCTCTGTCAGTGTTACACTGTCCTGACGTCACAATAATATACCTATCCAGAAGCCTATATTTAAACTTTAGGTATTCAAAGGAAAATATATTGATATAAATGTTAGTACTTCCAATTAATTTTCTAGTTGTGAATTTTAAGCACCTTGTTGTCCACAACGATGCCACAGAATGCAGCAGAAAGGTCTCTCACATGTGCAGAATATCTTCTTCCTATTCCATTGTACAAGTGCATCCAGAGGGCGGGCACTGGTTAGGTCAGGAAAAACTCTCAGAGGTCAGCAAATGTTGAAAGTACCCAGTGCTACAAATGCAGTCTCAACCTAAACTCAATTTGGTAATGTGTAAGAAAATAGATTTACAACTGGGTCTTCACAAGCCAAAGGTAAGGCATCAGATAGATGCAAGCTTATGAAATGTGTGATTATGAGGAAATTCAAAGCCTCCTTAAGCAGCTTTTCCTTTCAGGACACAAACAGGGCTCTGGAGGATTTGAAAGTTATTATGTATTTTTACAATCTCTAATCTTTAAGGGAACAGGCAGCATGCTTAAAATGTGTAAGAAGTGTGGGGCGAGTGTCCATTAAATTGTGTCATCCTTACTCTAGAGTGTAAGGTTACATTTGCATTATACTTTACTGTCAGGTTTAAACTTCCTCAAGATTAGTTATAGGTTTGATCGCTATAAGTGATTAATCCTTTGACAATGTACAATTGTAATCACTGGACATTCCTCATTAGCTGGATGGACAGATCATAAAGACCTTAGCCTTTGTCATGTGCATTTTCTTTATTTTTTTTTATTTTAATAGTTTTTATAGAAATATACATACAATAATAAAAAAGTCAATGTTATAGAAACAAAATGCAGTAAACCATTGGTACCACTGTTAAAAGGAAATAATTAGAAAACACAAGTTCTAAAGAGGAAATAAAAAAAATGCACACTAAGCCTGTTATACTTATAAATTGCTTGAACAGTGTGGCATTATAATTGAGCCAAAAAAGAGAAATATATAAGCATATATTGTGCGCACCATAGCACTGAAATGTTTTTGTATATTGATAGATTCAGTAGGGGGGAGACTAACATGAGACAAACGAAAACAAACAAGAGATCGAAGGGAGAGGGGGAAATCATGGGCAGCTGAGTAAAAAAGATATGGCACTTTCACATATAACTAAACTATACAATAAGGTATCAGGAGTTAAATACAGATATAAAAATGCTGGGAACATCCAAGGAATGTAAGCAATATGAAGAGGTCACATTCCATGTGTGGTTACATTAAAGTGATCCAGGTAGCGGGTGAAAAAAAACCTTTTGCATTGTGCTTAGGTATAGAGTTTAAATTGTTTTCCATACACAATTCCATCCTTTGCGTGAGACATATGTTATTCCACCAGCTTCTGATACACAAGGAACAAGAGTCTTTCCAATTGGCAGTAATGCTCTTTAAGGCCAAACTAATAAAAAGATCATAGAGTTTGGCTGCTACCAATGGTATGTGGTTGGTTATTGCATGGCTTCCTAAGACAATATTTATGAAGGACAGTGGAATATCTGTGAAAAAATAGCATTAAGGTATTTCCATATGTGTAACCAGAACTTGAAAGTATAGGGACACTTAAAAAACATATGGTCGTAAGAGGCAGAGGCAGCATCACATGTCTAACAGTTATCATTATTACCTGTCTTAGATGAAGCTAATTTTGCAGGTGTGATGAATGCTCTATGTATAAAGAAGAAGAAATGTTGTGAGATATTCGCTGATGTGGAGATATGTTTAATTCTGGAAAAAAGAATAGACCATGTGTGATCGTCTAAAATGTGACCAAAATCATTTTCCCATTTATGGCGGATCGTACACATCTTTAAAGATGTGAAAAGAATGTTATAGAATTTTGAAGCCTTGATGTCAGACAGGATTGTAAGCTGTAATAGTCTAAAGGCATCAGGAGTTAATATGCCATTAGAAGAACTTTGAAGTGCATACAAACAAGAGTTGACCAATTTATTTTAGAAAATGAGTTCTGTATTGGGGATGGAAAATTGGTGTTTGAGTTGTTGAAAAGATAGAATAGAGGACCTATCTATGACTTGGCTCTATTGTTAATGAATATATTTCTGTTATGCCATAATACAGGGTAGAGACATTTTTTGGGAAATTTTGTAAGAGGAAATAGAAAGAATTGTAGAGCAGATATTGTGGCTCTGATTGGGTCTGATATGGCTGAAGAAGAATGATTAAATACATAAATAAGGTCATTTATTTCTGCAGGAGACAACAGTTGCTTCTCGATAGTACACCATGTGGGAATATCTGATAATTTGGGGCAATCAAACCAACACCTTGATGGTTTCAAGCGAAAAGCAGTATGGTATACCTTAAAATCAGGAAAAGTTACCCCCCGCCCATGTCATAAGGCACCTTCAATTTGATCAAGGCAATTATTTTACTTTTGCGCTCCCCCAAAGGAAGTTTAGTAGGATTGAGTAAATAGATTTAAAAAAGGAAGAGGATATCGGAACACAAAGGAGTTGTAGGCAATATAAAATTATTGGGGAGAGCATCATCTTGATCGAATCAAGTCGTCCCTACCAAGAAAGATACAGTGGGGACCATGTAGATGTTATTTTTTTTAATCTATCCAACAAAGATTGTATATTCAGTTTTATGGTATCCTGTATAGTGGAGGCAAAATGTAAACCTAGATATTTAATAGAGGAGTAGCACCATCTAAAGCCAAAGGAGTCAATGTCATGTTTAAGACAGACGGGATTGAGGGGCATGATTTCTGATTTGTCTTTGTTAAGTTTGCAACCTGATACAGAGCTAAATTAAGATAGCACGTTAAGTAAATGTGGGATGTGTATTTTAAGGTACTTAATGAGAATGAAGGTGTCATCTGCATATGCAGCTATTTTTATATGAGATATACCACCTGATATACCTGGGATATTTTTGTTAGATCTGATTAGATCCAATAATGGTTCTAATGAGAGAATATTTAAGATAGGTGAGAAGGAGAGGAGTAAAGTAAGCTGACCAGAGAGATAAACCCATCACCACAACCATGCCAATGAAGGGACTGCAACATGAAGTCCCAGTTGACCCGATTGAAGGCCTTTTCTGCATCTAGAGCTTTGACAGCAGAACCCTGATTATCCTTTTTATTTTTGGCCAATAGGTGGATAGCATTTAAAAGTAGTATGGCATTGGAAGAAATATTGTGCCCTTTTACATAGCCAACTTGCTCAGGTTTTATTAGGGAGGGAAGAGAGGACTCAGACCTATTGGCTTGAATGTTAGCAAAGATTTTGCTTTCAACATTGATAAGAGAGATGGGCCTATAATTACCAAGAAAAGAAGGATCTTTGTCGGCTTTGGGGAAGAGTATGAGTAATGCTTCTGAAAAGGATCCAGAGGAGGCTTTTTGGGAAATAAAGTAAGAGAATAGATTTTGGGGTTTGGGGATGAGGGAATGAGACACGCTATCAAAGAATTCAGTGGAAAGACCATCTGGGCCCTGGGCTTTACCTTTACCTAAGCCTTTAATTGCTTTAGAGATTTCTGGGGGAGTAATTTTGTTATTTAGATGGGATAGATCTAATTGAGGGTAAGAGGATCTGTTAATATTATCAAAAAAGGATGTGATGTTGTTTTGGGGATTTGAATTCTCAGGAGTGTATAGGATAGTATAACATTTTTTGAAACAATTAAGAATATCGTTAGGATGATGATATACGGTACCGGATGAGTATTTGTTTTGGGAAATAAAACATTTTTTTGTTTTTGTTTTCAAGTAAGAGACAAGCTTTCCCGGCTTTATTAGATGTTTGATAGATTTTCATTTGATATTTAAGAATGGTCCCCGCAGCAAGATCTGTGATCTCCTTATTAATTAGGAAGCATATGGCCAGTACCTGACAAAGATTAGAAGGGTTGGAGTCGCTATGATATTGTTGTTCAGTTAAGGTGAGCTGAGAGTAAAGGTCATCCAGATGTTTTTTTTCGTAGAGCTTTCTTTTTTCCTGAATAAGTCATTATGTGACCTCTTAGAGCCACCTTAAAAGCATCCCAGTTATTCACAACTGATGTATCATGATCTTGATTATCAGCATAGAACTGTTGAACAAAATATTTAATGGATAGGATAAATTGAGGATCTTGTAAGAGAAAATTATTCCGTTTCCAACAAGATGACTGTTTATGGGCGTCTGAAGGGCTAAAGGAGGTACATACTGGGGCGTGATCAGAAAATAAAATTTTCTATTTTGGAATCAATAATGGATCCAGTAAGGGCTTTGGAAGAAAACATGTAATCTGGGCGGGATAAGGTATTATGTGGGGAAGAGTGGAAAGTATAGTCAAGTTGGGTAGGATGCGATAATCTCCAAGTATCAATAAGTCCGGGTTCAGCTAAACATCCTAAAAAGGATTTATGTGATTTGTTGTTTTTGAACAGGCAACTAGATTTTCTATCTTGAAAAGTATCAAGAACCTGATTTATATCCCTGCACCTAATTAATTTGGTAACATTATTTTGAAGTGTCATATTTTTCATGGAAACCCACAAATTGGGGTCACGATTAGTGGGACTGTAAATGTTCAAAATGGTAATATGTGAATATTCTGTCTGTAATTTAACCCAGACCCATCTCCCATTTGTATCAGCCCCTTGGTCAAGAACCTTGAAGGGTAATTATTTGCTAATTAAAACAACTACAGCATTTTTCTTAGCAACGGCAGGACTCAAAATGATTTCCTTAACTCAACAGGATTTCGGTTTCAATGCTTCTTTGTTGGAGAGATGTGTTTCCTGTATACAAGCAATTGAAGGGTTGAATTTGTTAAAATGAGAAATGACCTTACATCTCTTGATGGGATTATTACAACCTTTGATGTTCCATGTGACACACTTGAAAATAAATCATTGTAACATGTCAAAAATGATGATAACATACCATGAAACCATGTAGACGTTAAACTGTAGTGTCAGTAAACAACATATAGAGTCATAACTATTTATAAGAAGACACAAGAGGGTGACACATTGGGTAAAGGAAAGGGAGGTAGGGGGTCTGATCATGAGAGTATCAGGTATGGTACAAGACAATAAAACAGAAGATAGGATCAACTGGATAAGGGAAATAACAGGTGAGTGAAATTGCAGGGATGGGTGACGCCCGCTGAGTCATCAAAAACAACAAAAAAAAAACAACTCAAGATGGAAGACGGACAGTGCACGGACACCCGTCCCACAAGTTATGGTAACATGCTAATCATGGCATAACATATATGATGAGAAAACTTATACGGGTGGAATACAATTATATAATAGGCAAAGTAGAAGTACCGGCTGGAGATGATGTGCCCATGCCTTTGGATTTAATAAAGCATATGAAAGCTCTAAGGTCATCTGGTTCATCAAACATGTGTGTACGACCTTCATGTGTTACTTTAAATGAACAAGGGTGGTATAGATCATACCAGATATTAAGTTGCTTTAAGGCTGGACAGAAGGATAGAAATATTTTCCTGCGCTGGGCTGTGCATTTAGCAACATCTTGTGAGATATATATCTTATTGGCGCTCCAAATGAGGGATTTACGTTCTTTAGCAGCAGACAAGATGAGCTGAAGTTGGGAATATTCCAGAACATAACAAATTAGTGTTCTGGACGATGCTTTTGGAGATGTGGAGATGGGTGATTTTCCAATTCTATGAGCACGTTGAATGTTGATTGTTTAATCCGAAGATACCTGGAGCAGGGATGAGAGAAACTTTTGCAAAAAAACAATGATGTTATTTCCTTCAGAGCCCTCTGCCAGGCCTGAGATACGAATATTGCTGCATCAGCTTCGATTTTCTAAATCTTCATTATGCCTTTGGAGGTCTTTAATTTACTTCTCAAGTATTGCCACACTAGGAGAAACCTCATCCACAAGATCAAGTCTTCTCTCCACTTCATCCATTCTGTTTTCAAAACCCTTCCATCGGTAATCTAACTGTTGTAATTTTTGATTTGTGCTCTCGATGAAGGGTTTCAGTGATCTGATTTCAGACAAAATGGCATCAATAGCAGGATCAGATATACTGAGCGGAGGAGGAGAGTCGCTCTTGGGTCTCTTAAGGGTATAGGCTGAGAAATTAGGTTCTTTTGATGCTGTCACATTTCTTTTATTGTCAACATGTTATTTGTTGATGTATACAAGAATATATAGATATTCGGAATATTTGATTTGAAGTTAATATTTTGAAGAGCTCGAAGGGGCTTATGTTCTTCCCAGAATATGCCAAAAAACAGAAATTTTGAGGGCCAAATGATGAAAAGTGGAAGAGTCTGCAGAAATTTGTCACAGTAGCCCAGTAGATGTAATAAACAGTTTACAATTATTACCTCCATATTATGCATGTAGTGTTGTTCCCGGTAAAGAGGGTTAAATGCGAACACTCGAGTATAATAAGGAGTAAACCCAGGAGTATTTCATGAAGAGCAACTTGCCATGTGGTATTGGGGATGCATTCAGCACATGCAGATAAATAACAGAATAAAGAACAGTGTTATTTTTTATTGTTTTTCCTCTACAGAATAGCATCCAAGTGCGTACCCTAACTAAAGGCAGGAAGTCTATGAATGGAAGTTTACTGCATAAGACATTCAAATGTTTACAAATGTTTACCGGGGAAGCTCCAAAAATGGCAGACAACATAAAGGTCAAAGACAACCTGTTTATAAGATGGTATTAATAAAATAGTTGTATATGCAGAATAAACTTTGAGAAAATATAATGTGTCCTTTTAAATTTTGAACAGCTAATTCATAAAATATTGTTGTTGATATAAGACTGGATCCAGCTGTAGTCCAAACGCAGTGTAAAAAGAGAAAGAGGTTGCATATAATGTATTATAAAATTGTGTTCCTGTACCTTTAAGGTTCATGAGACCTTAACAGACGTAATCCGGAAGTTCATTTCTTTTTTTTTATTTTTTCTTTTATTTTCACCTTCCTTGCTGGCAGAGAGGAGGCAGTATTTTGAAGAGGGAGCCGAACAGGCCAAAGCTGGCACGTTGCAGTGAGCACGTTGCCGTTGATCTCCTCAGAGAGGGCTGCCACCTGCAGCAGCTGCACCAAAGACAGGTTGCCGAAGCACAAGAAGCACTGAAAGAGGGACTGCAGTGCGTCGGAAAGACAGGAGTGAGGAACAGCTGTCCAAAGCGGAATTCCAAGGAAGGGTAAGTGGAAAATATTTTATATAATAATAGAAATGTTGTATATAAATGTTTGTGGGACAGAGCGGCATCACACGTCCATCTGCTGTAGTGTCAGGCCACGCCCCCCGTCATGTGCATTTTAAGTATGAGATTTTCCTTATTTCAAGTAGGAGGAGGAATACGTAGTTAATGGAGGATTCAGGTTTGGACATCTGGACAAATTAGTAATCAGCCTAGGAGAGGACTTCAGACTATGAATTGCAAAAAGCAATGCCCTAAATTATAGGCCTGTAATGAAGAGAAAAAACAGTGGTTTATTTGCAGGTTTTAAGAGAAGGTAAAAACGGGCCAACCCCTGCATGGTGCTTCAGTGGAACATGAAATTACCCTATATCTGCATGTAGATCCTTGAACATGCTCTTTAACCTTAGTTTAAAAGCAAGTGTATCCGATCTATAACTCAACGTAGCACACTCCTCATGAGCAAATACTTTCACTGCACCAATAGAGATGACAGCATGGGAAGCTGGCATTATGGAGGTGGGTCGTGGCTAGGAGCTCCCTTATAATGTCACTGTCATTGCCATTCTTTGTGAAACCTGTTTGATTTTTATGGATAAGGATGAGCAAAGGACATTCATCTGTGTTAGGCAGAATCACATGCAGAACCCTTTGGGAACACTACACATAATTAGGACTACAAGTGTAACTACAATTTCACCTTTGGTACAAGCCTGTACTACACAGTAAAGTGGTAGCGATAGCTGAGCAGCCAAATCTCAAGCCAAATTTTCCCCTTTCATTTGTATCAACCAGCTCAAGTGTAGGTGGTCAATCTGAATCACAAAAGTAGTTCCATACAAGTATGGTCTAAACTTCTTCAATGACCATACAATAGCAAAACATTCTCGTTCAATGGTTGCCCACTTTGTCTCAAGTTCCTATAGCTTCATGCTGATGAAGCAAATGGGGGGCTCCCGACCTTTCTCATCCAGTTGACTCAGAACTGCACATATACCTGTATTTGAAGCATCTATCTGCACAATGAAGGTGTGGTTATAGTCAGGAGATCTTAGGACTGGAGCTTGACAAAGGGCTTTCTTAAGGCCTTCAAAGGCTTGAGTGCACTCCTCATTCCACCTGACCTTTTTAGGGAATTTGGGAGAGGAGATCACATTCAAGGGAGAAGCTATGGTTCCATAGTTCTCTTTGAAGTTCCTATAGTAACCAGTGAGCCATAGGATGGCTCTCACCTGGGATTCACTAGTAGGGGTAGCCCAGTTTTGTACAGGTTGTACTTTGCTAGGCAATGGCCTGATTTCACCTCCTCCTAACTCATGTCCAAGGTAGACCACTTTACTCTGACCAATTTGACACTTACTCGCCTTTATGGTCGGATGGTCCTGCTCAAGAGCCTGCAAAACATATACTAAGTGGTCAACATGTTCTTTCCAAGTAGGGCTGAACACTGCAATGTCATCCAAATATGCCATGCAGAAGTCCTCCATCCCATTCAGAACTTGATTAACCATCCTTTGGAATGTTGCAGGTGCATTCTTTAGTCCAAAAGGCATTACCTTTAACTGGTAGAGGCCTGTTGGGGTTGAAAATGAAGTGTTCTCCATGGCAAGGTCTGTCAGTGCTATTTGCCAATAGCCTGAAGTGAGATCAAATGTACTGAGGTACTTGGCTGAACCAAGCTTGTCCACCAGCTCATCTGTCCTTGGCAAAGGATGGGCATCAGTCTTAGTGACTGCATTAGGAGCTCTATAGTCCACACAGAATCTCAACTCTTTAGACCCTGCCTTTGGCACTAGTATAACTGGACTAGACCATGGACTTGTGGATGGCTCTACTACCCCTAGATCAAGCATTGTGTTGACCTCTTCCTTTATGTGGGTTCTTGCATGATCTGACAACCTGTAACCTCTGCTTTTAACAGGTAAACAGTCACCAGTGAGAATATCATGCTGGACTCAAGGGGTCAAGCCTGGTGATAGTGAAAACAGGGAGGCAAACTGATTTAACAGAAACTAGCACTCCTACTGTTGTTCAGGTGTCAGATTAGAAGAGTGACTGACTCCTATATTCTCATCTAAAGGCTGTCCTCTGAGTAGGTCAGATAGAGGTTCACTCTCATCATCCTCTTGAGCTCAAGCTAGAAGCTAAGCTCCTACTTCTGTTTGTGAGGCATACACTTTTAGATGGTTGGTGTGAAAGACTCTGGGAGCCTACTTAGAATTGCCTAATGTCACCAGAGAGTTGACCTCTGCAAGTTTGACCACAACCTTTGACCACTTATCCTGTAAGGCCCTCTGCCTTGTAGGAACCATAACTTGAACTTGATGGTCTTGAGTAAACTCAACCATGTTGGCCTTCTGGTCATAAGAATGCTTCACCAGAGCCTGACCTGCTTTCAAGTTATCTGATGCTTCTGTCATCATGTGTGACATTCTCCTCCGGGGTCCTATCACATAGTCAGTGACTCTCTCTGGCTTGGGGGAAGGAGCACTCTGGCCATAGAGAAGTTCAAAGGGACTAAATCCAACTACCTCCTGGGGGAATTCTCTATAAGCAAACAGAAGGCATAGCAGTAGAAGGTCCCACTTTCACTTAAGGGGTTCTTCTAAAGCACTATCATGCTCTTCATTGCAAGGTTAAACCTCTCTACCAATCCATTGCTCTGGGGATGGTAGGCAGTTGAGAACTTGTAAGTTACGCCACAGTTTTTCCACATGGCCTGCATGTCGTGGGACTTCAAATTGGATCTCCTGTCAGAGATGACTTCCTTGGGAAATCATACCATGGTAAAAATACCAAGTAGGGCCTTAGCAACGGCCTGAGCTGTAACAGTCCTCATAGGTATTGCTTCAGGATACCAAGTAGCATGGTCTACTACAACCAGGATAAACCTGTTTCCTGAAGAGGTTGGAGGGTCTAAGGGACCAACATTGTTGATTTCTACCCTCTCAGAAGGGATTCCCACCACTGGGAGAGGCACCAAGTGTGACACATTCTTGGCTCCACTCTTGCCACTCTTGCCAGATGTCTGACAAGTGTGGCAGCTCCTACAGACTTGATCTACTTCAGACCCCAATTTAGGCCTTTCCTTGGTTTTCTTGAAACTCAACTGACCAGCCAAAGGTACCTCATGGGCTAACTCATGGAACTGGAGTCTACTTTCTAGGGGCAATACAAGTCTTCTGTAGTCACCTGGGATAGACTAAGTTGGTTCACTGTAGAAGAGGCCATCTTCCCATTATAATCTATGCTTCCCTGGCTCTTGCCCTTACAGCTGGGAAGCTGCCTGTTGGCATAGACCTTCAAGAGTAGGACACTCTCTTTGAACTCTGCTGAACTCTGCCCTACAGGGTCCACTTTCTGCCAGTAAAGACTGCAGCTCAGGGTTTTCTGCAGGATCCATATCTCCAAAAGGAGCAAGGTCTTCTTCCAGCTCTGATTCCACAGCAGCGGATTCAACCCCAGTAGGTTGTTCCTCACATTCAGTCTCTGCTGGTAGAGGAGTCACAGGTGTGACTTTGGACAGTCCTGTCGGGGATGTCCTTGTTGGTTGCACAGGAGTGCTGGCTGGTTTCTTCCTTGCGGGTTTAGGTTTTCCTTTTTTATTTTTCGTTTTTTGAAATTGCAGTCAGTAAGTCCTGTGGACTGGGGGTTATAGTTTCCTCTATATGTTCCCCTGGAGGGCCTTTTAAGGTGCTCTCTCTGGCCTTCCTAGTCTGCTCCTGTCTCCTTTTGCTGGGAGGACTGGGGGTGCTTGATAATACTCCAAGAGTTTTTAAGTCGTTCCCAACAGGACTCTCCCAGGTACTTTACTCAGCACACTAACAGGTATCTTGACAGCCATGTTATTGCACCGAATTAGAGCTGGTAAATGTGGAAGCATTTTGATAGGGCCTCCAGCAAGCTTAGTGAGGTATTTGTGTGCCTTAGCAACATCCTCTACCTTGAACATTTTTTATCAACTACAGTAATGCTGGCCCCAGTGTCTCTGATGGTAGGGGTCTCCTGACCATTCACAAGAACACTGTCTTTCTAATACTCTTTCGTATTGTATGGAATGGAATTGTAGACATCTAAGTTCTGCTGTTCCCACAGACCCAGGGACACTAAAGAAACACTGGCTTAGACTTTCGTGGGTTCCTTAGCCAGTAAGTGAAAGTTTCCACTTGCCATTGATACTTCTTCCCCTGGGGAGAAGGCTAAGGAGACAGTGCAGATCCCTAAAGGTTTACCCTTACATCTGGGATCCCCTTTCACATGGTCAGTTGCTCCACAAGCATAACATTTTCCAAATGTCTTTATGAATGGGGGTTTGGTTTGACCTCCTTCTCGTTTAGCACCAGGAGGCACACTAGCCTGATTTGGTTTCCCTTGTGGCTTACCCTTGTTATGTTTGTGGCTCTCTTTTGGATTAGAGGTATTGGAATTATCTCTGTTATCTTTCTTGTGCTGCTTCCCCTCATCCTTCTTCTGAGGGGCCCCAGAATCCTTGTGAGTACCCCTGTTGCCAACACACAAGTCAGTAGCCCTTGCTAACTTCTTTGGATCAATTTCCTTAGAGACAGCCAAGTGCTGTCTCAGCTTAGGAGAGCAGGCATCATAGATAGACTCCAACATAAATAGATTTCTCATACCTTCACAAGTGTTAACTCTTTAACCCTTAACCCTACCATCTAAGTTTTTCAAACATTCACACTCCCAGGTAGACCAAGGGATACTATCACACTTTTTGAGGATTCTAAATCTCTTAAGATACTGGGAAGCGGTCTTCCCAAACCTAGCTATCAAAGCTAGTTTCACACTTTCATACTCCATTCTATCTACTTCGCCCATTACCATTACAACATCAGATGCAACAGGGGCTAGCCTAGAAAAAAGCCAAGGAATCAGCTGATTCCCTGTAATGTTCTGAATCCGAAGGTTATATTCAAAAGTTGCCAGCCAATCCAAAATATCAAGCTTAACCTCATACATACTTAGTGCATCTTTGGGCATACAAGGCCTCTTAGTACTGGAAGACCTAGCAGACCCTGGGAGAGAACCATTCTCAAGAGACAACCTTTTCATTTCAAGTGCATGATTCAACTCCATTTCTCTGAGCTTAAGTTCTTGATGCTTAATTTCAGTTTGGGCTTGGCTTCTTTTGAATTCACAATTCAAGTCTCATCCTTTCCAGGGAGACAAATTCAGGACTTAGTGGTGGACCTGATGGGTCCCTGTGGTCAAAGGTTGAGGCCTATGAGCAGGTAGAGGTAAAACAGGGCCTACATCTTGAGACTCTTCGGCCTCATCTAACTCATCAATAACATATGAGTTGGACTCTGAAACATTATCATCCTCATCAACATTTTCCACATTTGCTGCAGGGGTAGGTATTTCAGACCCACTCCTCAGACTTTGGTATTCCAACAACTTTTCGATCCATTCAACCTTTTTGCCTTTTACAGTGAGATTCCTAGCTTTACACATTTCTCTCAATTGATCAACTGTTAAAGTTACTAGGGTCTACTGTCTGTAGCTATCCATATTAGACATGATAAAACAATTGCTTCTCTAGTGGTGAATGTTATTTGAACAAAAGAGTAACACTCTAAATGTAACAACTATACTTTATCCTCACCACTGTACACAAGTGTTAGGCAGAATCATAGGGAACACTACACATAATTATGACTACAAGTGTAAGTACAATTTCACCTTTGGTACAAGCCTCTACTACACAGTAAAGTGGTAGCGATGGCTGAGCAGCCACACTTATCTCAAGAGTAAAGTGAGCAGTACAAGAGGTTACACAAAGGACTACCAATGGCAGTGATTCAAACAAACAATTACTCAAGGTTTCTTGGTAAAAGAATATACATTTATTTACACAGTCAGTTGGAAAACATTCCACTATTAAGAGCAGCTTAATATCAAAATCTAATATACTACAATACACTACCAATCAGTTCCTGAACAAGTTCAGCTCCCCTGAAGTGGGAGCAGAATGGCACTTCAGTTAATTAAGAAGGGGTAAAAAGACAAGGTTAAAAGAATTTAAAGCGCAATTACTTTCCGAGGTAGGGCAAATAGTTTTAGTTCACTACAACCAGCAATTCAATTCAATAGGCCTGGGCCAGAGCCAATGGGCCTCATTACGAGGTCGGCGGTAAGGGGTTAACGGCAGCGGTAAGGGTGCCGTTCCCGTTAACCACTTACCACTGCATTACGAGGTCCCTTAGCGGCTCCCGCTAAGGGCGCGGGTCTTTACCAGACGGGGACGGCTAAGGGACCAGGGTGCTAATAACGGGCCCGCTGTTAAAGGGCCTGTTATTAGCTCCTTCCCCATTCCCATTTAGCCCTATGGGGGCTCGAATGGGAATGGGGAATGGTTTTCAGAATGGGGATTTACCGGGTTCCTCCAAGGTTGAAATGACCCGGTAAGTACCCATTCCGAGAACCCAGACCCGCTATGCGATAAGGGGGTAGCCATGGTGCTAATAGCACCATGGCTACCGCCTACCTCGTAATGCGGCCCAATGGTTCAGTGTCTTGGAAAGGATAGCACAGTTCTGGCAGTAAACGGTTAAGTCTTTGGCACAGTTTTTAGAAGTAGTTGGTCAGAAGAAAAGTTAGATGTCGGTTTAGAGAAGGACAAGCCTTCAAAGTTGGGAAAGTTTCACAAACTTTCACTGCGGCCTGAGGGATTTTGACACTGTGTTTGCAAAGTACCTTAATGATGAAGAAAAGCTGTAGCTGAGGCATTTGTTCCTGGCAGTTCTGCAGATTTTGCTGTTCCTGCACTTCAGTCATGGGGACAAAAAGGAGGACGTCGGGAGGTTCCCACACTGCCCAGGGAAGAGGCCACAAGCTTGGCAAAATGTCAGTTTAAGGTGTTAGTGCCTTAAAGAACACAAACTGGTATCCTTCTCACTGGCTAACCGGTTTTTAAGAGCACTCTGAAGAAAATCTGACCAGTATGGAGATGGTGTCCAGGTGTCTTGCGGGTTGGTTGTTTCAGACAATTCGGGACTGCAGCAGGGCTTCACTGGTGGACCAGGAGTTACGGCAGTCATCTTCCTTCTGCTTGTCTTCAGTTCTCTTGTTCCAGTGGTCGACTCTGCTTTCCAAGTACCAGAGGCCTGCTTTTAAACAGTTCTCCCCCATTCATCCCAGCATGGCTGTCACTCATCCAGAAGGGTGGCTGTCCTTGCCGGACAGTCAGCCGGCCAATCACACCAGAGTGCATTCAGGTCTCCTAGGAGTCTAAGCACAGGCATCCTGTCCACCCCAGACACTCAGGCGCCAGAGGAAGGCTTCAGCACTGAAGCCCACCAAAGGACAATGAACAAAGGGACCAAACCTGGTTTGGCAGGTAGAGTTAAACACAAGAAGGACCTTTCCAAAAAGAAACGGTGTCCACGGTCGGAAAAAATCCTGGAAGTTTGTTTTAAACCACTGACACCAGCCATTTCAAGAGGGAAAGGGTAACATGTGACTGTTACATGAATGTTTAGACTCAGGGGATGCTAGGCAACCCCTGCAGCACTCTACAATAATATAGTGTGTGCTGGGTCTGTAAATTTAAAAAGACTAGTAAAGTCAATTTAACCTTACATGCTCTGGGAGACAGTAGTCAGTCCCAGTGAAGGTATTTAAACCATCAGATGTCCGAAAGACATCCCTGTGCCACTGCACTGACGGTGCTGTGTGACACACAAGAAAAAGATGATGCCTATGGAGTTGTTTAATAACTCCATATCCAAAGAACACAAAAGTAACACACACATCAAAATACGTGAATGAGTGGTAAAAAGGCTCACATTCTTTCCAGGTAAAAATTAAAATCCTAGAAATCCAGAAAAGTTGCTGTGGGTCTCAAAAGGAAAGGGAAATTAGCATATTCTTGAGAATTCTCCCTAACAATCTGGAACATGAACGTTTTAACCCAGACATTTCCCATTCTAATTCAGAAGGTGGACTGGGCTTAAGTTTGCGCAATCAATTTGGGGTTTACTAGGCATAGTGAGCAATGTGAGTAAGGCCTGGGTCATCATGTCTGGCATGTT
Source organism: Ambystoma mexicanum (assembly GCF_040938575.1). NCBI lineage: Eukaryota > Metazoa > Chordata > Amphibia > Caudata > Ambystomatidae > Ambystoma > Ambystoma mexicanum. The sequence goes on from NC_090921.1 coordinate 920,955,423, forward strand.
ACCTCTCAACAGAATATACTTATAAACAGCACATCATATAGGTCAAGATCTCTACCAAACATCTCATAAAACACAGTAAGTAGCCTGTGAGGGCCTATGAATCTTTTAGTTTCCATTAGGCCAGGGTTGCAGGGTTGTAATCTCAACCCTGCATAGAGGGGATTCCTGCCTTGATCAGGAGTCTTCTGGACAACCTGTGCATTGTTAGTTTCTCAACAAAGGTTGTCTGGGGATTGTAGTGGCATCAATATTCAGATCCTGGTCAGGCTGGTGGAGCTCCCTGAAATAGTTACAGAAGACCAGGTTAAGATCTTAATCTCAGATTTTAATTTCCCAATGATTGCATATTAAGGATGTCACCCACCATGATTATTCATTTTTCTACTGGCCAGACATTTCCTGGATTTCTTTCCTGCCTTCCAAAATGCCTGATGAGTGTGAAAAAAAAAAGACTTCTGCTGGGTACACTGAACATTGAGCTTCATTTAGGATCAGCAGGTTGTTTTCATAAGTATTGAGGATGAGCCACTATTCAGTTGTTTTGAAAGAAAGTTCTAAGACATATAGACAGATGTGTTTCTTTCCCTGTTAACCTTACTGGAACAGTTTATGATGCCACCACTCACAATCTCTTTTTAGGGCATCCCTTAGGATGAACACATCACAGGCGAGCAAGTATTTTCAGCTAACAATATTTCGATCTCTTTTTCTGTATGTATTAAACAGTGTAGAGTCCGATTTGTAACCCAAATTGACTTGTTGACCGATTTTTGCAATGTCTGACACAGAGATCTCATCCACTGAAGATTAATATCGCTGAGTCAAGAAGGTTGCTAGACACCTGTTATGTTCCTCACTGTGCAGGGTGGAGTGCCAGGCACGGCCGATCTGAGGCAGCTGAGGTAAGTAAAAATCATGTTGTAGCTTCTGGTAACTAGGTATCATGACACTAAAACAATCACTCTCTCTTCTTGTAAAAAGAAGCAGGAAAGACCAGACACACTGTGATTAACTTTGTTGATTTACCCTCTACAGGTTTCCTCCTTAGTTCAAAGGTGTGCAGATTATTTCTCAGAATGGTCCCATGCATGTGCAATGTCTATGATGATCATGCCGCTGCAGGGGAACGCATGCACTGTGCTAGGCAAAAGATGCATGTTTTTTTTTTTTAAAAAAGCTTACATTGTTAACCTAGTGTAGAAACAAGGGGCCAGTGCCTGGCCTCTGGCACCCAACTGTAATAGCCACCAGTTGTGGCTGGTGATTTATTTTTATTGGGGGGTGTAAATATTCGTCACACGTATGCTAGAGTGACCAGTGTATCGAGGGAGCCGGAACCAACAAAATCATGTTGGGGGTTCGCCCTCCCCTACATTTTTTTGAATAATGGGTAAACACGCTGCATTATAGAGAAAACATTTTGTGAACAATGTTGTAAAATGCCAGACAGTGTGCAATTGGTTTAATGGAGGAACTTATGAAAAAAGCAAATAGATGCTAACCACCAACAGTGCACAATAACATTTCCCAATGCATTTTCATACTTTTCCCCACAATATATGTCATTATAAAAAACATGTTCAGGCTTGCTCTGCCCACACATTTCCATGCTGGCTGCACCAATATATGCCAGTATTCCCATATATAAACATACTCGTGTTTGCTTTGCACATAATACCAGTAACTATGCTGCAAGAAAACCTATCCAAGCTGGCTCTGCTATTATATTCCAGTACACCCATGTAAAAACATTCTCCTGTCGGCATTGCTGTTAATAATGCCATATCATAATAAGAAAACAAAACCAACTGGGTCCAATGTAGGCCAGTCTAGCTCTTTAATTAAACAGTCATGGTGAGGCTGGACTGGGCCCCCCTAGACCTGCGGTGGTGGGACGCAAGTCTCCCTGGGGGCTGTGGGTTGCGCCTGTTACATTGCGTCAGTGTCTCTGATTCGATATACAGTAAGCATGGCTGAAATCTGTGGACATTTAAAGGAACGTGAATTAGGCAATAATGGATATTTCACCAGTGGACAACATGCAATAACAGATACATATAAAAATGTACAAAAATGATTTAAGTTATGCATTTGCTGGATAAAAGAGAAACATGGGAAGTTCACTTGCTATTGCTTTTCTGCCACAACCTTTCAAGTACTGTTTGCATTTTTTCCCACCAGAAAAAATAAATGAAGAGGAGGCAACATAGAAATCAAAAGCCTGCAGGCTTTAATATAAGAAGAAAAATGTAAACAAACGTGTCTTTATGCATTTCTGAAAATAAGAAAAGACACAATAACACATATCCATCATATCCTATAATGGGAAAGCTGCAGGGCCAATGCATATGTACACATCAAAACACGTATTAAATATAAAACCGAAGAAGAACACAGTAATTGTTGGTGATGAGTCAACGTCATATAGGATGAATATTTTCAATACATGTATTATTTGGGAAAATATTTGTGTGCAATAAATCATAATTCACGTGATGTAAAATACAATTCGCCATTAATAGAGTGTCACGAAGCCTTTTCTTCTATTGCAGGCCTGACATAGTCATTCTTTAGTTATTACAACTAAAAGTCAATAGAAAGTGAAACACACCATACGTGCCTATAATTACATTTTCTATTACCTTTAAAATGCATGAGCTATATTGTTTGTTAATATTGAGTTGCATGCAATCTTTGTTGATGTGTATCTTATTCCTTAAATAAGGTGGCAGCTGGAAAATAATCACAGCTCTGTTACTATGTTCCATGTTTCTGTTTTTGTAATCAAAACAAACATTGGGCAAATCAATAGTTTTGGATTTCGAGGATCTTGTTTCGTTACTATATATTTGTATCCCATGCTCAATGATTTTCTTTAATTAGATATTTACACCATGTGCTATCTACAGTACTGCCATCATATGCTCAGGAAGTAACAATTGGACCACAATGTGCTAGGATATTAACATGTGGTAGGCATTGAAATCATATAACAGATATTGAAATAGTATGATCTGTTGCTCATGTAACAGAGAAGACAACCACTAGATACCTTTGCCAAGGGAACTCGCTACAACGCCAGCCCCATCGTCGATTGTAAAAAACCTGGGAGTCCTCGGGTACACCACCCAGCCTTGGTTGGATGATTTGCACTCTCGAACCCTCTCCCGGTCCCTTGGTAAGGCCTCTGGTTAAAGATGAGTCTTAATATCGTAAAATGTGTATTCTCCATCCTGCTCCTCATGGCAGGGGTGCGTAGGTGTGCGGAGCGAGCAGCGACCAAGTTACTTCACTGGTGCAAGCCCCCATGCGGGAATCCAGGTCTGCTGCGACTCTGTAGGTTTGCTGCTTTACAGTCTTTATATGCAGTTCTTATGTTCCTCTTAGTTCGAATAATGTCTTGCTTCTTTCCTTTTAGGTATGGAAAGGTATTTTGGTGTTGCCATGCAGTTTGAAGATGAGCATGGGCCGTTAGGCGAAAGCGCGGTGTGTGCGATGCTGTCCGGTGAGTAATGCGCGATGAGCGGCACTGTTTCACCTTTTATATTGCTAACCTGTGTCTTTTCTCTCCTTGCAGGTTGCGATGTTCCTCGCAGATCGCCGTAATGTTCCGGCAATGATACTGACCAGGAGATGACTATCCAGGTAAGAATTGTGTGGCTTTCTTCATTCGGTAGGAAACGTGAGTAAACCCTTACTAATGCTGTCTTTCTTTCTCCTCTTTCCAGGTTATGGTATTTCAGGATGCATGCGGTGCTGGATGAGGGAGTTCGTACCTTCAGGTGAGTGGAAATGAAGTCGGCGATGGATTGAAGACAGGATACTGTTCCAGGTAAGTTTTGTAGTGTTTTTTCTCTCTCTGCAGGTCCTTGGTTTCAGGTAAACTGGCATCAAAGAACTGGACACAGTGAGCGTTACGATGCCCACAGCAGAGTAACACAAAGCATGTTCTGCTGTTTGGGTGTGGTTTAAATAGGTTCAGGTAAAGTAGTCCTGGTAAAATAGTCCCAGGCCTGCCACACCCAAAGTAGTCCAGGTAAAGTAGACCCAGGCCTGCCACACCCAAAGTAGTCCAGGTAAAGTAGTCCCAGGCCTGCCACACCCAAAGTAGTCCAGGTAAAGTAGGTCCAGGCCTGCCACACCAAAAAGACTAGACCACACAGCTCAGTTCCTTGTAACTGAGCTATGTGTGTGCCTCCATGTTGGGTGAACTCCCCAAGTTAAATAGTCCCAAGTAAATAGTCCCATTCTAATGTTGGTCTTCATGATGGTTATGAGCCTTGCACCAAAGGTGCCAGGACTGACTCCAAGAGAGTCTTGGATGAGGTTTTAAGGCCTTTGTCCCGGCCCTAACTGGAAGGCTGACTTGCCAGTGAGGGCCAGGGGCAAGAGTCATGACAACAACAAGCTTACTCTAGAGCCACAAGTGAACAATCTAATCAAGAAATGCTTCTTTCTCCTGCGAGCGGTAAAAAGGATCCTGGCATTCCTGTCATTTGCTAACAAAACACTTACCGTCATCTCTCTCGTCATGTCCAGAGTAGACTACGCCAATAGCCAATATCTGGTTATACCTGAATGACTCTTAAAAAATTACAACACATACAAAATGTGGCACCCAGGCTGCTCCTCAAATTACCCCGAAGAGAACACATCAAACCAGTGCTGAAAACCCTACATTGGCGACCAATAAAACACCGAATCAAGTTCAAATCAATTTGAATCACGCAGAGAGCAATATACAACCAAGGTGTAGAGTTCCTGCAAGATAAATTAAGCCTACATCACCCAAGAAGGACTTAAAGATCGAGCAACGACATCCACTTGGAACCAAAATCCTAAAAGAAAAGAAAATCTCGCACCAAAAACTTGGAATGGTCTACCAAAGAACATATGTAACACAAGAAATCAACTACTATTCAGAAAACCCCTCAAATACTGTCTCTTCACCTCATAACTAGAAGAAAGCCAACGGGGGCCATATACACAGATGACACGATCATGAGTGAAAAAACCAACCCTTGATCCCCTAAGCTATCGTCCAATAACAGAATCTAAGGAAGACAATCTACTGCATAGATTACAGACTACACCAACTGAGAGATAGATATGATAGGGCGATACCATGGACAAAACACAGCTAGTTCGGGATGGAAGGACAAGGACGATTTATCAATAGCACCTTGGCTTACAAATTACACACTTAGCACCAATAGACCTCTGACGGAAATCGAGAGCAAGGTATTAGGTGCCTGCTAATTTACAGCACCAGTACCAGAGGGGGGACTAGACACACACTAGCCCATTACACTAAGTTCAAACCATCACAACAGGGAATGCCCACACCATCACTCATAAGAATTAGATGAATAAGAAAAAAAAGTGGAAATTATGCCTACCTAAAGGATGACTGGATACATAGAACAAGATATGTAAGGACTAGGATATATAACCCAATAACCCTTTGATCAAATCTCTGCATACCTAACTCACCCGAAAATCCACACAACAATCTTCTCGCTCAGCAAACCTCATGCACTTAACCACACCACAACAACAAACAAACAACACATAAACCACACCAACAGCACATGAGGACTTGCATCGGTCCGATAACCACACCAAAGCTCAGACCACGGTGAAAACCAAACTGAAGCCACCAACAGCACACCACTTCTTTCACTTTCCTACTCCCTCTTCAGCCGGCTAACCCAACCCGCCTTCTTGTTTGCAGATCTGACTGAGCGTCTGGGGACCAATTGCATTGGTGAGAGTGTGCAGTACACATACCTTTAACATTAACATATAATTTGCCATATACTAAAACCATATGCCCATAGGCAACTATTGCATGTCCTGTGGTGTTAACAAATGCCAATGATCATCTTTACATGGCATGTACTGCCTACATTTGAATGTTAATGACATCATAGCTCATGTTTATGCCATGTGCCAGGTACTGCTATAATGACATTGCAGATAATAGATATTTATTGATAGCCAACCCAATGGACCTCAATGCATTGTATTGGCCTGTGAAGGATGAAAAGCTGAGTCTACCGGACAGTATTAGAACCTGTGAACATGAGGTGCCCATGTGGTCAAAGACTTAATGCTGTGGTGGATGCATAACTCCACTGAACTGCAGACTGAGAAACAGTAAGCCACGTATTGCCATGATATGCCTTATATTCATATCCATAACCAGGTTGTTCCCTCCTCTGTCAGGCACATGTAGTTTGATAGCTATTAAATCAGAATACAAGGGCCTAAATATGCCGGAATGAAGAATACAATCTCATAACTAGATCCTAACAACTTGTTCAAGGCTTTGCCAAAATATGATAAGCTAATTACAATGTTTTGTTTGTTTTACAATCATATTCTATGCTTTCCCATAGTATACATGGGTACTTATTTCATTTGCCTTATGCTGCTATAACATGCCGAGGTACTATACGCCAGATATTGATAGCAATGACAGATATAACCATTACATTCCCAGGAACTCCATGCACTATAATGTTAATAACAGCAAATGGCAGGCTTACAACATATTCCAGATATTGCCAGCATGGGCCCAGACACTCATATTATATGTCAGGTATTTCCATGATATGCCCTAGTGCTCACTCCATTTGCCAGCACTGGTATCATATTCAGAGGTACTCCCAGCCTTTGCCAGATATGTGTATTATAATGTCGGATGATCACAGCTATGTCCATTACATTCCCTACTTCAAAATACACAGGCTGTAAACATGAAGGGGTCTATTCATGGAGCAAACGTGCGCCAAAAATCCCAGCGCAAGCAGGCGCAAGGTGGCGCAAGCGTGAGAAACCCAGCGCACACGTGCGATTCAACGAAGACACTACGCGTGTTTCCCGCTGTCAGTGCGCCAAATCCTGCCATGGCGCACGCAGGCACACACGGTGTGCGCTATGTGCACAGCAAAAGCGCACATAGCGCGGCGCACACAACCATAGTGGGCGGAACAGTGGGCGTAACACGCGGAATGGGGAATAACGCGTGAAAAAGAAGGCGTAACTGGGGAAGTACTGCAGGGAACTACACGGAACGCCCACACGCACGTGAGCAACCCATATTCATGGATTTGAATACGGGAAACCCGCGCAGGCAAAAGACACACACAGGCGTCAACGCGTCTGCCACACGAAGGCAGGCGGAAGCGTCCCCGCGCACAGTATAAAAGTGCGTGCACACAACAAAAACGTATATACAGCTACGATGAATGCCCCATTTGTCGCAGCACTGATCGTGGGACACCGCAGGAGGAGGAGAATAGCCAGGGCATGCATTTTCGCACCACGGACAAGCCTTTTTGGGATGCCTGACGACCAGGTCTACGGCAGGTATAGGTTTCCACCCCATATCATCCTAGACCTGGTCAAGGAGTGGGAAGATGACCTTACATCCCCCACCCTTTGGTCCCAAGCATTGAGCCCTTTGGAGAAGGTGCTCAATGTCCTGCATTTTTTGGCCACTGGGTCATTTCAGCGGACTACTGCCATAGTGGGGGGGTCTCACAGGCCACGCAGTCACGCTGCCTACACCAGGTACTGGCAATCATGACAGCGCCCCTCAGTCTGCAGGCACATATACATGCCCAGAACATCCGCAGAAAGGCAGGCCGTTGTCCTGGATTTTTTCAGGGTGGCACACTTCCCGAAAGTGCTCGGTGCCATAGATTGCACCCATTTGGCCCTACGTCCACCTAGGGCCACTGAGCACACCTACCGAAACCGCAAGCACTGGTATTCCATCAATGTACAGGTGGTATGCGATGCAAAGGGAATCAACACCTCTGTCTATGCAAACTACTCTGGCTCCACCCATGACAGTTTCATATACACAATGTCCGCCCTGAGCCGGGCCCTGGAAGCTGGGCAGCATGGCGACACATGGCTCCTAGGTGAGTACAAAAGTCCTTGCACATGCATGCATGTCACACACACACACACAAATACACAAACCCCAATAATCACAACCATTTACACCTCCCCAGGGGACAGTGCCTACCCTCTGAGCAACCACATGATGACGCCAATCCGGAACCCCACCACACCACCCCAGGTAAGATACAACGCCGCCCATATTGCAACCAGGGCCATAGTGGAGCAAACATTCGGAGTGCTCAAGTCACGTTTCCGCTCCCTTGACCGCTCTGGCGGGCAGCTATTCTATGCACCCCCAGTAGTGTGCAGGATCATTGTGGCAGCATGTGTCCTGCACAATGTTGCAACACGGCAGGGCGTACCGGTGGACATGGTGGTGCCCCCACATCCCCAACCACAGGCACAGGCGCTGCCCATGGGAGGGGACAGGGCATGTGGCGAGGAAGCCCGGACCCAGCTTGTGGCCACATTTTTCACCTAAACTCCCACCCCTGCAGAGTGCACACAGGCCTGGCACATACCAGGTGACAATCGATGATGACAAAGAGACAGTCAACTGGCACAACCCTACCACCCTGAGATAGTTGCCATGGAAGTGCCACATTGTCTGCATCCCTAGCTACTTAAACACATGCTATCCTGTGTGACCAAAAGGCACATATGATATGGCATTTGTAACGTGCCTATACACAAGTATTTCAAGGTGCGATGAGGCAGGGAGGGGGGAACAAGGGAAGACAGACAACAATACTACTAGGCCAGGTGTCATTTAGATTGTGCAAGTGCAGGGGTAAGGGGAAGGAAAAAGTGCAATAGGAAGGGGAGGGGGGGAGTGCAGTACAGGGTAAGTAGACTAAAAAACAAATAAGTAGGCCAGCTGGTGGCAACTGCAAAGGTAAGTGCAGACAAGTGCTGGGAAGGGGGGGCTGTAGGGATAGAGAGACAGTCCCGCAGTGCAGGGGTTACCAGGGAGGCAGTGCAAGTGGAGAGTGGCTGGGCCAGTGACCGAGGTCAGTGAGAGTGGCCCAGTTGCAGATCCAGTGCAGTTCCAGTGAAGAATTTTGCAAGGGAGAGGCAAAGAGAAAGCAGAAGCAAAGAGGAAGGTCTTGAGGTGCTTCCGGAACCGGAGATGGTTCTCCTCAAGTTCCAGTGAGGCAGGAAGGCTGTTCCAGAGGGAGGCCCCTGCCGCGGAGAGAGATCTACCCCCAGCTAGTTGCTTTGAGAAGCGGATGAACCTGACAAGCAAGGTGTGAATCACACACACCTGCAAAACAGGCCATGGCCATCACTGTTATGTCACTCAAACCCTCCCAAACCACAACATGACATGGCAAGCAATACCCATACACCAACACAGTACCAATAAGGTACACATTGCCATGTCAAAAATGTACAGTGGCATCAGCCAATGATGCCTGACATGGAATCAGATGAAATGACTGACCAACAACCTCCCACCCAAAATAAGTAATTTCCAAATGCATTACAAAAGTTGTAGACGTAACATAACAATGAATGCCTGTCTACATACACATTGTGCATTGCATAATCAACACTGCAGCTTATGTGTGCTGTGTCCAACTCCTGCAACATACTGCTCAGTGCACAGCACAGTGAACAGCCATTGTGTGTGATGCACACCCTGAGCATCACATCTAAGAGACAGACCACATCAAAAAGCAAATTAGGCATGTACAGGACCCATAATTGGTCACAGAACATGTGCTGCAGGGACACAGTGGGCACCAGAAGGCAAACAGAGTGTACACGTGGATATGCAAGGGTGGTTGTACATGTAGTGAATCATAGTGCAAGTGTGTGGGTCAGTAAGGACAAGCACTCAACATATGCATGTGCAATCAAGTGACCATCAGTGTCCTCTACACATCACATGTGAACATTCACCATGTGTACACCCCAGCAAATCAAACCACAACTATCCCATCACACCTGAAAGGTAAACACAACACATGAACAGGCATTGATCAGCAAAACACAACATGTACATAGGATACCACCATTATAATGTCAGTGTTCCCATCATACTGCAAGGCAAGGCAACTATCAACAACAAACCCCCCCTCCCTCACAAATGACCATGACCCACTGAACAACTGCACCTGGGTCATGGAGCCTTCAACCCTCAATTTCACCTGGCCACAGGATCACCCTTCCCCTTCGTCACCATCTCCCACCTTGTGTGTAAAAAGGGGCCTGCACCCTCAGAGTCCACCCTCATTTGCAAAATCACAAAATCCAAGCCAGAAAAACGAACCAGAACACCCTCCAGTAGATGGCTTGACGTAGCAGTACCTCACAAAGGCCAAGTACTACCACAATGATGTAACAACCAAGGTAGCACAGTAAAACAATGTCACAACAGGATGTGAACCATGTGTGGTACATAACATAGAATGATGCACCATGAACGGATGTGTACTGTCACAGGTCCCGTGTACAGGCGCGGGAGTGTCACGAAACAACCACCCCCACTGTGTCCCGGGTGCCTGCAAGGTCAAACTCACACAGGCCTCTGAGACCCTGGTGGGAAAGGAGGGTCAGGGATATGCAGTCGGGACAGGTGTTGGCACGCTGGATAACTGGAATTAGTGGCAGGAGAGGGGAGGAGGAATGACACATGAAAGTAGGGAATGCACGAAAATGTACTACCTGCATGAACACATACACAATCCGAACAAACTTGGACATCATTGTCATGGCCTTCTGTAGTCCAGGCTTAGGAGTGGCACGAACCAACCACCCCCTCTAGGGTTTTGGCGCCTGCATGTTTGGGGCTTACACAGGCATCCACAACCCCAGCGGGGAAAGAGGGTTAGGGAACGTTGCTTGGATAGGTACGGGAAGCAGGAACACCGGGTGGAGGGTACAGGGTTTAAAATTGGATAGGACTCCGGGTGATTAGGGGAAAACAAACATACCAAATTGAATTACACATTCATCCATGCATTAGTGCACCCCCAGCAAGCCTATGCAGAGCAGTTTGAAAGAAAAACAACAAGACACTTAGCTCTGGTTTTGAGTGCTGGCCTCCTGCCGCCGCACTCTCAGGTCCGGTTACAGGAGCACTGCAATGCTGCAAAGAGAGCCACAGTTAATAATATGTACGTGCCCATTACACAAAAACACACCACCAAACATGCCCCATAGCAACAAACTACTCTACAGACAATCTGGTGTAGATGCTTCGTACCCATATATAACATTACCCCTGTGATGGGTCATACACAGCCAATGCAGTAAGTCAGCCGCCGGTGAGTGCGTGGCAAATGGAACACCAATGTGTCACAATTCACACAACATGCAATGTTCCCTGGGTAAGCAGACAGACCCAAATAGCAAGGCATGACTTCAGAACAAGTCGTGTTCCACCATGACCAAAACAAAGTTGGCAGTGCATCTATCAAAATGTACATGGAAATGAAATGCACTGCACCCGAGTATATCCCTTGCTGTATGTCCCTGTGAGCTGCCCCTTTCCATGTCTCGGAAGGCTACATGGTTGATACAAGTGCCTCAATGGACCTTGGTGTACCGGAGGGTATGTGTCACCGCCCCTGCAGGTGTCCCAGACAACCTTACAATCAACAGCCATCAGTCCACCAACACATCTGAGCTGCATTGTGTGCTTCAACACCAATATTCGTCCAAGCTCACCCTCAGTGCTGTGACTAAGCCTGCATGTGCAACTCGCCTGGTGCAAGCTTTGGTGTGGTGTGGCCCCCCTGTGCTGCTCACCTTGCCTGGAGTTCCTTGGAACACGTCATCGGTTCTGGGATGTAGGTCTGCAATCCCTGTGCCTCTGCTTGTGCACACATGTGCATGTGGGCACCAACAAACGTGTCCAGAATTCAGACGTCCAATGGGCCATGTCTGCTGGCAAAGGTGCTCTGGAGGCTCATCCCCCTGCAGAAAGGGCATGAAACACATGATTAATGCTTTAAAGTCATCTGTGTGTGTCTCTTCAGGCATCTCATTACTGGACCATGTCAGAGACTTACATCAGAAATCACACCATCAGTCCGTCTTTCACATCCAAAGTGTGTAACACACTATCTACGGCATGAATTGCAACAAGCACGTGTACAGTTAAGGTAAGAAACATACTACACAATGCATAGCAATCAATGTACACATTAATCATGAAACACCCCATCTAGCAAAAGCTGAACAGTGGACAATAACACCGCAATAATCCCCACTAGGGGTGTCAACACAAGTCACACAGCACCAGACATGCCACAGATATGACAATCCAAAGCCCTTGTGCAATAGGTTGTCACACCAAACCATCCTTGCGAGCCCATGGATAAGGGAGGCAGGAGTGGCATATGTGAGTCAAGCACCCCAAGCAGCAAACACATACACAAGACAAGCCTGAAGGGCCCAGCTGGAACAGACAGTGGATGCCTTCAAAAGCCACAAAGCACCGCACCATCACATGAAAGCACAATAGACAAGCAATTTTAAACTATATTAACTAATTACACTAACTATGAAAAACCTACATTACCTAATTAAACTAACTATCAAACAGAAACTTAACTAACTAAACTAAAATAAAAATAAAAAATGGCCACATACGACCCGGGGGGGAGGGGAGGCACCCAGGATGGGGGAGATACAGGGTGCTTCTCAACACCCACATGCGATGATGCTGAGCCAAAAAAAAAAAACCTCCATGGGCTCAACGCCTGCACAGCCCGACCTATGTGGGAGATAGATGGTCGTCTGAGTCTGGCTCATCCTGGAAAGGAGGACGTGGCACAGTAGCCTGGCCACGCCTAGCTGCAGCTTGCCTCTCGTCGGCAGCAAGTCTGCCGGGCGGGTGAGCCTGGTTCTGTGTGGTGATGTGACGTAGGTCTGCATGCAGAACCTCACGTGATACACGTGCTTCCTCTTGCAAGGTAGCACGTGTAACACAGAGTTCCTCCTGCAAGGCCTGGCTGGACAACCGCTGCACCTCCCGGCAAGCCTGTAGCTCAGCCGAGATGGTACGCTCAAGCTGTGCAAACCTCTCCTCTGCCCGCTGCCTCTGGGACATCATAAGGACACCCAGAGTGGATTTAAGGAAGCATACTCCTCCCTCAGGGCATCCATGTGCGCCTCTGTGTGAGCAGCAACTGCTTGACGCAGAGACGACATTTCAGCCTGGCGTGCCCTGTCTGAGGCCGCCATGCCCAGCCTGAGCGAGCGGGCCGTGGACCGCGCCTCCTGCTGCTGGAGAAGCACCTGCCTAGCAGGGGGGAGCACAGATCGGGCCACACGCTCAATGCTCTCAGCGATGTTCTCCATTGCTGCCCCCTGCCGTTCTGAATTGGCAGTCATGTCTTGCTCCCACTCAGTATACTGCGGTTGCGCATGGCGACCGCGTTGCCGGGCTTGACCTCTGCGGGACCCAAGGACCGGGGTCCTCGCTGTGTTGGCACCGCCCGCGGCTGCACGACTACATGCCCCCGTCGACGTGATGTCCCAGACACATCAGTGACTGGTGAGGAGGGTGACCCTGCGTCCCGATCCACCACGGGCGGAGGAACCAAGACTGTCTGATCCCTCAGTGCAGGTGTTGCAGACAGAGGAGTGTTCACATCAGAATCAGTCACCCCTGACACATGGACTTGATGCTCATCCAACTCAACATGGACTTCAGAGTCGTCATCAAGGATGGACTCATAGGCAGCCAGAGACAAGATGGACTGTAGCACTTGGGGGTTTTCATGGCCTACCACCCCACGACCCCCACTTGTGTCGGGTTGATGTAGTGATAACAACCCTGTGTCTGGCATGACAACACCATCCTCCGCCTCCATTGCGTCATCACCTGAAAAATATAGAGAAAAAAGGTCACTACACATGTCAGAAGCACACAACACACACACACACCGACAACAAATGCATCAGGCAGACATGTGACACACAACATATAACCTGGCATGCATGCTGGGTCAACTTTGAATTGCTTCTGTGATCAGACCTGTTGAAAGGTGGCAGTTTCCATGGAAGTGGGACTATGCAGTGCAGAAAATGTGTACGCCACTCACTACCTACATGTACAAGGACTCCATGGTGTGTGCCAGGAAATGTGAAGGCAGTGAAAGGTCAAATTCAGGCATCACGTGCATTGTGCATTCAATGTGTACCATATCTAGAAGCCAAGCACCCCTCCACCCCAGTACAAAATCAGGGATGCCTAGCAAGGTATCAAAAGGCTGACCATACACCTGTGTATTGACAGGCAGTGTTGACTGGCATCAACTGCTTAGTGTTATTCAAGTGACAACACTGCAAATGATGATGGGACAGTAAGCAGGACACATGATGAAAACTCTGGAGGCCGCCCACGTGTAAAGAAGAAACAAAGACAGTTAGACAGAGTCATTGGCCATTGAACAGGCTGAGGCCTGTGAGCCACACAGATTGTCAGACCCTAAACATGTGTGCAACACAGTACTGAGCCACAGTTGACATGGGAAGGCTGATGAGATGCCATGCAATGTATGTCACCCAGGACTTGTATCACAGTGATCATCCAGTCAAAGACACATAGGGGCATGCGTGCAATGCACATGGAGCATGAATGGGCACTCATGTCCCTGCGGGACATCTGACCTATGCACAGTACAAGTGAGATACCCTGCATCAAGTACTAAGGCTGTACCACATGGCCTATGTCTGGCAGATTGTACGCTGCAAGTTAGCATCTACACAGGACGCATGAACAGGAAAGTACACATTGGCAAGATTGAAGCAGACCAGTGCAAAGGTGGAACTGGGGTGCAGAGTGGCGGAGGAGGGGCAAGGGAACATGCCTACATGGAGTCCCCGCATGCAGGCAGAGGAGACATGCACGTCAGTCTTGCAATGACATTGTGCCTGGGCTGAGAGGAAGGTCACCCCATGCCATATGCAGAAGGGCCAGTGAGCTGGAACATGGACCGGAGGGGCATACTTGTAACCAGCATGTCAGTAGGGTGTAATAGTGGTGATGCGGACAGTCCCCGTCTGCCCCACATGTCCACCATCAAGCAAAGCAGACATGCATCGCGGAAGCATTGCATTACTTACACATCAGAACCATGTACACGTCACATGTAGTGGCAATCATTCACAACACATCCCACAAGTGAAACACACACGTCCTCAACAAACACGCATCAACACTCACTGGACTGGGCATCAACGTCCAGCATCTCTCCCACTCCTTCGACCAATTCAGGTGGTATGAACTCCGCAACGAGTGCCTCATGCGGAGTGAGCTCTTCCTCCTCTGGTGCAGGCCCACCGCCAGTCACCAGAGTCAAGTTGTAATTAGAGGCACGCTTAGCCTTAGTGCTACGTTTGATGTCATTCCAACGCTTTTTGCACTCTTGCGCCATGCACACCTCAGGGCCGTATGAACTGACATGTTCCGCAACATGCTTCCAGTGGGTGTCACGTTGGGCAGCCGTAGTCTGACTATTGGCACCCACTAGCATGTCACGGCTGTGGCCCTGCACGTAACCCACGAGGAAGTCCAGTTCCTGCTTGCAGAAAGGCTTCTTCCTCGACGTGCAGGAGGTCGTGGCTGTGTGTGGGGTCCCAGCCTGTGCTGCAGGTGCAACCTTTCTCCTCTTGGACTGTGGCGCAGACCCTGGCTGGCTAATGCCGCCCTGACCAGTATGGCCAGTGGGTTTGGTGGATTGAGCCAAGGGAGTGGCAGGTGGAGGGACGACCAAAGGCCTGACTTGTGTCAGTGGCATCTAGGTGCCCTCTAATGGACCCTGCGCAGCAACATCAGCTGTGGCAGGGTCATTGACCGCAACGGTCCTGGTTGGCAGACTCACAACCGGGGTGTTGTTGGGTGCATCTGCCCCTGCACTTGCCGACACCCGGAAGTTCGGGGCAGCAGATGACATAACTGCCCCAGGGACACGTGTCTTGGTCTGAGCTGCCCGGCCTGCCCCTATGGTTTCCCTCCTGGCCTGTTGGAAATCTACCAAGGGCTCCTCAAGTGCCAACGCAGCCTGCGCTGGCAGACCCTGAGCCTGGGTGGCGGTGTCCACAGCTGCACCTGCAGCTACCACTACCCTTGGGCCCGTGGCAGTCGATGGAACGGACTTCCGGGTCACACGGGCGCCAGTGCCAGATACAGAAGCTGCATCCCCCGGAACCACAGGGGGTGGTGGCATGACTGTACCGACACATGGCACAACATTGTGCTCATGTGGCGCACCCCTGCCTCTTCCCCCTCTGTGGCCGCCCTGGACACCCTGGAGTCCCCCTACTCCCTGGTCACCACGGCCACGTCCCTGACCACGCCTGCCACGAGGAGTACGTCCAGCTGAGGCGCCCCTCACCTTTGGTGTCCTCCCAACCATGGCACAGATGTAGTAGTGCCGGCACAGATGGAGTAGTGCCAATGGGAGGTGTACACCACAATTGACCTGGGCAATTGGGGTGAAGGGGGTGGGAAGCAAGATGTTAACAGCCCCCCTGCACCTGCAAGGCTGTATGTGACCCCAGTGATGTAGTGACGGGTCACGCAAACGCTCAGGCACCCCAAAACTGCAGTAAAACCGTGCACGCAACCCTGCAGCCTACGTGCGTGGATTCAACCTCCCGCAGTACGCAGTGGCACCCAGTAACACGAATAATGCATACGCGTGGGACACGCAGGCTACTATGACATCGAAAATGGGTGCGATACACAGGGGCACCCGCAGTGGGAAAAATAGCGTGTGCGACTCACCGTCTGACTAGCGCGATGCAGAAAAACATGCGTAGCCAATACTCCCGCCAAAAGAAGAGATACGTCCTTGATAGCTGTGAAGTTGTGATGGCGCGTGAAACAACAGGAAGCAGCAACACACGTCGGTCTCCACGAAAGGCACGTACAGCGAACTGCTGGCCCTGCTCACCTTTAACCTGTGCTGAGGGAAACGCCCGAGTGGTCACGTCACTTACGCGCATGGGCCCTTTCCTCGGATCACACGCGGACGTGCAGTTTTTCACACGTGGTGAAACGCCCATGCACACCTGCGCGCATCACGTCACAGAGGCGCTTGCGCTTGAAGGGCCTTCTGTCCAATGAAATTGCGTATGCGTGCAGACGCGCTTACCCGCTAAGGGCCTTTCCTCGAATTACACGCTGACGTGCAGAATTTTCACATGCCAAATCACTCCGTATCAAGCTGGCCACGCATAAGCACACGGAAGACCACGCTCCTGCCCAGAAGGCCGAATTACTGCCCCCCAGAGCCCCAAGCACACTCCCACCTGCCATCTGCTGCTGCCTGACTGCCTGCTGCCCACGTGCCCTGCCATTTGCTGCCTGCACATCAGCCAGGGGTGCTGTTGCTGTGACCACCCCTGCTGGAACCAAAGACTCCCGACTGGGATTCTACCGCTCCACAGCCCAGCCCCAGGACCCAGTTGCCCACCCACTCCTGCCTCTGGGGTTGTCATGTCGGGCACTGCAACATCTGGCACCACTGACAACCCCCGGCCAGAGAGGCAGAGGGGCACCAGCTTCACTGCCACCGAAGTTGGTGTCCTGGTGGAGCAAGTCCTGTGGCAGTATGATGCCCTCTTCGGAAGTTCCTGCACCGACAAGGAAGGACGGACTCGGATCTGGACGGACATCGTGACTGCCATCAACGCGGAGGGGGTGGCAGTCCGCGACTTCCAACATGTCAAGAAGCGCTGGGAGGACTTCAGGTCCAGGACCCTCAACAAGGCCCGGCGCCTCTTGAAGGCAGCGGATGCTAAGGGGTGCCGGGGCCACTTGTCGGAAGATCAGATGAGAGTCCTGGAACGCATATCCCCAGCGCTGCACGTCCAGGTCCTTGAGAGGCAGACCCGTTGAGCGGTAAGTGTACATGCATCAGGATTGTAAGCTGTGCGTGTGGTGATGTGCCAGTAGTGTGCAGGTTGCACATCTGTTTGTATGGGGCCGAGTATGGGTGGGGGTGTACAGGGCCGTGAGGCTAACACATGCGAGGGCTGTCATGTGTGAGACATGGATGGTGCTTGTGTGTGTAGGCTTGCATGCCAAATGCAGTTGTGTGGGCACACATGTTTGGATGAATGTGTATGTAAGTAGGCATGTTCGTGACGTCACGCATGTATGTTGTGTTCAGCTGCATGTATCAGCACTGTGTACATGTGCATGTGTGTGTATTTGACAAGGATGCAACAGTGATGCAACATGGATGCATGTGACAGCGGGATGTGGAAGCCTGATTGGTAGATGTGACATGGATGCCCATCTGAACACTGCGACAGTTGGCAGAGGTGTACACATGCATGGAAGTGTGGTGGTGTGCGTGCATGTGTAGTGCACTCTCTGTGTTGCATGTGATGTCTGGCTCACCTTTGCCTGCTCATGCTGTTGTATGTGTATGTATGGTGCTGGCAGTTGCGATATGGCTGTGGTATGGCTCATGTGTGCAAGTTGAAATGACATGTGTGTTGGGGATTATGATGGCATGTCTGAGGTTTGCCAATGCCACTCATGTACAACTGTCATGTGTGTATGTGTCCATTGTACAGTGCCCTGATGCCTGTGTTTTATTTCTCCCTGTCTGCAGCATCAACTGATGAAGAGGGCGGAGAAGGTGCTGTGGAGCACAGCGGCGGGGATCGCACCGCCAGCCAGAGACGCAAGGCCCGGCTCCCCTCCCAGGTTGTGATCTCGTCGTGGAGTGAGGAGTCCGGTGCCGTGTCCCAGGCCGCAGCTGCCGGGGGGAGGTCCAAGAGGCGGAGGTTGGAGTTGGACTCCTCGGCAGCAGAAGGGCCAGCTGGGACCCCACAGGGCCCAACGGGGGAAGATGGCACGGAGTCATCCAGGTTGGTGGGGGGTTTGGTGGAGCAGGAGGCCGTGCAAGCAACAGAGACGGGGTCTGGAGGTGGGGATTCCACTGGTGCTAGTGGTGCAGTGCAGGGCCAGGGACAGGAGGCAGCACAGGCCGCCGCAGAGGTGCCTGTGTGCAATCCTGTCCCTGATCCTGTCACTGCATCATCTTGCACCAGCAGGGATGCCTTTGTCCAGACCCGTTTTCAGGCAGGGGATGAGCTCATGACAACTGGCCTTCCTCTGCCTGCGGACGTGGCTATCCGGGTCCGGGTTGAGCCTGTCCTGACTGGTGTGGCGTTGCATAAACGGGCCATGCGAGGTGACCTGCAGTCTTTTCATGAGGAGACTGCACGTCATCTCGAATGGCTCGTTGACCGCGTCGGCCTACTGAGACAGGTCACCCAGGCCGGATTCCTCCGTTTGATGGGGCTTGCTACGACCCCCTCCTCAACTGAACCCCCTATGCGCCTTTCGTCCTCCGTGCCATCTTCCCACCCATTAGTCACCTGGGTGCCCTGTGGAGCTGCCTCCGACGGTACGGCCAGGCTGGTGGAGGAGGCATCCCTGCCACAGTCGGGAGTCGGACGTCCAGCAGGGGTGGCCACATCAACGACTGCACCCCAGCCAGCGGAGGATGTGCAGGCAGCAGGAGGCAGTGCACGGGCAGAGGCACAGCAGCAGCAGCAACGTGGTGGGAGCCATGATGGCTCGGGGCCTTCGACATCAGAGGGGCAGGCATCGGCTGGAGGGCAGGAGGACCCAGGACGGGAAGTGTCTTCCGTGTGGCAGCGGTTGGGCCATGCCATAGATGCGGATGGGCAGCGGGCGGAAGAGGCACGGCTCACGATTGTCAGGGCGGAGAACTCCATGCGGAGGGCCCTGAGGCGGGCCGAGTGCCTCGAGGCAATCCGCAGTGGGTTGGAGGTGGACACGTCGACGGCCCTGCAGACCCTCGGGGCCATGGAGGAGGACCGCCTCCGGGACATTGAGCAGGAGTTCGATGATGCCCTGGCTCGGGACATCCAAAAGTGAGCCGTTGGACTAACCCGCTGCCCTTGTAAATAGTTCTGTAGTTAGTGTTAGGTTTCCTTTGGTTTGCATTTTTTTTGGACCTTTTGGACAATGGGCCACATTTTTGTATATAGTTTTTTTTTTATTAGGTAGTGTTATTGGATAGGTTTCATTTCTTCTGTTGGGATCATGGACCCTGGATTGTTTATCTATATATAGTTGACTGTTGGATTTTCATTTTTTTTTTATGATTTACCCATGGAGCAATGGTTTTCGATTTTAATTTTCCATTGGATTTACTTTTGTGGACTGTGACTTTGGACACCTTTCCTTTGGATTATGATTTGTGGTTTTGCATTATTTCACGGACATGCTGGTTTTTATTTTTTTTAATTTCCATTTTTGTTTGTTTATTTTTGATTCAATTTATGTTGCTTTTAATACATATTTTTTGTTCAAACTTCAATGTGTAGTATCATCTCAATGGTTTCATGCATATCATGATATGGGTTTTGAGATTCACTGACACCCATTGGGTGTATGTGAGGGACATGTGTTAATTTCCAAACTTGCAATTGGGGTTCTATCATGTTATTGCCATTTCTAAGTGGGTGGATGCAATACTCGGGTGGGTGTTTGGCATTTGGAGGCTGACCATAAGGGCCAGGGATCTAGATTGTGATGACATGTTGGCTGGGGGACATGTGTGGGGGCCTGGTGGAGGGTGCCCCACAGTGCTGGGGGTGCGGGTGCAGGGGGACATGTGTGGGGGCCTGGTGGAGGGTGCCCTGCACTGCTGGGGGGTGGGGGTGCTGGGGGACATGAGTTGGACATGAGTGGGGGCCTGCTGGCAGGTGCCCCACAGTGCTGGGGGGTGGGGGTGCTGGGGGACATGAGTTGGACATGAGTGGGGGCCTGCTGGCAGGTGCCCCACAGTGCTGGGGGGTGGGGGTGCAGCGGGACATGAGTTGGACATGAGTGGGGGCCTGCTGGCAGGTGCCCCACAGTGCTGGGGGGTGGGGGTGCAGGGGGACATGAGTTGGACATGAGTGGGGGCCTGCTGGCAGGTGCCCCACAGTGCTGGGGGGTGGGGGTGCAGGGGGACATGTGTTGGGAGCCTGGTGGAGGGTGCCCTGCACTGCTGGGGCTGGGGGCGCAGGGGGACATGAGTGGGGGCCTGGTGGAGGGTGCCCCACAGTGCTGGGGGGTGGGGGTGCAGGGGGACATGAGTGGGGGCTTGGTGGAGTGTGCCCCTGGATGCTGGGGGGTGGGGGTGCAGGGGGACATGGGTGGGGGCCTGGTGGAGGTTGCCCCACAGAGCTGGGGGGTGGGGGTGCTGGGAGACATGAGTGGGGGCCTGGTGGAGGGTGCCCCACAGTGCTGGGGGGTGGGGGTGCAGGGGGACATGAGTTGGATATGAGTGGGGGCCTGCTGGCAGGTGCCCCACAGTGCTGGGGGGTGGGGGTGCTGGGGGACATGAGTTGGACATGAGTGGGGGCCTGCTGGCAGGTGCCCCACAGTGCTGGGGGGTGGGGTTACAGGGGGACATGAGTTGGACATGAGTGGGGGCCTGCTGGCAGGTGCCCCACAGTGCTGGGGGGTGGGGGTGCAGGGGGACATGAGTGGGGGCTTGGTGGAGGGTGCCCCTGGATGCCGGGGGGTGGGGGCGCAGGGGGACATGAGTGGGGGCCTGGTGGAGGGTGCCCCAGAGTGCTGGGGGGTGGGGTTGCAGGGGGACATGAGTGGGGGCTTGGTGGAGGGTGCCCTGCACTGCTGGGGGTGGGGGTGCAGGGGGACATGAGTTGGGGGCCTGATGGAGAGTGCCCTGCACTGCTGGTGGTGGGGGTGCAGGGGGACAGGAGTTGGACATGAGTGGGGGCCTGCTGGCAGGTGCCCCACAGTGCTGGGGGGTGGGGGTGCTGGGAGACATGAGTGTCTGCCTGGTGGAGGGTGCCCCACAGTGCTGGGGGTGGGGGTGCAGGGGGACATGAGTGGGGGCTTGGTGGAGGGTGCCCCTGGATGCTGGGGGATGGGGGTGTAGGGGGACATGAGTGGGGGCCTGGTGGAGGGTGCCCCACAGTGCTGGGGGGTGGGGGTGCAGGGGGACTTGAGTGGGGGCCTGGTGGAGTGTGCCCCTGGATGCTGGGGGGTGGGAGTGCAGGGGGACATGAGTGGGGGCCTGGTGGAGGGTGCCCCACAGTGCTGGGGGGTGATGGTGCAGGGGGACATGAGTTGGGGGCCTGGTGGAGGGTGCCCTGCACTGCTGGGGGGTGGGGGTGCTGGGGGACATGAGTGGGGGTGCAGGGTAGTCCCCCGTGATGTGGGCTGCCTGCAGGGGCCGTGGAGGTTGTAGAGCGAACACCTGGGAGGGCCCACACGGCCAATTCACGTGTAGTACTCCACGGAACCCCTGAAATACCCTGCTGATATCGCGTGTGAAACTTCCCGCGCACCCCGAAATACACGTACACAGGACATTCGCGTGTGGAACTTCCCGCGCACCCCTGATATACACATACCCTGATGGAATCACATGTGGAACTTTCCGCGCACCCCTGAAATACACGTACCCTGCTGAATTCACGTGTGTAACTTCCCGCGCACCCCGAAATACACGTACCCAAGACATTCGCGTGTGGAACTTCCAGCGTACCCCGGAAATACACGTACCCTGCTGAATTCACATGTGAAACTTCCTGCGCACCCCAGATATACACGTACCCTGATGGAATTGCATGTGGAACTTCCCACGCACCCCTGAAATACACGTACCCTTATGGAATCGCGTGTGAAACTTCCCACGCACCCCTGAAATACACGTATCCCTGCTGAATTTGCGTGTGAAACTTCCTGCGCACCCCAGTAATACACGTACCACGCTCGCACAGGGCCAATCGCGTGTGAAACATCCCGCGCACCCCAGTAATACACGTACCCAGCTGAAATCACGTGAGGAACTTCACGCGCACCCCAGTGATACACGTACCCCGCTTGCCGTGCTGGTACAGGGTTAGCGCAGCCCTTTGCGCTGGATTGGGGATTTTGATGGCTTTTCCCTGCGCAAGGGGCGTTCTTGGGGGCGTAACTGGCGCTGCTGCAGGGTCGCTGCACCACTGTGCACCACGGCTGGTTTTGGTGGCTGGAATTCATGAATACGCTGTGCGCGGAAATGTATTTTAGCGCACGCGGCTGGCGCAGGGATTCGCACGCGCACACTGTGCGTCAGCCGCGTGCGCCACTTGTGCGCTGAATTCTATGAATTACCCCCGAAATGCATGGGTATAAGGGACTAACGGGGAGCACATTTAGGAAGTCCCTCTAGCCTAAATGAAGGTTCTAAAGACAGGCATAACTCAATTTACGCCTGTCCTAATGCCTCCATTACGCTATAGGGAACGTTACATGTTTTTGAAGGTGGACAGCATGAGAGTTACAGGATTTACGTTTCTGCCTCCTGTTTGCCCTCCGACTTCTAAAACAACTTGATTTCACATCAGCATGAGATTTTAATCCTGGCGTGAACCCATTGATCTCCTGTTGAAGCCACCTGCTTTTTGCACCAGCATGTCGGACAGTGTTTATTGGTAAATGCGAGTGATGCTTGTCATGCAAGCATGGCAAGTGACGCTCACAATTTAAACTTAACGCTGCCTGGCATGCCATTTTGTGTTTACTTCCATTCGCACTGTGGAGTGCAAATGGAAGGGCAAAAGGCGGCACACACACTTGTACACTGCCTTTTGCCCTTGACATTTTCACACCGCAGTGAAAATGCTGAACATTGGCAGCGGGGACCTGATTTTACTTCCCCGCTGTCAAAATACACCTAGTAGCAAAGTGAGCTCCTGGGTATTCCATTACATATTTATCTGTTCCCTTTTATTTCCCACTCTTCCTGTATTGCAGGAATTCAATGTTTAAGAATGTAATGAATGTCTGCCAGGTATGCATGCAAATACTTCACACATTAAACATGTTGTGCAAGTAGTGTGCATGTAATGTGGAGGTAAAACACAGCAGAACTCTGAAATACAGACAGTTACTCGAGGGTTGCATTTGAATGTTGCTAATCTCAACTCTTAATGGAGTGTCCCTACATTGGTTAACTGAGTTCAAATTCTACTTTTGGTCTTTGCAAGCACGCACATTTTCCGTCACATGGTGGATGACACTGCACTGTGCACCCAGCACGCGACCTTGCTTGGTGTAGCATTGCATTGCTAGTCATCTCTAACAAGCATTGTCAGTTGCATGCAATGCTAAATGTCCAGTACCATGAAATGTATTGTTTACCATGCATATTCACACTGAGGTAGTGCACCATTTAAACATGTAGAGTTGATCAAAGGCACATTTAAGATGCATGTAACATTCACCAAATATGCATGTAATGTGCGAGTAAATGACTGGACATTGCTCAACTGCAGTCAGTTTCTATATGGTTTCAAACAGCTATTTGGGAGTACTGTAAACGTCACTATGTCTGCTTCACTAGCTCATCTACAACTCCAATGCACACACTGCTCAAACAATAAAATAAAAAAATCACCTATTTTTATTATCCATAAAAAGAACAAGAAATTAAAAATCATGTTATTCATACGAATAAAACTTTTAACAAAATACATGTAAAATGTAAAAGGAAAAACAATCACTCGAATAGTGCAGGGGTTAGTAAGTGAGTGACATTAAATGCTTGTGCTCAGTAGATCTTACTGAGCCTATAATCACAGTTCTAGAGGTCAAGACCGCAACATAGCTGCTCACTCCCACTTCAAAGGTCGCTGCTATGAAAATCTTGAACCAATGGATAACTCATAACATAGAAATGCAATGAATATACATGTCAACACATCTCTGTTTTTCTGTCTGTATGTACAGGGTTGGAGCTGACAATGTCCCGCCCCTTCGCTGTCAATTAGGCCTTCATCAAGACAAACAGCATGTTCTGAAACCCGTCTTTCAAACCCTTTTCTTCTACTTCAGTGATGTTTAATAAAAAGTTGTTAGTCCAGGGAGACTTTACCTACAACAAATATACATACATCAGAATCACTGTCCCACAACCCCAGCCTTGGGTTGTGTAAGTATCAATATCCAGAGGTGGAATGGGAAAACAACTGACTTTGGACCTCTAAGTAGAACCATATCACGACCCATGTCCTGATCAAACCGTGTCTGGTTTTCTTTAAAGCGTATGCCTTGCTATTGAATAGAAAACCTTTCCAAGGTCAATAAAAGCCACATTAAGTTTCGCACCTCTAATTGCACAATATGTATTTCTTAGTGTGTTTAGCAACAAACAGTGCTTAATGGTGGAATACCCTCTTCTAAATCCTACATGTGGAGATTTAACAACTTCGAGCAAATTGCCCATATCTCAAATCTAGATAGCAATGAATTTGAGGCGCAGCTGAAAACCCGAAAACAATCGAAAGAGGCTGGGCCGGATGGGTTAAGACAAGATGTTTACGGTGACGCAAGCAATTGGTGTGCCCCGATTTTGGTGCAAGTTTTCAATGTTATTACTACTACATATTCCTGGAAAAAGAGTGTAGTTGTACCTTTATTTGAAAAGGATGACTCGCTGGACCCTAACTGCTATCATCCAATAGCATTGATCCATGTGTCTTAAAACATCTTTGCTGCTTGTGTGGTAGAGGTAGAGATACTTTATGATGGGGTTGTGAGAATGAAGTGATTTCAGATACACAAGCGGGTTTCCGGAGAGATTTCTCCACTATCGATCAGTGTCTCATTCTAAATGCGGTAGTGGAAAATATGTTAAAAGAATGAAGTCACGGCTTTTCATGGCCATTTTGGATTAATCTACGGCATTTTACTCGATTATTTGGTCATTACTATGGAGGAAGCTAGAACGCATTGGGGTGCCTTTGAGCTGTTGAAAGCTATTAAGAATGTGTGTACTGATACTAGGCCGTCTATCAGATGTGATGGCCAGTACAGATACTAGAGTGATTTTAGCAAAAATAAGAGAGTTAAGCAAGGATGTCCCCTGGTTCTCCTATTGTTTTCTCTATTTTTGTGTGATTGTAATCCTTTAGCAGCCTTGATAGTTTGAATAAACTTGTCTTTAGATGGGGTCAATATGAGTGCAATGCTATATGCAGACTTGATGGATCTAACACCAAAGGGAATAGAGCAGAGTCTGTATGCTCATAGTTATTTTAAAGCTCACGGCTTGACACTGAAATGTTTGGTAACAATAGAACACAAACAACTGGCTACTGGAAAATCACTCAGAGGTAGAGAGTGAATAGACATATATAGGTCTGTTTTTTGCTAACAGTGGCTCTTGGAAAAGTCTTATAATTACAACAGCTAGGCAGGCATTGGTGGCTTTTGTAGGACTCTTGCATTTTTGCACTCAATCTGGTCCTAAATGATTAGACAAAAGTCTGCCCGTACTGCAGGCCAAGATTAATACAGCAATTCTTTATTGTGCTGAAGTGTGGGGGCATTCCTCAAGTAGGTGTGTAGAAAGTTTTCAAAACATGGGATTACACAGGTGAATTGGCCTGCCCCCGAGTTCTCCAGCAGATGCAGTTCGACATGAATTATGATTTGTGAATATCTCCCTATTAGCCGAGCATCAGTTCCTGGACTTTTTTCTGAAGTACCTGCATGTTCCTTCTACAAACTCTAATTTACGGGCTGTCGTGAGTGCTCATTCTGTTGAAGACAAGAAAGTTGGCTTATCAGGTGGCTGAACATAATGGTGTGCTGGAGATTAGGGGCTGTGGGTTTATTGTGTGGCTATTCAAAAAATGCAACGGAAACGTTTATTGAAAAATAGGCTATAGAAATGGAGGTGAATGCAGTTAGGGTGCCTTCGTAAACATTCTACTCTTACACTCCAGTGCTCCCAAAACCTTCTCCAGCAATCGCTAAAGGACATGCAGATGTCAGCCACAGAATATTGTTAATGGCCCGAACAAATGTATTACCTTTGCAAGCAAGAGCTCCGTGTTTGGGCTTAGGGAACATTTGTCCTTGTTACTTGTAATGTGAGGGGGATCCTTTTCATTTTCTAACATGCTTTTTTTATGATTAATAATGAGCAACATTTTTTATCTGATGCAGGATAATTCTATTAAGGATGATTTTAGAGTAATTCATGTATTAGGAAGTCCTGGAGTCTAGTTTTGTGTAAGGTTTATTTTTAGTTATGTTAATTTGTCAATGTCATTGTATATTGTGTGGTCATGCTTTGCTGTGATTTTAATCTTTGTTAATGGATGCAATGTCCGAATTAAATTTTATTGACTATTCTAGATAACAGGCGTCTTGAACAAACCTTGCCCGGTATCTCAAGTAGGGAAATTGGTCTTTAACAGTTATGGCTGTTAATGTCCACTTTCTTAAAAAATGGGGACAGTAATACTTGGTGCCCTTGAACCAGGGAGAATCCCAATATCACAAATTGAGCTGAAGAGCTTAAGAAGGATCAAGCGCCACCTATTCAACAAAACCTTGATGATATCAGAATGCATCCAATCAGGGTCTGTGGATTTCCCAGAAGGGAGGGTTTTCAGGGACAAAGCAATCTCCTCATAGCTGAACCTTATTTCTTTGGCACTAAATTACTCACTGCTTTCTAAGGCCATCTGGGCGACATCAATGTAGAATCCCTCAAAGTGGGAATTCCACTTCTCTGATGTAATTTGTTCTGCCCTATTTTCACCCGGGTTCGCAAATCCCATGGCCACCATCTTCCAGAATTATTTGCTAATGTTAGACTGAACTGCTGACTTCAATTGACCTGACTGCTTTATGACATGCTCCTGTTTCTTCCTTTTTAACAATGTGTTATCACCTTTTTTTGTTCATATAGGGATCCTGAGTGGGTATTTCTTTCCTTGCTTATGTTATAGATTAGGCTCTTTATCCGCCTGCACTCTCTGTCGAACCAAGGGGCATCCATACCACGGTTTGGAATACAGGCATTTTGTACTAATGTTAAATGCAAGTCTCAAATTAATGGTTTCTATAAGCATGTCTCATGACCAGACCACAAGTGAACCTAACAGTGCTTCATCTTGGATATGCTCATTAAGACTTTCCATCTTAGAAGTGTGTGTAATCCCAACAAATTCCTCCAAGGTCAAATTCTTTAGTTGACTGGTGCCATCACTCAGTACTTGGGATTCTAATGTACTATTTGTTGTACGTATGTATTGTACCATCAGTATCATTGCAACGTTATTGCGTTCAGACCAATTTAATATTTCCAAGAGGGCTATTTGGAAAAATAGTTAGCAATTGACCACGCAATTGTCAATAATTGAAAAGTATGCGCCTCTTGTAAATGTGTATCTCGGGGGGACGATGTAGGGTATTTTGTGGAGATTTGGGGCCTGACGGTATTTTCTTACCGCCGAAATATAACTTAGCAACAATCACTCCTTGTATTCAGATTGGGCCATGTACAACAATAATACAGTGAACATGCATTATTTCAGCACCCAGGCATGCATATTTGGTATGCGTGGGTGGTAGGCGTGGTTGGTGGTATTTTGGTGAGCATAATTCCCTTGTTTTATTTGTGGCCCCAATGTCCAGAATCCCTTATCTTTGCTTAGATTTTTCGTGTAATCACTAGAGAGACCTCAGACCTACATTTTAGGAATACCACATTTTTCAGTGTTAGTGTTAGTGTGCCACCATGGGCGATCTCACTGACTTATTTACGACAGAGAGCTATATATGGTAATCTTGTGGTAATTTCCACTACCTTATATACGGTAGGGAGCTATGTTCAGAGAGTCTCTCTTCCCGTTGGCTCATGTACCTCCAACGAGCTATGCTACAGTCACTCACAACTGTTCATACTGAATCTGACATGCACACATCTGTCTTAAAATGACCATTGCACTGTTTAAAATCTCCCCACATCATCAGCATTGTAATGGTAAATAGTAAATACACCACCCGTCTGTTTTCAAATATTTTTCTGTATTATAAAAGTTGCAATTAAACACGACCTCATTCTTTACAGAAATAAATAAAATGGTACAGTAAAAGCATTGTCTATGACACACTGCAAAGAGAGTGGCGGAGAACAGAACTCAAATTGCAACATTAGCATTTGATTAAGGCATGCACAGGAATCCTACACTGACTGCATATTATCGTACACACTCAGCTCCCACACTTCTGTAATTACCTTATCTTTTTAGTTGTTCTCTTTGGCTGTTCTCTTTCTGAATGTGGCTCCCTTGAAGATTAACTCCAGTAAAAAGGAACGCTTGCCTTCTCAAACCGGGGTCATTGCCTGGAATTCTCAGCTTTTGCAGATAGGAATGCCTCAGCCAGTGGAAAGGTCCTTCTTTCAGCTCTCCCCAATCTTGACTGCCTTTCTCCTCCCTCAAACTTCCCCCAGCAAAAAGCCTGATCACTCCCTCTAGCATGATACTTGCTATGACGCTGCTCCAATCAGAATTAATCACGCCATCTCCTCCTTCTCTACACAATGTCTCATTTTTATAGTAATACTTTGTAACCAACTGATTTCCTGTTCTTTCGAGCCCATTTGCTTCCTGTAGTTATGTGGACAGGGCAGCAGAGAGAACAGAAAAAAAATGGATGTGCGTTTAAAAGTTCACTTTCAGAATAGGCCTAATTCTGCAGTGGGGACACATTTTTATTAGTGGATTATGTTTCATTAGTCAGGTTAGTTGTCAGTAAGGTTAGTTATTATTTTCAAATGTGTCTCTCGCACCATAGGCATTTCAGGTGAAAAATAGTGTGCATTTTTGAATGTGCACGTGTACTTTTAACTGTAAAAATAGATTTGCATCTTATATGTTAAAATCGTTTTTGACTGAATGCCCTGTCTTTCCTTGTTAATCTGGTAACACATATAGCAATGCACCGCACCCTTGTGGTGGTGCTGCAAAAAAAATTGCTACCTGTGCAGTAGTGCTGTACTCTGTGCTGTTTGCTACCTGTGTAGTAGTGCTGTACTCTGTGCTGTTTGTTACCTGTGTAGTAGTGCTGTACTCTGTGCTGTTTGCTACCTGTGCAGTAGTGCTGTACTCTGTGCTGTAACACGCCAAATATCCTTACATACCCTCCTTTTGTTTTTAGAACTTGGCTATAATCCAAGGCAATTCCTAAAAACAATTTGTTCTCTCTTTTTTTCTTTTACAATATAGCAATCCAACAAAATGAATATTCATGTGCATCAATGAAAAATTTGCAATCAACACAGTATTCATCCGAGTTCATCAGTTTACAAAATGTTCTACATTTGCCTTCTCAGTTGAAGTGGCATTACTTTAAGTTTAGATTTTCCAAGTCAATTAAAAACAAAGAAATAAAACAACTAACTAAAACAAATAATTAATATAACAAATTAAAATAAATAATTAAAATAATAAATACGTGGAACTCCATATGTCAGCACTCTTGTCCGCTTCTGATATGTCCCGACCAGCGATGTTATTCGGTTCATTCGAGTACACTTCCATCTTGGCAATCTTAGATCCATAGGAGTCATCCTTTTTAGCATTCTGGTTATCTTGTCTTCACCTCCACCTGGAGGCAGGCATCTTTTGGTCTTCATCCAGGGGACTCCAGGACTCCATCGTCTCTCCCGTGGGCTCTGATCTCGGAACCTCCGACCAAATAATGTTAATTGTCTAAATCAAAATAGAAAATAAACAAATGAAGTACATAGCATAATACTAACTTCATCCTTTTGCCAAAAATAAAACATGCTTGGTAAAAATATATCATTTTTTTTTTTTTTCCTGAAATTAAACACAAGTTAAAAGAAAACAAGTAGATATTCAATATTTAACACACTCTCTCTCTGCACACCAACCATGAGCTTCCATTATATGTGCATTTATTTATTTATTTATTTATTTATTTATATTATATATTTTTACATATATTACAGTGTTTATGTACCATCATAACAATCAACTTTTTTTTTTTAACTTCTTTGTCACTGCCTCCTGATTACACCCATTTATTTTCTCTTTTTTTGTTCAAGGGACTTTATCTGTCTCTACATGCTCAAGCTGCCTGATCTCATGTCTGGGATGGCATGGTTTGATTTGATTTACATGGACAAACTGCTCTATTGCTGTTTCACCTTCATTTTTCAAAATTTTATAAACCACAGGAGAGACCTTATCTATAATTCGAAATGGCCCCTGACAAGCTGCTAGAAATTTAGAATGTTTCTGTTTACTTTTTCCAAAATGAAACTTGTACACCTGATCCCCTACACTGTATTCCTTTACTGATGTCTTTTTGTCATAATAAGACTTTTCACTGTCAGCGGCTCTTTCCAGATTTCTCTGCACAAAAGCAAATGCATGTTGCAAATGCCTCCTCAGTTCATCAATATATTCATGAACTGTGGATGCACTCACAAGGGTTTGCTCATGTGTTCTGTATAGTAGGTGTTGTGGTAACACCATTTTCCTACCTGTTAAGACCTCATGGGGGCAAACACCTGTTGCTTTGGCAGGAGTCGACCTGATTGCCATCAAAACCAATGGTAAACGCAAATCCCAGCTGGAACCTGCTTCTGCCACAAATTTCTTTAAAATATCCACAACAGACCTATTGCTTCTTTCAACTGTACCTGAAGACGCCGCCCGATATGCGATATGTAGTTTCCTTTTCACACCTAGTATTTGCCATACCTTACTCATTAGAGTACTTGTGAAATGACTTCCTCTGTCTGACTCAATTCTTTGTGGCAACCCAAACCTTGAGAACACATGGTTCACCAGCAATGTGGCTGCTGTTTGCGCACTACAATCTGGTGCAGGAATGCACTCAATCCACTTCGACATCAAACATACCACACTCAAAATATAACGGTGTCCCCTGCTCGACCTTTTTAAAGGACCTACATAGTCTATTTGCAAATCTGACCATGGGAGAGTTAGGCCTCTTTTCATCAATGGTGCTCTATGCATTGGTGAAGCAGGTTTAAATTGGGCGCATACTAGACATCCTCTAGTATATAATTCCACATCTTGGGACATATGTGGCCAGTAAGCATAATCTTTTAGTATTTCTAATGTTTTTTGTGAACCTCTATGGCCTGCAGTTATGGCATCATGTGCATGGTGTAGCATTAGTCCTCTGAATGAAAGGGGTACTACCCACTGTATTTGCCCTGTTATGGACTCTCTAATCATGAGTCCATCCTGTAATCTAATTCGTGTTTTGTTCTTTAATAACACCCTCAACTCTTCTTTTCCCATACAATCATTTTCTGTTAAAGGATTTTGTTCAGGATCTATCAAATGATTATAATAGATTCCCAAAATTTGATCATTCTTTTGTGCCTCAATCAAATCTTGGTCTGGCGTGTCATGACTCCACTGCACCACCGGTTGATCTCCCTCCTTTGGTGCTTTAGAACGTGTGACTGCATCAATTTGTATTTCACCCATTAAATAATCAATAGGTAGCAATTCTCCCATCACAGCCCCAATCTTAGCCAGGTGGTCTGCCTTATCATTTCCCTCCTTATCTTCTCCTGGTGTTTTTAAATGCCCACAAATTTTTCTCCAGTATATTGTTAAAATATTTTCTGACTCCAATTTGTCTGTGGCTTGTATCATTTTTCCATGTTTAAGTGGCTTTTTGTTGTATGTAACCATGCCTCTTGCTTTCCAACCAGGCAAATACTCCACAAAGCTATTCCGTGCATAGTCAGAATCAGTCACCAGGACAATTTCACTGAACTTTTTATCAACTGCAGTAGCAATTGCTTTATAAATGGCTGTCAATTCCGCCACCTGACTGCTCCTATCTCCAATCCTCATCCCTATACTGGGAACGCCTTCACATTTCAACCAGACATTTCCTATTCCTGCCACTAATTGTTTATTACTGTCATTTTCAATGTGAAAAGCACAACCATCCACATATACAGTTGGCAAATCCTTGCATGTTTTTTCATCAAAAGCTTTGTGTGGTGATTGTTCAAATTCCTGCAAACTAGTTTCCACTTCCATTTCATTTGGTATTTGTTCAGCTGCACAGTCATGTAAGTCAGCTAACCCTTGAGCAATTGGGCTCTTTTTATTTTGTCCATATCTCACTTCTACGGGAAAACCTTGTAATGCCAGCGTCCATGAAGTGATTCTGGATTGTGCTAGATTGCCTGATCTAATTCTTTTACTCTCTAAAAATTGCAAAGGTTGATGATTTGTTTCAATAATCACCTTTTCTCCCTGAACAATGGGGCGGAAATGTTGTAGCGCCCACACACATTTCAACTTGGGAAAATGCCTTACTTGCATATGCAATGGTTTTGTGATTCAAATCGTGTTTTTGTGATAACACTGCTGACATACAATGTTCAGAAAAACCTATTTCTATAAAGAAATCCCTGTCCTTTATGGGGTATGCTAAACATGGTGCCTTTACAAGACATTCCTTTAATTTAGCCACTGCATCAGACTGCCCTCTTTCCCATTTCCAGGGAGTATTCAGTTTAAGCAGTTTAGTCAATGGTTGAGTGATTTCTGCATAATTTTCAATGAACTTTCTGTTATAGCCTGTCATCCCTAATAAACTTTTTACTCCTTTCACATTTTTAGGATCTTTTAATCTTTGTATGGCCTCTATTTTCTTCCTTTGTGGATTTAGCCCATGTTCAGTCACTTCATGCCCTAGGAAGTTCACTTTTTTCTTGCACCATTGTGCTTTTTGCAAAGATACTTTGGCGCCTGCTTTCTGCAATTGGCCAAGTACATGTCTTATTTCATCAAAATGGCTTTTCAGGCTTTCATTTTTTATCAGGACATCATCCACATAAACTAATGTTCCTCTTTCCGCTGCATCCGGCATGGCCTTTCTCAAAAATATGCCAAATTCACTCCCACTATTGATGTACCCGAATGGAGCTCTACGCCAGGCATATTGAGTCCTGTCAAATGTAAAGGAAAATAAGTGTTGTATCTCCTCTGCCAATGGCACGCACCAATATCCAGAGGTGAGATCTAATGTGGTAAATACATTTGAACCATGTATCTGAGCTAGGCCCTGATCAATGAATGGCAGTGGCCATCTAGATATTGGTACTCTTTTATTTAACTCTCTTAAGTCTGCACACAGCCGCCATTGACCATTTGGCTTTAACACACCTAAAATAGGCGTATTGGATGTGCTATGAATGGGCCTGATTATTCCCCGTGATTCCAAATTTTTAATAATCTCTGCCAATGATTCTAAACATGCCAGCGGTAGTCTATACTGGCGTACAAACACTGGATTTCTGCTACAACCTTCTGGTAGTGTGGCCACATGTAAATCAGTTAAACCACAATCATAAGCATCTTTTGCAAATACATCCTTAAACTCCATAAATATTTCCCTCAGGTCGTCCCTATCCTTATCGCTGTCACATGCATCCGCTAAGGAGATCTGCTCTTCTACCATTCTGGAAAATTCTGGAAACTCTTCTGGTAAAGGAATCTCAGCGCTTTCCTCTAACTGTGTGGCTGTGTCTTTTTGTAGAGATGCCACTTTTAAATATTTTGGCATATCAGCTTCCACTTCAATGGGCTGATTTCCTGTTTCATTTTCATTTAAATTAAATATTATGCAATCCTCTTAATGGCAGCACACTGTCTCATTTGAATCATAAGGATACACAGAATGAATTTTAAATATTCCTTTGGGCTGAGAGTCCAGGTGTTCTGGCAACTCGCCCTTGGCATCTACATATTTTTCAGGAATATTCCCAATCACCATGTTATTTAAATCTGCCGTATAATGTGTTTTTTGTATGGCCATTCCTAATGGGGAGTTTTCCTCTAAATGAATATCCTGACAACCTTTATTATTTACCATGATTTTTACAGATCCCTCACCAATGTCTACCAATGGAATGTATTCATAATCCAGGCCTTGCTGTTTTATGGATTCATTCAGGCATACAAATGCATCAGAGCCTTTCATCTGCTGTCCATTTTTGCATTTCAGTGTTATTGCAAACTGTTTTGTAAATGCAGGAATAATAGTATTTTTCCTCATTTGTAATTCGACTGCATAAGGAACCAGTTGTGCACAATGATAAGCCCTTCTTTTGTCTTCAAATTCAGGTGCCGGACCACCTAGGCGTGACCATATTTTTTGATTAAGGAAATCTAACACCATACACATTCTGTGCATGATGTCATTGCCCATGTAAAATTCATTTTGTGCTCCACTCACTATCCATACATTATGGTAAATTGTTTTCTGCCCAATGCTAATTTTAAGCATGCATCTGCCTGCAATTCGGTTTTCAAAGTCTGGACTGTCCAACCCAGAAACATATTGGTTTTTAATCCTACATTTCGGGATTTCTTCCCTCTCCATAATTTTTTGCAACAATTTCTCATTAATGAAACTCCTTTCATGTTCAAGCGCTAAAGTGGCTTTTATTGTTTTAAGATAATCATTTATACCAACATGAACCCATGGTTGCTCATCTTCCATGTGTATTTCTGCCAGAGTGGTAATGTGTTTTTCTGAATCTGTTTTAGGAGCAATATTCTGTTTGCATGTTTTCTCTTTTAAATAGAAACGTAATGTGTGCTCATCTATGGCAGTCTGCCAATCTTTCCTTGGGTCCAAGTATATTTGTACAGGTAGTTTTTCATTGTCGCTCTGGATTTTGTCTTGACACATTAATATAACAGTGACACTAGGTATGCAGCTATTCTGGAGATATACCTCCACAGCATCATTTGTTTTGGCAACGGTGTGACATTCATTTATATTGCTGTTTTGTGATTTTAGTTTCTTAGGCCTCAATGGTTTTTTGGTTAAGGACCACAGCACTCCATTCACCCCATCTATGAGAGGAGACAATCTTTTCAGGCAATCTGTCCCCATCAGAAATGGAATTTCACAAATAGATGTGATCAATACCTCTTGTTTCATTCTGTGCTTTCCTATTTTTATGTCAACCTCAGTTACACCTATGATGGGCACCTCCTCCCCATTAAAGTTATGCACTGGGCCTTGATTTGCCTTCACTGTGATCTGACTCTGTGGAGGCCTCCCTTCATTGATACTCTTTACCAGCTCCTTGGACATAATTGTGGCCTGTGCGCCAGTGTCAATCATAGCAAAGGTGTGGCATTTTTCTTCTACAGTGATGGGTGCATAATATCTGTCCTCAACTTCCTCTAATACACATAAGAAATGTGAATTCTTACTGATTTCAGGGCTCACCTTTCTCAGGTCTTTTTCACTTTTGGCTAAGCACATTGGTAAATGAAAAGACATTTTTCCCTCCTTTTTACCCATTTCTGTGCGAGATATTTTATTCATTTCTCCATGTTCAGAGGTTTTTTGGAGTGTGACCACTGTTCGCCCATCCATCTGGGTAACATCAGAGACCACATTACAATCCTCCAACTGAACATGTGTAACAACATCATTCAGCAATTTGTCATTTTTTAATTCTGTGCATTTGTGATCATTTAGTGTGATACCAGCCCTTTCAGCCTCTTCAAAAATATGTGGCTCAAAGAATTCTTCAGGTGATTGACTTGTACCCTCCTTGTGAGTATTTCCTTTTTCTGTCTGTGTTTGGTCATTGTTTTGCTTGCCCAGGGAAGGAGCTATGGCATCCCCACTTACTCCCTGTTCACTGGTATTCCCCATGCATGAGTGATTTTTCTTAAATCTGTCCCTTTGTTCTTTTGGAATTCCTAATGTTTCTTTTTCATTTGTGCAAATCTTTACTGTTTTATTTAGCTCTAAGTTAAACCGTACCTCTTTTTTAGAAGTATTTGCACTTTCTGTCACAATTTCATTTACTGGTACTTTCATTTTTAATCCATTAGGCATCTCAGAGTCGTTATGCAAAATTATATCAGAGCAATCAGTCATTTTGGCACTGCAGTTATCATGAGTACTTAGTCACTTTTCGGAAGCCCCCCGTGCCTTGCTATGGCCATCAGCCCCCTCTTTGGAAGGTTGTTTTTGCGCTGTATAGAGCTTTCCTATTTGCTCAGCTAACATTTTCACTTGGGCCTCAAGGCACTGGAACCTTTCCATCTCTCTAGGATCCTCTTTCTGTGGCCTAGGTCGATGTTGGTTGTTTTCCCCCTGATTGGATCTATTCTGATACCTCTCAGGTGATTGATGTCGGTTGGGATGGTTTCTGAACTCTTGATTCATTTGTGGAGGGGAGCGGGTTGCACCCATCCTTTGATTATAGTCCCCTGGTGGGGAATCATTGTACTGGCGTGGACTGTAGTTCACGTTTTGCCTCATGTCCTGTCTCTCAGATTGTGGGTACTGGCCCCTATGTTGATTTCCATTATCAGTAAATCGATCCACATATCGGGGCCTATCCTGATTACCATATATCATGGTGTTGGGATCAAACCTACTCTGTGTCCCCAATGACTGGTAGGGACCATCATTTCTTTGATCTTGATTTTGTCTCTGGTTATTGTTCATACCTGCCATATCAGGCCGATATCCTACCCGGGGTCTATCCCCTAAATACCTAGGGCTGATGTAGCTCTCTCTATTACTAGGATCATGTGTTTGGAACATTGGTACAGGAAATGGCGATCTTTGTTGATTACCCCTTTGTTCAGGTGTCACATTATTTTTACCTTGGCTTTGAGCAGACTCAAAGGACATTTTGGCTGACCTGATTTCCATTACTGTGGCTGAGGGTTCTTTAGATTTAGGCCTAGTATCTTTCATTTTATCACTTTCTCTACCCTGACAATAGAGTACCTCATATAGCTTTGTGCTTTGATGTACAATCCATTCAAGGGACTTGTCACGGTCAAATTCACGGACCAATTGGGATATGATGTCTTTCTGTAGCCCATAGAAGTATACAGTTTTAAACTCATTGGAATTTGAGTCAAAAGATACATCAAAGCAAGAGAATGCTCTTTTTAAGTCTTGTAAAAATTGGCGAGGGGATGTATTAGGTCCAGCAGTAATTGTGTACGCGACTTTCTTTGCCTCCTGCAATGATTGAAAAGGAGAAAAATGACGCCTAATTTCTTTTTCAAACTCCAGCCATGTCATTTTCTGCTGTTCATTTAATCCCCTTATGATGCTGGCCGTCGGGGCATCTAAAGTTAAATGAAAATATTGTCTGTACTGTTCCTTAGGTATCTGGAGTGCTTTAAAAATGTCATGCACCACTTCTAAGTGATCCTCAATGCAGCATTCACCACCCTTTTTAAATGGTTTGATCAGGGCTTTAATGGATTTCATTATTTTTATGGGGCTACTTGTTGCAATACATGGAATTGCACTATTTTGTGATTCAATCCTGTTTTCAGGTGTATGATATTGGTGGCTGCCCCCAATGGGAGTATCAAATCCCCCAAGGGCGCTGCAACCAAGTTCAGTCACCGGCCCAGTCACTGGAGCACTAGCTCTTTGGGCAGAGCTAGAATTCACCTCCACTCCATTGAATGTGGTACCCTGCCGCCTCTCCTGGGACCTGGGAATGCACATTTGCTGTTCTAAGTCCTTACACTTTTTAAGGAGTCTGGTTGCTTCATTTTGCAAATAATTATTTTCATCACTCATTTTATTAATCACCTCCTGCATTTCGCACATTTGCATTTGGCATTCATTGAACTCTTTATTTCTCTTGTCTCTTTCTTGGATCATTTTAATCATTTCTTGTTCTGCACTCTGGAGATCACCTTCTTTTTCACAATGTTCTTTTTGTAAAATCTGCATTTCTGAAACAACCTCATCTTTATCCTGCCTAATGTGATCCACTAAGGTTTTTAAGTGTGCCAATTCTTGCTCACTATCTTCAAATTGTTTCTTGCTTTTGGATAACTGAGTATCAAAGTCTCTGCATTTTAATTGCATGTCTTTTTGGCATACATCCAATTCTGCTCTCAACATTTCCTGATTTTTACTTGCCCCCTCTAATTCAGTCTTTAACCTGTTAATTAGCTGAGTATCATTCTCTTGCATTCGCAGGGACTTGTTTAAAATAAACCATATTTTGCCGAATAGCCGTATTAAACAGTCTTTCTCTGCACTTTTATCGGCTGCATTCAATAATCTTGTAAGGCAGACCTGAATTATGCTGCCTTCTGCA
The DNA here is from genome assembly GCF_040938575.1 of Ambystoma mexicanum. Lineage (NCBI taxonomy): Eukaryota > Metazoa > Chordata > Amphibia > Caudata > Ambystomatidae > Ambystoma > Ambystoma mexicanum. The sequence continues at coordinate 920,994,302 of NC_090921.1, forward strand.
AAAATATTGTCTAGTTTTTCTTTCTGCACCTCACCCTGAATGCGGTTACTCCATTCTAACGTGCTATTCGAAGACCAATTCCCATGTGCAAATAACTTTGCCTCTAAATATTGCACTAGATCTGAGAATGTGGTTTCCCTTTGTGACATTCTGAAATTCGTTTTTAGTGGCACACTGCTATTATAAAATGGGTTCCCTTTAATGTGCAAATGGCAGTGTGAGACACGCTTGCCACGCCCAGTAGGTACTCTATGATCACTTTCCCGGCCTGCAACGCACCATAAATATGTAGGGTATTTTGTGGAGATTTGGGGCCTGACGGTATTTTCTTACCGCCGAAAAATAACTTAGCAACAATCACTCCTTGTATTCAGATTGGGCCATGTACAACAATAATACAGTGAACATGCATTATTTCAGCACCCAGGCATGCATATTTGGTATGCGTGGGTGGTAGGCGTGGTTGGTGGTATTTTGGTGAGCATAATTCCCTTGTTTTATTTGTGGCCCCAATGTCCAGAATCCCTTATCTTTGCTTAGATTTTTCGTGTAATCACTAGAGAGACCTCAGACCTACATTTTAGGAATACCACATTTTTCAGTGTTAGTGTTAGTGTGCCACCATGGGCGACCTCACTGACTTATTTACGACAGAGAGCTATATATGGTAATCTTGTGGTAATTTCCACTACCTTATATACGGTAGGGAGCTATGTTCAGAGAGTCTCTCTTCCCGTTGGCTCATGTGCCTCCAACGAGCTATGCTACAGTCACTCACAACTGTTCATACTGAATCTGACATGCACACATCTGTCTTAAAATGACCATTGCACTGTTTAAAATCTCCCCACATCATCAGCATTGTAATGGTAAATAGTAAATACACCACCCGTCTGTTTTCAAATATTTTTCTGTATTATAAAAGTTGCAATTAAACACGATCTCATTCTTTACAGAAATAAATAAAATGGTACAGTAAAAGCATTGTCTATGACACACTGCAAAGAGAGTGGCGGAGAACAGAACTCAAATTGCAACATTAGCATTTGATTAAGGCATGCACAGGAATCCTACACTGACTGCATATTATCGTACACACTCAGCTCCCACACTTCTGTAATTACCTTATCTTTTTAGTTGTTCTCTTTGGCTGTTCTCTTTCTGAATGTGGCTCCCTTGAAGATTAACCCCAGTAAAAAGGAACGCTTGCCTTCTCAAACCGGGGTCATTGCCTGGAATTCTCAGCTTTTGCAGATAGGAATGCCTCAGCCAGTGGAAAGGTCCTTCTTTCAGCTCTCCCCAATCTTGACTGCCTTTCTCCTCCCTCAAACTTCCCCCAGCAAAAAGCCCGATCACTCCCTCTAGCATGATACTTACTATGACGCTGCTCCAATCAGAATTAATCACGCCATCTCCTCCTTCTCTACACAATGGCTCATTTTTATAGTAATACTTTGTAACCAACTGATTTCCTGTTCTTTCGAGCCCATTTGCTTCCTGTAGTTATGTGGACAGGGCAGCAGAGAGAACAGAAAAAAAAATGGATGTGCGTTTAAAAGTTCACTTTCAGAATAGGCCTAATTCTGCAGTGGAGACACATTTTTATTAGTGGATTATGTTTCATTAGTCAGGTTAGTTGTCAGTAAGGTTAGTTATTATTTTCAAATGTGTCTCTCGCACCATAGGCATTTCAGGTAAAAAATAGTGTGCATTTTTGAATGTGCACGTGTACTTTTAACTGTAAAAATAGATTTGCATCTTATATGTTAAAATCGTTTTTGACTGAATGCCCTGTCTTTCCTTGTTAATCTGGTAACACATATAGCAATGCACCGCACCCTTGTGGTGGTGCTGCAAAAAAAAATTGCTACCTGTGCAGTAGTGCTGTACTCTGTGCTGTTTGCTACCTGTGTAGTAGTGCTGTACGCTGTGCTGTTTGCTACCTGTGTAGTAGTGCTGTACTCTGTGCTGTAACACGCCAAATATCCTTACAACGATCAATGGGTAACCTATCATTGGGTTTTATTGTCCCTTAAAAGGGAGCCCAAAGCCCATCCTCTTTCATCAGATTTGGGGTTAAGAGTAAAACTACTGTGATCCTGCATGATTCTTCCAGGAGTCTGCTCTCATCCACTGGGTTTGGTGGTGCCCCCAGTTTGCCATTGAAGTCGACCATTAAAATTATATGTTCCCCCAGCTTGCCAGCTATTAACTGTTTAAACATGTTTAGCAATTCTCTGTTCATGGTAGTACTTCCTCTCGGGGGTAAATAGATATTTATTAATCTCATTCTTAGGTCAAAACCTGTCCTTTCAATTGGAAGGCCATTGTTTGATCATGTTTGGCAGAGAGTCCTATGATATAATGAAAGGTATTGATGAACTGATCCACTTTACAAGATCACCCCTCGGATGTCCCTTGGTGCTTTTATTAGCCACAGAGAAAATAATGGTATGTCCTGTCATCGTGTGTTCATCATCCATGTTTCTTGGAGGAGAATGGTATCAAATTGTCTAATAAAGCTTGACAATCACCTTCACACAATTTGCCTTGTAGACCAGCTATATTCCATGATGTTATACTGAAGCCGGGGTCAGAGTTGGCCCCAGAAGCTATTACTGATGTGATGGGGGGGGGCATATTTTTTGCAGTTCAAAATAGGGTCACCCACTTGCCTGGACATACTTTTGCATTATCACCGCACTCTAGATATAATTCAAGAACCATTGGGTCAAGATCTAGAATGGGGGAGTGGGCAGTGGGAATCCAGTTATTCAGCCCCAAGGGTTTGGGCTGAGTGGAAAGGATCAAAGTGTCAAACCAGGCATCATGTCGATGGCACTGTCTGGCTTTGACATCAGGGAAGATTTCAATACCAAAACACAACAGCATGTATTGTACATGCACCACCTTAAGTATGGATTACTAAATTGCACACTGCAACCCAGACAAAACATACAGTCTGAAAGAATACATACTGAAGAAAAAGCCTTAAAAGAAATGTCAGACACTCCCAGAATTGTGTTTAGTGCACTGATTAAAGCACACTTGTTTGGGTTTTCGTTACTATCTGTCTTCCCCCTAAAGGTGGAGATCAAATTAAGTTCTCCAATCTTCAAGGGAGTCCAGTGGAGCAGTTTCTATCGATCTTCTCTTTACTGTTACTAACATGATTTGCGTCACTAGCTGGTATCACTTTTTTGTATAACCACTGGCTGCTTCTCTGTACCAGTGAGGCTTTTGGAATGTTCTAGCCCCAGCTTTCCCACAGATTTTAAGTGAGGTTTCGACAGCATCCCCTTGCTGGTTGCGGCCAGTTGTAAACATTAAAGAATGATACATTCACAGCATCCCGCTGGTGCTTCCACTGGGATGCTTACTGGTAGTGAAGCAGCAACACCGTAGCAGGAAACAATTCAAGAGTCAGGAGTGTCAATGGCAAGTGGTCCGACCACCGTATGATTTACCTCAACATGCCTTACCATGTGATGAGTGATGTTAGTTACTCTGTGATTAGGGGTTGCTGGGCAGCAAGCCCAGGCATCTTGCAAAGCACTAGGTGGATGAGGCGATTTGTTTCATTTGCCAAAATGTTGCAGGCAAAGTAATTTCTTCAAAGTTCTCAGAAGGCCATCCAGTAGGAACTATTTGTTCATTTTGAAGAAACCAGCGACTAGGAACCCCAACAAGGCTGTTGTAGTCCAGAAGTGCTACATGTGCCATGACAGCTACTGCAAAGACAACATTTTCCCAAGGGGACTTGTGAAGTGGTGGAAACAGAGCTTGGGGACAGACTGTAGACATAAGTCTCCCCTACTGTGTGGCTCTGTGCCACAGTGCTCAAAGACGTCACCCTTGTTTGACCCTGGTTCCATACAGGGGACAGCTGCTTCAACCATACATCAGCCTCTGGGAGTCTATACCCCTCCCTTTGGGCCATACCTCTGTGATCAACGCCTTCATTAATTTCAGGGATGCATTAATGCCCCTTTATCAGCAGACATTGTGGTTTTGTTCCAGTCTATTCCTTGTCAGTACACTGGTTTAATACAGCCTTCTGGAAATCAGATGGAATAGTGGTATTGGCCTGCTTGGGGATACGAGATACCAAAGGAGTTGAGCAAGGCTACCACCCTTAAAGGAGCTGGTTGCAAACCGAGACGTCCTTCATCATACTTACGGTCTAGAGAGGCTCCATGGCTTCCAGCAAAGATCTATCGGACGTGGCTGATAAGGCAGGACCTTATCTCAGGCCCGCCCCTTATAGGCCCTGCAACCATTGCTGAATATGTGATTAATGATGTAACAGGTGAAGTGATATGTGGCAGCTCTCTGGATGATTCACCAGTCGGGAATCTGCTGTTAACCCCCAAAACACCCTCCCCGCTATGATCATTATCCAAAATAGAGGGGGACAGACAGGTTAATGGGTAAATTAGCATACTCCTTTACTGTTCCATCCTGGTCAGGCAACTCTTGCTGGGGTTGTTGTGTCATCACCAACAATAAGAGGTTTGAGGGGGTGGGGGTGCTTCTGGTTCTGGGTGGTGACCAGGCCAATGGAAAATGAAAACAATGACTTATTTGAGGTCTGAGTCCCAGTTGCACCTTCCCTAAAAGAAAGTCGTTCTGGGGCATTAATACTTGCGCCATTACTCGCCCTCTGAATTCTCAGGGCCCATTTAATAGAGGACTGACTAAGCCCCCTTGTAGTCAATACTGCCGTTGTTTTAGATGACCACAACCTCCTAGTTGTATTTGCCTTGTGCCCTAAAGATGTTTTGCAGGGTTTGCATCCACCGATTTTTACTAAGCTAACGGCAAGTGTGGCGACAGTAGGCAGTAGGTAATCGGCCGAGTTGGCCTCACCACTACTTTTCTGGCTGGCTATACCTATGAAGCACTGGTGGACTCACGTATTCCCGTTATCTTTGGTTTCTTATACACCCCAGAGACTGTGGGCAACTCCTGCTTGTCGTTTGCACCAAACCACACACTACATTATCCTCAGCCCAACATCCCTGAAATCCGAAAGGGGGCACCCGAAAAAACGAACGTGCCAGCAGGTCTGGGGAGTTAGTAATGATGAATGGAGGGGCTAAGGATGGTGGGTTAGATGTGCTCTGTCTCATCTCTGTATCCATCACAGTTCCAATCACTGCCTTCGCATGCCTCACATCCACCAGCATCCAGTGACTCAGCCACACACACCCTGTCATCTCCGGGTGTCTTCCACAAGCCTGGACCCTCCAACAGGTGCAGTGACCCCTGGATGGGCATGCCTGAGGCGTCCCTACCATCCAAGCAGCAGCTGGCACTGGCAGAACGAAAGGAAATGGAGCCTCCGGAGACTACGCAACACTGGAAGTGGTTACAGGAAATTACCTCAGAACAAAATGCAGCAGTCAAGCCACGCCGTGCACCGAGCTGCCACAATGTGCAGCGAGCTACGGCCGCATCCGACTCCCATCCATTCTCCTTGAGGAGAAACACAAGGGGTACCACACTCGTCTACTCAAGCACCATAAATGAATGAATAACTTATTTCTGAGTCTACTTACCACTGAAGTCCAGTTTTAACAAAACAAAGTATAAACTATATATCCTTTGTGCAGTGGACAGTGTCATGTCAGAGAACTGAACTGTCTGACAGATCCACCGAGTTTTGATATTGACAATACAGGTGCCACCTAATAGCAAAACTAAACGGCTACATGTGAGGATCCTATCTTGCTGAATTAATTTCATGAGCATGCAAAACTGTGTAGATGTGACTGCATTTTGAATAGATCTGCCCACCACCACCACAACGTATCACAGTTTACATGCTTGGGCTTACATGTTTTCAGTGAAAGAATGTGTATTGTCTGCAGCATTACCAGACGTGAGCCTTTTTTCATTCGTTTTCCTATCCCAAAGATGGTTCAGATCTTCTGAGTTATCACATGAATGATTAGTCTGCTTTGTAATGCTATACACTGCAAATGCAACATACATGTATAACGTTCTTCCCATCAAAATCCCTGTTTTTTGTAGTGCTATACATGGATGAATTTTAGAACAAAGGAAAAGCTGTGGTAGTATCATTTGGTTGTAAACATACCTTTCAATCTTTGTAAATGTGGGGCCACCCATCTGTTTATAATTCACCTATAGAAATGACTCGATGCCATCTGCTCTTTGGCACCTGGCTTATATCATGGGTAGTCTTGTGACCTTTTCTAGTTTATGCACCCTCTTTACTTCTAATATTATAATAATTATAATTGTTCTTTTATAACGCGCTTAATACCGGAGACCCGTTTCTAAGACAAACGCGTTGCCACTGAGCTATCCTCCTGGGCCCTCAATCTTGGTGTCACTTTCGATTTTTGTCTGTATCTCATGTGTTTGTTGCTTGTTCTCAGTTTATTTTTGAAACGTCTTGAATTTTTTGTCAATTGTCAGAGACTTTTGTGAAGGAAGGGTTTGAGGTTGTGCTTCACCTGCTTTCCAGCACATCAGCAAAATGAGAGACAGGTTCCATAGCTGTTCAAAATGCTTGATTTGCAGCTGTGGAATGTGAACATCTTGGGGAATGTGATAAAAAGGCTGAGGTAATTTCCTATCTAGGGCCCCTGAGAGCCTCATTTGCGCTGCTAGAGGAGTCCCAGCTCTCCAAAACAAAGTCTTCAAAATGAAGAGAATCCGTGGAAGGAGGGGTTACTGCTCAGTGACAAAGCATATAAGGTGCTGTAGCCACACTAGTCTGAAAAAAAGGTAAATATTAAATATTAAAATAAAGTTATTTCAGATTGATGATAAAGAGAGATGGATCTTCTTTGACTTACTGATGTATGGTGCTCCTAAACATATCTGGCTCACAGAATATGATCCTCCCTAAAGGTAAAGTACCCTTGTAGCTGTCAGTAGACAGTGAATTTAATTAGCTGGACGACCTATCTGGAATTATAATCTCAATGTAAATTTACCTCAAAAGTAACTCACAAAACTTCCTTAAAATGCATTCAGGAATTAGGGACGTTTCACTTTTGGAAGGGGAGTCTCTTTCAAGAACATGTATACACATGTATCTTCCCTACCCACCATTCTTGATACAAGATTGATAGTATATTCAGTATTGCATGTCCTCATTCCTGCTATCATCACATCAGATCAGAATGTGCTTTTATCATTTTGGCTGGACTCTAGTTTCAGACTCTGGTGATTGGAGTGAGCTCAAGCATAATAACAACACATGGAGGTTGAAGTCCAACCTGCTAAAATATAAAGCTTGCATCGTGTCCCATGATTAGTGACACTTATTTGTGTTAGTTCTGAAAACATTACAGAATGCAGAGTCTGCAAATCCAACAGGCATCAGGATGAGGCAACCCACATACTGAAAATAAGAACTGGAACCCTTCCCCATAGCCAAGTAGATTCTGAGAACTCGCAAAGGTGATACCTTTGTTTAACAAGGCATATGCCATCAAGGCAGGAAGTAATTCAGTTAAAATACTGTTGAAGCTAAATATTGGAGGAGGATGAACACAGCAGGCAAGAATCAAAGTAACTATTATTGGTCAAGATTGGCACAAGGGAGTTTGCTCTGAGAGATGCCCCCCTCCTCTCCAGCAGACCACCCACGCAGCAAATGCACACCCGCTGCAGAGCACACGGCGGCCTGCCTGACCGTGTCCCTCCCGCTTGCCTGACTCCTCCATGCCGGGCGCGACGCGGCACCACAGCGAGGCTGAGCCTCGTTCCGGGGCACTTCAAAGCCCCTTGCTTCCGCCGGTAGGCGGATACGCCGGCCTGCACGAAGGCCGTACAAAGGCCCTGTTTGCGCCTGTTAGCGCAATGGTAGCGCCTGTTAGCGCAATGGTAGCGCACAGGTGCTGCACCTTATCTACCTCTCCGGCTCCACTGAGACTCTCACGGTAAGGCCCTAGGGGCATTTACTGCAGGACTCATATCATTATATTGTACCTGACCCGCAACTTTTGTAATATTGCATCTGCCATTCCAAGTCAGTTGCTGTTGATGCTATGCCTAAAACCAGATTTCATTGATAACCTGAAATGCTTGTCCTACTGATCACTGCATTCCAGCCTCGCTAACTAACTACTGCTCTGCCCACTAATGATCACTATGCAATGACACTTGAACTATACCTGTATACGTTGCACTGTCCATTACCTATCAGGCCCACATCTGTCGCTAACATTAGGATATCTGTATAGCCGAACTCTGTTGTGCCTCACAACTTGAACTTGAGTCTGTTCGCCCACAATTGCTACCAGCCTTAGCACATATGTATTGCCTAATTTTGTACCTACTTGCCTGTGCCTTACATTTGCCTCATACATGACACTCCTTTTGTGCCCTGATTGCTAAAATCGAATTCAGGTGACCCATTGCCTATGCACCCTGCTAGTGACCTATGCTTTTGTGCCTTGATTGCTAAAATCGAATTTAGGTGACCCATTGCCCATGCACCCTGCTAGTGACCTATGCTTTTGTGTCCTGATTGCTAAAATCGAATTTAGGTGACCCATTGCCTATGCACCCTGCTAGTGACCTTTGCTTTTGTGTCCTGATTGCTGAAATCGAATTTAAGTGACCCATTGGACTAGACCTTACACTACCGGACAACAACTACACTGTACTAGCCCTATCTTGCCCAATATCACAATGTATCTCCATGCGCTTTATACAGTGTTACTGAGATCAATACTGCACATCTTGAACAGCCAATACCTAACCATGCTACCCAATTTACCTGCACTTGAGCCCGCATATAACCCATACACATTAACTGAAATGACCTCCACACCTTGCCCTGTTCTAATGAGGAACATTAGATTACGTGCCAGGCTCCCAAGGCTCTATGACCCTCTATCTAAACCAGCCCACAATAAGGTGACTAGGAATCCATCCCTACACCCTCTTCAATTTAACAGTAGACTCCACCGTGAGCCCATCCGTGACCAGAAAAGTATGCACAAATCTGTGCCACCACCCCTAAACCCAGTAGATCTCGGGACCAAGGGCGCACTAATAAATGCCCGCTCCATGGTAGCCCATGCATCAGACATTGCCGACCTGCTACACAGCGAAGACCTGGACTTCTGAGCGGTCACCGAATCTTGGCTTCACCCCACGGCAGGCCCTGCAATTATGCTAGCGGTACCAGATGACTACACGCTATTAAGACTTGATCGTACCACCGCTAGAGGCGGAGGTCTTGCCATCATAGCCAAAACTAAATTCCTTATTACAATTGAATCACCCACCAATGTTAGCTCCTGTGAATCTCTAACTGCCAAGTTAACACTATCTAATACTCAATCCATCTCCATTCACCTTATCTACCGACCACCGGGCCCTCTAGGGTCATTTGAAGAAGACCTCACAGACATCTTATCAAACAATCTTAAAACTCCTCACAACGCGTCTTACTAGGAGACTTTAACCTAGGATTTAGCGACCCCAACGCCAATGCCAGTACAATCAATAACACCCTAGAGGAACTGGGCTTCACCCAGAAGATCACTGAGCCCACCCATTTCAAAGGGAGAACTCGGGACTGGCTAGCTGTGCACAACTGCCCAGTCCTAGTCTCTGCCATACTCTCGCAGCCCAGGACAGACCATTACTTGATCTTGTTCACCCTAGAGGCAACCCCAGCACAAGCTAATAGCACAGCTCCAGCTGTCCAATCCCGAAATAAAAAAACATCACCCACGAAAACTTGATCTCGCTAATCACACCAACCTTGAATGCCATCCCGGATCATACAGATCCATTCACGATGGTGGACATCTATAATAAAATCATGCTCTCATCCCTTGATGCCATAGCACCTTTGAAGCTAAAAAAGAGCAAGCCCCGGAAACACATGAACTCCTGGTTTTCGCCTCATCTTAAAGCCGTCAGACAGGAAAAGCGACGCTGTGAAAAAATCTGGCGAGCTTACCCCTCAGAAAATAACAAAAAAACTTGAGAGTCTAGCTTCCCAATATAAAAAAGAAATTACATTGGCCAAACAAACGTCTTATAGTACGCGAATTTCACAAGCTAAATCTAACACTAGAGAGCTTTTCACAATACTTAAAGAGGTTGTATCCCCGATCCAAGTGCCCGACTCGTGTATCAAAGATAAAAACTGGTGCACAGGCATACAAAATGCCCTAGCAAACAAAATCTCCTCCCTTAAGACTAAGATAAGCATTAAAAAAGAATCTCTTCTCTCCTCTACTAAGCCGAGTACCGCCTCCCATAAAAAGGTTCACCTGACTCAATCATCCCCCCAGCACACAACCCCCCCTTTAATTTACATAAAGTATCCACCAAAGAGGTAGAAAATACTATTCTCACCCTCAAACCTTCAAATTGCCACAGAGACCTATGCCCCGCTCAACTGATTAAGGATGCAACCCGTGATCTCGCACCATTTATTACCAAACTAATAAATGCGTCTTTCACATCAGGCACCGCACCTAATAATTTAAAACAGTCCTGGGTCCTCCCTTTGCTTAAAAAAACGAATTTAGACCCATCCACTCCAACTAACTACCGCCCCATTACCACAGTACCGTTCCTTCTTAAAATCATCGACAAAATAGCATACCAACAGATCCAACATTACCTTGAGCACTCTCCTAGTCGTCCGACAATCAGGCTTCAGGCCACAGCATGGAACCAAAACTGCACTTATAGATCTCAAGGCACATATAGACTAGCTGAGAGACCAGGGTAAGACAGCACTATTGCTACTCCTTGATCTCTCTGCGGCCTTCGATTTGGTCGACCATGAGATCTTGTGCAACCACCTACAAAAAGCTGCCCACTTCTCTCAAGAAGCAACCAATTGGATCCAATCCTTCCTTAATAACCGCACGATGAGAGTCTTCTCATTGTCAGCAGCAGCCGACCCTACACCTATCACTTGCGGCATGCCTCAAGGATCTTGCGTCTCCCCTACACTTTATAACATTTTCACGAAGCCCCTTTTCGATGATCTAGATGATCTGGGTACCACCTACACTAATTACACCGATGATACCCAGATCCTCATCCCGTTGTAGGGGTATTACGACAAGGATTTGGCCTTCGTTAATAAAGTGTACCTCATCATCCAGGCATGGATGGCCTCACACGGTCTATGCCTGAATGATGACAAGACAGAACTCCTTATTCTACGCTCTACACACTACCTCAACAAGCTGGGCCACAAATACTCATCATTCATAATTGACAATAACAAGATCAAGGTAGCTAAGGAGGTTAAAACCCTCGGCTTCTATCTAGATTCCACCCTTACCTTCAACAAACAAGTGAATGCAATGGCCTCCGCCACCTCCTACACTTGCAAACTCATTAGGGCAGCCAAACCCTTTCTCTCCCCCACCAACTGTACCACCTTGGCCAGGGCGCTGATCCTGTCCAAGTTGGACTATTGCAACGCTCTATATGTAGGTTGTAACAAATATATCTCAAATAAAATCCAAATCCTCCAAAATAATGCCCTTAGAGCGGCCCTCGGTATCCCGAAGAAAGCCCATATCTCAGATTCCAGAAGATCTGTCAACTGGCTATCCACCAAGGACAAGATATTCCTTAAATCGGTATCTCTGATTCATAAATGCCTCCACCAAGCAGCCCCTCAATACCTCATCGCCAGATTTACTAGACCCACCCTCTCTCGCCCCTCGAGAACGGCCAATTCCAACCTTCTTCTGGTGCCCAGGTTCAAACATACAATGTCTGGAGGCAATAGCTTTCCAGTAAAAGCAGCGCAATTCTGGAACTCCCTTCCTCCAACCTGCAGGGAGGACCTACCCTACCACCAGTTCAGAGCCAGGACTATCCACTGGCTCAAATCTCTCGACTCATAATGACCTTCCGATGCCCAGATGCGCCACTACCATGTGGCTCCTTACCTCATTGAATGTAAATATGTATATAGTATTGCCTATAGTTTATATGTTCTACCCTTCCTATTTGGCGTGATACATCCGGCACTGTAACCGCAGCTGGACCTCACCCTACTGTATGTAACTAAGTTTTGCAACCCTCTTGCTGCCTTTGCGCCTGGCTACCCCTGGGTAAGGTGCACATTATAAATAAATACAATACAATACAATACAATTAGATAAACAATGTTGTTATATCTCCCCTTCCCTATAGCCATCTGTGCAGACCACTCAGCTTGTTTCATGCACTTTAATCCTACCCTTTGTTGCCTTACTTTTTGGGGCTCCAGTGACTAATTCTGCAGATGGGTAGGTGTTTGCCAGCTGAAGAGGCAATTGTTCTGATCTTTTCTATCTTTTCATCTGTGCTCTGGAGGTATGAAGCTCCACATGGTTTGGGGATGGCTGGTGGAAGGGAGTCAGGTCTTCAGTCGGAGTCGGGTGGGGGGGCCTGTTGAGGCTGGTCAGGCATCTGTTTGGGTACCTGAATAGGTGGGAATCCTTGAAATGCTCTTTTGTGTTTTTCTGGGTTGGAAAGCAGGAGGGAGTTGATGGAATGGTGTCATTCGTGTTGCTTTCAAAAAAGAGTCTGCAACCCTGGCATGCCTTTTGATGTTTTTACTTTGCATGGAGGGACTCTAGCTTTTTTGTTGATCCTTGGTGGCACAACATTATAGCACTTTACTTATTGAGGGGGTCAAGCAAAACCTGATTATTGGGAGAGAAACATACATTGGCCCTGTTAGGACTACTGCTGTAGTGACTAGCATATAAATAAAAAAATTAAAATAAAAAAAACAATGAACACAAAACAATGTGAAGGTTAGATATCACAAGTCCAAAATGACTGCCATCAATATTGGGACAATTCATTCCTTAACAAATTGCCACTGCAAATTTATAAGCCACATTTCATAAATCTATATTAATCCTGGGACATATCCATTCATAAAAATATGCCCAGACATATTTGGGGGCATTAGCTGCTCAGGGCATTACTCTCCTTGCTAAAAATGTCTGTTAAAACGTGTGAGGCTGAGTGAATTTCTCAATACCAAGCAAAAGTATTGTCCATTGGTCGTAAGGCCCTTCCCATGCACCTATGTATCTATTTAGCCATCTCTCATTTGTTCTCATACTCTAAGGCTATATGAATCATGGATTGCCTTGGATGGGGTTGAAATGGCATGGTTAAGGCATGTTTACTATAATTGCCAATCCAGATAAACATACTATGCATCCAAAAATCTATGGACGGATTTCCTTAATACATAGTCAATATGCAAACCCCTAGTAATTAGACTAATTAGTATTGGTCTTCTCTTGGGTTTATAAATGCAGTCTTTCGTCTACAAAATCATAACGCTGGCAAAGTGTTGTCCACATTCATGGAATGTGTTTAACAAGGATGAAGAGAAAGACTTTGACCGTGTGGCCTGCTGCTTTTCCAGGACATTTTTAAAGGCAGAATACGTTTGTATCCAGATGCCCTCACTGATTGATCATGTATACAGAAAACCTAAACGTTTCTTATCAATGGGATTTTTCACAATAATATTCCATGCATATATGCACTCACCAATTGTGACCCTCTCACTATTGTATTTCTTTGTTTGTGGTACTCTTTCTGTAGCATGCAAGACACTATTCTATGGGTAAGGAAATGTGTATTTGCAAAGTAAAACGATGACCATATGGCAATAATGTCATAGCTTACTCAGATGAGCCTACACAATGTCTACTCATTCTTAGAATAGGAAAAACAATACTCCTCTGTGCTGCTGTGCCTGATTCTGAGAAACGGTCTTGGGTGCATATTTGGGTGCAGGAGGGAGAAGGTGCCAGCATGCTAACATCTGGTGGTTACCATACTTGCCCTTTGATGGTATTCATCTTGTAGACTTCTGACTGCTATTGTGGGCGCTCAGTCCCATGTTAAAAGATCAGAGATATTTATATCACAGTGTTCAAATGTTCCATTACACAATGGGGGAAACTGTATCCTCATTGTTTGCTTCACCCAATCAAAATACATAAGAGAACCGTCGATATTTTAGAAATCTTGGCATTATAAAGGGATTCGTTTTTTTATAAAATGTCTATGTGATGAGGATACACGGGCTGGAAGGCTAGCTCTGTGGCAACACCACAAAAAAGACAACCCCAAGCAAGGGTTTGAAAACCAGTCAAGCGGGTAGAGGCTGGAATACGACATGAAGCGTGATATAAAAATACAATTTAATTAAAATGTGTATTTCCCCACTTTACAGCCAAAGTGTATCTTAAATTCTGGTAATGTCCAGGACCAGAGATATGGGGAGATCCCATTGAAGAACGCTTTGTAAGTCAGGCCTTTGCGTTCAATATAGTTTTGGCTCTTTGGGTTTATTGTCAAACAAACATGTTTTGCATGCTTTGTGGGGTCAACTGCTGCGATACGTTAAAGTTGTTTAAAACAAAAGACAAAATAAAGAAACATTCTGGTTTGAAAATATGGGTTTCAAGTGTGCAACGTTTGCAAATGGTTTGCAAAAAGACAACAAGAATAAGTATTTATTGTTGGGGATGGCCCTGTTTAAATTGAAAAGAAGAAGAACACCCTGGTTTATTCCCTTTCTTTATTTTCACTTCTGTCTCTTTTACAATTCTGAATTCTGGGCCTATCCAATTTACTTGGCTTACTGTATTTTGTTCATGTTTTGTTTGACTTTTGCTGCTATTTATTTATCCACACGGTGCTACTGCAAGTTGAGGAAATGAGGATTAATGGGTTGAGAGGTCAGGGGTTTCAGACTTCTGATTAAAAACAGTGTGTACTGATATCTAGCCTTTGGCAAACAACGTTAACTGTTAACTGTGAACTGTTTTTTATAGGATACATCTGACTGGGTAACCTTGGTGTTAAAATAAAATGTTTATGAAAATTCAGGGCATAAGAAGTCATGTAGGAATGGCTGCCCTCGAATGACCAGGATAAGGAACATTGAAAACTAAAAATGTATGCTGGTCGTTTGTTTGGAAAGAAGACCAGCTTTCTCACCTGCAGATGGGTTGCTGGGTGGAAATGGCTAATATGTGTTTGAAATGACCTTCCTTTTATTGGGCTTTCACCCCACCTTCTGGAACAAAGCATTTACTCAGAATGTCGCAAGTGCTGGGCCCTTTTTATGTGGTTTGATATGTGCAGTGATATGGGCATGTGTCTGCTTGTGGTTTCAGTATATATTTGGCTAAACTCTTCTTAATAGAGTTCTGTGCTTTTGACTAAACTTGGCTAGCTCCTGCAGAAGATGCATGTCCACTAAATGGTCACATCACTGATAGTAGTGATATCATTGGTGACAGCCTGTGCAGCACTTTCAAAGGCACTAGAAGATGGATGACTCGGCTTCACCTTTCATCAAATACTAATTTACAGCTGTGTACTATAAAAAAAAACAGGCTTGGGAACAAATACAGGTTTCAGATCCATCTGGTGGACATCTCATGTATGAAACTGCGCTCGGAAAGGCCATCCACTGTTTGGAATCTTCTTATCATCTTCTGGGATTTGACAGAATTGCTGAAACGGCTGCACATTTTGTGATATATTTGCTTTGTGTCTCTGCTCTTTTGTTCAGGAGGTCCTATATTATAAGGTTCATCTAGTGTGCAAAACAGGGCAAACAGTAATTGTCATCCGCCATTGCACACACAATGTTGCTATCATTATTACTCACAACAAAACCAACATTGAGTTCTTTTGATCTAAACTATCCAAAACCTTGTCATTGAATGCTGCCAAACCGTTTCCTTCTGTGGTTGTCTTTATGGCACAGTTAGTTATTTCATGGTATTTATTGTTAATTTATTTATACTGCACTTATACACAGGTGAAGTGCTTCAAAGTGCTTCATGCCGGGAAAGGAGCAAGGGAATACTGTAGACATTCTTAGGCCTTGAAGTTTCCGAATGATCTAAAAATAAATAACACGCATACTAATACTGACAGCATTTCTCCAAGTGCAAGTGCCTGAAATGTTTCAGGTGCCATGAAGCTAGGGATGGGAGACAAAGGGGGAAACAGGACAAACGAACATTCAGGTACATGCAAGTGTACAGACGGAAGTGTGAGGGGACGGGGAAGTGAGCCATGTGTTCTGTAGACATCTGGCACGGTAGCTATGGAAAGAAATGTGTGCCTAGGTACCTGATATTTTGGACAAACAGCTTTAACATATTCCTGGAAACCTCAAATTTCCACCAAAGAATTGGTCATAAGTTACACTGTGAATTTGTTGTCAAACTTCCTATTGTAAAAATGCACCAAGGGGTGGTTAATTTGGTACCTTGTAGTCCTGAAACTGGCTTGTTCAATAGATTGTAATTATGTAAGGGCTAAGGGGTGCTTGATTCACCAAATTATGATGAATAATGAACAAGTGGGAATGACTGTTCTGTACAACCTGGATGTCATAGTAGAGGGCATAGAGCTGAAGTATTTCTCACATCTTAAGGGTGTGTTCAAAAACCCCCTTCACCATCATCATCATCGTCTTCCTCAACCACAGGTACTGTCTTTTCAGAAGAAATTCCAGTAGCCACAACTAATTTACTTTTTTCAAAACAAACACACACATCCCTACTTTGATTGTTACCAGGGTACTCCACAGTCCCCCTGCTTCTCACAAGACACATCTTTTTTGAAGAGTGCGAAGGTGGCATTATGACATTTCTTCTTATCATTGGTACAAAATTCCAGGCTTGAGATTTGGCCTTTTTTCACACTGGCAATTTCAGCAAGAGATGTTTCTGTTTCATTGGAGGTGCTGGAAGATTTATGTGAGGAATTGCCATCTGGCAAGGGTGTAAAAGACTTGGCTTTTTGATTTGAATTAACTTAATATAATGATGCAGGCAATTCCATTTTAGAAAGGGTAATCTGCTAATCTGATCTCCCTTCCATAAACTCCATTACAAAAGCATGCTGAGCACTTGTGCCCTGCTGTACAGTGGTCTGGAGCACTTGCTCTCCAGTGGCACAGAGCAGTTTCAGAGGGCACATTACTTTCAGTGACAGCCAAGAATCTGCAGCACAGGGGCTGAAATGATGATGTGCACATATGTTCCCAAACCACAAAACTATGAAAGTTACTATCCTGATGGCAGTTGTACATTTTAAATAGAAGCTATACATGATTTAGGGTATGATGGCTAATATCTCTCAGACTCATTATAGCCACATCCATTTGATAAGATACCTAGGCCAGCACTCTGAGCCCAGTTCAGTTGGAGAAGGGTTATGTGTATTCTGGTCAAACAGCCTGGCCCCTCCACGTGACAGGGCCGAATACAGAATTACTATGGCTCTCCATTGTTCCTTGGTTGGGTTGAGTAACACATCTCTGCAGGGAGCTCATTTCACCAAAATGCCAGGGGTAGTGAAAGTGATAATTCTGAGTGTGGCACTTGCTAACCTTCATAATTCCATCTATGTGTGGTGCATGCTAACATTCACAAACCTATTTAGATGTGACACAGGCTGATCGTTCACAATTCTAAGTGTAGGATATGCTAACATTCAAATTCTATTTAAGTGTGGCACATGATAACATTCACAATTCCATCTAAGTGTGGCATTTGATAGCTTTCGTAATTCCATCTAAGAGTGGCATCTGCTAACATTCACAATATGTTCTATGTGTGGCACATGCTAACATTCACAATCCTGTCTAGATGCGACACAACCTTAAGTTCACAGTTCTGTCTAAGTATGGCACTTGTTATCCTTCATAATTCCATCTGAGTGTGGCACTTGTTAACCTTCATAATTCCATGTAAGTGAAAGGGTGTGTCCTCCCTGCTTCCTTGGGAATCCCTTGAACACACCTAGGCAATGCAGGAAGTCCTTAGAGCCTTTGTTTAAGGTGCCAAACAGCTTCTGCATGCACGCCATTGTATAGACTGTTGTTCTCTTCACAATCCTATCTAGATGCGGTGCAGGCAAATGTTCACAATTCTATCTAAGTTTGGCACATGCTAACACTCACAGTTCCATTTAAGTGTGGCACTTGCTAACCTTCACAATCCTATCTAGATGCGGTGCAGGCAAATGTTCACAATTCTATCTAAGTTTGGCACATGCTAACACTCACAGTTCCATTTAAGTGTGGCACTTGCTAACCTTCACAATCCTATCTAGATGCGGCATAGGATAATGTTCACAATTCTATCTAAGTATAGGACAAGCTAACATTCCCAAATCCATTTGTGTGCATTTGGTAATCTTCATAATTCCATATAAGTGTGGCACATGCTAACATTCACAATTCCATCTGAGAGGGGCAGTTGCTAGACTTCATAATTACATCTAAGTTTGGCACCTGCTAACATTCACAATACTGTCTATGTGTGGCACATGCTAACGTTCACAATCCTGTCTAGATGCGACACAGTCTGAAGTTCACAGTTCTATCTAAGTGTGGCTCTGGCTAGCCTTCATAAGTTCATCTAAGTGTGGCACATGCTAACATTTACAATCCTGTCTAGATTTGCCACATGTTAATGTTCACAGTTCTATCTAAGTGTGGCACTTGCTAGCCTTCATAAGTTCATCTAAGTGTGGCACATGCTAACATTTACAATCCTGTCTAGATTTGCCACATGTTAATGTTCACAGTTCTATCTAAGTGTGGCTCTGGCTAGCCTTCATAATTCCATCTAAGTGGGCACATGCTAAAATTCACAATCCTGTCTAGATGCGACACAGGCTAATGTTCACAATTCTGAGTGTGGCACTTGCTAACTTTCATAATTCCATCTATGTGTGGGGCATGCTACCATTCACAATCCAATGTATTTGCGATGCAGGCTGATGTTCACAATTCTAAGTGTGGGATGTGCTAACATTTGAATTCTACCTAAGTGTGGCACATGCTAACATTCACAATTCCATCTAAGTGTGGCATTTGCTAGTCTTGATAATTCCATCTAAGAGAGGCATCTGCTAACATTCACAATTATTTCTATGTGTGGCACATGCTAACATTCACAATCCTGTCTAGATATGACGCAGCCTCAAGTTCACAGTTCTGTCTAAGTGTGGCGCTTGCTAGCCTTCATAATTCCATCTGAGTGTGGCACTTGTTAACCTTCATAATTCCATGTAAGTGAAAAGGTGTGTCCTTCCGGCTTCTTTGGGAATCCCTTGAACACACCTAGGCAATGCAGGAAGTCCTTAGAGCCTTTGTTTAAGGTGCCAAACAGCTTCTGCATGCATGCCATTGTATAGACTGTTGCTCTCTTCGAGTGTTGTCCTTAATGCTGAGTGTCTCCTTTGACCTAGAAAGCATGCCATGCATTCCTTTAAAACATGTACCTCTAAGTTAACTCTCTCATACAGCATACCAGTGCCTTTCTTACTTATTCACTACATACAAGGGCAAAACTCTTTCTCTCCACCCGATGCCAATCTGATATGCCTTGAGATGTGGGAGATCCTTTTGGCGAACATACCTTTTATGTCCCCCAGCACTCATTTCGCACACAGACCATCTTTAGCTCTCACACCTCCTTCAGCGGGCTCAGCTTTACAATAATCCACTATCCAGCTATCAGCAGGTGGGAATCCAATATGAGTATCTGGTTAGTAGCTTTCACAACTCCTGGGAACCTTTCAGCACACCTCAAGGCCATCACACATCCACAAGATAACTTCTCATAATGCCACCAACTGACTAGTAAAGGCATACTTTAAACACACTTACAGGGACACAATATATCAACCCTCTGACAATCCGAGACACTTTCAGACCACCATAGTGGTGATTTGGCTCAGTATGCAAGCTCTAGAACAACATAACACGCTTAATGACTAGAAGCACTTCAATTACCCATTATGTGAAACTGGCTGAGGCGCACCAATACAGCTGTAGCTTGGTGCAACCCTTTCCTACAATGTATTGGCAACAGAGCCCCACCTACTCAGCAACACAAGAGTATAAGCAATGGCATTTGAACATGCCCATCTCTCCATGCTCTTAGATATGACATCGAGGTGAAGCTTCAATTGTAAAATGCAAGTTCTCCTCAGCATAGCATTGCCTATGTGAACAGTGATGGCTACTCATGGGTAGTGGTAGCTTCATGTGCCAAAACCATCTTGATGAACATCAATGAAGAGAAATGAAACACAAGAGGAACAGGGCAGACATTGAACAGCAGCATATACTCACTAAGTACAGCATCTCAAAAAGAGATTGACAGGAATGGATTCATTGATGTTATCTATTAGTGAGCATGAGTACATGTTTCCTCTTGAGGAACTGCTCAATCATTCTCTACATTGCTACGGATAAGAAAGGAAGTTTATAAAGCACAACCGAATTTTGAAAAGCACAGCAGTTCTATTCTTGAAGAAAGCACATGGAACGCTGTAGGGGCTGATTATGAGGCGAATGCAAACATATGAAAGTGTTCTTCCATGAAGGATGATCACTTTCTTAAAATACATCATTTTCTATCAAAGAAAGAATATGGTACAGGAAGATGAAAGCCTTGTCTCATAGGCCCTGGTAACCTCAGGAATGTAGGCAAGGACTGCAAGGGGATTCTCCTGCTTTCGCATGTCAAACAACAGGAGTTACATACAATATGGCTCCTGTTAGGTGCCATTCAACTCCACTGCACATGTTTCCCTATATAAATCCTAAACAGTAGAACCATTTTTTTCTAAATTGCTGAACGCTTAAAGAAATGCTTGCAGTGCCACTGGTGCGCATGTGTCTCAAACAACGAGCGACTGCAGCAGCGTTTGCTGCTGGAAAGCAGAACCTCTCCCCTCAAATTCCTGCAACCTCCTCAGAATGGTGGTGCTGCTGGAAACTGGAGGGGCGAATGTCAGCTTTCTAAATGCAGTCACACGCTCAGAACCGGGCTCTTAGTGTTTTTTTGGCAAAGTCATTCACATGATGATGCAAAGGCTGTGCGAATGCGCGCAATACGCTTTCTGCAACCTGAGTTTATGCTTCGACCCCTACGTCCCATCTGGGAAATGTTCATGTGGGAAGCCATCATTTGAAGGAGCGGCGGAGAAAAAAACTGTGATGATGGATGACTCGATTTTGAGTCACTTTTCTCGCGATGGCGATATACGGAAAGGTCACGTCGGATATATTCTGCGTGTGGGCGAGTGCAGAACCCTGTATATGTGCCGTTTTTAGGTGCTTGGCAATTGGATCCTTCACCAGAGCTGCTAAATGCGTGCAGAATGCAGACGGACTTCAGAATATTATTAAAAACTTCAAGCCATACAATGAATCTTTTTTCAGGTTACTTTTAGAACTAACAACCCCTTTGAGTGATTTGCAGTTTCTGTTCTCGCTCTTCTCGCATCCCAATTAATCAGAACGTGTGGGTACAAATATAGCTTCTGTCAGGGACGTAATTTCACCAAAATGCCTGGGGTAGCGGAAGTGACATCACATGACCCTTGACCTCTGATGACATCACAGGAAGCTATGTCATTTGACCCCACTCTGAAATGACATCATGGGGAGCGATAGAAAAATTACCTTTCACCGCTTTACTTTAATGATTCTAGCAATTATTGTATAGAATTCCACAAAGACAAATTGTTTGTTATTCCTATTCTTTCTTATTTAGGGTCACTGCTCAAAGTGTTACACTTGTGGAACCCCTCTCTTTTTTAAGATGCCCCAACATAAATTCCAGCCACTCCAGAAACAAAGAGTCAAATGGCACTGACCACAGCCCAGGAGCTTCAATGTGTAAAAAAAAAGTTATTTTTCTTTTTTAAGGGTAGCAGGGGAGACCCCAGGGGTATGATATGATATGGCATTTGTAACACGCCTATACACAAGTGTTTAGCAAGGGAAACCTTGCTAAACAAGCAAGGGTAGCAAGGGAAACCTCAGGGGTCACAGTTGCGACCTCTGGCGACCCCCAAATAACGTCCCTGGCTTCTGTTCTGTTCCAGGAACTGTGCAATCTAAGTCGAATCTGTTCCAGGAACTGTGCAATCTAAGTCGAATGGGCAGAGCACCGTCCATTGTGTGCCAATAATGTGCCACATGCACACTGATTACTGATAAAGTGAATAGCATTGACATTTCATGTGTTAGCGTTATACATTTTGCACCTTTTCATCCTTGCTGTTCTTTACTCTACCTAGGCGCCAGCCACCTGAAATCACATGGTTTATGGTCTTTCCAACGAAAACTTTCAAACAAAGGTTTTTTGCATCGAAACCTATCCATCGAAAATCTTTGCATCAAATGCATTTTTTTGTATTTTTTTTGGGGTGGGGTCCCCCAATCCCCTGTTTTTACCTTTAAAACCCCACCCCAACAAAAAGTAACCCTTTACCGTACACATATATGCATTTGATGGATAGGTTTTGATGGAAAAGCTTTCATTAGAAACCTTTTCGATGGAAACACTAGATACCCAACCACCAAATCCCACAACTATTCGAGCCTCCTTGAAGTAACTGTTGCAGAAAGTCCATGTTTTACTGGCACTGAAGGGCTGCAGCTGCTCTCATTTTCGCGCGTCACACTGATTTAGAACTTTTTGGAAGCTGTTAAAGCAAATATTGAGCCGAGGCTGCTTTAGCGTAATGCCCATTCGTCAGACGTGTGCTCCTTCTAAATGGAAAGAGCATTTTACATGAAATGAGCAAAGAGGCGTCTCAGAAAGCAAGATTGAGGAGGCGCGCTCGTGCTGTAGGCTGCTGCCCAAAATCACTGCATGTCTTTCTCCAATACAATCTTTTATCACCTACAAAGAATGATGTATGCGTTTCATTTTTCATATGGAATGTCTTCGCTCCTCATTTTTCAGATTCTGGGTCAAATTAGGGTCAAACGGTGCATATAACAAGAACCAGATGTTTTCAATGATTGAAAGAAACTGTGTTTAGGAAAAACATTTATCTCAAGTGGGGTTATTTCCCTTAACCTGCACCTTCTGTTTTTAATCTTTGTTCTACTTCATTCGAAGTCGTTATTTTTATGTATTTATTTATTTCAGAGCTATCCATTATGTTATTATCTGCATTCTCACTTACTGACCGTGAAACAAAGACTTAGCACACATATTTGAAGGTTGGGCCACAATGGCTATTTTGAGTTTTATTTCTTCTGATATTTCGCAAAAGCGCACAAAACTTGATTCGGTTTTGAGAGAAAAGAATGTAGGCGTTCCAGGGGCAACTCATATTTCACATCTGAAAAATGTTAACGAAAAACTGTTCCCATTTTTCACTACCTACCACGCTCGCTGTGAAAAAAAAAGTATCATGGCACAACAATTGACTCCATTGTAATCACATGCCGGCCTGAATTCATTGGGGCATTTTACTGTTGAACTGTAAGTACAATGCAGTGGGACGTTTTATGCAAATGTTGGACAGCAAACGCGCATTTTCCGCTTGAAAAGCATTGCAAATCTTTCTCATGGCATCATACTATTGTGAAGTAGCCCTTGCTTCAATTTGCAGCTTTTCAGCCAGTGAAAGACTGGTGGTGTGGGTAGCCTCAACATTAGCTGACTTTTATTCTGGCCTTGATTATTCTCCTGAGGCGCAGTACTCGCCCCCCACAGGGACTGAGAAGCAGAGGGGAATACTCACACGACAGTATGGCTAAAACAAAGCGTGGGGAAAAGGCAGCCAGTGGGCCGCTGCGCACACGAGAAAGGGGCAATTCTTCCTCACTCGCATGCCTCGCGGGCCCCTCTCACAGCTTTTCTACAGAGTCAACCATCCCGAAAACACAAACACAACCGAGGGGTTGAGCTGCACAAACGGAGTTGAAGGGTTGAGGTCACGTCTGTCTACGCTGAGAAATGTCGATGCACTCTTGCGGCCCGTGATCGCAGGCCTGGGGAGGCTGCAGCTCTCCTGAGACTGGAAGGAGATATTTTCAACCCTATATAACAGTGGGAGAAGCAGAGCAGCATAGCTGCGGAGCGAACGGTTTTCAGACACAAATCTTGCAAAGGCACAAGATCAAAGCAAGGGAGTCTATTTACACTAGCTTGGCTTGTAACCGAACACCGCCCAATACCTTTCAAAAATAATACCACCATGTTTACATTCGTGAGTACATTTTGCTCGCGGTTTCTAAAAATGTCTGTTTCATATTTAAACTTGAAGCATTTCCAGCTGTGACAGATTCGCCCACCCACCAGGTGCCAGATTACAGAAACTTTTGCACCAGTGCAAGTGCAACATTTGCACTGTATTAGCACTAGGGAAAAGTTTGTCTTATTTTTTTGCCCTAGTGCTAATAGCATTCAGTATTAGCAATTAGGGCAAACTTTGCCCTGCTGCATAAATGTAGTAAAAATACATATTTTTTTGCACTAGGGCAATGTCTCCCCTGATGCAAACTGCACTTGTCGAGGTGCAATGTTTTTTTTAATGTGTCCCAGTGTTTAAAAAAAAAATCCCTAGTGCTAATACCGTACAAACCTTGCACTTGCACCCGTGCAACATTTCTGCAATCTGGCCCATAGACAATAACGTGGGCCATGTGAAACTGAAGGCTATGACGAAATTACTGGACGTGAACCGAATGTAATTCAATTTGAAACAAGTGCGTGCAGGAGAACTTCGACAATTATCAGACATTTGGGACTTGTAGATAGTAGCACACTGTCATGGTTTCAAGCAACATTCCCGTGCCACTTACCCAGGGGTTGAAGTGTACGAAAAGAAGTAGTGGAACTATGTTCCCTGCTGGCCTGCACCCACTGCCCGCAAACCCCATCACCACGTCCCCTCCCACACACAATACACACCCCCAAACACTTGCACCTGCTGTTTAAGGGAACGTCCACTGCTGTACACTGAAAGTGCAAGTTTCAACTTCTTCCTACACTTTTATTTAAAAAAAACATTCTGGAACGGTTTAAAAAAAAAATTAAAGTATAGGAGCTGTAAAAGGTAATTTAAAAAAGTAGAGGAGCACCGCTCCTGCTCACTTCGACCACTGCACTTAGCGTTCTATAATAATACACAGCTATTGATTTTTTTTTTATATAGCCCCTCCGGCCACCCGGCTCCATTATATGAGCTCAGCACAGCAAATGATATCATTACTCCACTCATGTACTACTCATTGTGTCTCTCTCGCTCTCTCTCTCTGCTGGAAGAAAAGCTCTGTTGAACCCGCCAGGATTTACACTTGTGAAGGCAGAGTGCCCACAGATGAAAAAAGTAGTGCTTAACAGTGTGGGCCACCTAGTGGTTTCACCCAAATGTCCCCTCATTCGAGGACAAGATTGAAAACAAGTAACACAATTTATGTTTTTACTCCTGTAATTCATTGCACATCTGTTTATTTTCAAATAGTGCTCACTGACATGTGAATCAGTGGAAATTAGGCTTTTTAACTTCTTCTGTACAGCAAAAAAAAAAGAAGTCGTGTCCATTAAGTTCATCTTTATTCCAACAGTCACCGTTCTGGCAATTGTCTAGTGGCATTTGGGTGAACACAAAAACAATGTTTAGAAAAAAGAGGGGGTGAGGCGTCCACCCAAGTTCGCAGCTTTGTGTACCTTCTGCAATTCAGTTGCTCTTCTCCTCCAAGCGCTTTCATACCTCTTGCAATCTTCAGGGAGGAAGTCTGTTCAGGTGTTGCTGATTAGTGTCAATTTTGGCCTCAGGGAATTCTGATAGCTGTAGTCAATGCTGGCAACTAGGAACTAACTCCCCTCCAATTGCACAATATAAATCCCACGGTAGGTGGAGGGGGGACAACCAGCATTATGGCTCTCCTAAGTGGGGCATGGGTCACCACGGTGCTGCGCCTCTGGAGCCCGAGACTCCCGTATCCATGTTTAGAAAAAAGAGGGGGTGAGGCGCACACTCTAGTTCCCAGCTAGTGTCCCAAGCAAGCGTCGGCGAATGTGTGCTACGATACAAAAAGAGACACATCTATTTCTCCACCTCAGAACCAACAACGAGTTTAACAAATTAGTAAACAGCTTGTGGAGACAAATCATCTTTTGATATTTCCATGTTTGAGTCGTGGAGGATCCACGATTTTAAAAAGCATTGGCAAAGACAATAGTTTTGGCTTTTTTTGTAGGCATGCGGGCTAAGCACTACCATGAGGGGACTTCCTGGCCATAAAATGGCAATTGCTGGAAAATGGTGTGATTACCTGGGCATATTGCGGCAGTGACTGGAAAATGCCTATATAATAACTATGCACAAGACAAAAACGTTGCTTTAGTTAATACTTGTTTCTAACAGGCCTTCGGTGGAAGAAATAGATGTAAATGAAGTGTCAGGTGGCACACTTGGTTATGACATTTCTAATAAAACAGTAGCACATTTACAGCTGCAATTAAACCATGAACTCCCAGCAGACTGCTTAGAACCAATACTAGCAGGCCAACCTCTGATGTTATGCTTGATAGAGCTAGTTGAAAGAGATCCCATGAGGCTGTGTTTTGGGTGGAGACGGCAACAAATGGGGATTTGCGGACAGAATGGCGCACAAATCCCGTCTTTTTTCAGCGCAAATAATCCATGAATCATGGCCACTATGTATACAAAGATTAAAATAGAACGTGTGCAATAAGTCAAAATAAGTCAGAACAACACGTTGCACATTATTTCATATTCAGATAGATCAAATAAACAATATGGAAAATGAATAAAACGAAGTGTGTGCAATGGATCCAACAATGTATTCCCTGGACTTCACATTATATTAAACAACGAGTGTTTACAAAAACATTCAAAGGACATAGTTAATGATATTGTGTAGTTAAACAGATCATTAAATAAATATTAAATCCATCAGGATACAATGTTCTTAACGGTCTAGGTATCAGTGATGAATCACTCAATATCAATCAATGAAATGTCAATAAATTGGTCAGAATATCAATCAATAGATTGGTCGATGTAACCACAAATTAATCAACTGATGATGTTTCTGCAAACGCTAATGGGTCATCTTTGTCAAGACTAATGTATGTGTCTAAGCAACAATAGACTCAATGGATCAACACACAAGGACCTGAGCAGCATCATTACTATTAAGTGTGGGATTGCTGTATTCTACTCTTATGCTGTAAATCACGTGTACCGCAGGGGAATTTTTTAATCCAATCTTTTTATTGGTCTGTGATAAGAAATCTTGTTCACTGATCTGTAAAAAGAACAGAGAAGACTTAACATAAGTATTGTCCCAATATGTATGAATATACAATATATTCCATAAGTAGCACAAACTGACCCACCTATAAGTGCTGAAGTGGATTTTTGATGCTCCAAGAAAAAACATCATGTGAGATATTGTTTTTGCCTCATCTGCATGACCTAAAAGCATGACCTAAAAGGAAGGCAAGAAAAACATGTGTGTCTCTGTATAATGTGTTGTAATTGATGGAGGCAACCTTCAGTCAATACATAAAGGGGGTAATTCATAGAATTTAGCGCACAAGTGGCAGACGTGGCTGGCGCACAGAGTGCGCGTGCGGCAGTCTGCGCCAGTCGCGTGCACCAAAACCCATTTTGACGCACAGCGTATTCATGGATTTCCCAACCCATTTTGAGCCGTGGCGCAGAGTGGTGCAGCGACCCTGCAGCAGCACCAGTTACGTCCCCAACCCCGCCCCGTGCGCCAAAAACATTGCACAAATCCCCTACATGGCGCAAAGGCCAGTGGACCAGCATACAGCCCCCCAACCACAAAAATGTGCTAAAAACAGCACACAGCCCTTACGTGCCTGCGGAATCGCGTGTAAAACTCCACTCGCACCCCTCGGAATATGTGTATCCCATTCGCGCCTAGCGAAATCGCATGTAAAACTCCCTGCACACCCCTGGAATACACATACCCCACTCGCGCCAGCAAAATCACGTGTAAAACTCCACGCGCACCCCTGGAATACACGTACCCCACTCGCACCAGCGAAATCATGTGTAAAACTCCAGACGCACCCCTGGAATACACGTACCCCACTTGCGCCATTTAAATCGCGTGTAAAATTCCACGCGCACCCCTGGAAAACACATACCCCGCTCGCACCAGCAAAATCGCATGTAAAACTCCATGCGTACCCCTCGGAATACGTGTATCCCGCTTGCGCCAGCAGAATCGCATGTAAAACTCCACGCGCACCTCTCGGAATATGTGTATCCCGCTTGCACCAGCGAAATCGCATGTAAAACTCCACGCGCACCCCTGGAATACACGTACCCCACTCGCACCAATGAAATCACCTGTAAAACTCCATGCGCACCCCTGGAATATAGGTACCACGTTCGCATCAGCGAAATCGCATGGAGAAAGTACCCCTGTGGTGTGGGCTGTCTGCGGGGCATGCCCAGGGGTGAATGGGCTGCCTGTGGGCCATGGGCGGGTGGATGGGCTGCATGCGTGTATTCCGGGGGTGCGCGTGGATTTCTACGTGCAATTTCGCTGGCGCGAGCGGTGTACGTGTATTCCGAGGGGTGCGCATGGATTTCTACACGCAATTTCACTGGCGCAAGCAATGTACGGGGTAAGTGTATTCCGAGGGGTGCACTTGGATTTATACACGCGATTTCGCTGGCGCAAGTGGGTTACGTGTTTTCCGAGGGAGCATATTGAGTTTTACACTCGACTTGGCAGTGTGGGCCGTCCCAGGTGTGCCCCTCCCACCTCCCCATGCCCTGCAGGCAGCCAACACCACAGGGGACCACCCTACACCCCTGGGCATGCCCCACAGGCAGCCCATCACCCCAGACCATGACCTGCAGTCAGGCCAATTGGCACCATGCACTTGGGAGCCCCGACACATGTCCCCCCACTCGCTCTGTAGCTAAACATTTCCTGGATATACATGATTATATATTAGAACACAAATTAGATATTATGTGCCTCACTGAGACATGGTTCACTGACTCCCATGGACCTACTATTGATCAGGTGACCCCATCAGACTATGTTTTTTTTGGGAAACATAGAGAAGGGGCAGTGGGAGGAGGAGTGGCCATTATATTGTTGGGGAGAAGCTGGACCCCCACCAGGGAAGTGGGGGCCAGCAGCCATACCCTCACCATCTATGGGAGACCCCAATACCTCCCATATGGCCCCCAGAAATGCAACAGAGTCCCAAGCAGGCAGCAGCATGTTCCAAACTGCGTTTATTTCTGGGCAGCAAAAAAAGAAAAAAACATGCAGAGCATCGTGCACATCGAGAGTTCAGGCACCGTCTCCCCCGGGGCTGGCTTGCAAGCCAGCTTTATGATCACACTGCAGGCTGACCTAACAGAATTGGATCAGTTCCCAGAAACCTAACTCCTCCTGCTATTGGCTGCTAAGTGATAGGTTACCTATGTAGCCCTTATAGAGAGCCTGACAATTGGATATTAGCCTTTTGCGTCAGTGGGTTGGTTTAGCTGTGCCAGCCCCCATTACCTAATTCTAACTTGTTGCAATATGACCTTGTTCCCATAACTTTTTAGCTGAACAAGCAGTTCGCACCTGGGCTCTGGGCGCTGATTAGCTGGCCTGATCCATTCTTGTTACAATTATGTTTCAAATGTTGTGCGAGTCCTTGAGAAAATGTCTTTCTTTCCCAGAAAGAAAAAAAAAAGCACACTGGGTTGGCGTGATTTATTCGCATTTGTGGATAATTAAAAAATGTTTGTCTGCAGAAAGCAATCTTATCTTGAATGTGCGGCCTTGGCAGTTCGGAGTTTTTGTGAGGAACATTGCTGAAGGCTCCCGCAGCCAGTGTTCAGTGAGAGAAATGAACTTGGCTGTAATTTTCCTGAAACATGGCTTTACACTGTGCAATTAGACCATGTTAATTCATATAGGCATTTGCAAGCCTTTAAACAGGGATTTTTGTGTTTGTAGATTCTGATATTGCAGCATTGATTCTAATGTAGCATGCAAGTTGCACTGTTGGTGAAGTGGGTGTGTTTCAGCATATTTGTCACCCATGGGTGCGCTGGGGCCTGGTTGAAATGATAAGTGCGCTCCTTGTTCTTCCTGCTGTTCTTCTGTATATGCGCCTGGGGTGAGGGGGCATGGGTTTGATCTCGATTTTCCCTCTTCAGTCCCCCCTCTGGTCGACTTTGTCGACCACACCACCAAGCAACATTCACCTCCTTCCGGTCTGCATATCTTTGTCAATTCCTTGAAGTGTCCATAATGTTGATGAACAGTACATATAGGAGTGTTCTCCTTCTGTGTTCCACCACACTCACTTCCCTTCGTACTTCCTCTGATCACAGGGAGTGGCCACCTTTATTACTGCTGGAACCATGTTGCACACCGCTATCTTAGTCCGGCTCTTCCTTTCACCATGTCTCTTATTTGCATTCCGATAACTTCTTCTGTTGTTCTCTTGCAATGTATCTCTATCTTGCACAATGATGCTGTGCTCGGTATTAGTCCTTCCGTTATCACCTTCAATCAACCAGGCAGTCATGATGTCCTCCATTACCATGCAAGCACTAGCTAGTTCTTTGCTTTCTCTTTTCAGATGCAGTTTTGCTGATCATTCTTTAGTATGCTGGTACTTCACCCAATTATTCTTCTGTCTCGCTCGAGAAGTAATTCCCCCCTCTTTTTACTCCTCTGTCTGTTTCTCTTCTCCCATTGTTTTCCATCTTGGTGAATGTGTCACTCTTCACATCTTCCTTGGTCATCACCAACAAGGGCATGCTGATGCGCACCAATGAACACTCTCCTCCCCAATTCAGTGGTAGGTTCTCTTGATCTTTGGATGCCTGTGCTCAATAGTAGTCCATAAGCAGTGATGTTCCTGCTCTCATCTCGCAACTTCTCTCAACCTTCTTGCATCTAGAATGATTGTCCACTTCTTGTCACTGTTGTGCTGGTAACATAACGCTGGTACCTTAACAGTATACGTCCTTCTTCATTCTCCACCCAAGTGACCATCTTTGCTCTTTTGTCTCACTCCGTTAGGCACTTATCATATTTTTGTCTCTTTTATTTTATTTTTTCTTCTCTTTTTGTTTTTCTTTCTTCTTTTATTATTTATTTATTTAGTTATTTTTATTTTTTTTTCTCTCTTGCAGCTTGCTCACTTGTGCATTTGCTCGTTGTTTCTTCTCTCTCTGGTCACTTTCCACATACAGTTGTTCTCCAATTAGCTGCTTTATGTAATCATCTTCCATAGGGGATTACCCCCCCTTTTTTTTTTCTTATCAATCTCAATGTTGCTGTCTTCCCTTGCAATCTTCTTCGCACCTTGGCATACATGGGCGTCGTGCTCTGCTGTAGTAATTTCTGTTGTAATCAATTCTCTTCCGGCATATGTTAAAGAACAGTCAGGACAGCTCTCTCCAGCGGTGTCCCTACCAATTTTGTACATGTGTGCATGTTGTTGGTCACTTCTGCTATGTGTGTTATGTGTATGTTTTACTCCCTTTGTGTCTGCCCTTAACTCTCCTTACTTTAGCAGCAGCTTTTCCTCACCCACTGACGCCGTAACTCTTCCTGCTTAGGTTAGGGAATGTTAGCAGGGGATACAGCGGTAATGCTCATTATTACAAATAATTTTCAAATTACCACCCCCATTATTTCGTTCATCATTAATAGTCCCATCGTGAAGGTAAAAGTCCTTATTTGCGTGCCCATAACCACTTACGCTGCTGGGTCCTTGCAGCTGATGAGATGATAAAGTTGCCCGCCTGAAAATCGCAAGAAAGGCGTTAATAGTTAGTACTTGTTAGTAACCTCAAGCTCCGCGAACTAAACAATCACTAAGGGCAAAAATCTAACCTCCCCCTGGACATTTCGTGTTTTCAAAATTTCTCAATATGGGTAGGGAAAATCTTGGCTTGTTTGTTCAATGGAAGCAAGGAAATATACTTCAGGGAAACATGCTCTAAGGGGTCTGAGGTTCTTGATAGGGTGGGCAATTGAGTGGGGAATGCTACACGATGTTTTAATCAGTAGGTCTCACAGTTTCTAATGGAAGATAACATTAAGGAAATTTCCTACACATTTCTAACAGCATACATACGCAACAACCTGCATGTGCGGGGAAAAGAGAAGGAACAAAACAGTGTTACAGCTGTAGGTGCACAAAATGTAATATGAACCTCAATTAAACTTTGGGAATGCGTGTGTCAGTCCCTATTCTAGTTGCTAGTGTGCGTTGGACCATAGGATGGCCATGTTTCCCTAACTCGGGAGTGTTCGTGCTATTTTGCAGTTCATGAAAATCTCTTGCGTTGGCCCTGTTGATCGTTGCTCCCTCGTTGCCAGGGTGGCCACCGCTTTGTAGGGCTTGACGCCTCACACATCTAACAAAGTCTGTCAGGAGGGGAAAATGTCCCACTGTAGTCCATAGCCATTGGGTGTTGGTTGTCCGTTGTCTTCAGGCCTGCCCTGGGTCCTTTATATCTGGCGAGAAATGAAATGGAAGCGCTTGAGACCTGAGAATTTACATATTCTTCAATTTCTTGACCTAACCTCTCTGCACTACTCTCACACTATTCAGTGTCCTAGTGGGAGGAGCCAATGGTACACCTATGCACCATCCTGTCACCACCTGGTGGCGTTCAATGGCGGTCTGACTGTAAATTGTTATACAATTCGAAATGTACCCAGAAAATGGGTAGGCACTTAATTTATGTGAAGATACTCATTACACACTTGGATCATATATACGCAATTTAGGTGCTAGTGTACAAATGGGCCTTTGGATCTTTATATTTACTGTGCTTTTGTTGTAAGCTATTTATAGTGCGTGCCTTTGTCCCGTGGGGCATCAGGCACTGACAAGCTAAATAGGGAAACATCAGGGTGGTAAATGTGTCATATAGTGTGGCTGTGTTTCTAAATTAAGTGCACCATGTTACTTAGTTAAGATAATCGCAGGGTTTTTAAATCTTTTTTTTTCTATGGCTCCTCTCTCAACTTCTCAGGGCGTGCCTCGCAGTGAACTGCAGGCACTTTAAGCTGGTACTAATGAAATTTGCTACCAATTATTCGCTACCTGTCTCTCCCCCCTCTTTGTATGTATGTATTTATTTATTTATTTATTTATTTATTTATTTATTTATTTATTTATTTCCTCTTTTCTTTCAAACCCAACCCTCACAATTTACTCCCATTCTCTCTATCCCACCCCATGTCCACTTTTTAAACCCTACCTACTCTGTTACTCATTTAGTCTAGTATTTTATTACTCCACTACTTTAATTACTGTTACATTTAAACAATATATTTCTCCCCCCAATATCTGCTCTCAAATTTTAATACAACCATTATTATCCAGTTCGTGCAGCAATGACCTCTTTCCCTATGTGTGTTGGCTAATGCATTTGTGCCAGTGCTATTTTCAAAAGCGCTAGTGGCATCACCACTTGCACTGTTATTTTGTCGCCAAATTAATTCTGTTGGGAACATGGATCATCCACCCTTTACCCCTATTTCTCTCCTCCTGTGGTGAACTGTCAATGAAATGTAGGCCTCCCCCCTCAAGTGCACCTTCTTCCACCTTGTGTGTCTCATTTAATTGTTCTGTGTTAATCTTGTATTCATGAGCCCAGTCTCCTCACTGAAAGATGTGTGCTCAAAAAGTAGCTAAATGTACTCTCTTGTGATGCGCTATCATTATGCACCCCCCTCTGTACCGTGTACCCCCATTATGCTTAAACAATCTTCCTTACTTTCAACATGTGTATGCCTGGTGTTTAACAAGTTATGGATTTCTCTGTTAATAAGGTGGTCATATCCACATTACTCATGATGTCACAAATGTCTCTTCCCTAATGCATGGCCTAGTCGTCCCACTGTCACCCAGAAAAGAAAATGTTTTGATACCTATCACCACCCCTATGTAATTGTCCTCTGCATTATTGAGTGTGCGTGAGTGTGTGTGTCAGCGTGCGTTTTGCCCGCTCTTTCTGGGAGGTGGAGCATGAGTGTGTGTGGCAGAGTAAGTCAAATCAATTTTGTCTTGGGCTGTCCTATTAGGGGTATAATGTCAATCTATGTCCTTTGAAAGGTTTGTTTCCCATCAGGGAGACCCCACCCAGTCATGTAACCGGTACCATTGCTATTGTGTCAGTGTTCTGTATGGGTGCTGGCTGCTGTGCAGTGCCCCTGTGTTGTGATTCTAGTCAGTCCTGGGGTAGTGGTGCTGTCATTTGTTGTGTCTGTACATGTAGTGGTGACAGTATCTGCGTTGGTGCTTGTGGTGTGTGCTGAAATGATCCCATCCTGCCCCATGTATCCTCCCCACATGGGCGGTGCATATTGTGGTGATTGTTGACACTGCTATTGTGATTCTTGTGCGTGTGTGTTGAGGCTGTTTTTAACTGCCCCTCCCATTGCATACTTTAATAATTTATTTTGTGCCTACTTGTCCTCATCTGCCTTTCTCTGCCCCTGCGTTTTCTTGCCACAATCTACAATGCACACAGTCAATGTCTAGCGCGCTATCATTCCTTCCTCCCTTCCATAACCCCATGCATGCTGCACCACCCCTTACTGATCCTCTATCATGTTTGGCTGTGCTGTCTCGTTCAGTCCTTCTCTCCTCCTCCAATCCCTTTCTTCCCTTTCCAGTTCCCCCTCTCTGTTGCTATTGTTACTCCTTGCACCTCCCCCGTTATCGTCCCTTTAAATTTAATTCCTCTGTACCTGTGCCTTCAAATCTGCTTCCATGCACTGCAGCCCTCCCTTGCTCACTCCTGTGCTGCTAGTGGGTTGTTCTGCACCTTCCTGTTTGTGTATTGTGATTGTGTGTGTGTGGTGTTTAAATGTCCTTCTGCTGTTTTCAGTTCTCTCATGCAATGCATTCCTTGCTTACCATCTGTGTCATCAAATATTACACTCCCGGAGGTTCAGAAGGGTGAGTCCCCTCTTCCCTCTGCTCGCGCTTTTTCAGCATCAGCTGACCCCTCGCAACTTCCCTTTCCTTCGTGCACACAGTTCAACTGTAGCCATGTGCTTTTAAAGCTATTCCCGTGTAAGTGCTGTGTATGTGTGTCCTTAGCGATTGCTGCACGCTTCTGGAGAAGCCGCCTATGAGCAGCCATGGTCTTTTTTAATTTACCTTCAGTACTTTTGAATCTTTGCACACTATGTTTTACTTACTTATTTCGGCATGGAAGCTGTGTGCTACACAACAGGTGAAGAGGAGTCATTTCTGTATTGTGTGATACATTTTACCTCTATTCAATTTGAAAATTCCGATAGTCCGCTGTTCAGGGAGCAAAAGTTAGAAGATAATTGAACATTTTTCAACTTCTGTGAGCCTTCTTGGCTCCGCACCTTAGCCAGTGCACTCCACGTGCAGCCCATCTTCACCAAACCATTGCCTTCTCCGGCACACCCCCACAATCTTGCGCATGTGTCTTCCACACACCGCCTCTGGGTCACCTATTCTCCAAATCCAAAACCACACCACTATCTCCTCACCATCAAAACTCTGTGTCCTATGCATCAATCTGAAGGTGACGTCACCAAACTAAAAACACAGTGCAAATGAACAGACAAATGTGCATACACAGAACAATAACCCATTTCTCCCAACCCCACGAAAATCCCAAAATAAAACCCCACAATCCCCACAGCTGTCTTCCTGTCTCAACTGGAACAAGGTAAACTATAATAAAAACTCTTATAATTGGACTGCACACACTGCGTCGCCTCACGTGTGATACGCTCCTCACCAGGGGACCTTAACCAGCCAACTATCTTCCGCACTCGGGAACAATCTAGCTACCTCCTGCGGGGAAACATCATCCACTCACTGAACTAAAACGCTCAATTAGCAGGGAACCTCATCTACTCATTGATCTATAACGTCAATTCATAGGAAATCCAGACCCCCGTACAAGAAATCGCCATCCAGACCAACCAGTGCGACACTCCTGTCCTATATGTGGGGAGTCACTACCCCACCCAATAGGCTCAAAAACACAAGAAGGGACCACTGCCACCTCCCCAGTCCCAACTACAATTCACGTGCCGATCACCACCAATGCGCTGAATTTTGTGACAATGTACAATCACCCACCACCCAATTTACAATGCCTCCCTCAGTTTCTACCCAAACAAAAGAACTTAACATTTCTGCAACATACTGATCAACAATGCATCATAATCCTTTAAACGTTTCCCCCCCTCAAAGCCCATGTTGCTAGTTGACTTACATTTTCCTATGCTGCACTGGCAGTTGCTCCGCTGCTGGACACCCCCTCAATGCGCTTCACCGGACCCCTTCTCCTGCAGGGCTCTCACCTGCCCTCAAGCGGGGTATTTCCAAGTGGCCCCCGAAGCCTTTAGCCGGTTGCACGTTTTCCGGTGGTCTTCAGGTGCAGGCGAGGGTCCCACAGCTTCCTTGAGTCGGCGGCAGGGAGTTCAGTTCAACGCAGGGCTTGCGCAGGCAGTGCTCATTCACCCATGTTACAATGAGCAATGAGCCTCACAGAGGGCACCAACTTGTTGGGGAGAAGCTGGACCCCCACCAGGGCAGTGGGGGCCAGCAGCCATACCCTCACCATCTATGGGAGACCCCAACACCTCCCATATGGCCCCCAGAAATGCAACAGAGTCCCAAGCAGGCAGCAGCAGCATGTTCCAAACTGCGTTTATTTCTGGGCAGCAAAAAAAGAAAAAAACACGCAGAGCATCGTGCACATCGAGAGTTCAGGCGCCGTCTCCCCCGGGGCTGGCTTGCAAGCCAGCTTTATGATCACACTGCAGGCTGACCTCACAGAATTGGATCAGTTCCCAGAAACCTAACTCCTCCTGCTATTGGCTGCTAAGTGATAGGTTACCTATGTAGCCCTTATAGAGAGCCTGACAATTGGATATTAGCCTTTTGCGTCAGTGGGTTGGTTTAGCTGTGCCAGCCCCCATTACCTAATTCTAACTTGTTGCAATATGACCTTGTTCCCATAACTTTTTAGCTGAACAAGCAGTTCGCACCTGGGCTCTGGGTGCTGATTAGCTGGGCTGATCCATTCTTGTTACAATTATGTTTCAAATGTTGTGCGAGTCCTTGAGAAAATGTCTTTCTTTCCCAGAAAGAAAAAAAAAAGCACACTGGGTTGCCGTGATTTATTCGCATTTGTGGATAATTAAAAAATGTTTGTCTGCAGAAAGCAATCTTATCTTGAATGTGCGGCCTTGGCAGTTCGGAGGTTTTGCGAGGAACATTGCTGAAGGCTCCCGCAGCCAGTGTTCAGTGAGAGAAATGAACTTGGCTGTAATTTTCCTGAAACATGGCCTTACACTGTGCAATTAGACCATGTTAATTCATATAGGCATTTGCAAGCCTTTAAACAGGGATTTTTGTGTTTGTAGATTCTGATATTGCAGCATTGATTCTAATGTAGCATGGAAGTTGCACTGTTGGTGAAGTGGGTGTGTTTCAGCATATTTGTCACCCATGGGTGCGCTGGGGCCTGGTTGAAATGATAAGTGCGCTCCTTGTTCTTCCTGCTGTTCTTCTGTATATGCGCCTGGGGTGAGGGGGCATGGGTTTGATCTCGATTTTCCCTCTTCAATATGTAATAAATCACTAGGATTTTATGAAGCTCAAATTGAATGTTGTGGGACTGACATGATATATTTCAAGATGACATCAAACCCCAACATTACCTTGAATCTGGTTCTTCTCTACAGACACCGTGAGGATTCGGAAAGATTTAACGAAGATTTAGTCAATCTTGTTTCCCCTATGTTGACTTCCAACACTGGTTTGGTCATCTTGGGGGACTTCAACCGTTGGAAAGGTGATAAGAGAGATAAGAAAGCCTTATCATTAGAAAAAATGCTGGCAACCCATCAGATCACAATCCATAATGTTGACCCAACGCACAACAAGGGCCACACTTTGGATTGGGTCGGTAGTAGTAACATACCTGTCGAGGATATCCTGACCACACCATGTATTTGGTCTGACCACTTTTTTATCACCTGTGTCTTGCGGCTTCCTGCCGTTGCACATAGAGTGCATGTTCCTACACACCCAGTTAGAGTTCGAAATTTGAAGAACTTAACTACACCCGTTTTGGTTGACTATCTGTTTTCTCTGATGACATTAGCCAAGGACACTGACGATCCTGAGTCATTGGTAGATAACTATAATAAACTGACCACTGATATGATAAATTTGCCCCTTTGAAAGACAAATTGGTCAGAGATTTACAAATCGTCATAGATGGGTCGCCTCTTCCCTGGTAGATCTCAGAGCAAGTAAAAGGCAGCCGAACACACTTGGCGCAAATAGAGCTCTATGACCAATCTACTGGATTGGAAGCACAAAGAAAAGCAGTACAAACTAGAAATTCTTGAGGCTAAGAAAACCCACTATAATAATCAAATTAGTTCCACAGGGGACCAGTCTTTTCTGCCTTTTCAGATCTTGGGAAAAACCCACCGCTTGTGGTTCCTCTATTGAACCCACTGTCGAGGACTGTGACCGAGTACAGAAAGCATTTGCTGCCTAATAAGACACTATCATTTGACACAAACTCGACTGATACGAAACAAGACTTTATGTCCAACACTGCCATTAAAACTGATTCCGCCTCCGGCTTTATTTTTAAGGAAACCACTGTAGTGGAAATGATAAATATTCTGAAATCTATGTATCCTACTAATTGTCCTGGTGAACTTCTCCCATCCAAAATTATTTTGGATCACAAAGAGCAGTTTGTGCCTTTTCTATGTAGATTTGCAATGCCTCCATTCGGCTAGGCAACATTCCCCAGCCATTAAAAAATGTTGCAGTTCACCATTATTAAAAAAAGTTGGACTAGATCCTTCTGATGCTGCAAACCTCAGGCCAATCACAAATACCTTGTTTCTACTCAAGCTTATAGACAAGATAGCAGCCATACAACTGCAGGACCATGTACAAACGGCTGATATACTTCATTCTAAGCAGTCGGGTTTTAGAAGGTACCATGGCACTGAGAGTGCACTTCTAGACCTACAGACCTTTATGCTTTCTAAAGTGTGAGAAAGTAGGTCTGGGCTGCTGATGTTGCTGGATTTATCAGCAGCCTTCGACCTGCTTGATCATAACATCCTTCTTGACAGAATGCAGTCGGTCGGGGGCCTCTCTGCAAATGCCATAGACTGGTTGAGATCTTTTTTAGAGGGTCGACGATCCCAGCTATATTGGGGGGGCTGTGCCTCTGAACCACAACTACTGACTTGTGAAGTCCCACAGGGGGCATGTCTCTCCCCTTTATTGTTCAATATTTACATCCTCCCCCTCTGTAATGATTTGGAACTCTTTCAGATTTTCTTTTGTAATTATGCGGATGATTAATTGGTCCTTGACATCACTGGTAATTATGATACTGACCAAAACTTGGTGGACATGGTGTATCAATTGATAAAAAAGTGGATGTCTACTAATTGGCTCTGCCTAAATGCATCAAAGACTGAGTTTATGCTCTTTGGACCCCGCCAGGCATTAACTAAACTGGATGAGGCGTACTCAGGCTTTAGGATTGATGGTAGTGACATAAAAGTCATGCAGAAAGTTAAAACGTTAGGTACGTTCATGGAGAGTAGTTTAGATTGTGATGCCCACGTTAAAGCTATCTCAAAGAGCAATTACCATCTCAAAGTGCTACAAAAGGTTGACCCACTTGTTTCCATCGAAAACCGCACTAAACTTGTGAGAGCTGTCATTTTACCAAGTGTGGATTATTGTAATGCACTCCTATGTGGGGCAAGTAAAGCCGATCTTTATTAACTCCAAAAAGTACAAAATAAAGCCATCCACATCATCTTTCAGATGAAATGTTCTGAACCGATTACTGCCGCCAGAAAAAAACGACACTGGCTCCCTATTGAGGCTCGCATTCGGTTTAAGTTACTTACCATCTGTCATAAATGTATCTTTGGGACTGCACCAAGCTATCTGATGCTATAAGTGTCTACCAACCCACAAGAAGACTCAGATCAGCGGAAAATCTCTTACTAGTCCGACACCGCGTGAAACAATCCCGCGGGCTTGACAGAGCGTTTCATATCCAAGGCGCCAAGGCCTGGAATGCATTGCCAGCTACTCTGCTTAAAACCAGGGACTTATTTATGTTTTGGAAACTCTTGAAGATTCATCTCTTCTAGTACAATTCTTTTCAGTGGTAGCCGCCGTCTTCTGTCTCTTGACGCCTGGATGCCTACGGACTTTGGTGAGGTATAAGAAAGAATAACAAATAACAAATAACCCCTAGTGACGGGCACCTGCCAGCAGTCCCCGGCTTGTGGGATGTTTTTACCCATGCACCCAAGCCCTACCATAAAACTGTGCAGTACTGGCATGGAAAACATCATGATGGCCAGAACTCCCCAGAGAGTGCACAGCGCAAACATGAAGAATAGGCTGCCACCCATTTTTGCCTATGTTGTGAGCACAGGAGGGCACTGCCTAAAACCACCATTGGCTACACACACAGTAGCCTGAAACCATTGGGAATGGCAATGCTGATTGCCAAAAAGCAACTCAGAACTGTGGGGAATTCATTTTCTTAATCCCAAAAATGGTTGCATTACCAGTACTCACCACTATCAGAAAGCCGGCGTTTTAAAACCACCAGACTTTTGTGTAAAACTGAACAAATGAAACAAAACCAGACCAAGGAAAGACTTGCTAAGAGGTGGATACAATGTAAAACTATATTCTGAAATGACTTGAAGGAAATAATTATTTAATGTATAGGTAAAAATTGTCAGTTTGACAATGTAGAAAACTGGGAACAAAAAGTGACATTTAGCTGAAACCTGGCTTAATGAAACTGAATTTTGCCTGACAACTACCCCCAACAGGAGTTGAAACTGGATCAACAGCCACTCTTCCCAGGCCTAGCTGCATCCTGCTGCCCCTTGCCAAAAGAACCTGTAGCACCTCTCTGATTAGATTAGGGGTGGAGCACCTGGGAACTGGAACGGACCGAACAATGCAACTTCCTTGACTCAGGCTTGACTTATATTGGGGGCATCGTAAAATAGCTTCCTCTTGGGA
Source organism: Ambystoma mexicanum (assembly GCF_040938575.1). Classification (NCBI taxonomy): domain Eukaryota; kingdom Metazoa; phylum Chordata; class Amphibia; order Caudata; family Ambystomatidae; genus Ambystoma; species Ambystoma mexicanum. The sequence goes on from NC_090921.1 coordinate 921,035,257, forward strand.
GAAACTGGGGGGCAGCTGTGCCTCTGTGAACAAGCTGGCTTGGGGGAAGTGGATAAACCAGTTATTCCACCCTGTGATGTAGGAAGCCACACCCCTTTTTGACCACAGCATAATTTTAAAAAGATAGATAACTCATAGTGCGGACTTGTCAGAATTATATAAGTAATATCATTATTTTTGTGACTTTTCTGTGAACATTTTAAGAGGCGTTAGGACCCTGTGGGGTATTCTGGGGGGTTGCTAGCGGAAAATAGGGTCTCACTCCAAATGTATGCATGTTAAAAATCTGACACTTTATCATCTGTAACCCATATCCCTGGTGCACATTTGTGTAAAATCTGGAAAGGTTTACAGGTCGTTATCCAGATGAAAAGGGGAGAATTCTGTCATCAGTGGACACAACATCGTACAAAGACAGGGATTGGATGGTTTGGTGCTACAGAAAATATGTTAACTGGACCTATAATATTAGAAAAATGGTACATAGATAAATATGTATTTGGGTCAGAAATAGATTTGTGTGCAATATGACAAGGTGAGGATCCTCTGACCATAAAACCTACAGCATCACTCTGACTCACATTTCCTTCCCCCAATCAAGGGAGAGAGGAGGAATTGGCCAATGATAAGTGAGAGGGGCAGGTTTAGTTATGACCAACGCACACACCCACTTTCCAAAACACATAAAAAGAGACTGCTGGGACAGGTAGAGACATTCAATTCCATTTGCTGCGGAGCATGCTGACCGACGACTTCACATCCAGAGATCCAGACTTCAAATCCATCTATCTCCAGAACCTGTAGCAGAAATTAACTCCATAATTTGTAGCAGAGAGGCCTGAATCCACCAGCTGAATCCTCTTCAGCAGGCCTCAAAACTAACCAAACTATTCAACAGCCGGGCGAGCTGTTTGAAGTTTTGCCGAGAATTTTTGCAAGAACCTGTAGCAGTACCCAGAAAGCAGTGTAACATCCAGAATCCAGAGAGGCTAGACCAGCAGAGCAGAGCTGACCCAGATCGCTGTGAGCAGAACCGGTGCCTGATTGACCCGCCGAGCAGACAGAACCACAGCCGGACGTGTTGACCAGATCCGTGACGAGGCCTAGTTCAAATTTATATTGTGAGTACCTAGCAGAACTGTGCAGAACCAATCTCTTAGTTAAAATAATCTAATCCAAACTATGTTAACCTAAGTAGAACTACCTCCTAGAAATCGTGTCATCTGTCATTTTTAAAGCTGCACAACTGTCACCTGTCAATTCTGCAGCTGCAAGCTGTCACCTGTCATTTTGAGTTTACTTTAAATCCGAAAAACTACCTTTATTTAATCGTCCGTATCTCTGGAACCGTTTGGGCTAGGAACGAAATGTAACTTTCCTCTGAAAGCTTAGCTGAAAGCTTAGAATCTAAGCTTTCCAACGAACCTAGAACCGACTTCCTACTCCTTATACTTTTACCGCAATCGCGATTCACGCACTCACGAAATTTACCGCGATTTGCGATTTGGCCCGATTTCTTCATCTGTAGAAATCAGCAGATTTTTGCTTCTCTTTGTTAAAATCCGTTTGCAAACTGGTAATAGTTCATAGGGCATTGCTAAAGTGGGCCTGAACTAATACCAACAAGCATCTCTCACTCATCCTGAATCTCTAGAGGGAATTAAAAGCCATTTTAGCACCTTTCACTTCCTTGCAAACCACATTAAAGTAATTTGCCTGTGTTTAAAACTCATCCCTGTTTTCTCTAAGCTTGCTGGGGGAACTGGAACTGTGTATTGCATTATAAAGTGTGATTTGTTGGGATTCTTGAAGACTGTGTGCTCTCCTTCCATTTCCTGTATTGCATAGGGGGGAGTGAATTGCCAGAAAAAAAGTGATTATCTTATTTTTTGCTAAAATCATAACAAGTTATTGCTGTACTGCATTTTATTCTACCTTGCGTTTCCTTGAACCATATAAAGCATTCTTTCCCACCTTATTCTTCTGTTCTTATTCATAAGTTACCTCTTGCGGACTACTGCTCATATTCTGAAGTGTGATGTCAGTTATCAATTGATTTATAAAGTGTGATAGATATATATGGTTGAATTGTCCAAATAAACCTTTTAATTTGCAAAACAAACCTATTTCTTGGCTCAGTGGGGTCAGGGGGATTCTAAGAGGGGGGTGTTATACAAGGGTTGTCATCCAGAGTACTGAACTGGATATAAAAATACATCAATAAGGGTTTTCCTCAGCATCCCAGACTAGGCATTGACTTAGCTGTAGTGTTGATTGAATATCGCTTACAGACTCATGTCGATGTTCTGGAGGCGGGCCTGTTCCCTGGCATCGAGGTCTCGCAAGGTTGCAGCTATGGAATCCCTCAACTCCCTGCGAGTTTCCTCGAGGCCCTCCACCCGCCTAAAAGCCCGGTGCATGGAGTTCTCCACCCTGACCATCCTGAGCCGTGCCCTATCTGCCTGCCGCCTCTCCGCATCTATTTGCGGCCCAACCTCTGCCACATGGAAGACACTCCCAGTCCGAGCTCCTCCTGCCCCTCGGCCGATGCCTGCCCCCGGGGTGTTGAAGGCCCCGAGCCATGATGCCTCCCATGCTGAGCCTGCTGCTGCGTCCAACGCAACTGCCTCTGCCACCACAATGGCTTCCGGGCTGATGTAATCCACTGGCGCCGTTGTGCACGTGCCCTGCCCGATGATGCTGGCACATCCTCCTTCTGCGGGTCCAGTTGGTGGGGTGGCCACCCCTGCTGGACCTCTGACTCCCGACAGTGGCAGGGATGGGATCTCCACCAGGCTGGCTGCGTTGGTTGGGGCAGATCCACAGGGGGCCCTGGTGGCATCTGGGCCGGAAGACGGCAGGGAGAACGACTGGCGTATAGTGTACACAGAGTAGGAGAGGGCCGCAAGACTGGCCAACACATGGAGGAAACCCCCGACCATAGTCCCTCCCAACTGGGCCACATTGGCACACAGCTCTTCGTGATGACGTGCATGGTCCCCCCAGGAAGCACGCATGTCATCACAAATGTCACGTGTGCACAACGCCAATCAGGACGGACTTAATCCGGTCACGGGTCCCCTCGTCCACAGGTAGAGTAGTGCCAGATGATGTGGACCTCCCGCCTCCCTGTGGACTTGCCTGGGACGGGGCATCCCTGCTAGTGCATGGTGATGCAGTCACAGTGTCAGGGACAGAGACATGCACAGGCACCTCCATGGCAACCTGTGCTGCCTCCTGCCCCTGCCCCTGGATTGCACCATTTGCACCAGTGGTACCACCCCCACGAGGCCCCATTTGCGGCTCTGTAGCGGCCTCCTCCTCCTCTATACACTAGCAACCTGAATGGCTCTGCACCGTCTACCACCATTGCAAGCCCCTGTGGGGGCTCATCCGCCCCTTCCACTGCAGCCGTAGTGGCAGACGCAGAACCAGTCCCTTCGCTCCCGGATGATGGAATTTCCTGGGCGGTTGGCTGGGCCTTGCGTCGCCGGCTGGTGGAGGCATCCCTGCCGCTGCCCTCTTCTTCACTCGCCGCTGTGTAAAGGGAGACATTGAACACAAGCATCAGGGTAGTGAACTATAGTCCCCTAGACACAAAGCAATAGCACATGAGTGGCACTGTCAAACTTCACTTCCATCATGTCCCTCCACACACATGGGTCAGTGCAGGCAACAGGCATGGCACATACATTGGCATCCATGTCAAAGGCAGCGTAGATTCATCCAATGGTGGGCTGATACTCACATGCATCATGGGCCATGCTGGTCACATCCACACACATCACCGGAGGGTCATGCATCTGGCCCGATATACCCCCAGCCACAGTGGATACAAGGATGACTAGGCTGTTTCAATGAATCAACACATCGTCACAGACATGTACATCATGCATATCCATGACAGCAGCACACATCTCTCACAACCCAAACATGTCGAGGTACAGACACAGACATGCATACGTGTGTGCGTTCCGCATGCTGCCGCGCATGATGCATTGTAACACACACACCAGCCATGTGGGTCACGTCTGACTGGACTCACATGCAGCACCATCATGTCCCTGCACACACACATCCAAACATGACCCATGTCAAACATGCAGCCAATTAGCTAACTACCAGCACACTGCAACATGCCCTTTTTTTTTTGTTGTAAATTTGATTTTATTAAGTTTTACAAGTGTGAGTCATGGTACATCAATAAGAAAAGCAGTACATATCTTATAACAATAGAACTAAGCCATAAAATTCCATGTATTCCGTGTTTGTCCGGCAGACACGATCTTCATACATAATGTTCGGTTGTAAACATGACTTCCCCCCCAACCCTGTTGCCCACCCCCCTCCCTCCCGTGGTCAAGCGGCGTTTGGTAGAGTTCTTGCAGCGTTCATCTTATGGTAATCAGAGTTAGTATGTGTTGTCGGGAACTTCCTCAATCCTGAGAGGACGTTTTAATGGTGGCGGACTCAATATTATTTAAGCCTCGTTTCTCTCTTCTGTCCTTGGGGTGGTCAGTCTATGGTTGAGGCATCCGTTGGGTAGGTGTATGTTCTTGTATTCCATCCAGAGGGCTTCAATCTGCGACGATCTTCCGTGTAGTGACGCTGTGATATGTTCCATTATGCAAATGTTGTTGGCAACGTTGGTCCATTCGCTTTTCGTAGGGGTTGTGGGGGCTTTCCATTTCATTACCAGCGTTGCTCTTGCCGCTAGTAGCAGTTGTGGGGCTATATCCTTTATTTTGATCCAGTCATCCCCATCCTTCTCGAGGCCGAAGAGCATGAGGTAGGGATTAGCCGTTCTGATAATGCTGTCGACTTCTTTAATCCATCCTAACACTTCAGACCAGAAGACTTTTATTCGGGGGCACCCCCACCACATGTGCCAATAGTCTGCATTTTCCCCACATCCTCTCCAGCATTCTGGCTTGGTTGTCTGGAACATCTTGGCTAACCTGACTGGATCGTATTGCCATCTATGGAGCAACTTGATTGCGTGGAGCTTGTATTGGTTTGAGATGGATATTTGTGTGGCCGCTTGGCATATGGTGTTCCATAGGTCCGGTGTAATCTCTTCAGCAAAGTCTCTTTCCCATCTGCCTTTTAGTGCGTCCGTGTTCACTCCCTCCCCTTCTATCAGTGCCGTGTACATGTCGGATATTAGACCCTTCATTTCAGTTCTTGAGTCGAGTATCTTTACAAAGGGAGTGAGGTCTCTCATGAATTTAGGCTTCCACAGAGGTCTTGTCAAGACGCCTTTGATTTGTATATATTGGAAAGTGGATAGTGGGCCTATTCCGAGGGCTTCGGTTAATTCTGGGAGAGGGATAAATGAGTCTTTTCTTTGTAGTTGCCCAACTCTTTCCAATCCTGCCTCATACCATGCTTGATATCGTCCTACGTTTGGAATGTGGTCGTTGATTCCAGGGGACCATAAGTGGCTTAAAGGGGCTGGCCAGGTGGTAATGTTCTGCATATTCTTTCCCTGTGTCCAAATATCCCAGATGGTGCTCAGTATGGGGTGACCTTTGAGTTTTCTTCGGATTCTTTCCTTCGGGGCCCAGAGCCATTCCGAGACCGTGGCTGGTGAGAAATAATGATTGTCCATGTTGACCCACTGAATGACTGTTCGATTACGCAGATGTGGGATTAGTACTCTTAGTTGAGATGCTTCATAGTATTTGTGTAGGTCAGGGAGTCCGACCGCTCCCTTGTCTTTGGGGAGTGTTAGGATCTTGTACGGGATCCTCGCTTTCTTCCCTTGCCATAAGAATCGGAGCATGGCCCTCTTGGTTTCAGTAAAGAAACCAATCGGGATCTTGATGGGTAACATTTGGAAGGGGTATAGGAATCGAGGGAGGGATACCATCTTTATTGCATTAAGTCTACCCAGCCAAGATATTGTGAGCTTATCCCATCTTGCCAGGTCAGACCGGAACTGGTTTAGTAAGGTGGGGAAGTTGGCCTCATATAGGCCACTCAGCTTTTTCGTAATTTGTATCCCCAGGTACTGTAGTTTTGTGTGTTCAATTTTAAGGCCCAGGGGAGAGAATTTGGTGTTATTTTCATCTTCTGAGCCTTGAAGGGGAAAGAGTGTTGACTTGGTTTTATTTACTTTGAACCCGGATAGTCTACCGTATTCTTCCAGCAGGCAGAGGGCTCGAGGGATGGAAGAAAGGGGGTTAGTAATGTGGAGAAGGATGTCATCTGCATAGAGGGCAATTTTATATTCCATCGACCCCATACGAATACCCTCTAGGACGGGGTCGGCCCTCATCGTTATTGCCAGGGGCTCTAGTGAGAGTGCAAAGAGAATAGCCGAGAGGGGACATCCCTGTCTAGTTCCACGCTGCAAGTTAAACCATCTGGAATATTCACCATTCACGAATATTGAGGCTTTAGGATCTGAGTATACTGCCTGTATTGCTGTCATAAACCTCGTGCCCATTCCCACTTTACCTAATACCGCTTTTAGGAATCCCCATTCTACCCTGTCGAAGGCCTTTTCTGCGTCGATAGAGAGTAGGACCGGGTCATTATCTAGGGTCTGGGAAGTATGAATGAGATGGAGGGTTTTGCGCATCGTGTCAGCCCCCTGTCTCCCGAGGATAAATCCAACCTGGTCTGGGTGTATGAGTTGTGGGATTAGCGTTTCCAGCCTTGCAGCCAAGATTCTAGTGTAAATTTTCGCATCCAGATTAAGTAGGGAGATGGGGCGGTACGAGGCACATTTCGTGGGATCCCTCCCTGTCTTGGGGATCACTGTGATCAGTGCCCTGGTAAAGGAGTCCGGGGGTTTCCCCGTGTCCATTATCTCATTGAAAAGGGTCGTGAGGAAGGGAGATAGTGTTGCAATGAAAGTTTTATAGAATCCGGCGGTGTAACCATCTTCACCCGGGGATTTACCTAGGGTTAGCCTCTTTATGGCAGCTTGGACTTCCGATTCTATGATAGGGGATTCTAACAATTCGGCTTCTTGTTGTGGTATACGGGGGACAATTATCGAGGACAGGTACGTTTCTGTATCTATTTGTTCAGGGTTCGCTTCCGATGAGTAGAGTGCCTCGTAAAAGTTGGCAAAGGATTCGGGGATAGTGGTGTGAGCGTATGACGTTGGGGAGTTATCTTCAGAGATTTCCAGTACTCTTCGTTCCGCTCTCTGCTCTCGAAGCCTGGCAGCGAGAAGCGCATCTGACTTGTCCCCCTTTTCATAAAATTTTTGTTTCAGAAACCTCAGTTTGCGCACCACTTGTTCGTGTTCTAATAGTTTCAGTTTGTTTCTTTTCTCTCTGGCTCTACTCATTTTTATGGGGTCTATTTCTGCGTCTGGGTCAGGTTTGCTCTCCAGTTGGTGGATTTCTGTTCGTAGCCTCTGTTCGATAAGGTTACGTTCCCTCTTTTTTGAGGAGCCCTCTCGTATCAGAATCCCCCTCCAGGTAGCCTTCCCAGCCTCCCAGACGGTCTGCTTGGACGTCTCCCCATTGTCATTTGTTTCGAAGAATTGGGAGATTTCCATCTCCATTTCAGCTCTGAAGACAGCGTCTTTCCAGAGGCTCTCATTGCATCGCCATTTGCCACTCCTGGTCGGCAGATTCGCCCACTGGATGTCTGTGAGGACCATGTCATGGTCTGACCATGTAATCGGGGTAATGCCTGCTTTAGCTGTAGCCTCAGCGAGGTCTCTGGATAAGTATATGTAGTCAATTCGGGTGTACGTATTGTGCGGAGCGGAATAGAAGGTGTAGCCGTGTTCTTCGGGATGATGTGCCCTCCACGCGTCTATCATATTATACATTTCCATCATTTGCGCAAGCTCAGTTGGCTCAAGTCTGTTCTGCTGACTCGTGTTGGGGTTCCCAGGTTTACGGTCTTTGACCGGGTCCGCCCATTGGCTAAAGTCTCCGCCCAAGATAATGTGCCCGGTGGCTTCTAGTATTATCTTGGGAATCGTTCTGGAGAGGAATCTCAATTGACCCGTGTTCGGGGAGTACAGGGTCGCAATTGTTACGTTCACCTTACCTATTTGCCCGTTCACGAGCAGAGCTCGTCCTTCCACGTCAGACCATGTCCTGGTAGGAGTGAATGCTATGCCTTTCCTGATGAGGATTCCCACCCCTCCTTTTCTAAGCGGGCCAGAGCCCCAGTATTCATTCCCAACTCGTTTCCCAAGGATCGGTCTTTCTTCTCCTTTTATATATTTCGTTTCCTGCAGGAAGAGGATGTCTATTTCAGCCCTACGGAATTTTCTGGCAACGAGGGACCGTTTCGTCGGTGAATTGAGTCCTTTTACATTGAGTGTCCCGACTCTCAAGGAGACATTTTTCCTTGTATTAGTGTCTGTTGTCATTGCTCTTTCGCATGGGAAACAGTCTCTTCATGTGTGATTGGTAATGCTTTGTACTCGTGGATTGCTTGCTGCTGTGCTTGTTTTGGTTTAGTATGTGCGCTGCTTTGACCCACCTCGGCCCTGTGGCCTGTCCCACACCCTCCCTCCATCCCTTCCCCAATCCTAATTGAAGGCGTCCGATCGAACCCGGCCTGTTGCTCCAGGTCGGCATCGGACCACTTTGGGGGGCCGTTACTTCACGCCCCTTAACCGAATATGTTATCTTTGTCCGGAGTGAGCCCCTCCTTGGTTCCCCCCTAATTGTGGTCATTAGAGTTAGGGAAACGTGTGCGTGTTCGTATCTCCGTATTACATCATTTGCTTATTTAATTGGAACTGTCTTACCAGTGTCACTTGGATTCAATTTTCTGCTTCTGGGGAGATGTTGCCTCTCCGGAATTTTCGTGACCCCTTTACTTTCTTTCTCCTGGGGCCTTGGATTCGCCACTCTCGTCCTTCTTCATGTGTCTCTCCTGGGCCGGCCTCCTCTCCCTGCGTGCCAAGGAGGTTAGATATGCACGTTTGTATTTCTTTCTCGGATCTCAGCCTGACCCTGGTTCCATCATATTCGAATGAGAGTGAGAAGGGGTAGCCCCACCTGTATCGAACATTCTTTTCTTTGAGCATCTTTGTGAGCGGACCGCATGTTTTCCTTAGAGCCAGGGTCAGGGAGGAAAGGTCTTGGTAAATTGAGATTTGTGTTCCTCCTAGCGTGATCTCGTCGCTCCTTCTGGCTTTTTCGAGAATTCTGGCTTTGTCTCTGAAGCGATGGAATCGGGCAAGAACCGATCGTGGACCACCGGTGGGGCCACCTGCTCTGTGTATTCGTTCCGTTATCGGTTCATCCACTTCATCATCTGCTGTGAGGAGTTTAATAATATTGTGAAGTGTTTCCTTGAGATCTGCCTCCGTTTCCCCCTCTTTCTCAGGAATTCCAAAGATGCGTATATTGTTCCTTCTTTCTCTATTTTCCAAATCATCCAATTTGAGTCTGAACTCATCTTCCTTGCGTTCCAGGTCCTTTATTCTCTGATCGAGTTGTATCTCTAACGTATCGATTGAGGTCTGGTTATTTTCCACCCCTTCAAGCCTGTCTTCCATGCCGTCGAGTCTTTGGGTAAGCCTGTCTATTTTGCCTCCTATGCTAGTGCCCAAGTTCTTTATCTCGCCCAGAAGGGCAGCAATGTCTCCCTTCGTTGCCGCCGCTAGTTCATTTTCCGCAGTGATGTTGTTCGCCATTGCTGGTTCAGTCAGAGCGGGAAGGGTGGGAACGTAGGCGAAGTGCAGGAGCTTGTGCTTGAAGTTCATGCGGGGTTCTCTACAGGCAGAGGAGGCACAAGCCCCTGTTTTGGGTGCCTTACCCTCTGTACCGATCCGCTAGAAGGCACATGGGGTAGTTCCTTCTTGGCAGTGGCGGGTTGGTTGCAGCTTTAGGTTTGGGTATTCGAAATACACTGCTGTGATGCTGGCGGGGAGTGTGTACTCGGTTCCTTTGGATAGAGGAGGCACACGCCCTGTGTCCAGGGGCCTTTCCCTCCGTTTGGTATGGTTTCGGTTTCGCCAGCGAGGTGTACACCGGAGGGGCCTCAGGTCTGAAGATGCGTCGCATGTGTTTTCAGTCGGGGCACTGTTTGGTTCACGTGCCGCGAGTTGGGGTCTCACTACGGCGTTCTGCGCCGGGGTTCGTAGTTCGAAGGGTCGTCCCGTTCACCCCGTCTGCTGGTGGGTCCTCGGCAGACTATACTTCCGGTGGGTTTCTCGTCTCGGTTTCAGGGGTGCTTGTGATCGGCCTGTGGGGCCCCTCTACAATGTGCAGGGAGGCCGGTCCGTGGGTGCACCACGCTTCCGAGGTGGAGCTGGGCGCGTCGTGTAATCTCTCCTCGACTTAGTCCCCGGGTGATCCGATAGGTAGCCTATTGATCGCTTGGGGGGGAGCAAATGCGGTCCGGGGGCCGTGGGGTGCAGATGTCCGGCAGAGGAGGTATCTCGACAAGGGTTCGGGTGGGTTTAGGGTTAGGGCACCCACCTGATTATGTCAGATATTTGCTCAGGGCCGTGATCCTCCGCAATCGCGTAGGCTCCGCTCGCGTGTTCCTGTCGTGGGCTATTCCCGAGATTGCCTTGCAGCGCACGTGTGCCAGGTTAGTTTCGCTTTCTCTCCGGTTGGGACGGCCGCCGCTTGGAAGTCGGATTTCTTCGGGATCCTAGGTCCGTTTTCGGTCCGGATTTTTCCCAGTGTTGGGGGAGATGTTCACACAGCAGCTTCACGCTTTATCTCCGGGGGGGGTCCAAAAAATGGGGGCTCAGTCCATCTTTCGGGGCGGCTGCAGCGGAGCTCACGCAGAGTCCATGGACGTCTCTGCGCCCCCTGGTGGCCTCTCCAACATGCCCTTTTTTAAACGTGAATGCATGGCCACTCACTCCTCGACTCCAGGCGGGCCTGCATCCTGAGGATCTGGTGGTGAAGCACTTGGACGAATGTGCTCCAGGACCCTCATCTGCTGGGTGGTAAGCTGGACCCGGCGCCCCACTTCATCCGCTGCTTCCAAGAGGCGCTGGGCCTTCTTGAGGGTCCTGGATTTGTAGTCCTCCCAGCGCTTCTGGACGTGTTTGATGTCGCGGGGTGCCACCCCCTCCGCATTGATGGCACCCTCTATGTCCTTCCAGATCCTCTTCTTTCCTTCCTTGTCAGCGCGCGATGGTGTGAAGAGGGCATCATAATGCCCCAAAACTTGTTCCACCAGGATACCAACTTCCTTTTCACTGAAGGTGTTGTGTCGGACATGGCAACCCCCGAGGCAGGTGTGGGTGTGCAACTGGGACCTGGGGCTGGGCTGTGGAGTGATGGAACACCAGCCGGGAGTCTTCTGTTCCAGTAGGGGTGGTCACAGCAACTGGACCCCTGCAGATGGCAGATGTGCAGGCACCAAATGGCAGGGCATGGTGGCAGCAGGCAGGCAGCAGCAGATGGCTTGTGGGAGGCTGCTCTGGGCTCTTGGGGGGCAGTAATTCAGCCTTCTGGGCAGGAGCATGGTCTTCTGTGTGTTGTCACATGGTTAGCTTGATACGGAGTGATTTGGCACGTGAAAAACAGCACGTTTGCGTGAATTCCGAGGAAAGGCCCTTAACGCATAAGCGCGTAGGTGATGTAACATGCATGCTGGTGTTTCCCTCAGCACGGGTTGAAGGTCCAACGTTTGTTTCCATCGCTCTGTACGTGCTTTTCGTGGAAAGCGGTGCGTGTGTTTTCCAGATTGGGGTTCACACGCGATTACTTCATAGCTGCTACAGTGCATACTTCTTCTTTTGGCGTGGGTGTTGGCTACGTGTTCTTCCTCTACACGCAAGGCAGACGGTGAGTCGCACACGCTATTTTTCCTACTGCGGGTGTCCCTGTTAGTCGCGTACCCCTTTTATTCGGGCATACTAGCCTGTGTGTTGATCACGTATGCATTTTTTGTGTTCCTGGCTGCCACACTGTACTGCGTGTGTTTTTTTACATGCACGTGGGCTACATGGGTTGCATATCTCTTTTTCTTGCTTTTTTGGGATGCCTGAGAATTGTGTGACACGTCATTTCTCCTAAGGGGCCACAGAATGGGACATTCGTTGTAGCTGTATATACGTGCTTTGTTGTTTGTGTACCCTTTTATACTGCACTGGGATGCTTCTGCCTGCCTTTGGGTGGCAGACGTGTTAAGGCCTGTGCATGTCTTTTGGCGTGCGCATGTTTCCCCTATTCGATTCCATGAATACGTGTAGTTCGCGTGTGTGTGGGCGTTCTGTGTATTGCACAGAAGTACTTCCCCAGTTATGCCCTTATTTTCACACGTTGTTCCCCATTCCGCGTGTTCCGTTCACTTTTTGGTGTGTGCGCTACAAGTTGTGCGCTTTCTCTGTGTGCATCACGCACAGCATTTGGGATGTTGCAGTGACGTGTGCGCCTGTGCGCACCATGCATGGATTTGGTGCACATCCCAGAGAAAACACGCGCAGGGCCTTCCATGAATCACACACGTGCGCTTGCTTATTAACACTTGCACCAGCTTGCGCCACAGACTTCGGCTCACATTTGTTCCATGAATCGGCCCCCAAGTCATTTAACTGGTTCTCAGGGCACATTAGTTCAGACATTCCATCATTTCTGAAAACAGAGTGTGAGCAGTCCATTAAATTAGTGTTTTAGATTATATTTGTTGTAGAGTCTAGTGGAGATGGAAATTAAAGTCACTTTGCATGAAGGTTAGACTTGTAGAGTACATTTATGTGTGAATATACTGCATGAGGTAAATGTCTGGTATTTATCCCCTGCAATATTTTATATACTTGTTCTTCGCGGTGTTACAAATGCCGTTCTAGCAAATCTTAAAGGTCAATATCGGTTGGTAATTCAAAGGGTCATTTCTGTCCCCCTTCTTAAATATCGGAATTACCACCAATCGCTTCCAGGAAGGGAGTGTCGGTCTCTGTGACTTATTAATGGTCATTGAAAAGGCTAAACCTATCAGATGGAATGAGAATTATGCGCAGTATAAGAACAGTATTTAAGTTCCATCGATCACTCGGGCCTCTATGATGTGTCTTTGTAGATGAATAATTGTTAACCTTGTTCCATTGCAGAGTCCCCGTGATGGCATAAGATATAAATACAGCACCTACTTTCAGTTTGAGCTCCTGTGGAGGTGTGCTTCCTGCAATGTTTTGCTCTTTAGAGACTGAAACTTTGAATGGGTAATTAACTGTTCATTGACACTGGAACCGTCGTGACCTGTGGGAAGAGAAGTGGGAGTGGAAAGAAGAACCTGAAATGATTCCCAATGTTTGAGATAGTGGAAGGTGAAGGTGACTGCGTAGAACCGGGATCATTCTGTTTGGTGAAATGATAACTGTTGTTTAAGTGGGCCCACTTTGAATTTGGACAGCAGAGGGCATGGAAACATACCCAAGCATTTTATATATATATATATAGATACTCCTTGATGTAAATCTCCCCCTTGATGTAAATCTCCCATGTGATTCCAACCTGTACATTGTTCATATTTTTAAAAAAGTGGGTAATACAAATACACTTCAGGGAATTATCTGCACATGAAATAGGGTACTTGCACATGCAACTGAGTGAAAATCTCCCTTATTTGATTCAGCTAATCAAATGAGCACTACATTTCCTGGACTTGCCTGGAGTTGGCGCTTGACATCGAGGGCCTTGTGTGAGACTGTAAGCAGAGTGTGGGCATGGTTTGCACCGAGGGCTGAGAAGGGGGAACACCAAAAATGGGGAAGAGCATGTGAAAAAGTGGGCATTTCCCAGGGACAGCCTGCAGGCAGTTCCTCGCACGCCATCAATTGTGCGGCACAAGATCTATTCATGGATTTGATCACACAGCGTCTCAGGTGGGAATGGCCACGCAAGTCCTTCATGGATCCGCCACCCGTAGGCAGGTGTAAGTATGTTATGTTATGTTCATGGCTTTTCTGAAGCTCTCGTTCGTAATAAGCATCATGGCGCTGGAGGATATCAGGGACAAGAAGACTAAGAGCAGGTATGTTTTCAGCAGTCGGCGAAAACTGAAATGGTCGGCAGTGCCCCGAATCGGGAAGGGTGGGGCGCTCCACTGCTTGACCGCTGTGACCGAGAAGGAACAGTCAGCCAGCATCAGAAAAGGCACTGCATACTGGTCAGACTAGAGAAAAGCATATGGTCTAAACGCAGTCACCAAAGAGGGGGAAGAGAAAATGAGATCCGAGGTGTTGCCATGAGTATGTGTTGGCCCAAGAACAAGCTTTTACAAATTCAGATTGTTCATGGCTTCCAAAAAATGCTGTTGTGCGATATGTGATGTGCCAACAGAGTTCAGATGGAAATCCCCCAAAACAACAAGATGTGGGAATTCAAACTATAAATTAGCAGCCAGTTCGAGGAACTGTTTGCAAAATGAACAGTCTGACCGTGCAGCCAAATTTATAAGTTGTATTATGATTTAGAAGTAATGATTTGTCTGTGAGGGGGGTTTAAAGGTTACAGCAACTCCACCACCCGCTTTACCCTCCTAACAATCCAATCGCAGAAGATCGTAGTTGTCCGGGGTTGCTTGTCTGACTGCAGGTCCAGAGGTGTCCTTTAGCCACATTTCGGTGACACAGAGCAGATTGGGCCTAGGTCAGTTAGCAGGTCGTAACATGAGACTGCGTGCTTCGCTAGAGATCGTGCATTCAGTAGTAGGGATGTAAGGACTCCAGTGCTAGTGAATCTGACAGGCAAAGTTGTGTTAGTGTTGGGTGGAAAAGCAGTGCTACCTGGAGCAAGGTTAAGTAGCTCACTCCGGGACCAGACTATAAGTGAGTGATTACTAGGTCTGTCCATACATGCTGAGGTCCCGGTATGTGCACGGACAAGCACAGACAGGCTGGACTTTGGTGTGACTTTGGCATGTAAGGTTCTAGCCCGCTGCGCTTCTGTGAAAGTGTGGCATTTATGTCAGTCATATCATGTTAGCTCGGTCCCTCACACTGTGTAAACAGTGACGAAGGACTTCCCGGGTGCTCGATGTATGTAGGAAAGAAAAGAACACTGCCCACAACAAGGCACAAGACCCTGGTGGCTGGGGAGGAAGCAGAAACCTTGCTGCTAGTAAATCCTGCTACAAGGAAAGTATGAAATATAAACAAATGAATTAAAATAAAAAAACGTGAAATAACGTTTTTAGCGTAAAAAGCACATTACAAACAAGGCACCCAATCACACGTTCGACCAAAGTAGTGAGTTTAAAGGAAATAAGTAAAAGTTAGGCAGAGGTGTGCAAATCAACATAAAAGTGCGGCAAAAACAACAAACCCAACTGTTACTCCAGTTGTACCTGATGTCCCTAGTGCAATGATGCAGATCTCCCTAAGAGCTGAGAGCTATGAGTGTCGGGTCCTTCCTACAGTGTAAACTTCTGGATGCTCAATGTATGTAGGAAAGAAAAGAACACTGCCTCCAACCAGGCACGAGATCCTGGTGGCTGGGGGAGGACACGGGCCCCTTCCTGCAGGTAAATCCAGATAAAAAGTAAAGTATGACATATAAAAAATTGAATTAAAATACAAAACGTGAAATAACGTTTTTTTACCTCAAAAAGCACATTACAAACAAGGCACCCTGTCACATGCCTGACTCAAGTAGCAAGTTTAAAGGAAATAATTAAAAGTTAGGCAGAGGTGGGTAAATCAACATAAACAAAAAAACCCGACTGTTATTCGAGTCGTAGCTGATTTCGGTAGTGCAATGATGCAGCTCTCCCTAAGAGCTGAGAGCTCTGAGCGCTGGGTCCCTCCCACTGTGTAAACAGTGAAGAAAGACTGCCGGGTGCTTTATGCATGTAGAAAAGAAAAGAACACCGCCTCCAACCGGGCACAAGACCTTCCCCAAGTCAGCGCAACGAGAAGTACACTTGCACGTAGGATTTGCAGCATGCAGGTTAGGTTGTGTTAAGATGGATTTTTGAACTCGGACCTGGAGGGGCAGAGGTTCAGAAGGCCAGCATAGTTTCTTGGAACAGAGTAACCTCTAGACAAGCCAGTCCAATCAGAATAGCGATGGCGGCGGTCAAGACTAAGTCTCAAGAGGGGTGAGGGTGACTGAAAGACCTCAATGAGCACACAAAGCAAGGACACTTACAAATTACTCCAGACAGGTGTTATATTAAAAATATAGACACATTTATTACAAGGCCTGTGTAACATCAACCATAGCAAAGAATCACAATAATACTAAAGTAAACCAACACATCCCAATTAATACAATATATATACAAGATGGAGGGGTCTAAGGAGTTATGAGCACATAATATGTAGACAACCTAGATGGGGAGGAAAACAGGCAGTGCAAGTAATCATTAGACCCAGTTCGACATCAGAAATACACCTAACTAGGAGGAAGTCCGAGCCCTACGAAGAGAGGAGTCTTATGCTCAAAAGTACATGCACGCGCTGGTTCCAATGGATAAAGTAGGGTCTCTGCAAGGGTCTGAGGCAATTCAGCAAGGTGAATGAAGCGATGCAGAACAAGTCCCCACTACTCAAGCAAGGGCTCCACTTGTGGGCAGAGGCAGGGTGAGAGTGCGGGATAGAGTCGCTATTTCGCAACAGCGTTAGAAAAGAAATGGGCTCCTGCACGAGGGGCCACCAGTTGGGGTATGGACTACTCACCGGTCCCCGACGCAGGCAGACCCAGACTTCTCCAGTTCAGTTCACGTTGCTGGCAGGTTCAGCTGCGATCATCAGGACGTCTTGACACCATGTAGATTCTGTGTAGCACCGGTTGTTACCACAGCAGGGCAACACGGTAACCCCGTTTATGCTGGTCCGGGCAAACTCGCCTCACTTCAGACCTGGGAATGCCAAGTGTACGAAATTTGGTGTGAGGGTTCCGTGGACACAGAGCAAGCAGTAGACCAAGTTTCGAGGGCTTCCCCAAAACGGTGGCAGTGACAGAGCAAAGCGTCCTGCGTAAACTGGTCAGCCCACTGGTTGGCCATGGGACACTTCCGAAGAGACTTACTTGCAGGGTTTGATGAAGGTGCCGGGAATAGTTGATACCACTATTCCAATGAGTCGAAGCGCCTTCGCAGACATACAAGGATGATCAGATGCAGAGGGGTCTCGCAGGATGGCAGCAGTTCAGGGTGCCAAACCTTCAGCGGGTCACCAGCGGTTCCTCGACTCAGCTTCTTGTTGCAGGATACTTGGCTCCTTACGCCTTGTTAGGTGTGAACTCAGGAGATCGACCTGGTAGTGGTGTTTTCAGCCTCCTCTTATCCAAAGTTCCCTTCACGCCAAGACGGAGAGGACCCGATGGGAGATCTGCTCACAAACACTCACACCATATGTGGACCTATCACAGTCCACGGTGGTCCCAGGCATTCAGGACTCTCTGGCACCCAGGGTGTGTATTGGGAACAGACATCCCAGCCCACATCCGGGAGGCACACACAAGGCATGCAGAAGCCCGCAAAAGCGTTGGGTTTCGCAGGAAAGTGCATGACCAAATAAGGACTAACCCGTGTCGGCTTGACCTGGGGAAGGTGAAGGGGAAAGATGGCCAAAGGACAGGACAAAGAACCTTGTGGCATGGCCATTTTGGAGCCAGGCCACTTATTTGTGCCAAACGCGGTAAGCGCGGATAACATGGCGAAAAAGGGTTCAAAACACAAGGGAAACGATAGCTGCCACCAGTCCTGTCCGTGACTCACTTGCACAGTTCATAATAAGTCCAGCAAGAGTTTCTAGGGCCTTTGGAATGACTAGAGACCCGAGAGCGCGGTAATGTAAGTGACGGTGCACTCTTGTTTCATGTTGCACAAAAGCTGCAACATGAGGAAAGGACTAAGGGAAACAAAGTCTCCCAGTACTGACTGTCTTAAGGGCATGTCAGTTTCCCCATAAGAATTGAGCGAAAGCCCAGAGGAGTGCGGCGGAAGGCTGCGCTTCTCTGGCAAAGTCTAGATCAGGGTGTAAAAAAGCAGCAAAATGTTTGGGGGTTGCCACATGGAGGGAAAATTACATACAATTATGTAATCTTTCCTAGGTGGTTGCATGTGAGATTTCGGCATGCGTTTACTCAATAGGGGTACCCATGTAAATTAGGGGTGCGAATAAGCAGGGTAGCAGGGTGCAGGAATGTTTTACAGTGGTTCACACGCAGATTTCCTGAGTTATTGCTGAGTTACAATTTTTCATATGCATGCTGTCTCCGTGCCGGATGTAGTTACGAGGGACCCTGCTCAGAGTCTACAAGTTGCAGACCTGCATGTGGGGGACTCTATGCACTGTTTGAAGGGTGCATGTATTCGTGCCCGGGGGTGCGCGCAAAGGTAGCTGTTCTAACTGTTCATGCTTTGCGTGTGAATGTGTCTGAGAGTTCCGGGTGCGACTTGCGTATGCTGTTACTTTGCACTGTAAATTTAATTTTTATGCAAGGCACGCATATTTCTTTCTGCGTGCAGGCTCATGCAGTGTCCTTCTCAGCGCACAGCCCTTGTTGAATTTATGCGCACATTTCCATGAATCGGGCCTTTAGTTTTTTACATTGCCACAAAGCCTGTAATGAATCCCAAACTGCCTTAAACTGTAAATGCACTATATTATTTATTATATTCGAGCACGCCATACCCCACTCATCCCCCAACATTGTATTTCATTTATTTATTTATTGTGCATTTGTAAGGTGCTTATACATCAAGACATTGGGCCTCATTACGATTTTGGCAGTAGCCATGCCGCTATTGGCGGCTACAAAACCATTATATTAAAAAAAGAAAGTCACAAGGGGGCTGCCGCCAAAATCGGATCCGGGTCTGGGTTCCCAGAATGAGGAATTACCGGGCCATTCCGAGTTTGGAGGGCCTGGTAATTCCTCCCTCTGGGAACCCGGACACGCGCCTTCCCCATTCCCATTTCAGTCCCCATAGGGCTGAATGGGAATGGGAGAGGGAGCAAACAACGGGCCGATTACGAGCGCCCCGTTGTTTGCTCCCTCTTCCCCTCGCGGGACCCGCTCTGCACGTTTGTTGGAACCAGACGTGCAGACCGGGTCCCACGAGGGGAACTCGTAATCAGGTGGTACATCAGGGTTGACAGCGCCGGCACCTTCAACCGGCGCTGTTAACCCCTTCCCGCCTGACTTGTAATGAGGCCCATTGTGTTTCAAAATGCCTACAGGGCAAAGGAAGTGAACAGGGGAACAGAAGGCAAAAAATAAACACTGATGAACAAAGACATAATTGGTCCTACTAAGCCTTGTGAGCATTCGTAACGTGCACATGCAGAGAGAGAGAGGGGACATGGGAAGGGGGGTAAGTGCTAAAATATCCAGAGAAGGGGAAGTGAAAAAGAGTCTGTTGCAGCCAACAAATAAGTGCCTGGCAGAGATCACTTGGTAAAGAGTGGTCACCTGCAAATACAATAAGTAGAGGCCTGTGGGACAACACAGGTCAGTGGGTAACCACGTGCTGGAGGAGGGTGGATGATGAAGGCGATTGTACAGAAGGCCGGGACCCAGAAGGACACATAAGGGCCCAGGCCACTAATCTCAGTGACTGTGGGGTTTAGCACGGGAAGGAGGAGGTGATGAGTAAAGTCTTGAGGAAATTCAGGAATTTGAGTTGATCTGGCTCAAGACTGAGAGGAAGCGGTAGGCTGTTCCAGGGGAGGGAGCCAGCCGAGGAAAGAGATTGTCCACCAGCTTGCTGCTTAGAGACGCGCTTGACATGAAGCGAGTTGGACCCAGAAAAACATAAAGATTTGGAGGGAGAGGATTTGGTGAGATCAAGTTGTAGATAGCGTGGTCCCCGGCCCCAGACAGCCTTATGGATGATGCAGAGGGTTTTTGCAGCAACCGGGAGCCAGTGGAGAGATTTTAGGGCTCTTGTGTGTGATAAAGCAATTGCAAGTCATGCAGGGCTTTCCTTATAAGGTATGGGAACTCTGAGGTTACTTTCCATACCTTTCTACATCACTGAGTACTTTATTTCTACCACAATATGCAGTGCATTCCTTTAATACTTGGGGGGTGATTCATCGAATTTTGCACAGAAATCGTACAAGGGCCGCGTGCCAAGAAGGACACTGCGCAAGCCTGCACGATTAACAAAATCTGCACGCAACACATATTCATGGAATTGTTTGCACAAAGTAAGAGTATTTGCAAGTCACGGCTGGAACACCCCTGACATGCGCACACGCAAAGCAGGAAACTGCCAGATCAGCTACCTTTGCGTGGTCTGCCAGGTGCGAATACACACACCCTTCAAACTGTGCGTGGTGTCCCCTGTAAGCAGGCCTGCGACTCGGGGAGCATTCAAAGGGTCCCTGTAACTGTATCTGGCACCCCGACAACATGCACAAAATATCGTAACTCAGCAATAACTCAGGAAATATGCATGCATACCCATGTGAAATGCTCCTGTGCCCTAGTACACAGCGTACGTGCACCCCAACGTTAAATGTGAGCCCAGATTGAGTACAGACACCCTGAAATATGACATGCTATCCCACCTGCGTGCTGGGAATCCTACGCACAAGTGTACTTACACCAGCCTTTGGGTGGCGGATCCTATGAAGGACTCGCGTGGGCATTTCCCAGCCAAGACGTTGTGTGATCAATTCCATGAATACATCTCTTGCCACGCAATTGTGGGCATGTGAGGGACTGCCTGCAGGTCGACCCTCAGAACACCCACTTCTTCACAAGTTAGTCTCCATTTCTGGCGTTCCGATCCCTTCCCAGTCCTCTGCGCAGGCCATGCCCACCCTCTGCTTTGAGCTTCGTGCAAGGCCCTCAACTGCTCGCACAGGCATGCCAGGCTAGTGCGAAATCCAGGCAAGTCCAGGAAAAGTGCCACGCATTTGATTCCACGAATTGACAAAATAGGTTGTGTACACAGTTCGGGTGCAGATTGGACGCAAGTACAACATTTTCTGCGCAATACATTCCATGAATTGGCCCCTTGATGTCATTCGAACCTCAGCAGCAATATTTGTCCTGAAGCAGTTATATAGAAATATGAGAACCCATAAGTCAGAACTATATCAACAAATGTGCACCCCATCATTTGTGGCATAATTACATTTTAAGCTGTTTCACATAAATCTGTTTCATTGCCAGCTGACCACCTATGTTAAAATGTCTGTCTTTTTGCAAGGGCTTACTTGTGTAAAACTGCAGCTGAGCACTAAATGCACATGGTGGGATATACATGTTTTTTGAATTAGTTAATGACTGTGAACTTCAGGGAGAATTGTACATAAACATATTCTGAAAAGATATCATTTCAATTCACTATTAAGTGTCAGTTGGTGCTCATTGAGACAGCTTAAAATGTGATGCCACAACTCTTCTCCTCGCATTTCCCTTTAATTTGCACAGGAGAACTTTAAACGTCTTTGCTAGCTGGTGTGCCACCCTCCTTCCGAGTTTTTCAAGAGCTGCAACATTCCTCATCATGCTGCTGGGGAAATCACCTTTATGGCCGAAGTCCATAACAAAACAAGATTTGGCACTAAAATAATGGTACTACAAAGCTATAAGTTCGTACCAGCTCTAAGATGATGTGAGTACCTGGTCAGATGATAACATTGCCAGGCAGGTGTCTATCTAATACCTACAAATGCCAAAAATGATGTTTTATCTAATCCTTGTTTTTAACAGGACTTCGGTGCAAGGAACAGATGCACGGATACAAATTCTGTTATTAATCAAACAGCTCAAGGTTCTCTTGTTTAAGATGTGTATTACTGCAGTAGGATAATTAAATCTCCAATTAAGCCATTTGTTCTAAGAAAACCTCTTTGAAATACCACTGTCAGGCTATTTACGGCATATAGTTTGATGTAACTGTGCAAAAAGAGCTATCTCAAAGATGTTTTTTGGTAGGGAACGGCAGATTGGGGGTGGGAATTGCTATAGGGATTACCATGGCTAAGCAATGGGTGAGTAAATAAGCGAACAATACACAAGCTGTGTCCATTCTCACATCCCACCTCACTCCTCTCATATTCCAATGCCATAATGTTGGCTTACCGGTTGACACCTAAAAGCCAAAACTAACATGTGGGGTGACAAATTAGCATACAAACTGTACAATACCTCTGTAAGTGACATGGGAGTGCACAAACGCAGAGCAAAATAATGCCAGTCTCTTTAGGACATAGGTGTGTACTCAGCCGAAGCAATAAATCAACTTGTTTATCAATAGAACATGTTTCTATTCTGCCATGGAGTAATAATCTACTTGTAGTGTTAGTTTCCTTTTATAGGAGTATAAAACTAGAATAAGCATTCTAGTGTAAGCACTAGAATGCAAAGTTTTGGAAACTTCATAAACAAAGATATCTTATGCCTGAAAAGGAGCAACTTGAGATCTCCGCAAACTGGCTTCTACCTAAAAGATGTAAAGACACTCCAAAGAATGCTGCAGGGAACCCCCTGTTTTTAATCAATCTTACTCCGAAGGATGCACCTTACTCTTATTCCTGATGAGATAAATCTGCATTTCAACAGCAGTCAAACAAAAGTCATCATACAAATGAAATATGCCTCTTTGAATGGTCACTTATTTTATTTAGTTTTTGTTTTCTTGAATTCAGGTAAATATTGAGAAGCTGATTGTGGGCAGTGTGGAGTTTGCCTTTGCTATGCAAAAGTGCAGATGCCAAATGCAGCCCAAAACAAACAGGAATTGGATAATAACAAGCAAGTGCAACTCAGCACGAGTTTGAGTTTGGGTGCTCAGATCCACAGGCTTTCGCTCCTGCCCATGGTCCTAGGGAGACTAGTATCCTCTTTGAATTAAAAAAAAGTGCCCTGAATTTTCCACCAAAGATGCCTTGTAAATGTCAAACGCTGCGTGATAGCAAGCCTAAGTAACATAACATAACACAGCACTGTTCTAAGTGCTAGTTTAACATTCATCTGCATGCTGCTGCAGAGGACCTAAAGCCGCAAGTACACACCCCATATGTAACATACGCAGTCTCTATTGTCTCCTCAAGATGCTAGTGACAATTAGCAGATTTGCAAAGTGTGCTACAGAGCTTTACTTAAACATAAACATTTATGTCTTATTACACTATATTTATGACATGCTGCCAGTTTCCTGCATGGTATATAGCAGTGCCTGGCAAAAGCTTAAAACGTAAGCAATTTTGGCTTTTCCAATGCTTGCTTTAAACAGGACTTGAGTGGCTTTGCCAATGCTTGTTTTTAGCAGGATTTCAATGAAGGACATGCAGAGTGCTTATATATCGAGTAGCTGATGGCATGACTGGTAAGACAGCATGTTTACAACTCCAATTAAGTCACTAACTCTCAGAAGACAGCTTTGAACAGACACTGTCACTTTGAATGTAGCGGCTGATGGAAGGGCTTGATTAAAGCAAGCTCAAAGAGTTCCCATGAGGTGTTTTGGGCAGGCATCATTGTGGTCAAACGCTGCACAAGAGTGGGTGTATAGTTAAGGTGCACTTGCTCGAAATGCGATTGCTGAATTTCAGGGATTTTGTTGCATTCAATCTGATCACCTTAACTCTCTCCTAATTAATGTTCGTTTCACTGAATTTCAAATGTTTTGCTGCTATGTTTTTTCACGTTAAATCGGTATTCACTGCCAGGTGGGAAAGGATTTTTTTGCATTCAATCTGATCACCTTAACTCTCTCCTAATTAATGTTCGTTTCACTGAATTTCAAATGTTTTGCTGCTATGTTTTTTCGTGTTAAATCGGGATTCACTGCCAGGTGGGAAAGGATTTTGTTGCATTCAATCTGATCACCTTAACTCTCTCCTAACTAATGTTCGTTTCACTGAATTTCAAATGTTTTGTTGCTATGTTTTTTCAAGTTAAATCGGGATTCACTGCCAGGTGGGAAAGGAAGAGATCCTCATGTTGCTATTTCTGCATGAGGACTACATTTTACACTTGCTATTGCTGTGTCCCCTTTATAAAACATTAAGAAGTCTTTATTTAAAGCCCTTATTTATTGTAAATTGATTGAGATGTAACAAAAAATGTAGCCCAATTTGTATCCAAAGCCTGGAATAAGAGAATGAGACATCAGATGGTTTCAGTTAAGATTATATAAACTACTAGCAAAAAGTACCCATACTCTGCACAGGTTCTGTAGACAGACATGATAACACTTTTGTTAATGTTTTTAAATCAATGATGTTGTAGAGCGCTGTTTCGAGTTGCTTATCGCTTGATGTGCTTTGCATTAAAAATGGGTGTGTGTGGCTGGCTTACATACCCCGGACCAGGCATGGAGGGGAGGTGAGAGTTGGCGTGCTGCATCATACTGGGACCTACTGTCTGCTTTCCTCACATGTCATTGTGCGCTCTCTATACCTGTCACCTCACCTTGGCACAGTGCTGTGTGTTTGCGGTGAACTGCAGTGCAAATATCTTGGAAACAGTGCATCACAGGGCTTTGAAACATGTTTGAGTTTTGTTTCTCGTGTCAACATGCCTAAATTAGCTTTCCTTCTACGACCACATTGATGTTTCAATGATTTTAGGTATCCGTGTTATGTGTTGAGGTGATGAAATCTAGGGAAAGGGGTTGGGTGTGCAAATGCAATATAGCCAATAGACAAGCATGATAACACTGTCATTAATTGTTGAAAATCAATGATCCTGTACATCTCTGTTCCGAGTCGCTTATCATTTGATGTGCTTTGCACTCTGCACTGAGAATGGGCATGTGTGGATGGCTTACATACCCTGGCGCAGACAAGGAGAGGAGGCGACAGCTGGCATGAAGCAGCATAGTGGCACCTTCTGTGCATTTTTCCCACCGGTTGCCTCACCCTTGCGAGGTGCAGTATGTTGCAGTGTAAATATCTTGGAAACAGTGTATCCTAGTGCTTTGAAACATGATATGATATGGCATTTATAACACGCCTATACACAAGTGTTTCAAGGCACAAAACATGGTTTTCAATTAATGTTTCGCTGATTTCATGCGTTGCGGTGTAATTATTTTGGAAACTGTGCATCCTAGGGCTTTGAAATTTGTTTTTTCTGGTCCCACTGGGACATCCAAGTTCTGTTCCTGGTGTCGAAATGTTGAAAATGAGATTTGTCCAGTCCTTCTACAGCCATATTGATGTTTCACCAATTTCGTTCGTTTTCATAGGGCCTTGAAATGTGGTTTTCAGGGACCTTGAGCTTAGTTCCTCATATTGAGATGCTTAAAATGTGGCTCCACCTTGATGTTTCCCCACTTCCAGGCAACCGTCTCATGTGGGCTGGGTATGAAATCCAGGGAATGGGATGGAGTGTCCACATGTAATGTAGCCAGTGACAGTTGGAGTGTCTTCACTGGTAGCTATAAAAAAATTGGTGCAGATTGGTAGAACGGTGTGGAATTGTATAAGGGACAAACAAATAAACAAGCAAACAAAGTAACAGATTTTCCGTTTTATTTAATAGATAGATAGAAAGATTGATAGATAGATAGACAGACAGACAGACAGACAGACAGACAGACAGACAGACAGACAGACAGACAGACAGACAGACAGATAGATAGATAGATAGATAGATAGATAGATAGATAAATAGATTAATTAGCAAGGAAGACTATCTTGGGCCTTTACAATTTGGTAGTAACTAGCTATAGCCTGGGGCTAGGAGTTGACAAACCAGTGGCAACCCTAATAACGAGCCAAATAATGTTGAAGAATTTTTAAAAGGTTGCTTTTTATGATGTAGCTTGTATGTCCTCGAGCATTAGCACTTTACTAAGAGGTATCCATTTGTTAGCAAAAGGCCATTTATTAGAGGTAGTTTGTTTGCTCCAAAGCACTAGCACTATTTCTCTGTTTATGGAAATGTTACTAGGACTCATGAATGCAGATGACAATTCCGTTTTTCTAAAATCCAGATGGTACTAGTTCTTCAAGTCTGTTTACACTTGAGGTCTGAAAGGAAAGAATATGTTTCTTCTCATGCTTTCTATCTTGGAGAGCTGGAAGCTGCACACGTGTTCCTCGGTATAGGTATTGTGGGGCAAGAGAGATTCGTAATAGTATTATATAACATGCAGAGGTCATTTAAGTTTTTAGGTTTTTAAGGAACATCATTATATAGGTATTAGCGTTCTGGGTTAAAATTATTGCACTGTATGTTTTATTGATTGCTCTTATATTTATTGTTGCCTTGGTGTGCACTTAATGGCCTAGAGCCAAATAAAGAACATTTGATTGAGCACCTCTATGACTCAATTTGTTTTGTTGCTTCCTCTATCTTTCTGCTGAAAGAACAAACAACTAACAATGAAACATTGTGTTAACACGAGTGAGAATATTTTTGTGATAACTCTTCATTTTTTTAACATTGTTCTATTACATTCATCCTTCATTGAAATGTAAAAGAAAGGAAAACCTTTTGGTTTAAATTTGTCAGATTTTCTTAGAGATCGGTTGAAAAATGTAAATTGAGAGGATTTGGTCATCCCATGAAGAGAAGGTGGAAGGGGTGCAGGCAAACAATAGCATATGAACATTGTGGCAACTCTCTGAACTGATGTGAAAGGAGATGGCCATAGCAGTTTAGGGTTGTCAGCAGGGTTCTATGTTATTTCGCCGAATGATTTTACATCGTGGGACTTTTCATCGCCACCCTTTCATCGCCAAAAACTCCTTTTTTTTATTTTTTTTATTTATGGGGGGCTTCGCACCCCCAAACCCCCCCTTGCTTAAATAATCATACCCCCAACTGCACCAAACACCCCCCCATAAAAAAGTTTTTAAAAAAAGTTTTTGGCGATGAAAGGGTTGGCTGTGAAAAGTCCCACGATGTAAAAGCATTCGACGAAATGCATGTATACTGTCTGGAGGATCATGTGACTGTGGGAATGGAGGAGATGGCAGCACCAATTGCGCAACAGGGGCTGATGTTGAGGGGCAGTATGAAAAGGAATGCAATGAGGGAAATGGAGGACAAATAAGGAGGGCAGTGATGGATCATGAGGAGACAGAGCTGTAGAGTCAGCAGATAGGGTAAAATATGAGGGCAGATCTGCTGCAGGTGGAGAAGCAGAAGGGGAGATAAATGTAGAACAACTGATGGAATACCACCGGTTTAATGAGGGGCAGGAGGAGGGCCAGCAGGAGGTGAAACATTTCTTGAATGAAGAGTAAGGTGAAATGGCATGCATGCTGCACATTCAGCAACAAATGTCGAATGTTATGTTATGTCTTCAAGCCTTCAAGAAACTGTTATCTTCCACAATACATGTTCACAAAAAGATGGACTACTCAGTTATAGTGAATGAACTGTAAACACCTCTTTACCAACAAACAACCCTTTCATTTTCACCTTTCTTGTAATCACTGGCAAGGAATGCCATGTGTGTTTCAGTTTATTTTACTTTACTTTAAATATTTGTAATGCACGGCCATGGACCTGTGGGCTTACGGGCGCAACAGACTAAAAAAACACCTAGATGCAAGAGCCAGGAACATTTACCAGATCAAAAACCCATAGAAAGGGCTTCAAGTGAACAGGAGGGTCTTGGGTTTCCTTCTAAAGAGCTCAGTGGATTTCAAACATCTGAGCTCCAATGGTAATTTGTTCCAAGCCTTAGGGGCTGCAAGGTGAAAAGCTCCCTTAGAAGCCTTCACCGTCCTACTTCTGGGAATAGACAATAGATCCTGATTGTTGGATCTCAAAGCTCTCCTATCGATTTTTTCATTTAATAAATCCTGCAGGCAGGCCGGCATGACACCTTGCCTGCATTTGTGCATGATTTTTAGCAGTCAAAACCAGATTCTTGACTCTACCGGGAGGCAGTGCAGGGTTTGTCTCTCAGATGACACATGGTCTCTTCTCCCGAGTGCCACAACCACATGAACTGCCCAGTTCTGGACAACCTGTAGCCTATTGCAATCAGTTTGTTAATGTCGACAAGGAGGCTGCTGCAATAGTCCAGTTTATCTCCAACAATTGCCCTTGCAATGGTTTCTGCATTCAATTTGGTGTTGAAAAGTCTAAGTTTAGAAAGGAACTTGATATAGTAGGAGCTGGATGATACTACACTACCAATGTAATCGTTCATACTAAGGTGTTGATCGAAAATTACACCTAAAGTCTTGACCTTCTTCAGTGAAATATTTTTGGAATCATCAATATGAAAGCTTTCATATGTAAGTATTTTAATCATATTAGGAGTATCAAGGCATATACCATATTGAGTTGTGCTTCATCCATGTTGTGGATTCCGGAGAGGGGGATCATTCACATAGTTAATAAACATCACCCGCTCTTGAGCCAAGAGAGCAAATAAATGGGGCTGCATATTTCAGTGTTAAAGGTGGTGCTACAGACTCATCAATAGCAACTGTGCTCTACAACTTGTAAGACAAGATAGCTGCACCATGTGAGGACAGGGGGTGCAGGATTCGCTTACACTGACACGACTCAATAACAAGGACTCAGTTGTTTGGCAAAGGGAAGTCCGTTTAATGATACATACATCAAACAGGGAAACAAATGGGAATCAGCTGTAGTACGATCACCGGTCTCGCTCCGACTTACACAAACTTTGGTAGAACAGCAATTCTTATAGGCACAAATCGTCATCACTGACGTCTAATTTCTATAAAAACTCATCATGCAATATAATTGGTTAGGAAAGGTAACTCAAATATAGGTGCTATATCTGTATATAGAAATAAAGCATGTGGATTGGATAACTCTTATCGGGTGGGCGTCCACGCCCATCCCTCTACAACACACGTGATTGACGTCACTACAAGTACGACGTCTCATTGGTTACAGTGTCTATAGGACCCTAGATTACATGGTCCATTGTAATTGGGCAAGTTACACCACTAGACATAAATCTCCATTTTAATTAGCAGCATGCAGAATAAACACCCAGGTGCCTAGTGCCCCAGGATTCACCCTTCCTCATTTCCATCCATCAATGTTTTAGGGCTATGTGTCAATTAGTTGGCTGGGTATGGCCTCGGAACTGAAGCCTCTTATCAGGAAAAGTTATGGCATCCTCAGATTCTGGATGACATCAGGCGGTGGTACCTCTTCGCGCCTGGCTGGTTACGTGTTGGTTCACCGTGAATCTGCTTCAGTTTCTAGCCTTTTGTGCATTTAATTTTGTGTTAGCCTAGCCACCTACATGGGCCTCTCTTATCTTGACCTTCATGAGGCAGGCTGGTATGCTCTGAAGTTTGAGTCTTGTTAGCTGATGCTCTCCTCCCCTTCTCTGGTTGACCTCGATTTCCTAGGCATGAGCCGCTCATTGTTGAGTTTTGATTCCGCTCCTTCTCTTGCCTTTGGCAGGGTTTCAAAACTTGGCCTGTCAGGCCTATGGCCGCCTGGGTACATTTCTGCTTTTACAAAATGGAGTTGCACTTGTATAATGTGCCTTATTGAGGTAGATATATGGTTGGCACTTGCTGCTCTATCTTCTACTAAGCATTGCAAGCAGTATCGATTTCTTAGCATCTTGCGTTTCAAGCCTATTTACACACGTTTAACAGGTTGGTTGCTTCCATCTTGTCCCGTAGCACCGTCTTCGTACTTTTTAACATTGTCTCTTCTCTGTGTCCATTACATTTATTTCGTAGTTACTCGTACTGGCGTGCTTGTCTTCAATAGCCACTTTTGTTCATTCATTAGTCTGTTCAGGCCCTTAAGTCATTTCCACTGGCCTTCCATTAAGGCTTTTGGAGTCTCTTTGTGGACCGTGTGTAGGTACTCTTAATTCCGTATCAGCGGCTGGTATGGCTGTCTGATAGGATACCACGCTTCCCAGGGTTGTCGAGTTATGGTTGCTTCAACTGGTACGGATCTTCTTATGTACACGGGGCAAAGTCCCAGTGCGGCTCTCTGTCAGTTCATTTGTTCCTCATATGACACGTACCTTGGTGAGTACCCTTTTGGCAGCTCTAACTGAGGGGCAGGGGTGCAGGTCATGTTGGGACCTCCTTTACACTGGGATTTTCGCCTAACCAATACTAGTATTCACACCAAGATAGCATTAGTCTGGCAAGCTCACTTACAGCCACTCAATCTAATATGTGCACTCCAACCAACCCTGGACTTTCTCTTCACTTTTCCCTCCTAAGTATTCACAACAAGATGACAGAATCAGTTATAGTCATTAAATGTCAATCTCTTGCCTACTAATGCATTTTGAGCTAATCCTCCCTTGTAGTTAGTGAAACTTCCCATGTGTGAATATCATGAAAAGTGTTCTTCAAGCTTCTCTCTGACCTAGAAGGCACAAGAGATGGAGAACTCAGTGAACATCAAAGACTTGTAATGGTTTTCAGCCAACAATTTACCATGGGATTTTCAAAATAAATAAATAACCAACTAATCATAATTCAATTTCTATCTCTCCAACTTATTTTCATTTCCATTTTCTACCCCTTCCTCATCTAAATCATATGTAAATGTTCTTTCTATCCACCCTCAACCAATGATTTCAATATCCTCCCTCCCCCTCAGCTACTCTAGAAACTGTCTGCCTCCACCTAGAAGACAATTATCTAACTCCAACCCAAATGCCCCATATAGCCTGATAGGCTGAACTTGCCTGAGCCACCAAATATGAACATCGAAAGCGGTTCAACAAATGCAGATCTGATTAAATCTGTGGAAACGTGGATACTTTGTAGTTTACCTAAAAACGTTCACAGCTCCTCAAGTAGCAATCTTTGTCAATCAACAGAGGTATTTTCTGTAGCTTTAAATTTTGAAAAGTGCTAATTCATTTTACCTCTCATTTCCCATCCAACTAGGACATTTGGATGGTGTACAGAGTCCTGCAGGACCAGGCAGTATAAACAATAATCAGAGACATGTTCTAAGTGCAGCTTGTCTTTGCATCAGTGTTCAGCCTTTTGTGCCATTACAGAAGGAAAAACAGGCATGAAAATCATTTTTGTTCCCACTCCAAATGGGACAATGTGCCAAAACTGGTAGGTCTCATCCCTTACTCAGTTGTATTTGTTTGTATTTTATTTATATTTAAAGTCTCTCTACTCCCAAACCCCAATTGCATTTTCTTGTTGCTGTTCTTTTTCTCTCCTTTCTTCCAAACACTGTAACTCCTTACCTTTTGTCCATTCGCTCTTTCCCCTCATACCATGTCTTCCATTACCACTTAGAAAGTAATCTTTCTTTCCTTGCTGTAGCGTGTTTGTTACATATGTTCAGTGCTTTGGCAAAAGTGTTCTTTAAATATCAATAAAATACAAACAAATAACAAGGAAAGAAAGATTACTTTCTAAGTGGTTATGGAAGACATGGTATGAGGGGAAAGAGCGAATGGACAAAGGTAAGGAGTTACAGTGTTTGGAAGAAAGGAGTGAAAAAGAACAGCAACAAGAAAATGCAATTGGGGTTTGGGAGTAGAGAGACTAAAAGAGTAGACAGGGCAGGAAGGGGAGTAGAATGAGAGCAACAAAGAAAGAGAGACACGGTCAGGACCACAGAGCCATTTATAGATGATACAGAGAAAGTGAAAAGAAAGATGGGAAAGGGGAGAACTAATGCAGACAGAAGGTAGGGTGAAATATAAGAATGAGGTGATAGTAAGAAAAGGAGGTGAATCACTAAGTTGTAAACAGAGCGGAGATCGGTAAGATGGGAGAGTTTCAGATCAAACAGGAGCGTAGAGCAGTAATTAAGACGAGAGAATAGAATTGAGGATATGCGAAGTAAGGAAAGAAAGAAAGAAAGAAAGAAAGAAAGAAAGAAAGAAAGAAAGAAAGAAAGAAAGAAAGAAAGAAAGAAAGAAAGAAAGAAAGAAAGAAAGAAAGAAAGAAAGAAAGAAAACAAAGAAAGGATGGGCACGACAAAGATTATAGAGATTAAAGCAAGAACAGCAGGCAGTATTAGTGAAAATAAAAGTAAGAAGAAGGGTCAAGGATTATGTTCCGATTGCGAGCTGAAGAGGAAAAAGGGTAGAACAGTAGCGGGAAAAAGAATTCCATTAGGTGATAAAGGAGGAAACCAACAAAATAATTTTTCAAAAGGTTGGGATGATGAAAGTGAGTGTTCATCCAAGGATGGGTGGCCGTTAGACAGGAAGAAATGATAGAGTGGTGAGAATCAGAAAATGAGAAGTACATTTGAGAATTTTCTGTTTCATTGTGACATGAGAGATTACAAGATTTTATCAAACATTGGACAGGAATAGTGTAGAATGAAAATAGTAAGGGGGCAAGTACAGAGCTATGTGGGTCCAGGAAAATTAAGGCTGGTGAAGATGAATGTTTGCAAGCCCAGGAAACAGAATAGGAATGATTAGAGAGAGACAGAAAGACCAAGAAAGGGGGGATCAACAGTGTCAAATGCTGCAGAAAAGACAAGAAGAATGTATATAGAAGACATTTTGTGATATCAATCAGACAGAATGCTGTTGGAAACATATAATCGAGCATTTCTGGTGTATTGGGCATAAGCCAGATTGGTGTAGAGGAAGCACAGATTGAGAAAATAGGAGGTTAAGGTGAAGAACACTCTTTCAAGGAGTTTAGATAAGCAAGGGAGGAGAGCCATTGGTCAGAAGTTAGAAGGAAGTGAAAAATCAAGGGAAGGGTTTTTCAGGATAGGGATAATGTTAGCATGTTTGAAGGAAGATGGAAGAACTAGATAGGGAATGAAGAAGTGGAAAGATACAGCTTGAAGTGAGTGGTAAAATAAGGACAACGAAGAGGGTAAACCGTGTCTATTAAGAAGAATGGAAGAGGGTCAAGAGGAGAGGAATGCATGTGAGCTTACGATAAGGAGGATGCAGTGTCAGAATCGGTGAGAATTTTGAAAGTGAAAAGTAATGAGAGTTGGGAATGGGGAGGTGGTTTGTCAAAAGGAGCAGAACATGATGAAGTTATGACAAGGAAGGACACCAAGAGGAATATTTAGTGGTGAAGCATTCAGCAATGTCAGTGAATGAAAGAAGCAAAGAAAGGGAAAGGTCAGGGGGGCCGGGAGAGAGGATTGTTTTTACTAGACAATGAGGGTAAGGAGAGAGAAATTGAAAGGAAAAATGAAGTGAATGGAGGGTGGTTAGGATGTACGAGGAGCACCATTTTTCCAGCTGCATTCAGCCTCATGAAGAGAGGATGTAAGGGGGCAGAAGGAACAAGATAGACATGGTTGGGGTTATTTGAGAGAAGGGAAGATGGGATGGGAGTTGGGAGTCAAGTGTTGCTGAAATATTACAATGGAGATTAAGTGCTACTTGATCATCAGAAAGAGGGGAAAAGTGAGTGACAGGATGCAGGGAAGAAGATAGCTAAATAAAAGAAAGGAGGGAGAATTAAAGATGCATACATCACACAAAAAAATTATATTGTAAGGAAAGAAGGAATGGGGTTGGGGAGTGAGAATGGGAGAAAGTAAGAAGATGGTCTCAGTAAATTGGATGAGCAGTAAACAAGCAGTTAGTTGGGAAGGAAGAAACAATTAGATTGAGATGAATTGAATTAGATGAAGGAGGACTAGCAATTGGATACAAGTGAAACAACACAAGAAGAGGTATAAAGGGCAAGTAGAGTGAGAAGAGTAAAGATTAAAATTAAAGTCACCATGAAGGAAGAGTGAAAAAGAAATAGGACGAATGAATGAATGAATGAATGAATGAATGAATGAATGAATGAATGAATGAATGAATGAATGAATGAATGAGAGAGCCAATGCCATTGACATGATATTCAATAGATGAAGAGAGGTAGAGGTTCAGGGTTCCAGAGGAAAAGAAGAAAGAGTCCAAAAAGACTTAAAACGGATACAAATGCTGTCACATTTGCCTAAAATATTGAAATTAGTAGGAGAGGAAGAACCAAAGGAAATATGGCGGTAATGCTCTGTACCTTATTTTCTCAAAATTGCAGATGCTCTTTGCACGAACCTGTTTACTTAAAAATCAATGTCCTTAATCCACTCGGGTGGACAGTATCATCGAGTAATGCTATTGCAACTCTCTGCAATGAACCTCACACAGGTCTTTATCATAGGATGGGGCCAGTTGCCATTTTGTACTCCCCACCCAGTCTTTGCTATCTAAGTATGTAGCTCTATTCATTTTCAAACTGAGTTAATGACAATAACTCAGATGAAGCCATGCCCTTTTAACTAATTTCTCAATATATCACATCACATTGGAGTGACAAGAACTAGTTTGAGTACAAAAATACTGGTTCCTGCTGCTACATGTAACCTGTTTGGAAAAGCTGTCATCAAATTTATTTTAGAAAATTAAAAAAATAACTATATTTTACTCTTAAAACGCAAAAGGTATCTTTCAAGTCAACCTCTTGCTCGAACCTGGCCACTCATTTTTCAGAATATTTAAATTCTTCATTGTTTTTCTCTGTGTAAAAGAGTTTTTTTGACAATAGATATTTGAGATTTTCTGAACAAGGTTGGCATCTCCATGCAAGTGTCACATTATTCTTTGCTCCCTATGGGATTTTCTTGACATTGCCTGTGATTCTACTTTGTACTATGGGGCATCTCAATCTCTATTCCCACTTGAACATGAAAAAAGAAGTATGATCCATTTATCATATGTGCTACACCCTTGAATTGTATGTACTTTCTATAATATTTGGTCCAAAAAGTTGACAGATCTCTTAATCAGTTTCCAAAAGATGAAGTCGTATACTGGTATGCCACCAACATGGGTTTTGATACTTCGACACAGTTCGTCCTCAGAAGAGAAACTATAAACAAGAGAAGGAGTGGGTTTACATCTCTTTCGGAGTACCTGTAATATTGAAGGAGTAGTCACAACCTGAGAATTTGCAGAAGGAGTGTATGCACTATATGAAGAATATTCATGTATTGCAGGTGTAATCCCACCTTCAGTCAAAACCTGAAAAATTGAAGTACTATCTCCAGCCTATGGCCAAGCCAGAAGCAATTACCCTCTGGTGATGCCTTAACAACTGCAGCAGTACCTCCACATTTAAAGGAAGTGCTGGCGAAGTGCTGCTTAAGATGTATACTGAAGGAATAAGACATGTAGGTGTTGAGAAAGAAAGAAGCCCAGGTGGGTGGATAATCCTGGCAAAGGAGAATACGGTGTTGGGAGAGAATGTGGAGGAAGAGGACAATGATACATTTGCTGAGGGTCAGAGTGAAGGAGAAGGAAGGGGTGATGAGGTGGCTGAGAACAGCCCCCAAGTAGAAGGTCTTTGGGCGGGGACAGGTTGAGGAACGCGTTGGTAAAGAAAGGAGGAATCACGAAGAAGGGTGTGGGAAGTAGGGCAAAGATGCAGGTGCCCCTCATACATAAGGGGGCAGTGAGGACACAGTATGTGCCCTAGCCCCAAATGGATAAGAATAATTTAATTAACAAACTCCTGCAGCTCACAGCAGCAGCACCAAGTGGATACATGAATTCAAAAAGCAAACAGCCGGAGTGCCCCTGGTGATAAGGCATCTTAAGAGAGTGATGTTTGCTGTCATTGGGACCAGGCAGGGGATGCATGGGTTAAGGACGGATTCACGGGAGTAACACTGGGGGACGATGCACATGATGGAGCATCATTTAATCAAGTCAGAACACTGGTAAGGGATGCACTACGGTGGGCCTTTCCAGATACCACTGATGTACAGTCCTTGATGCAGTGCACAGTGGGGGGTGACGAGGATGCAGCTAAATTAATTCCTAAATTACAAGAGATCTGGAGAGCTGAGACGGGTGGACTGTGGGATTGCTCAACATCATTCTTCTATTTCATTTTTTCGAGAGTATTACCAGAGGAAATGCCTTAGATAAAATTGTGGTTATTGAGGCAAAGGTGTGGCCGGAAATACAGAGCATAATAGTGCATCATTGCATAAGGATTAATGAACAGGAGAGGGAAAAAGCGCCGTGGCGTCAGGCGGAGGCAGCAAAATTGATAGAAAAGAAATTGGGAAGGTTTCCGTTCAGGTGCCTGTGTCTATGCCTGTACATGCCTGTAGAGGGGACAGAGAGCACCACTATTGCAGTACTCAGGACTGAAGGAGAACAAAGACAGTTAGGCGGGGGCAACAATATCCCAACCCACATTGGCAAAAAGGAGGGACACAATGAGGAAGAGGGGGATTTCGAGGAGCAAGAGGAGCTGGGTTTGGACATAGAAGGTGTGGATTCGGACCATCTCAATGCTGGAATTGTTTACAGTGGGGGCGTTTTGTGAAGGAATGCAGGTGTAGGTCTGCAGTGGGGTATACTTACGGGCTGCAACAACAAGGTCAAGGGCCCGAAGGGCCCCAAGGGCTAGGGTATCTGCAACATAGTCAAGGTTTTCAGAACCGAGGGTATGCCGAGGGGCAAAACAAAATATGTAATCAGCAGCCTCAAACATTGAACATGCACGTGCGGCATCCACCATAGGAGCAGCAGGGCGTTGCTGCCCTGTTGAACAGGGTAGCAAGTGGTGCTGCCGCTTCCTTTGGAGGAGCAGCAGTTGTAGCAGGTAGCCCCTTCTTGTTTCCTGGAATGTATTTATTTATTTATTTGTATTTATAAAGCGCCCAGCGGCCCGTAGGCATCGTGGTGCTGTTACAGTAAATTCACTTAGATATATTAACTTAGATACAGTTATATTCACTTATATAAAGAAAAAACACACGTGCTTGTGCACGTAGGCAACACCCTGCCAAAAGAAGAGGCACAAACTTCAAACGCTGTGAAGTAATTGCGTGTGACTCCAGCAGAGTAAACACACATGTTTTTCTCCATGAACAGCATGTACAGTGGACTGCTGGCTCGCGCTCACCTCTAAACCATGCTGAAGGCAACATGCGTTCATGTAACATCACTGGCGCGCTTACGCGCTAAGACCCTTTCCTCGACTTACACACATTCCCACTCGGACGTGCTGTTTTTGCACGTGCGGATGCACCCGTGCTGAGGGAAATGCCCATGTGTGTTGTGTCACATAGGTGCTTACGCGCTAAGGGCCTTTCCTCAAATTACACACTGACATGCTCTTTTTTCACGAGCAAAATCACTCCGTATCAAGCTGGCCACGCGACAACACACGGAAGACCACGCTCCTGCCCAGAAGACAATTTTCCTTTCCCCCAGAGCCCTGAGCCGACTCCCACTAGCCATCTGCTGCTTCCTGCATTCCTGCTGGCCACGTGCCCTGCTATTTGGTGCCTGCACATCAGCCAACTGCAGGGGTCCAGTTGCTGTGACCACCCCTGCTGGAAGTGAAGACTCCCAACTGCAGTTCCATCGCTCCACAGCCCAGCACCAGGGCCTAGTTGCCCACCCACACCTGCCTCGGGGGTTGCCATGTCGGGGGAAACAACATCTGAGACCACTGGCAACCCCTAAACAGAAAGGCAGAGGGCTGCCAGCTTCACAGCAGGAGAGGTTAGCATCCTGGTGGAGCAGGTCCTGGTGCATTATGATGCCCTCTTTGGAAGAACACGTGCCGACAAGGATGGATGGAGAAGGATCTGGATGGACATGGCAACACGGAGGGGGTGGCAACCCGTGACATACCACACGTCCACAAGCGCTGAGAGGACTTCAGGTCCAGGACCCTCAGGAAGGCCTGGTGCCTCTTGGACGCAGCAGATGCAGATGGGTGCCGGGTCCACCTTACCAATGACCAGATGAAGGTCCTGGAAAACATATGGCCAGCGCTTCACCTCCAGGTCCTTGAGAGGCAGACCTGTCCAAAGTCGAGCGGTAAGTGTCAATGTGTACTGATTGGACACAGTGCATGTTGAGGTGTGCCAGGAGTGTGCAGCATGGACATATGTCTGGAAAGGCCCATGTATGGATGTGTATGTGCAGGGACATGAGCCTGCCGCATGTGAGTCCAGTCATGTGTGATGCACATTAATGGTGTATGTGTTCCAAATCATGATGCACAAATGCATGTCGAGACGCACACATGTTAGCATTTCTGTGTATGCCCTATGCCATAGTTGGGGTGTGACACATGGATGCTGGTTACACCTTCATGTACGTGCACGGTGTACATGTGCATGTGTGTGTGTTTGACATGTGTGTGACGGTGATACACCATGGATGCATGTGACACAGACATGTAGTGAGCCGATTGCCAGATGTGACATAGTTGCCGGTGAATACACTGTGACAGTTGGTGGAGATGTACAGATGCATGTCTGTCTTGTGGCGTATGTGCATGTGTTTGGCACTCCCCGTGTTGCTTATGACATCAGGCTTACCTTTGGATGTTCATGCTGTTGTGTGTGTATGGATGCTGCTGCCTGATGCACCATTCCTGTCAATGTGTGCATGTGTGTGGGTTCAAATGATATGTGTGTTGGGGAGTGTGATGCCATCTGTGAAGTTTGACACTGCCACTCATGTGCAACTGTCATGTGTTTATATGACCATTGTACAGTGCCCTGATGCCTGTGTTCTGTCTCTCCCTGTCTGCAGCGTCTACTGATGAAGAGGGCGGAGACCGTGCTGTGGAGCACAGCGGCAGTGATCCCACCGCCAGGGATCCCACCGCCAGCCAGAGATGTAGGGCCCATTTCCCCTCCTAGGTAGTCATCTCTTCGGGGAGTGAGGAGTCTGGTGCCACGTCCATGGCAGAAGCTGCCGAGGGTAGGTCCAAGAGGCAGCGTTTGGAGGTAGACTCCTCGGCAGCAGAAAGGGGCAGCTGAGCCCCCACAAAGGCTTATGGAGGAAGATGGCACCGAGTCATCCAGGTTGGTGGGGAATTTGGTTGAGGAGGAGGCCACGGAAGGCCCACCAATGGGATTACAGAACGAGTCAACCAAACACTCAAACAATATCTACAATGTTTTGCCTCCAAGGTGCAGGATGATTGGTTTTTCTTGATTTCTGTGGCGGAATTTGCTTACAATAACTCCGACCATGCTGCCATTAAGACCAGCCATTCTTTTGCTCCCAAGGATTTCATCCATCAGTCTTACCTACTGTGCTACCTCACTCCACCCCAGTTCCATCGGTTGATTCCTGGATAGAGCATTTGGTTACAGTACACAAAGATGTGAAAGGTCATTTGAAAAAGGCCAGGGAGGATGTTAAACGATATGCTGATTCCAGGAGAAGACCAGGTCCTAAGTACACCATCGGTGGTAAGGTCCGGCTTTCCTCCAGACTCTTACCTAAACATCTAACACCTAACAAGTTGGCTCCACGTTTCTATGGACCCTTTACGATAAAAGAAATAATCAACCCTGTAGCCTTCAGGCTTCAATTGCCCCAATCCTGGAAAAGGATTCACCCAGTTTTTCATACGTCCCTACTGAAACCTTATTCACTAGACACCAGGACCTCTCCTCGACCTACCCCCGTAATCAACAATGACCAGGTCGAATTCGAAGTTTCCAGAATTTGTGACTCCAGGTACAGAAGGGGTCGCCTACAATATTTGGTGGAATGGAAAGGATATCCACCTAGTGAGCGAACATGGGAACCGGTGTCCAATATGAATGCTTTTCAGGAGTTTGCCAGTTCCTTGAAAAGAGACACGCCCCCATGGCACTTTGCATCTCAGCACTAACTTCCAAACTTCGGCAAGTGTGGTAGTACTTTTCCTGTGCTCGTACCTTACCTTCCAGGTTCTATAGTCCTCCCCTATCCCTAAGCCATCGTTTAGCGCTCTCATTTCTAGGACCTTCCGCCCGTAGCACTCGCTCCTTACCTTGTTGCATCCTGGTTCCTTCCTGGCTTCCTTCCTTCCGGGACTTTGTTACTTGTGCTCCTTCCTGGAATTGAATGAATACTCACCTCGGTCGGACTCGCCTGCACGCTGGCGACGGAGGATACGCGACCATGTCTCTACAAGTACCGAGCTTTCCGGAAGAAGGAAAAGACCCAGTCGAAGACTTCAAAAGACAAATAGGTGAGATTTCAGGCAAAGTGTGACAGCATGGAGTTCAGCTGAGATGGTTCTTTCAAGCTGCACCATCCTGTTTTCTGTCTGCCTGCTCTCGTCCATCCAGAGCTCAGCCAGAGTAGATTGGAGGGATTGGTGTTCCACCCTCAGGGCCTCATAGTGTGCCTCTGCTTGAGCATTAAGTGCTTGACGCAGAGCCACCATTTCAGCCCGGCGCGTCCTGTCAGACGCCACCATGACCATCATGAGTGAGTGGCATGTGGACTGCGTAGCCCGCTGCTGGAGCACCATTTGCCTTACAGAGGGGAGGGTGGTATGTGCCACACTTTCCATACCTTGAGCAATCATCTCAACTCTTCCCCCCTGTTGCTGTGCTATGGCAATCATGGAATGCTCCCACTCAGTTGACCCTGGTGGCACACGGCCACCGCGTTGCCGGACACCACACCTGTTGGGCTCAAGGAGCCGTGGTCCTTGCTGGGTTGGAGCTGCCCGTGGCTACAGGTCTGCATCCCTCCGCCAACCTGATGCCCCAGGAACATGGCCAACTGGTGTTGAGTGTGACCGTGCACCTGTAACCACCACAGGCGGATATTCCAACCCTGCTGGCCCCCTACTGCAGGTGTCACGGACAGAAGATCATCCAACACAGGATCACTTACTGGCAACAACACATCATGATGCAGATCCGGCTCAGCATTGTGGTCAGAGAATACATCAGAGCCTGACTCAGAGTCAGCTCTGGACACAATGGCCTGGAGCACCTGTGGGTTCTCGTGGGCTGCCACCCCACGACCACCACTGGTGCCTGGTTGGTCATGTGAACTGACCACCATGTCTTGGATGTCATCTTCATCCTCTGCTGCCAGTGCGTCATCACCTGCAACATAAAGAAAAGAAACAAGGACATGGATGTCAGTAGCACATACCACACACATACAGTTCACAACATTGACAGCCAAATAATGAAACAGCCATGTCACAGGCAACTGAAACCCCAACATGCATCCAGTGGCATTGCAATGCAAGGGTATCCCAAAAGCAGAAAAGGATGTGTGCAGAATGTGAAGGCAACACATGTATTGCATGTTGCACATCACCTGCATCAGACACAACCTCTAGCAGGCACATGTCCAATGCCGAAATGAGAGATGGCAACAAAGAGATGGCACCTAGCATAAGCATGTGGGAACACACAAATAGCCACAGCTAGAAATCAAACCAAACACACCATGATCCATGGAACATGCATGTTCATGTACAGCACTCAACTACCCATCAACTATGCAGAGCACATGTGTCACAGGAGGCACCTATGCTAGTGCCTTTCTATACAGTGAAAGGAGGGACATGGGTACATACATGTCAGGTCACCATCACACAGCAGCATTGTGTTTGCATGCTGAAGGGCTGAACTTGGCAAAGGAGTGGGTGTGTGTGGTGCAGTGCATGTGTAGCCCCTCAACTTCCAACATCAACACGTACGTAGTGATGACAATCTGAAAACATGACGGCAGTGTAAGGGCAATTGCAGCCATCATGTGCAAATGGCATGCACCATGTAGCATGGATTCTGTGAAACACCCACCCTCTTGGCAATAGCAGGGAGGCACTGCATGGCAATAAAATGTTCCCCACAGAACTGTGCATTGCCAGACAGTGTTGGCATGTGTCTATTGCATTTCGTCATTCATTTGTCACTACAGCCGATGAGAAGTGGACATGATGGAGGACAGATGAGGAACCATCAATAGTACACCCATGCATGTAGAAGACAACACCAGTTGAAAAGAGACAGTGGGACTGTAAAAGGGGGAGCCATGTGCATGATACAGATGTGGACAACCTGAAGTTGTGCGTGATGACACACTGACCTACAGTGCACATGACATGGCTGTCCAAATGAGATGACACTTGGATCATCTTGGACACATACTACAGTGAGCAGGTGGTCAAGGACAACTAGGGGCATACATGGAATGCACATGGAACATGATTGAGCACACATGTGCATGGGGAGCCACTGCCATCAGCACAGTCAGAGTGAGACACACTGCACCAAGGACAAAGGATGTATGTGATATGATATGATATGACATCTCATCAAGATTGCACTCGTATACAAGTGGCTCAGAGCGCAAACAAGCTAAGGGAGTGGAACAAGGGAGAAAAATAATTCAAAACAACTATCATACTGGGCATAGTGACATTGAGAACACGCAAATGCACGGAGAAGTGATAAAGGGTTGAAGACCCTTGAAGGGGGAGAAGGGGAACGTGCCAAACAGAGGAGACCAAAGAAGGAAAATGAAGTACAACGATAGAATAGGCATTCAAAAGGTGACAATGCAGCCAGCAAGTGGCAAGTTCAAGATAATTTGGATAGGGCAAATCTGATGAGTGCAGAAGAAGAGTGGGGGACTGTATGGGTACACACACAGGACCCATTGCAATGGGAGGCCTGGAGGCAGTGCAGCAGGGAGCCAGGGTGAGCAGGTACCTGGCCCGGAGGACAGAGTGTGTGCAGGGGCACAGTGCCAACAGAGGAAACTGTTCAGCTGGGGAGAAGAGGGTTTAATTCAGGAGCAAATAGGAAGGTCTTGAGGTGCTGCTTCTGGAAGCAGAGATGTTTCTCCCCAAGTTTCAACGTGGCCAGTTGGCTGTTCGAAAGGGAGTACCCAGCCGTACACACAGATCTACCCCCAGCCTATCTATTCAATTAACGACTGACCCAGAGGGAGTGTGAGGTAGAGGAGCAAAGGACTCAAGAGGGGAGGAATTTGCAGAGGGATTGTTGAAGGTATTTTGGACCCAGTCCCAAAAATCAAAATCATTGTGCACAATGCAGAGGGTCTGAAGTATCATCCTTGCATCCACTGGTAGCCAATGAAGGGATTACAGAGCTGGAAAGGTAGGATCCAAGGGCATGAGGCCGAGGACAAGTCTCGCAGTCCTGTACTGGATTAGTGTTAGAGGGTGGAATGTGGAGGCAGGTTGAATATTGGAAGAGCCTGTCACAGTACTCCAACCTTGAGTAAAACAGAGCACGAGAGACTGTGAGCATGTGGGTGAACGATAGGAAAGGCAAAGTACCCCTGAGGAGGTGAGAAAGTTAATCTATCTCTATACGTCAGAAATGTGAG
This sequence comes from Ambystoma mexicanum, assembly GCF_040938575.1. Classification (NCBI taxonomy): domain Eukaryota; kingdom Metazoa; phylum Chordata; class Amphibia; order Caudata; family Ambystomatidae; genus Ambystoma; species Ambystoma mexicanum. The sequence goes on from NC_090921.1 coordinate 921,078,157, forward strand.
TGAAAAAGGAATGTGTTGAGTCAAAGGTGACCCTGAGGTTGTTGGCCTTGCAAGTGGAGGTAAGAGGAAGACCAAGTGGGGCTGGCCAGAGAGTGAGGGGAAAGGATGGTGAAGGTGTACCGATGAGGAAGATGTCAGACGTGCTGGCATTCAGACAGAGATCGTTGGTAGTACACCAATTGCAAATGGCAATGAGGCTATCAGAACTAAGGGAGGGAGAAGAGGTGGCCAAGGGCAGCCTGGAAATGAGTTGGTTGTCATCAGCATAGCACTGGAAGTCGTAGCAGAAAATGAAAATGCAGTAGGCGAGAGCTGCCAGGTGCTGTTTGTAAAGTCAGGCCAAGAAGTCACACCCCTGGTGAACACCACAGGTAGAGAGGGAGATTGAAGAATGGAAAGAGCCAAGTTGTAGCTGGGGGGGGTCACACATGCCAAACACACATGTCATTGAGTTACACGCATCAATACTCACCAGATGATGCATCATAATCCATCCTCTCTCCCACTCTATGGATTTGTTCTTCTGGGATAAACTCTGAAGCGATCTCCTCATGCTGAGTGAGTTCATCCTCCTCTGGTGGTGGCCCACTACCAGTCACCAGAGACATGGAATAATTGGAGACACGCTTTTGTTTTGCACTGCGTCAGAGGTCATTCCAACGCTTGTAGCAATCCTAAGCTGTGCGCACCTGGAATCCCATGGCTGTCACACCATCTGCAACATGCTGCCAGTGGACCCAACGCTGGTGATGCGGTGTATGGCACTGTGGACCCACAAGCATATCGCATTGGTGTTGCGACACGTAGTCCCCATGGAAGTCCAGTTCCTGCTTGCAGAAATGCTTCTTCCTTGACGTGCTGGAGGCCGGAGTTGTGTCTGGGGTCCCAGCCACTTGCGCAGGAGCACGCTTCCTCCTTTTGGCCTGTGGTACTGACCCTGAGTAGGCAATGTGGCCCTGATCAGTGGGGTCAGTGGCGCTGGTGGACTGGACCAAGGCAGTGGATGTTGTTATGAGGACAGAAGGTCTAGCTTGGGTCTGACTCACTGCCAGGGTGGTGTTGGCTGCATCTGCACATGCAGTTACCAGCACCTGGCTGCTTGGGGCAGCAGATGCCATAACTGCCCTAGATACGTGTGCCCCAGTCCCAGCTACACTGGACACACGTGACCCGCACCTCTGGACAAGATGAAATTCGTCCTGGGAGTCCTCGTCATACACCGCAACATGCGCTACTTGACCCCGAGCCCGGGTGGTGGTGCCCACAGCTGCACCTGCAGCTACCACCACCGGTGGGCCCGTGAAAGCAGATGTAAATTGCTGTTTGGTCATATGGGTGCCAGGTTGTGATGCAACTGCTGCATCACCAGGAGCCACAGGGGGTGGTGGCATGTCTGCACCAGCATGTGGCTAGGCGTCCCACCCCAGTATGGCCCCCCCTGCCTCTTCCCCCTCTGTAGCCGCCCTGGCCACCCTGAACTCCCTGTCTTCCCTGGTATCCTCTCCCATGTGCCTGATCATGCCCAGTCCTGGGAGGACGCCCAGCTTTTCTGCCCTTAGCCTTTGGTGAGCTCCCAACCATGTCACAGATGTAAAGTAGCTGATGGGTCGTGCACTCAACAATTCTCCTGGGCAATTGGCTAGAAGGGGGCAGGGTACTGGATGGAAATGGTGCCCCAGTGCTCCTGCAAGGCTGTCGGGGACACCTGGGAAAAAATGCCGGGTCATGCAATGCTTAGGCTCCCCTATAAAAAAAAGAAAATATTAAAAAATAAAGAAATTGACAAAATATAAAAACAAGAAATTGTAATTTCACAAAAGAAAAATGTGCACGTGACCCCGGTGGCCTATGTGCGTGGATTTAACCTCCAGCACTACAGTGTGGCACCCAGGGACACAAAAACACATACGCATGAAACACGCGGGCTACTATGACCTCGAAAACGGTATGCGATGCACAGGGGGAACCACAGTGGGAAAAATAGCGTGCGTGATCCACTGCCTGCCTTGCATGGAAAAAAAAGAAAAAACACACGTGCTTGTGCGCGTAGGCAACACCCCGCCAAAAGAAGAGGTACAAACTTCAAACGCTGTGAAGTAATTGTGTGTGATTCCAGCAGAGTAAACACACACGTTGGTCTCCATGAACAGCACCTACAGTGGACTGTTGGCCCGCGGTCACTTTTAAACCATGCTGAAGGCAACATGCGTTCACGTAACGTCACTGGCGTGCTTACGCGCTAAGGCCCTTTCCTCGACTTACACACGTTCACACGCGGACGTGCTGTTTTTGCACGTGCGGATGCACCCGTGCTGAGGGAAACGCCCATGCGTGTTGTGTCACATAGGCGCTTACGCGCTAAGGGTTTTTCCTCAAATTACACACTGACGTGCTCTTTTTTCACAAGCAAAATCACTCCGTATCAAGCTGGCCACGCGAAAACACACGGAAGACCACGCTCCTGCCCAGAAGACCATTTTCCTGCCCCCCAGAACCCTGAGCCGACTCCCACCCACCATCTGCTGCTGCCTGCCTTCCTGCTGGCCACGTGCCCTGCTATTTGGTGCCTGCACATCAGCCATCTGCAGGGGTCCAGTTGCTGTGACCACCCCTGCTGGAACTGAAGACTCCCAACTGCAGTTCCATCGCTCCACAGCCCACCACCAGGACCTAGTTGCCCACCCACAACTGCCTCAGGGGTGCCATGTCGGGAGAAACAACATATGAGACCACTGGCAACCCCCAACCGGAAAGGCAGAGGGCTGCCAGCTTCACAGCAGGAGAGGTTGGCATCCTGGTGGAGCAGGTCCTGGTGCATTATGATGTCCTCTTTGGAAGAACACGTGCCAACAAGGATGGATGGAGAAGGATCTGGATGGACATTGTGGTTGCCATCAACGCGGAGGGGGTGGCAACCCGTGACCTACCACACGTCCACAAGCGCTGAGAGGACTTCAGGAAGGGCTGGCGCCTCTTGGACGCAGCAGATGCAGATGGGTGCCGGGTCCACCTTACCAACAACCAGATGAAGGTCCTGGAAAACATTTGCCCAGCGCTTCACCTCCAGGTCCTTGAGAGGCAGACCTGTCCAAAGTCGAGCGGTAAGTGTCCATGTGTACTGATTGGACACAATGCATATTGAGGTGTGCCAGGAGTGTGCAGCATGGACACATGTCTGGAAAGGCCCATGTATGGATGTGTGTATGCAGGGACATGAGCCTGCTGCATGTGAGTCCAGTCATGTGTGATGCACATCAATGGTGTATGTGTTCCAAATCATGATGCACAAATGCATGTGGAGACGCACACATGTTAGCATTTCTGTGTATGTCCTATGCCATAGTTGGGGTTTGACACAGGGATGCTGGTTCCACCTTCATGTACGTGCACGGTGTACATGTGCATGTGTGTGTGTTTGACATGTGTGTGACTGTGATACACCATGGATGCATGTGACACAGACATATAGTGAGCTGATTGGCAGATGTGACATAGTTGCCGGTAAATACACTATGACAGTTGGTGGAGATGTACAGATGCATGTCTGTCTGGTGGCGTGTGTGCATGTGTTTGGCACTCCCCGTGTTGCTTGTGACATCAGGCTGACCTTTGGATGTTCATGCTGTTGTGTGTGTATGGATGCTGCTGCCTGATGCACCATTCCTGTCAATGTGTGCATGTGTGTGGGTTCAAATGATATGTGTGTTGGGGAGTGTGATGCCATCTGTGAAGTTTGACACTGCCACTCATGTGCAACTTTCATGTGTTTATACGACCATTGTACAGTGCCCTGATGCCTGTGTTCTGTCTCTCCCTGCCTGCAGCATCTACTGATGAAGAGGGCGGTGACCGTGCTGTGGAGCACAGCGGCAGTGATCCCACCGCCAGCCGGAGATGTAGGGCCCATCTCCCCTCCTAGGTAGTCATCTCTTCGGGGAGTGAGGAGTCTGGTGCTGTGTCCATGGCAGGGTAGGTCCAAGAGGCAGCGTTTGGAGGTGGACTCCTCGGCATCAGTAGGGGCAGCTGAGCCCCCACAGGGGCCTGTGGAGGAAGATGGCACAGAGTCATCCAGGTTGGTGGGGGGTTTGAGGAGGAGGCCACGGAAGGCCCACGCATGTGGCCTGGAGGAGGGATTCCACTTCTGCTAGTGGTGCAGTCCAGGGGCAGCGACAGGAGGCAGCGCAGGCCACCACAGAGGTGCCTGTGTGTAATCCTGTCCCCGATCCTGTGACTGCATCATCCGGCATCAGCAGGGATGCCTCCGTCCAGACCCATTTTCAGGAAGGGGATGCGCATACAACAACTGGCCTTCCTCTCCCTGCGGACGTTGCAATCTGTGACCGTAATGAGCCTGTCCTAGCTTGGGTGGCGTTGCGCGAACGTGGGATTTGGGATGACGTGCAGGGTTCTCGTCAGGACAATGCATGTCATTTTGGATCCCTCTTTGGCCACGTCGACCTACTAGGACAGGTCGTCGGCACGGGGTTCATCCGTGTGCTGGAACTCCTTGCGACCCCCTCCTCAAATGAACCCCCTATGCGCCAGTCGTCCTCCATGCCATTTTCCCGCCCAAGTATCACCTGGGCCCCCTGTGGAGCTGCCGCTGAGGCAGTGGCCAGGCTGGTTGAGGACACATCCCTGCCACAGTCGAGAGTCAGAGGTCCAGCAGGGGTGGCCACCCCGCCAACTGGCTAGTCATACATCCATATTTTAGTTTATACAACAGTATTTGAAAATTTATTCAAAACACAATTTCAAATTTTTGAAACACAATTTACTTGATGTATAAGTGCCTTACAAATATACAATACAATAAATAAAATAAAATGGCTGCTTATCCAAAGTCAGTTTTATATTACATGTCAGGAAACAGCTAACTTTGAAAAGTGTAAAGGTTTCATTCCGAAGAAGGCAACGTTATTGCAAATGTCATTGGCCCTCATTAGGAGGTTGTCGGAATGGGTCTATCGGCACTGGTAATGGTGCCGGTAAACCCATTCTGCCCTATTACGAGGTCTCCTCGCGGGACCCGCAATGGGTGCCTGGTAAAACCAGGCGTCCTTACCAGGTCCCGTGAGGAGACCAGGGAGCTAGCAACGGGCCCGTTATAAACTGTCCTGTTGTTAGCTCCTTCCCCATTCCCATTGAGCCCTATGGGGTCTCGAATGGGAATGGGGATGGACCGGGTCTGGGTTCCTCGGACGAGGAATTACCCGGTCCGCCGAGGTTGGGATGGCCCGGTAAGTCCTCATTCGAGGAAACCGGGTCCGGTATGCAGTAAGGAGGCAACCTTGCCGCTAAATGCGGCACGGTTACCTCCAACCTCGTAATGAGGGCCATTGTCCTCTGGCGTTGTAATTGTGGTGAGAAGAGAGACAAAATGGAACATGTGATCTGCTCTCTAGTTAAATAGAGGTAGCAGTGTGAAAAGATCCTCCCATTGAAAAGGGTTCTCATGCTCTTAGCCAAAATAGGCATAGAAGATGTCCTTTATTGAACTGTCATGCAGTCAGGGCGTCTAGTCAATATAGAAAATGGAAATAATGTCATCATGAATTCCAAATAAGGAGAGTGGTCATGCCCTTTATGAGGGGGTAGAGAAGGAGCCAAGTACCCCCACCTTAACCATCTTGCCCACATTGCCTATATGTTGGGAGCCAGAGTGTGAGACACGTGCAGTACCATTGAAAATCCCGATACCAAGGAGAATCCTGGAAGCAAGGTTCCCATTGAGAAAACCATACCTGCATGCATGACAGTATGATGGCCATTTGAAGAAATAGGACCAATGAATGGATGAGCAGATTGGTGACGACACACAAAGCCAGACTGGCGTACATAGAAGAGATGCAGAGACAAGAGAATGAAGATATTCTATAAGGCATCAAGAAAGTATCAACTATAAGTGACATCTTGGGCTCAAGATGAAGAGGCTTATGCTACAGAAACGAACAATGAAGATATCAAGTCAATTTACATTTTTACATATGCAAAGAAATGCAAGCAGACAAAGTATTCTTGAGGCTAGATAAGTAGTGAATAGATTGCGGCTTTCGCCAATGTATACATATATAGGAGCAAGTAAAGAATGGATGATGCCACTACGTGTTATAGCAGAGCTGGACCAAGGAAAGAAGGCTTTTTCCAGTGTGTCACAGTTGAAAAGCAATGAAATTACAGAAGTGAATCTCAGAATGGCGAGACTGGACCAGCCCCAAGAAGCCAAGATCGTATTGTACTGTGGTGAGCAGGCATTAGTTACAATCATGTGAAAGAACAAATCTCCGTTCAGAAGACATGGACAAAAACAAGAAATACATCAGAGGTCAATTAAAAAATAGTATTTTAAATGCACCAGAGCTCAAATTTGTGGTCTTCAGTCACATGGAAGGAAGAAGTTGGACACACCACACCTAGACAGGGAGGCAGAGCGTGCCTCCACTCCCATGAATTCTCCAGAGCAATGAACATTTCCAAGGCCAAGTTCAAAGCCTTAATTGATATGCAGACCACTGAGGCGATGATAGATGATATGCTAATTGGTGGGAAGCTATGGTTTTGACCAGCTCAGCAGTACCTGGAAGTCCAGCCCTCGTGCTGCTAATGTAGGTGGAAAAATACTGACGGATGTAAGAGTACCAACCAATTGTAGGGGGACCCGCAATTAAGGGCACTATACTTTGTGTAAGCAATGGGATGTTGTGTATTTAATGACATTCATAGTGACCTGTTTAAGGGGAGGGCTTAGTTGCCCCACCTGATGTTAAGGAGCCTACCACTCTCTACGACTAGTATGGAACGGATACCGAGATGTTCCCTTAGACCCAATCATTCTCTCCAATAGGTTTTTGTAGTTTGCCAAGTAGGATGCTGTTAGTACATACATAGCTTAACGTCATCAATGATGAATTGTTACTAGATAACTCATGTTTTTTTATAAACTTCTCTGAGAGACCAGGCTGTGAGACGTCTGATGATGTCCGTTGGACTCCCGGTTTTAGATAATTGACATTAAAAGAGTCAGCTTGTGCCAACTACCTGAGTCGTTTCGTTTATTGATGTTTGAGTAACTTCTGCATCCACATTCATCTCAAGGTATTGCTACCTCATCTTAAAGGGCCGGGACAGATGTCCCGGTTCAAGGGCAAACCTTATATACAGACCGGAGATTTGGGAAACATCCAGAGCAGAAAGACGCATAGTCTAGCCAAAATGCCAGGTATACTCCATGGAGACAGACTGATTTTTACAGAAGAAACACAGGAGCCATCCTGGAAGAAGGGTTTTAAAGCCATTTCGGGGACAACCATTCCATACTGGGACAAAATCACATGGGAGCCCTCTGCCCAGTGTTTAGGAGCAAAAGCAGATTGCATAAAGATAGGATTGGTTCCTGGCATTAGCTGAAGGCTCTTCTGATAACCAGGAAATGAGGGACAATTTGGCAGAATGAACAATTTAAGTGACCAAATGTGTGCATAGTCCTTCTATGTTGTGTCCCATAATGAAACCTTGAAAGTAAGTGAATTGACACCCGGAAAGAGTACTTAAAAGTACATCTCCATAAGAATGTAATGTAATCAATGGTATACTTGCATCTAACTAAGGGAAATTAATATATGCCCTTGTGTTTCAAAGAAGAACAATTATATTTGTGTCTGAAAATTACAGCAGGTAACACCTCTTACAGAATAAAAGTGAATTCAAACCTTATGCTATTTGATGACTATAGCCTAAATAAAAGTCCTGAAAGACATTATTTGCTAGTCCTCAATGGGAATAGAAAAAGGGAGTGCTGAAATGGGGAATTACAATCCCCAGAGAAAACTAATATGTGTGTGGGTTGTTTTCACTGGTTCATTTTCCCTAGAAACGCAAATGTATCATTTAATAACGACCTGTTTAAATTGCATTTCAATTTAATGTCATCATCATATTGTTTTGATTTCCTTATTTCATGATTGGAAGACATTCAAAAGTGATGAACCTTTTGTTTTCCAAAACATTTTAAAACGATTAACCAATATAAAAATGTATCTTTTGATTTTGTCTTTTGCATTTAACGTTTTGTTTTTTAACTTTAGTGTTTAGTTTTCACAAGAACCATCTACCACTGAGATATCAACACATATCCAACGCATTACTTGCAGAATATTCTGTCGCCTACCAGGCCTCTTGTCCTCCCAACTGCAACCTAGTCTTCAATAACAACAGCATCCATTTAAGCAACAGTTGTGCAAATAAAATACCAAAACAACTAGATGCCAAATCAGTTACATGAATAACAAGATGTTGCTAGCTTTGAACAATCTGATCTTGCAGGTAAGTGCATCATGTGTGGATCAAGGTGACCACTAATAGGCAAGTAATATCCACCTCCACCTGATACTGATATATCTGGTCCATTAGCATTTTGAATGAGACATTTCTAAGTAGTCAAATTCTCAAGAAGGCATAAGGTCTTTTTTACATTCTGAATAAATGTCCACCCCCCGGTAGAAGGTTATGTGTTTGTTTGTGTCATTGTGAATTTTTGATAGAAATATAGGACCAGGAAATTTGTATTCTTGTGTGTTTCTAAATCTTCCTGCCTGTCTCCGTCAGTGAAATGTTAGGTGTATTTCCCCTGTATGCTACCTGCTACTAATTGTGTGGTCACATTCATCTTTTTACAGCACAGCTTCTTTTTTGTCACAGACGGTGTAAGTGAGATTGTGGGCGAGCCAGAAAATTAGGCTTAGGTTACAGGTGTCTGTACAAAGTACCTGAAATAATGAACTGGTTAATGTTGTTGGGGGCGCATTGTAAAGCGTCCTTGAATGAGTTGCCATGCAACTGCAGGCTTCATTACTCGTAATCTTTGAAGGCATAGGTACCTCCCCTACCTACCTGAATATCTCCCCCTTTTTGCAGTTTCTTTGTGATTCTGATCCTCAGTTTCAATGCTTTCCACATATTGCTTGAATGATTTGGCCAATAAGGGATATTGGTTACAGTTGGTTGGAGTTATCTGGGTCGGGACTCCCAGTCTACCGCGCACCTTGTTTATGGAATAATTGTATGTTAGCCCGCAGCCTGGCTCCTGGTTTGTCTGGGGACCAACTCCGGGGTTCCCAATGGCTGAATGAGTAGGTGGGATGGCAAACCTGTGGATGATGTTGGGCACTGGGAGGATTCAATAATCCAAGGATTTAGCTGATTTGCTAGTGGTTTAGGTTCATCATCAGGTCAGAAGAGTCATGTTGGTGTTAGTAAATTGTTGCTTTATTATTGTTTTCAACAAAACACCCGAGCAGTCTGAAAACATTAACGTGGCAGATAATGGCAGTTGTTCAACATAGGTTGCGGTTTGACCTAAGTCTTTTTCAGGGCTGTGAGTAGTGCATGTGGTTATGTGGTTTTAGGTTCAGTCAGTGGTCGAAGTGGGCGGGAGCGGTCGGGAGCGGTGCTCCTCTACTTCTTTTAATTAAGTTTTACCGTTCCTATACTTTTATTTTAAAAATAAACTGTTCCGGAATGGTTTCCTTTTAAAATAAAAGTGCAGGATGCAGTTAAAACGTGCACTTTCAGTGCAGTATACTGAGCGTTCCCTTAAACAGCAGACTCATATGTTCTGGGGTTTGTATTGTGCATGGGAGTGGGCGTGGCGATGGGGTTTGTGGGGAGCGGTGCAGGCCAGCAGGTGACATAGTTCCACTACTTCTTTTCGTACATTTCGACCACTGGGTTCAGTGAATGATGCAGTGACATTGTTGTGGACCACAGTTCGATTGGCAACAAATCAACATTAAAGCGCGATCATGAAAGGTCACATGATAATTATATGCTATGCAGGAAGATATTTAAAAAGACAGGTAAAGGAGCACGGTTGGTTAGGTTATTAGGTGGTGATAGTGAGTGAGGGTGAGGTGGTTTTCAGAAGGCAGATAATGTATAACAATCATTTGTAATAATATTCAATTTAGTATATATTGATAATCAATTCAGAGGTAAGTAATCATACAAAAAACAAACAAGCAATGTACCAAGGGAGAGAAAGGAAAGAGAACAGTTGGTCTGTTAGTGGGCGGAGCCATTAAAGAATATTGCGGCAATCGGTTCAGTGGAAGGGTGGTGTGGCTTACCCAGTTGAGTAGACATCTGGCTCTGGATAGAGCTGACGGGTGGTCCTCCCGAGTCACGGTGCCAGTGGGGCTGGATAGCCAAGTCTGAGGAAAATAAGGAGAATAAATTGAGTCTGTGGACAGAGATGGCGGTGTGGGAGAGCACCTGTGTTGGGGGTGCAGGTGCGTGATGGGTGGAAGGCGGAGGGTGGCTGGAGCGGCAAGTGTGCCTTCAGGACAGATTTGTGGAGCAGATAAGCAGCTTGTGTTGGATACACAGGGTCAGTGGGCAATTGCAGAGGATGACGTGGTGGGCAGGTGTAGCAGCCCAGTGGGTTACAGCTAATGCATGAGTGGCGAATTGTAGAGTGGGCCTGAGAGGCAGTGTGACAGCAGGTCCTGGTAGGGAACCAAGTGCTGGCGTTGTAAGTGCCCGCATAGGAAGCGGTGCAGTGCTCCGATGCGTATCGGAAGGGTAGAAAGAAACAAGTGCTGGACCCAGGGTCCTGGGAGGAAGGGGAGGTGTGGGTGATGTGGCTATCACAGGGGGGTGTGGCTATCACAGGGGGGGCTGGCAGCATGGGGGAGCTGGTGCAGGGCATCCTAGCAGTCCGCCAGAGTAGCGCTGCTGGCAATGAGCGGGTGGCGCGAGAAGGAATTGGTAGGTCCAATGGACACGAGCGGGGAGACTCTGTAAAGGGTCTTGGCACCGCGCTGGTGCAGCGGGCATGAGTCAAACGGCCAGGGCTTACCTGGTGCCGCATCAGCGTAGGGGAGCCGAGGAAACCGTGTCACCTGGCGGAGCGTGAGGAAAGCTGTGAAGACTTCCTGGTTAAGTAAAAGACTCGTTACGATTGGTCGTCGTAGGGAGCCCGCTGATTGGAAGCTGCAACAGGGAACCTGGTTGGTCAACCTGCAGTTGCATGCTTGCAAAGGAAACAAAGGGGTTTCTGATGCATGAATGGTGTTTTAAGGTGAATCCCTATTTTAAATCAGGGAGGAAGGTGGGCTTTAATAGGTTTGGGTTGCAGCGCCGCTATATTGAACCTGGATAGTTGACCAGAAGTACAGGTATAAATATAGAACAGAACGAAGTGGGTTTCTGTTGCATGGAAGGTATTTAAAGGTGAATACCCAGTTTTAAGTCAGGTAGGAAAGGAGGTAATGTTGTTGCAGGGCGGCAGTGCGATCCACTGGATCAAGGATTCCAGGACCCCTGGGGTGTTGATATGTAGCCGATCAGATGAAGGCTAACATGTGGTGAGAAGGGCCCCAACCCCCGGCAGGAGGGTGGTTTGGGGAGCCTGAACACTACTTAGGGCCCTATGAATGGCTGAAGGGGATAGAGATCTGGTCTGAGAGAGGGGAAGGAGGAAGTACCCCATGCTAATAAGGGATGCAGAGGTGAGTATGTTGGAAAGTAGAGTCCTTGTCGAGTGGGCAGGGATGCAATAAGAGGTGCAATATTTATATTGCGAAGGGCCAACATCCACATGAGGTATAATGGAGCGCAAGCAATGATGCTTACCTGAAGTGGAGCAACCCCAATCAAGTGGGGGAGGGGTGTGGGGAGATAGCAAGGGGGAACAAAGGCAGCACATTGTTAAGGCTGGAGAGGGGGGTAGAGAGAGAGGGTCACATGGTGTAAAGCCCCCTGTGGAGGATGATCAAATGGAAGGGGATGAAAGTTGGCCAGACCTGTGGTGGAGACACTATGTAAAGGTTGTGGTAAGTGGCCGGGGTGGACATGTTTAGAAAGCCCAATTGTATTCATAGGAAAACATGGAAATCATGATCACTATTTAATCCGAATGATGGTTCTGTATTTGCATATTAGCCGAGCCTCTTTTTGACAGAGCAGCAGTTCTCTGTCACCTCCTCTTGAGTGTGTTGGTATTGATTCCAGTCCTACGAAGGTGATGTTTTCCTTGTTATCCAGCTGGTGTTCTTCTTGCCAGTGGACGGCCAGCGGGTATTTGGTTTCTTGAGAGTGCAGGCAGCTGAGGTGTTCCCTGATTCTTGTTCTGAGTTCTCTCTTGGTACTTCCGATGTATTTTCAATTGCATACACATATAATGGCATAGATTACATATTTGGATTTGCAATTGATACATTGTTTAATTACATGTGTATTGGTTTCACTGAATTTAACATTCTTGGTAGTTGTGGCAGATTTACACATGGAGCACATTCCACATTTATAAAAACCTACTGGTTTATTGATCTCGAGTTGTCATTAATATTTGGGATCAGTTCCATAAAGGATGGGCTTAGCATGGTTTTAAGTGTTCTGGCCTTGGTATAGGTCATATTGGGTTTGTCAGGTATCCATGCTCTAATGTCTTCATCAATTGATAGGATATGCCGATGTCTCTTCAAGATCCTTTGTACATTGTTGCTGTCACTGCAATATTGAGTGATATATCTTGGTTGGTTGTCATTTACAGTTAGACCTCTGGTATATTCCTTGGGAGTCAGTAGGGTGCAGCGTTCTCTTTTGTTGGCCATTGTTTCAGCTGCTTGTATAGCTTGTTCGGGGTAGCCTCTTTCTGAGAAACATCTGGTGAGGACTGTGCATTCTTCTCCGTAAGCAGGCAGAGTGCTACAGTTCCTTTTAGCTCGTAGGAATTCTCCTTTTGGGATATTGTTAATGACTGATTTTTTGTGGCAACTGCATGCGTGTAATACTGAATTCACTTCTGTAGGTTTCCTGTAGGTTGTTGTTGTGAGTTTGGTTCCTACTGGCCTGATGGTAATGTCCAGAAAATCAATGGAGGTGTTACTTGAGGTTCCTGTTAGTTTGATACCAAAGTTGTTCTTATTCAGGTATTGTTTGAATGATACAAGTTGTTCCATAGTTCTGCACCAAATCATCAGGATGTCATCTATATAGCACATCCAGGTGTGAATCTGTTTGTAGAAGTTGTTGTTGGCAAAGGCGTGCACCTGTTCATAGTGATGCATAAATAAGTTGGCCATTGATGGCGCATAGGTAGCCCCCATGGCATTGCCTTTGGTTTGTCTGTAGTATTGCTGGTTGAATAGAAAGACAGTGGCCCTCATTACGACCCTGGCGGAGGACCATGGTGCAATTTGCACCATGGTCCATGGCGCAAAGCTGCCAACTCCGCCATGGGGGTTGGCGGACTTACCGCCCCATTCCGACCTTGGCGGTGCGGTAAGTCCCCAATCCCCATTTACCCTTCCCCATTCCCATTTTTGCCCCATAGGGTATAATGGGAGTGGGGAAGGCGTCAATTACGCCACCGTAAATTACGGTGGTGTAATTAACGACAAGTCCCGTAGCGCCATGGATTTTTCCGCCTGCAAAAAGCAGGCGTAAAAATCACCATGGCGCTACGGGAACTCGTAGTAGGGCGGAAAGGTACGCCATGGTTTACGCTGGCGTAAACCCCTTTCCGCCAGGGTCGTAATGAGGCCCAGTGTTGGTTAGTGAAAATTCCAAAAGTTCTTTGGTAAGTTCCAAGTGTGGCCAAAATGAGGCTGAGGCTTTTGCAAAAGCAAATTCTATGGCTTTGAGTGCTAGTTTGTAGTCTATGGATGTATAGAGGGCTTTGACGTCCAGGGTTACTAAAAAGTAGTCTTTCCTCCCCTTGATATTTTGTAAGACCAAGAGGGTGTTCATGGTGTCACGCAAGAAGGTAGGTATCTTGGGTACTTCTGGAGCCAAAACATTGTTGATGTATTGGTTAAGCGGCTCTGTTATCCATCCCATTCCACTCAGTATGGGTCGACCTTCTGGTATGGTGTGAAATTCTTTGTGTATCTTAGGGAGAAAATAAATGGTCGGCATCCTGGGATCTCCTGGGTGAAGATATTTCTTTTCCTCGTCAGACAGGAGTCTGCGTTTGTGCCATTTGGTCAGCAGGATGTTTGCTTGTATTAGGATTTCCTTGATAGGGTTGGTATTGATAGTGTCATAGCATCCCGGGCTGGTGAGATGGTTGAGGGCCATTTGTATGTAGTCTCCTCTGTCCATGAGGACAATGTTGCCACCTTTGTCAGCTTCCTTGATTATGATTTGGTGATTGTCTTGTAGTTCTTTAAGCGCCAGTCTCTCCTGATTGGTAATGTTGTCTGTTCCTCTTGGGTGTTTGCATCTCCTCCGGTTTTCCAATGCCTGGAGGTCACATGTGACCGCCTGACTAAAAATTTCAATTGCATTCTCACCTTGTAGATTTGGAGGAAATTTGATTTTGGGCTTAATTTCAGGTATTTTCAAATTTCTTTCCTCAATGTCTAGTTCTTGCAAGGTCTGGTGCATGGTCTGTGATTCCATGTTCGGTGGTTGTTCAAGAGTAGTTAAAAGGTGGGTGTATTCTAGATGTTCCATATCTATAGTACTCAATGGTACTGGTAAGGTCCTGGTAGATTTCCATTTAATTTGTTTAGCAAAAAATGTCTTGAGTTTGAGTTTCCTGGTATATTTAAAAAGATCTATCTGTGCATTCACATAGTTGGTATTATTGGCTGGAGCGAATGAGAGACCTTTGTTCAGGACTTACCACCTCACCCTCACTCACTATCACCACCTAATAACCTAACCAACCATGCTCCTTTACCTGTCTTTTCAAATTGCTTCCTGCATACCATATAATTATCATGTGACCTTTCATGATTGCGCTTTAATGTTGATTTGTTGCCAATCGAACTGTGGTCCACAACAATGTCACTGCGTCATTCACTGAACCTAAAACCACATAACCACATGCACTACTCACAGCCCTGAAAAAGACTTAGGTCGAAACGCGCGTCGGCTGTGTGCACTCACCTATGTTGAACAACTGGCATTATCTGCCATGTTAACGTTTTCAGACTGACTGGTGTTTTGTTGAAAACAATAGTAAAGCAACAATTTAATAACACCAACATGACTCTTCTGACCTGATGATGAACCTAAACCACTAGCAAATCAGCTAAATCCTTGGATTATTGAATCCTCCCAGCGCCCAACATCATCCACAGGTTTGCCATCCCACTTACTCAATAAGGGATATTGGGCCTCATTACGACCCAGGCGGTAAGTTACCGCCTGGGCCGTGACTTTACCACCATGGCGTAAACTACGTTTACGCCATGGTGGTAGGCGGATTTACCGCCCCATTCCGAGGTCGGCGGGGCGGTAAGTCCCCAATCCCCATTTACCCTTCCCCATTCCCATTTTTGCCCCATAGGGCATAATGGGAGTGGGGAAGGCGTTAATTACTCCACCGTAAATTACGGTGGCGTAATTAACAACATGGTCCCTTAGCGCCATGGATTTTAACACCTGCTAAAAGCAGGTGTTAAATCCGCCATGGCGCTAAGGGACCTCGTACTCAGGCGGTAAGGGTCGGCGCTGTTTACGGCGCCGTAAACCCCTTACCGCCTGAGTTGTAATGAGGCCCATTGTTTCAAATGTATCTAACCAAACACTGTAGCACAATACTTTTCAGTTGGACTGGGCAATAAAATATCTTTGAATAACAAAATGGGCAATGATTGTCAATGGCAATTGGTTATTTTTAATAAGAAACTGTATGCATGCTAATGAGTGTTTTTGGTAAAAATAATTTGCAAATAGTGGATTTTAAAGCACATGCCATCACTAACATTAGTCATCACAAGCTGCACAGTGCAGAAACTCACCAAACTGCTCCAATGTGGCCAACAAACGGACTCATGTGATTATATTGGGCATACCCTTCAGGCCTTTCACTTTTTCCATGTAGGCATGCCCCAGCCAAGAATATCTATACTTCTACAGTCACTCAGGAAGCATCTCTTGTTACCCTAGTTAAGCAATGCAGAGTGGGCAAAAAATAAAACAAACATGTTGAAAGACCAGCACTTTGAAGGTAATGCAGACACATGTATATTACTTTGTTTAGTTAGAATATGGAGTCCAAACAACACATGGCAAAGAAAACGGCCCTCATTACAACCTTGGCGGAGGACCATGGTGCAATTAGCACCATGGTCCATGCCGCTAAGGTTACGATTCCGCCATGGTGGATGCCGGAATTACCGCCCCATTCCAAGGTGAGTGGGGCGGTAATTCCCCATTCACCATTTGCCCTTCCCCATTCCCATTTTTGCCCCCATAGGGCATAATGGGAATGGGGAAGGTGCCAATTACGGCACCGTAAATTACGGTGCCGTAATTAGCTCCATAGTCCCTTTGCGGGTTGGATTTTTAACGCCTGCTAAAAGCAGGCGTTAAACACCAACCCGCAAAGGGACACTTGTAATCAGGCGTTAAGGGTTAACGGCGCCGATGGCGCCGTTAAAGCCTTAACGCCTGAGTTGTAATGAGGGCCAACATATACTCGGATTTACACTTCACTCAGCCTCAAGACTCTTCGTCCTCTGCCGGCCAATCACCACAGATTGCACAGGGAGTTTCAGGCACCTGCCTCACTTCCTGTCTACCCCAGACACCCTGGAACCAGAGGTGGGCTTCACTTGTGAATCCCGACAAAGGCAAAGTGAGCAATGGGACCAAACCTGGTTTGGTACGCAGAGTAAATCTCAAGAAGGACCTTTCCACAAAGAAATGGCGAAAAAAAGAAGACCCAGGTCATTTTGACAAAAATGGCACCCTTGGGTGCTTTACTGCAGCTGCGAACACAGCCTGTGGTAAATGCACACCACGGTAGTTAAAACGAAACCACTGCCACCAGCCATTCAGTGAGGAAAGGGTAACATAATACTTCTTACACGAGAAGCTAGACAATGGGGATACTAGGTAACCCATCCAGCACCCTATTGTAAGATAGTGTGTGCTGGGTCTAGAAAGTTACAAATGTAAGTAAAGTCAATTTCACTTTACTGCTCTTGGAAGCAGTAGTTCCAAGAGAAGGTATTTAACCTTTGGGAAATCTGAAAGACTTCCCTGTGCCACTGCACTGAAAGTGCTGTTTGACACAATGCAAACGATGATGCCTATGGAGTTTGTCAGACTCCACAACCAAGAGAAACACAGAGTTCAAAATCACATTAAAATACATGAGAGAGTGGGAAAAAGGGTCTCACTCTCTCCAGGTTAAAAAAATCAAGTCCTCAAAATCCAGCAAAGTTGCTGGGGGTCTCTAAGGTGGAGGGAATTAGCACATTTCTGAGAATGCTCCCTAACAAAAGGGCACCTACACCCACCAGTCCCCCTCCCCGTACACACATGAAAGAGAGCCACCCACATACAAAGGAAACCTACACCCAACACACCCACTCCCTGAACAGCCACCAAACAGAGGCAGCCATATGCAAAGTGCACCCAAACACAATAAACACATCCCCTGTACCACTACCAAACACCACACCACACACATTAGCCGGCACGCACGCATCACAACGAAGGACCTGCACACACAAGGTGGACCATAAAACCCCACAACCCAGCACCCATACCTCCCCCATGAAGAAAAATACATTGTAGAATAAAAAACAACATACACGTCACTTAGCTGGCACCATCAAAACACACCAGTGGGGGCACAATGGTGGATGCTAATTGTTGACCACATTTAGTGGTCAACAATTAGCATCAGATGCCCCACCTGCTCAGTATGTGCGCAACAGGAAGGCAGGCAGCCAACCACTATACACCATGCATGTTTGCCCCCATTGAATGGGTCGCCTAAGTGCCCAAAGGACTGATGGACAGAAAAGTGAGCATCAAAGCTGTGGGCCATGTGAGTCCTAGATGAAGAACTTTCTGTGCATTGTGAGTTTGTGCACGACACACACAGCCATCAATACATACCACTGTGCACCCACTGAGCCTGTAACTATGGCCTGAGTTGACTGTGAGTCACAATGAAGCACATCAGCTGGATGCACATACAAGATGAATGCAGAGAGGGATCTACCGTGGTCCTGGACAGGGCCCTACAGGCATTGTCCCCTGCGGACTGCACCCCACAAGAACCCAGCCCTGTCCCTCAAAGAAAAAATCCATTGCATGCCAGTACACAGTTCAATACCCAACAACTACTACCAGAAGTGGCAACACTAGTGAGTAACCACAACACCCTAATGCAACATGTGGCTGCACCTAGAGTAAACATCACCTAAACCACAACCTGTGTATGACCCCCCGCAAATGAGTGTCCCCAAGCATGGTTGCACTGGAATCTAGCACCACCCCAATAACTGACAATCCCACCATATGGCGGATGCAACAATATGTTCACCATAACACCCCTCCCGAGCCATACAACCTGACAATGTCTGAAAAACAAAATATGGTGGAGGACACCTGCCTGATTATATTAGCACATCCAAATGAATGTTCTCTCACACCTTCCCTAGAAGTTTGAGTGCCCAGTGTGCTATTACATCCCCAGTCACCCAAGTGCACCAATCGGATAGACAAAAATACTACACAGATGTGTCACACATGAGGTACGCCATGGATAAACCAATGTCACCATAAATCAGAGATACCCGTGGAGGTGACGACACCTATTCTCCTGCAGCACATGTTCATCCACAAACACCTCAATGCACACACTCATCAGACCCACACTCTTTGGTGTTCTGTTTGTTGAGTAACACATGCATTAGTAGCCATGGTGCTTGACATGAATACAACCCTGCACAGAACCATAAATACGGCAGCACACTCCATGACACTACATATACTAAACAAGACAGTGGCCATTACTGGGACCATCCATAACACTCAGTAACAAACCCCATCAACTCCAACAAAACCATGCACAACATACCTGCGACACACATGTGACACAGAGAAAGCCTTACAGATGGTAACGTCAGCCATGAGAGCACACCCACATCAACGACACATTGACCAAACACATATGAGCAGTGAGTTCATATACAAGAACCACAACACATGAATGCATGGGTCAACAGGACAACAGGACAACATGCATGTGCACAGCAAGGAACAGTCACCATCTCCACACAGAGTCAGTAACATAACCGTACTGGAAACACACCTGGAAAAATGACCATTTGCACCAAACAGACAACCAGTATGACCAACCATAAAAACTCTGCACCACAACCACCCTCACCTTCAAACAGCACACATTATGCCCATTAGCAATGTGCACATGTAAATCCAAATCCCACATGCACAGTCAGCACATGCATGTACAAATGCCACATAGAACATAATATACACAGAACCAGGACATGATGAGTGATGACACATGCATCCAGAGAAGCATATCACATGAGCATGTGGCATGACCCCTCAAAAGCAGACAAGTGTGGCATGCCACACAATAGATGACTGCACACACACATGAGCGTTGCAGAAAGCAATTTTCCCCACGAAGAAATGACAAAATAACCACAGGAATCCCATATAGCCAAAGCCACAACTGTTATATAATTGAAAATCATCTAAAAAATGGTACAACTCGATCAAATAAAAGTGAAAGGAATCCACGCTATGAATACAACATCAATGATGCAAACAATATATATAACATGGCCACAGTAGTGGCCATGTAGTTATGGTTAAGTTGCTGTTTCCATAGGAAGAACACTTTTTGGGTGGCTTATAACTTCGCTCCCCCTGGACGAATCCTCAGCAAACTTTGCAAAAAAAAGTATATGGCCCACTCTGATTTTTTTTGCAAAGTTTGGTGAGGATTCGTCCAGGGGGGGCAAAGTTATAAGGGGGGTCCCAAAACTTTTTTTTTCCCCATAGACTGAATGGGGGAAAAACTTTGCCCGTGCCTATAGACCAAACCGCTGGACGGATTTTCACCAATTTTTAGACCAGTAGTAGCGGCTTGGTCCCGAAAGCGTAGTTTTGCAAATTTGGTGAAAATCCATCCAGTAGTTTTTTTTTTTAAATGACCAAAAAGTAGGTAAAAAAAAATTAGTGATATCTGTGTTCGGTCCGCGGACACACTTCCCTGTTCGCTCCGCAGACAGTGTCCTGATTGGCCAATCGGCTTACGTCATGTCCGCGGACATGCAACGTGTTCGCTGATTGGACGGCGTAGAGCGTGTCAGATTTTCGGTAGCGCCCGCCATTTTGGATTCAAGGACGTCCGCGGACAGCGCGGTGAAACTTGGTTGAAAAATTGTATTTAGTAGAGTGTGTTGGTGTGTAAGAGTGTTTGGGGAGGGTGGGAGAGTATGAGATGGGTTAAATGTTGTATTCTTTTATGTGGTAGACCCTCTTGTTGTGTTTGATTTGTCTGCGGACAACACGGCTGTTCTGAAATGTTCTAAATAAACTAAATGGGGGTGTTCTGAGGATGCAATATGTGTCCGTGTTGTTCGCAAGCAAGCTGAAACTGTTCTAAGAACACTCGCGGTGTCCTGAAATGTCCTTAAGTAAACAAGTTGGGGGTGTCCTGAGGGCGCTGTCCGTATTGTTCGCTGGTAAGTTGAAATTGTTCTAAGAACACTCGCAGTGTCCAGAAATGTTGTTAAATAAATAAAATGGGGGTGTCCTGAGAACGCAGTGTCCTGAAATGTTCGTAAATAAAGAAAATGTGGGTGTCCTGAGAACGGTATGCCCATCCGTTTTGTTCGTAGACAAGTTGAAAGTGTTCTAAGAACACTCGCGGTGTCCTGAAATGTTCGTAAATAAACAAAATGGGGGTGTCCTGAGGACGCTGTCCGTATTGTTCGCTGGCAAGTTGAAAGTGTTCTAAGAACACTCGCGGTGTCCTGAAATGTTCATAAATAAACAAAATGGGGGTGTCTTGAGGACGCTGTCCGTATTGTTCGCTGGCAACTTAAAAGTGTTCTAAGAAAACTCACGGTGTCCTGAAAAGTTCGTAAATTAACAAAATGGGGGTGTCCTGAGGACGCTGTCCGTATTGTTCGCTGGCAAGTTGATAGTGTTCTAAGAACACTCGCGTGTCCTGACCTGTTCATAAATAAACAAAATGGGGGTGTTCTGATGACGCTGTCCGTATTGTTCACTGGCAAGTTGAAAGTGTTCTAAGAACACTCGTGGTGTCCGCTAAATGTTCGTAAATAAACAAAATGGGGGTGTTCTGAGGATGCTGTCCGTATTGTTTGCTTGCAAGCTGAAAGTGTTCTAAAAATACTCGTGGTGTACTGAAATGTCCGTAAATAAACAAAAAGGGTGTGTCCTGAGGACACTGTCCGTGTTGTTCAGAAGTAAGCTGAAACTGTTCTAAGAACACTCGCGGTGTCCTGAAATGTTCGTAAATAAACAAAATGGGGGTGTCCTGAGGACGCTGTCCGTATTGTTCGCTGGCAAGTTGAAAGTGTTCCAAGAACACTTGTGGTGTCGGCTAAATGTTCGTAAATAAACAAAATGGGGGTGACCTGAGGACGCTGTCCGTATTGTTCGCTTGCAAGCTGAAAGTGTTCTAAGAATAGTCGCAGTGTCCTGAAATGTCCATAAATAAACGAAAAGGGTGTGTCCTGAGGACGCTGTCCGTGTTGTTTGCAAGCAAGCTGAAACTGTTTTAAGAACACTCGCGGTGTTCTGAAATGTTCGTAAATAAACAAAATGGGGGTGTCCTGAGGACGGTGTCCCTATTGTTCGCTGGCAAGTTGAAAGTGTTCTAAGAACACTCATTATGTCCGCGGACATTAAAAGTTCCCATAAGGCATAGTTAAAATGTTTGACTTTATGGGTGTGATATGCTGCGGTTGTTGTGGCCAGGGCATAGAGTCTTGGGAGTATGGACATATTCTAACTGTTTATATTTTTTTACTACAAGTTTAGTTAAGATTTAAGTACAGTTTAGTTAATAAATGTTGGTTTTAAGAACATTAAATAAGCGTTTGAAAGATTTGCTGGTAATCTCTGCTTTAGAGTAATGGTACTATCATTACATTCAAACGATCCACATTTCTTTTTTATATATGCAGTGTAGTGATCTGAATTGGTTGTGGCTCCTGCGTGGTAGAATATACCTATTGTTGTGAAGGTTTTCTTACCAAGTGATTCTTGACTATGGGCCTCATTACGACCCTGGCGGAAATCGAAAAACGATGGCGGAAATGCAATACCGCCATCGAATAGCGCTCGGTGCGACTACGACCCGTCACCGCAAAGTACGATGCCATTAGCGACACCGTAGTGAACGCCAACGCTAACTGCACCAAGTACGCGCGCGCGCGCCATGCCAAACCGTAAATACCACCATGGCGCAAGGGTACGCGAATTCCGACCCTAGCGGACATGTACCTAACGCCATCAAGCACGGCGGAAAGTACCATTCCGCCATGGTGAGAAGTACGGCATCGCGAATCAACCGTAAACGGCCCCACTGAGTGCCTGTACACCGCTCCCTGGCCACATAGTACAACTCCCCGTAGGTGCAATGAAGTCACAATGCAACCAGTGAAATGTACAAGTCACCCATGCATGCCAACGAACAAAAGAATCTCAAGAGGGGCCAATGGGAGCTGCAGGGCACAGATGGCACGAATACAGAAGCCATTCCAATGGACATGACCTCAGTCCCCCACCAAGAAACGCACGCAAACACAGGCACCTGTGACCAGCAATATTCCGAAAATCACATCATTCCACCAGTCCACCTGGCTGACCGGCATCTGTTACACAAAACCTAATCCCCCGCCCCTGAGCATGACATCATTCAAACAGTCATATTGGCAGCCCTCATCCCTGACCTCACTGGGCTTCGTAGGCAAACGCGGCCAGCACAGTACCACGCAACTATACTCCGAAGCTGGAACCCAATGCAGATCTCCTCACAATACATCGCTCCCCAAATAGGAATATGCCACATCACTTGCAAAGAAGAACGCTACACGGCCCATATCAGAATAGAAATTTAATGCACAACAAATTCACCAAGCCCATACAGCCATTAGGCCATGAACTCCAAAACACATTTCACCATTGTGGGCTGCATCCGCAAGAAATGACCAGCTACTTCTTGTGTGACGCCCTGTTCCTTCATGGTACACAGGGCCACATTCTCGTACAAAAAGGCAACATGGAAGCGCACAGAACCGCAGGGCCGTCCCAATGGGGAGGCACTAGTCCAGCTGAAAGGCCAAAATGTTGCTCCGAGCCACTAGTACTGCGTAAGGGCATGTGGCCCATTGGCGATCGTCCCATAAGATCGTAATGCTGCTCCACTGATTAACACGAAGCAGCAGGTGTCGGGAGTAAAAGCCATCTGCAGGAGTGGCATACAGATGGCAGTGGCAAAAGGGGAGGAGATACCTGTCAACCAAAAGAAAAGAAAAAGAATAGAATGGCCATCAGAACTACATTCGAACAACTCACTTCAATGATCACACTAAATCCACAGCCATATGCATGCTAGCCCACTCCAAAGGATCATCACCACCCCAAAACCACTTGCGACTCATAACTATCTATATCGAGGTGAAAACACCATCACAAACGAGTGTACCTGTGCATGCGTCTGTGAAAACAGAATCCATCAGATGGGATTGGTAACGTGCATGGACACAAGTGTCTGAAGGCGCGTCGAGACAGGGAGGGCTCAACAAGGCCAGATAGACGATGGTCCCACTATGGCAGCCCTGCATCACATAGCGCAGGGGAGGCGGACAGATTCCAAGAAGCCCTGTACATGGCAAACACTGTATCAAATCATCTGTCCATGCATCCATTCATCATTCCCTCATCCCGTAATGATAACGCCTGTTTCCATACTCACATAACATGTGAGAATTCCATTGAGTCTGTGCGTTATGCAGCCTGCAAAATCCACTGTGCCCCAGCCCGTAATTCCAGTGTTGTGAAGTAACATGTATTTGGGAACGTCCGGCCTCATCGTCCACTTCGCTATTGCGCATCCCAAACTATTCATATCAATCATTGCATCCTCGCCATGGCCCCTGTCCCAAGGACATTGAACAATAGAACGTTATATTTGCAGTCAGACCTGTGGGCATCTCCTCGCCGCTAGCTGGTAACCGAAAGCGCCGCCCTTCGAATTCCTCATTTGCAACATCACGTCGAAAAGGCATCTGTGGCCGCTTGAAATCACAAATTAATCCATCTAGTGCGGCTGTGTGTGAAAATGGCAACTGCCTTCACTCACAAATGGGACGCCCCGCCCGTCGTTGCAACTCGGTACAGTGATGCATGAGGGTCCACCGTTACTCGAGTACTACGTTCCACTGACCCTTCACAAGTCTGTTCGCGACTGCAAAGATTGTATGTGAAACAATGGGACCATAGCCGGATGAACATATCAACCAATGTTACACGGCCATCGGGTACAAATACATGATTGTAATAGCAAGATGCCATTCCTCGAATTGCAGCGTTGTGTGCGGGACGTGCTCGGCCAAAGGGGAGAGCAGCTTGCACAGGTGGAATGAATCACCACAGGTGGAGGCCATACAGCCTGAAAACACATAAATTGCGCACCCAGTCTCCTCCCACAACCACACCCACTCCGAAATGCTACCGGCAGTACTCGCGATGTTGGCCCTGGGGGACCTGATAGCACTGCAAGTACTCCAACTCCAAGAAGAAGACGAACACCAACTACAACCGGCCGCACGGAGGAGACGCAGGAGGAGGAGGAGGGCAAGGCAGGGCCAGCAAGGGCCGCCAGCACAGCCACTACCACCACGCAGGCAGCCCGCAATCCCACGCCTCCGAGCACATCCGTTCAACCTCACTGATGAGCAGATCCACACCCTCTACCGTTTGGACCGGGATACCATAGCCGCTATTGTGGACATGACACAGGCTGACCTTGTCAGCATGATAGATAGCCCAACCGCCATCCCACCCCTACTGAAGGTGGTGTCTGTACTCCACTTCCTGGCCACAGGCACCTACCAGCACACAGTCGGACAGTTGCATGGCATTTCTCAGCCACTGTTCTCACGGACACTATTGCAAGTGCTCGATGCCCTCCTGCAGCACGCAGACGACTACATCTCTCTACCACGCTCGGAGCAGGAAATTACCAACACAAAAGTGGGATTCCATGCACTTGCCGGCATACCGGGTTGCATTGGTGCCATCGACTGCACCCATGTGGAATTGGTCGTCCCACATGCCATGGAGGCCCAGTACCGCAACCGAAAACAATTTCATTCTCTGAATGTACAAATGGTGTGTGACTCCAACAGGATCATTACACATTGTTGTGCCCGATTCCCTGGATCAACCCATGATTCTATGGTCTTGAGGAACTCAACAATACCACGCTACATGGAGCGACACGCAGGGTACAGATCCTGGCTACTCGGTGAGTCTCATTTCATGCATGATGATGTGGGGTATGTGATGCGGCAATGACCTGGCAGGAAGGGGGGGGTGCGTACGTAGCAATGGCATTCCACATAATTCGTTTATCGTCCACATACAGGTGATGCCGGATATCCACTGAAGAGATGGCTCCTCACACCAGTCCGGAACCCACAGGACCAGCATGAGGAGGACTACAACCATGCCCACTCACGTACCCGTGTAGTCATAGATCAGGCATTCGGCCTACTGAAGACTCGTTTCCGGTGCCTCAGCAGGTCTGGCGGGGCACTCCTGTACCGCCATGAGAAGGTTGCAAAGATGGTGATGGCATGTGTCATGCTACACAACATGTGCGTACGTAGAAATGTGCCCATGCCCCCTGACGCAGAACTGCAAGCACCTGAAGATGGTCATGATGAGGGTGGGGATGTGGCAGCACCTCAAGGAGTCCGCGAGGCACAGGAGGGCCGTGACATTCGTCAGCATCTCATTGATGCATGCTTCTAGCACTCACGCCTGGTGGCTGATACATGGACACGGGACTCGTGGCACTGTGTGTGTCTGGTACATGCACAATATGGACTGTACGCCTATGATGGCCTAGTACACAAAGATCATTGTCCACACATCTCATTGGTTGATCGTGCATTGTTTATGGCATATGTGATATCATGTTGAACACCCTATCGACCCGCCACCCAAGTGAGCCCAACACACCCCCTCCACCCTCCTACCTCCCCCCCGAACACCAGTGTCCAAAGATGCTCATTGTCAGTGGGCAGTCGCTATTGCAAGCCCCCTCTGCGGGTATCAGGGGCACCCCTGCCTGTGGAGCGCAGGTTCCTCCCAGATCTACGTTGGGGGCTGCCCTGGATGGAACTTGCAACGGATGATGTCTCTGCCTGCTCACGTCCATGCATGTCCCTAAGGGTTTGTGAGAGCTCAGTGAGCACACGGCGCACTGCGGCAAGTTCGGCACATACGTCTTTGGACGTCGCATGCAGTTCCCCCCTCAGGCTCTCGGTGCTTCTCTCCATTTGGACTCTCAGGCTCTCGGTGCTACTCTCCATTTGTGCCCTTAGTGTCTCTGTACTTCTCTCCATTTCTGCCCTAAGTGTCTCAGTTGATGTTTCTATGTCTGCCTTAGTGCCCCCACATTCATCGGCATGGTCCTTGAGCAGCGTGGCCAGTTGCTGCTGTTGCACGATTAACTGGTCGAGGGACTGTTGCCTCTGCTGGGCCATGGCCATTTGCGGTGGTGTCACAGAGGGGCTGATCACCTCATGTTGCCCTGCCACAGGGCTTGTGGGGGATGGCCAGTCGTCGTCTTGTGGGTGCCCCTGCGTGGTATCCTCATGGTGTACAGGATGGAACAGACAGGGGGATTGGGACAGGTCATGGATGGATCTGACTTCGACATCCCCGTCTTCTGTGTCGGAGCATGCTGCCATTAATGGGGTGTCACCTATGGTGCTGCTGCCACCAGAGGCAGTGCCTTCTGTGGCATCCATTGGGGGGACCTGTGGTGCTGCTGTTGTGGGCATGCTGGCTGCTGGGGTGCCTGTTGATGTTCCCTCCTCTGTGCTGCCACTTGATTTGTGCTGCTGCCGTGTCTTGATGCGTGCAGCTGAGGTGGAGGGTCTTTGGCCGTTGGTCTTGGCCCTCTTTGCAGGTGTGCTGGTAGGGGTGTCCTGAAGCTCGTCGTTTGGATCGGACCCTGTGGTGGAGTAAAGGAGGGCGAGCGTTATTAATGGGTCTGTGGGAATTGGAATGGCAATGTATCACATGCATTGGGGTGGTACCTGAGGGTGATTTGGGTCGGGGCCTTGGAGGTGCTTTCATTTGTGTGTGGAGTGAGGGTGCAGTTGTTTGGCAGCCTGCAGTTAGGGTGTGCCTGCTGCACGTGTAGTGGGTGTTTTTGGGGTTTTTAATTATTTATGTATTTATTGTGAGTTTTAAAGTGCGCTATCAGGCCAATGTGTGTGGACGTTCTCCTGGCCATGTGTTGCTGTTGCGCTATGTGGACACATGTGATTCACATGATTGGACATTGTGGATTTGGCATGGTTTTATTTGGGCCACCTACCGGATTCTCCGGATGTCTGCACTCCTTTCTCCATCCCTCCGACTCCCTCTATGCTCTCCATTCCAATGGTGGAGGCACAGATTTCTTCCCAGGGGGTCAACTTGATGGGTGATTCCGATCCTCCCCCGGTGGTTGTGGCAATGTTGCGGTTGGCAGAAAGTATGCTACGGACGCGTATCCGCAGGTCGTCCCATCGCTTTCTGCATTGCTGTGGGTTGCGGGGTGCGGTCCCCACCGCACTTACCCGCTGTGCCACCAGGGCCCATATGGCCTTCTTGTTCGCAAGTGCCGTCCTGGTCATTTGCGTGGAGAAGACGGCGGCGGCATTCTCCTGGAGGGTCTCTGTAAGCACGGTGAGTTCCTCACGGGAGAAGTGGACCTGCCGCTTGCGGTCGCACGCTTTCTTCGCTACTTTTCCCATTTTTCTTGGTTTCACTAGGGTGGATGACGGGTTGGGATGTGTCTCAGGGTAGTGTTTTTAGTGGTTGTGTGGATTTTGTGGTTTTATAGGTGTACGGCGTGTTGTTTCCCGTTCCGGGCCCATGTTTTTACTTCCGTTTCCGTATATTTACGGTCACCGTACTTTCCGGTTGGCGCTCACTGCGGTGTCCGCTAAGATGGGTGGCGGTATTGCACCTAGGGCGCCGTACGGCGGCGGTGTGGGCCGTTTTGGGGTCATTTCCGCCATCGCGGACTTTGCACTTCCGCCATGCCGTGGTGCTCGTGCCCGATGGGTCGGAATGGGCCGCACTTTGCTCCATCGTGCAATGGCGGAAACGCTATTTACGCTGTGGCGGTCCGGTCAGTCACTTTCCGCCAGGGTCGTAATGAGGGCCTATGTGTGAATCCAGTCAGCTTGCATTTGTTTTTGGTACCATCTGCATTGTAACGTAGAAGCATTAGTATTACGTATTTACTATGTGTTTTTATTAATAAGGTGGAGCGATTATCCAAATTGCAGGTAGTACATAATCTACCATGGTTTGCATTTTGTACAAGTTGCTGAAATGGAATGCATTCACAATTAGGTATTGTTATATGTATACAAAGCGTTCATTGGGGATTTGTTCTTGTGTCACATTGTTGCAGAGAGTGCATGTATTTTTCCACATGTATGAAATCTGGAAGATTTAATTTATAGGTATGTTTTTAATTTCCAGTACTTGTAGTAACTACATTAGAAATTCTTGTGGCTCTTCCTGGGAGTTTATAGTGAATTTAACCATTGCAGCACAGTAGTCCAATTGTTGTCTTATTCTATAAACACTATCAGGGTAATTCATAGAATTTCGCACAAAAGTGGCAAACGCGGCTGGCGCACAGTGTCCCTGTGCGATACACTGCACCAGCCGCGTGCGATAAAGTCCATTTCATCGCACAGCGTATTCATGGATTTTAGCCTCCAAAACCATCCGTGGCGCAGAGTGGCGCAGCGACCCTGCAGCAGCACCAGTTACGCCCCCAAGAACGCCCTGGCGCAAGGAAAAGCCATCAAAATCCTCAATTCATCGCAAATGTCTGTGCTAACCCTGGACAAGTTCACAGGGCTGCCAAACAGCAAATGCCAAGCGGGGAACGTGTATTTCAGGGGTTCGCGGGTAGTTTCACACGTGATTGTCCTGGGTACGTGTATATCAGGGGTGGGCGTGAAGTAACACACGCGATTCCATCAGGGCATGTGTATTTCAGGGGTGCGTGGGAAGTTCCACACGCGATTGTCCTGGGTACGTGTGTTCCAGGGATGCGCGGGAAGTTTCACACGCAAATCCAGCAGGGTACGTGTATTTCAGGGGTGCGCAGGAATTTCCACACGCGTTTGTCCAGGGTACGTGTATTCCAGGGGTGCGCGGGAAGTATCACACGCAAATTCAGTAGGGTACGTGTATTTCAGGGGTGCGCAGGAAGTGTCACACGCGATTCCTTCAGGGCACGTGTATTCCAGCTGTGCGCGGGAAGTATCACACGCAAATCCAGCAGGGTACGTGTATTTCAGGGGTGCGCGGGGAGTACTACACGTGAATTGGCTGTGTGGGTCCTCCCAGGTGTTCCCTCTGCACCATCCACGGCCCCTGCAGGCAGCCCACACATCAGGGGAATAACCTGCACCCTTGCTCATGTCCCGCAGGCAGCCCATCCACCATGGGCATGCCCCCATGCCAGCCACATGTCACCTTGCAC
Source organism: Ambystoma mexicanum (assembly GCF_040938575.1). Classification (NCBI taxonomy): domain Eukaryota; kingdom Metazoa; phylum Chordata; class Amphibia; order Caudata; family Ambystomatidae; genus Ambystoma; species Ambystoma mexicanum. The sequence goes on from NC_090921.1 coordinate 921,107,717, forward strand.
TACTGATCAACAATGCATGTCTCCCAGCACCCTCACCCCCAGCACTGTGGGGCACCTGCCAGCAGGCCCCCACTAATGTCCAACTCATGTCCCTCTGCACCCCCACCCCCAGCATCCAGGGGCACCCTCCACCAGGCCCCCACTCATGTCTCCCAGCACCCCCACCCCCCAGCACTGTGGGGCACCTGCCAGCAGGCCCCCACTCATGTCCAACTCATGTCCCTCTGCACCCCCACCCCCCAGCATCCAGGGGCACCCTCCACCAGGCCCCCACTCATGTCTCCCAGCACCCCCACCCCCTGCAGTGCACGGCACCCTCCACCATGCCCCCACTCATGTCTCCCAGCACCCCCACCCCCCCAGTGCAGGGCACCCTCCACCATGCCCCCACTCATGTCTCCCAGCACCCCCACCCCCAGCAGTGCAGGGGCACCCTCCACCATGCCCCCACTCATGTCTCCCAGCACCCCCACCCCCCAGCATCCAGGGGCACGCTCCACCATACCCCCACTCATGTCTCCCAGCACCCCCACCCACCAGCAGTGCAGGGGCACCCCCCACCAGGCCCCCACTCATGTCTCCCAGCACCCCCACCCCCCAGCATCCAGGGGCACCCTCCACCAGGCCCCCACTCATGTCTCCCAGCACCCCCACCCCCCAGCAGTGCATGGGCACCCTCCACCAGGCCCCCACTCATGTCTACCAGCACCCCCACCCCCCAGCACTGTGGGGCACCTGCCAGCAGGCCCCCACTCATGTCCAACTCATGTCCCTCTGCACCCCCACTCCCCAGCATCCAGGGGCACCCTCCACCAGGCCCCCACTCATGTCTCCCAGCACCCCACCCCCCAGCAGTGCAGGGGCACCCTCCACCATGCCCTCACTCATGTCTCCCAGCACCCCCACCCCCCAGCATCCAGGGGCACCCTCCACCAGGCCCCCACTCATGTCTCCCAGCACCCCCACCCCCCAGCAGTGCAGGGGCACCCTCCACCAGGCCCCCACTCATGTCTCCCAGCACCTCCACCCCCCAGCATCCAGGGGCACCCTCCACCAGGCCCCCACTCATGTCTCCCAACACCCCCACCCCCCAGCAGTGCAGGGGCACCCTCCACCAGGCCCCCACTCATGTCTCCCAGCACCCCCACCCCCCCAGCATCCAGGGGCACCCTCCACCAGGCCACCACTCATGTCTCCCAGCACCCCCACCCCCCAGCACTGTGGGGCACCTGCCAGCAGGCCCCCACTCATGTCCAACTCATGTCCCTCTGCACCCCCATCTCCCAGCATCCAGGGGCACCCTCCACCATGCCCCCACTCATGTCTCCCAGCACCCCCACCCCCCAGCAGTGCAGGGGCACCCTTCACCAGGCCCCCACTCATGTCTCCCAGCACCCCCACCCCCCAGGACTGTGGGGCACCTGCCAGCAGGCCCCCACTCATGTCCAACTCATGTCCCTCTGCACCCCCACCCCCCAGCATCCAGGGGCACCCTCCACCATGCCCCCACTCATGTCCCTCTGCACCCCCACCCCCCAGCATCCAGGGGCACCCTCCACCAGGCCCCCACTCATGTCTCCCAGCACCCCCACCACTCAGCAGTACAGGGGCACCCTCCACCAGGCCCCCACTCATGTCTCCCAGCACCCCCACCCCCCAGCACTGTGGGGCACCTGCCAGCAGGTCCCCACTCATGTCCAACTCATGTCCCTCTGCACCCCCACCCCCCAGCATCCAGGGGCACCCTCCACCATGCCCCCACTCAAGTCTCCCAGCACCCCCACCCCCCAGCAGTGCAGCGGCACCCTCCACCAGGCCCCCACTCATGTCTCCCAGCACCCCCACCCCCCAGGACTGTGGGGCACCTGCCAGCAGGCCCCCACTCATGTCCAACTCATGTCCCTCTGCACCCCCACCCCCCAGCATCCAGGGGCACCCTCCACCATGCCCCACTCATGTCCCTCTGCACCCGCACCCCCCGGCATCCATGGGCACCCTCCACCAGGCCCTCACTCATGTCTCCCAGCACCCCCACCCCCCAACAGTGCAGGGGCACCCTCCACCAGGCCCCCACTCATGTCTCCCAGCACCCCCACCCCCCAGCACTGTGGGGCACCTGCCAGCAGGCCCCCACTCATGTCCAACTCATGTCCCTCTGCACCCCCACCCCCTACCATCCAGGGGCACGCTCTACCATGCCCCCACTCATGTCTCCCAGCACCCCCACCCCCCAGCAGTGCAGGGGCACCCTCCACCAGGCCCCCACTCATGTCTCCCAGCACCCCCACCCCCCAGCACTGTGGGGCACCTGCCAGCAGGCCCCCACTCATGTCCAACTCATGTCCCTCTGCACCCCCACCCCCCAGCATCCAGGGGCACCCTCCACCAGGCCCCCACTCATGTCTCCCAGCACCCCCACCCCCTGCACTTTAGGGCACCTGCCAGCAGGCCCCCACTCATGTCCAACTCTTGTCCCTCTGCACCCCCACCCCCCAGCATCCAGGGGCACCCTCCACCAGGGCCCCACTCATGTCTCCCAGCACCCCCACCCCCAGCACAGTGGGGCACCTGCCAGCAGGCCCCCCCTCATGTCCAACTCATGTCCCTCTGCACCCCCCCCAGCAGTGCAGAGGCACCCTCCACCAGGACCCCACTCATGTCCCCCAGCCACCACGTCATCAGAATCTAGATCCCTGGCCCTTATGGGCAGCCTCCACATGCTAAACACCCACCCAAGTATTGCATCCACCCACTTACAAATGCCAATTACATGATACAACCCCAATGGCAAGTATGTAAATGAACACATGTCCCTCACATACACACAATGGGTTTCAGTGAATGTCAAAACACATATCATGACATGCATGAAACCAATGAGATGCTGCTACACATTGAAGTTTGATGAAGAAAATGTATTAAAAGCAACACATATGTAATCAAAAATAAACAAACGACAATGGGAATTAAAAACAAAAAGCAGCATGTCCGTAAAATAATGTAAAACCACAAATCATAATCAAAAGGAAAGGTGTCCAAAGTCACAGTTCAAAAAAGTAAATCCAAAGGAAAATCAAAACCGAAAACCATTGCTCCATGGGTAAATTCCAAATAAAAAAATAAAATCCAACTGTCAACTATATACAGCTTAACCAACCCAGGGTCCATGATCCCAACAGAAGAAATGAAACCTATCTACTAATACTACCTAATTTAAAAAATATATAATAAAATGTGGTCCATTGTCCAAAAGGTCCCAAAAAAACCCAGAAAAACCAAAGGAAACCTAACACTAACTACATAACTATTTACAAGGGCAGCGGGCTAGTCCGATGGCTCACTTCGGGATGTTCCGGGCCAGGGCATCATCGAACTCCTGCTCAATGTCCCGGAGGCGGTCCTCCTCCATGGCCCCGAGGGTCCGCAGGGCCAACAACATGTTCTCCTCCAACTCCCTGCCGATTGCCTCGAGGCACTCGGCCCGCCTCAGGGCCCTCCGCATGGAGCTCTCCGCCCTGACCATCGTGAGCCATGCCTCTTCCGCCCGCTGCTGCTCCGCATCTATGGCGTGGCCCAACCGCTGCCACACGGAAGACACTTCCCGTCATGGGTCCTACTGCCCTCCAGCCGATGCCTGCCCCTCCGATGTCGAAGGCCGCGAGCTATCATGGCTCCCAACTCGTTGCTGCTGCTGCTGCTGTGCCTGTGCCCGTGCCCTGGCTCCTGCTGCCTGCACATCCTCCACCGGCCGGGGTGCAGTCGTTGATGTGGCCACCCCTGCTTGACGTCCGACTCCCGACTGTGGCAGGGATGTGTCCTCCACCAGCCTGGCCGCACCGTCAGAGGCAGCTACGCAGGGCACCCAGGTGACAAATGGGTAGAAAGATGGCACGGAGGTTGACTGGCGCATAGGGTGTTCAGTTGAGGAGGGGGTCGGAACAAGCTCCAGCAAACGGAGGAATCCGGCCTGGATGACCTGTCCTAGTAGGCCGACGCGGTCAACGAGCCATTTGAGATGACGTGCAGTCTCCTCATGAAAAGACTGCAGGTCACCTCGCATGGCCCGTTGACGCAACGCCACACCAGTCAGGACAGGCTCAACCCGTACCTCGATAGCCACGTCCGCAGGCAGAGGAAGGCCAGTTGTTGTAAGCTCATCCCCTGCCTGAAAATCGGTCTGGACGTAGGCATTCCTGCTGGTGCAAGATGATGTAGTGACAGGATCAGGGACAGGATTGCACACAGGCACCTCCGCAGCGGCCTGTGCTGCCTCCTGTCCCTGGTCCTGCACTGCACCACTAGCACCAGTGGAATCCCCACCTCCAGACCCCGTCTCTGTCGCTTGCACGGCCTCCTCCTCCACCAAACCCCCCACCAACCTGGATGACTCCGTGCCATCTTCCCCTGTCAGGCCCTGTGGGGTCCCAGCTGCCCCTTCTGCTGCCGAGGAGTCCAACTCCGACCTCCGCCTCTTGGACCTCCCCTCGGCAGCTGCGGCCTGGGACGCGGCACCGGACTCCTCACTCCCCGACGAGATGACAACCTGGGAGGGGAGCCGGGCCTTGCGTCTCCGGCTGGCGTTGCGATCCCCGCCGCTGTGCTCCACAGCACCTTCTCCACCCTCTTCATCAGTTGATGCTGCAGACAGGGAGAAATAAAACACAGGCATCAGGGCACTGTACAATGGACACATACACACATGACAGTTTTACATGAGTGGCATTGGCAAACCTCAGACATGGCATCACAATCGCCAACACACATGTCATTTCATTTCGCACACATGAGCCAAACAATAGCCATATCGCAACAGCCAGCACCATCCATACACATACAACTGCATGAGCAGGCAAAGGTGACCCAGACATCACATGCAACACAGGGAGTGCACTACACATGCACACACACCACCACACATGCGCATGCATGTGTACACCTTTGCCAACTGTCGCAGTGTTCAGAATGGCATCCATGTCACATCTGCCAATCAGGCTTCCACATCCCGCTGTCACATGCATCCATGCTGCATCACTGTTGCACTCTTGTCAAATACACACACATGCACATGTACACACTGCTGATACATGCAGCTGAAACCAACATCATGAACATGCCTACTTACATACACATTCATCCAAACATGTGTGCCCACACAACTGCATTTGCCATGCAAGCCTACACACACACGCACCATCCATGTCTCACACATGAGAGCCCTCGCATGTGTTAGCCTCACGGTTCTGTACACCCCACCCCATACTTGGCCCCATAAAAACACATGTGCAACCTGCACACTACTGGCACTCACCACACGCACAGCTTACAATGATGATCCATGTACACTTATCGCTCGACTCCAGACGGGTCTGCCTCTGAAGGACCTGGACGTGGAGCGCTGGGGATATGCGTTCCAAGACCCTCATCTGATCATCCGACAAGTGGCCCTGGCGCCCCTTAGCATCTGCTGCCTTCATGAGGCGCTGGGACTTGTTGAGGGTCCTGGACCTGAAGTCCTCCCAGCGCTTCTTGACATGATGGAATAGTCAGACTGCCACCCCCTCCGCGTTGATGGCAGTCACGATGTCCGTCCAGATCCGAGTCCGTCCTTCCTTGTCGGCGCACAAACTTCCAAAGAGGGCATCATACTGCCCCAGGACTTGCTCCACCAGGACACCAACTTCGGTGGCAGTGAAGCTGGTGCCCCTCTGCCTCTCTGGCCGGGGGTTGCCAGTGGTGCCAGATGTTGCAATGCCCGACATGACAACCCCAGAGGCAGGAGTGGGTGGGCAACTGGGTCCTGGGGCTGGTCTGTGGAGCGATGGAATCCCAGTCGGGAGTCTTCACTTCCAGCAGGGGTGGTCACAGAAACAGCACCCCTGGCTGATGTGCAGGCAGCAAATGGCAGGGCACGTGAGCAGTAGGCAATCAGGCAGCAGCAGATGGCAGGTGGGAGCGTGCTCGGGGCTCTGGGTGGCAGTAATTCGGCCTGCTGGGCGGGAGCGTGGTCTTCCATGTGCTTACGCGTGGCCAGCTTGATACGGAGTGATTTGGCATGTGAAAATCAAGCACGTCTGCGTGTAATTCGAGGAAAGGGCCTTAGCGCGTAAGCGCGTCAGCACACGTACGTGAATTCATTGGTCCAAAGGCCACCAGAGCGTATGCACGTCTGTGACGTGTGCGCGGGCGGGGTGCATGTTACACGTCCAATGACTGCATGTCAGAGTGTCAGCTCGTGTAATTGGAGGATGGGGGCTTAGCGCGTACACGCTGAAGTGACGCTGGACGTGTGGGCATGTTTAAAAGGTACGTGTAGAACGCCATTTCCTTGTACGTGCATTTCATGGAGAGCGAGTGGGTGAAATCTGTACTTCTTGTCGGTTCACACACGATTTACTTCACGGCGTTCCAAGTTCGTACTCCCTGTTACCTCTGACAGCTTTTTCTCTTTTTGTCTTTTTCCTGGGCCTGTTTCCTCAAGCAGCGTTCACTTCTCCTGTTGTCCTGTCTCCTCAGACAGCGTACAATTCTTCTTTTGGCGGGGGTGTTGCTAATGCGCACACGCGTGTATTTTTCATGCGATTTTTCCTGGCAGACGGTGAGCCGTGCACGTATTTAACATCTGTGCATGCCCCGTGTGTTGCCTACCCCTTCAGATGTCAGTCTAGGCTGCGTGTGACACGCATACGTTCATTTTTGTGTTTCTGGGTGCCACTGCGTAGTGCAGGTTTATTTTTCCACGCACGTGGTCTAGGAGGGGTTGCGTGCACATTATCTCCCTTTTTTGGGGTGCCTGTGCGTTGCGTGACCCGTCACCTTCCCTCAGGGGTCACATACAGCCTTGCTAGAGCACTAGGGTACAAATTCCATCTAGTACCCTACCCCTTTGACCCCCAATTGCCCAGGACAATAGTTTACTGCAACTCCCATACGCACAACAACATCAGTGCCATGGTTGGGAGGCAAGCACGCGGTGAGGGTGGCAAAGGTGGCCGAGCCACAAGAGGTGGCCGTGGTGGATACGGTAGGGGACGTGGCCGGGACTTGCAGGGTGCCCCTAGCCCCCCATGTGTGGGTGACCAGTCAGGGACACCCATGCCCCCCCCCCGGTTGAGGGTAACGTGGCTGACACCATCCCTGCTCAGCCCTTGTTGGACCAGCCCATTATGGCACCAGACCTGGCACAGGGTGACTCCATGGCTGACTTCCAGGTCAGCAGGTCTAGGCCATGTGTGGCGGTGCACATTGGTGTCACCAGGCCACGTGGATCAGGGGCAGCTATGTCATCTGCTGCCCCGAGTAGGCAGGGTGGGGAGGCTGCAGGGGCAGCTGCGGCTCCATCCACCCCAGCTCTTAGTCTCCCAGCCAGGACAGTGTCGGTCCCAGTCCATCCTGCTGATGTTCCCCCTGACTACATCACACTTCAGCTAATGCCTGCACCAAGTCCCATGGTGAGTGTTCATTCCCACACTCCTAGTCCACAGTCCACCCGGGCTCCTGCCCCTAGTGTCCAGAGCGGTGTAGGACACTCAGGATCCCCACCACCTTCCAAGCGGAAGAGGAAGAGTGCTCGTCCAGTACAGGCTGATGCCCCAGACACAGCTACACAGTCCGGCCCACCAAGGAAGCCCAGCTTCAATCAGGCCGAACTTTGATGCACTTGTTGAGTATGTGTCCGCACATGACAGCGAAATGGTGATTACTGCAGGATGCAAGACCACACCTGCACAACGTCAGGCACACTGGCAGACCATCGCGGACCTCATAAGTGCCCTTGGATTCGTGAGGCGCACAGCTAATGATTGCTACAAGCGCTGGAATGACCTGAAGCGTAGGGCAAAGAAAAAGCTGGCCTCAAGTCATGCCGCAACTCTAGTGACTGGAGGTGGGTCTCCAGCAGAGGACATAGAACTCACTCCACATGAGTATGTTGCTGGGACCTATGTCACGGAGGAACAGATCCAAGGCGTGGGAGAACTGGCAGATTACGAGGCATTGTCCGGTGAGTGCACATGCATGTGTGTGTCATCCATGTGCATGGTGTGTGTGTGAGGGCTTCTGATTGAGTGCCAGGTGAGGTGTGTGTGCCTGAGTGGTTTGGGTCACCCATGTGCTTCATCCAATACATTCTGCGCACCAGGATTTGGGTATTGTAGTATCCCTTCTGGCAACAGTAGACATTCAGCCCAACCTCACGCCAGTTGCCCTTGAAGTGTCATCTTGCCACAACATAGTTGCGTATTATTCTGTGTTCATTCAGGCTGATTGTCTGCATTCCACCACTTTCACTAGGCATTTCTCAGTCCTATTGTCACATGTGTGACATGGCTATGGTACATGCTATCTGTGTGATTGCATGTGTCATGTATGTGTATTGGACATGCCAATCACAGGCCAATGTGTGATGGCACTGCTAGCCAGCATGCAGCAAATGTGTTGGTCTTCCATCTTGGTGTCATCAATGTGTGCCATTTGGCTCCCCTTCATACGCAGTGATGGTGCATGCATGGGCGGGTTATAGTCATGTGGGACATGTGTCAATGAAGTACTGTTTCTGTTGCTTCTCAGCCCTAATTGTGTGCCATGGTGCTAATGCCTGTTCCCATTTCTTTTCTTTCATGTCTTTGCAGGGGATGACACACTTGATACTGCTGGGGTTGTGGAGATGGTGCAGACCCAGGAGGGGTCTCAGGCCCGACCGGGCACCAGTGAGGGACGTGGTGTGGTGGTGGGTGAGAACCCACACTTGCTGCAGACCATCATCTCAAGGGGTGTCTCTGGGTGCACCTCCCCCAAGCTCTATTCAGGTGTGGATTTGGATGATGAGACCTATGTTCCGTCACAGGTAAGTGTTTCTGGGAGGGATTCTGTACTGTCCAACCCACCTGCACCAGGGGTAGAACCCTCAATGGGGATGTCAGTGTTGGTAGGTCCGCCTTTGGTGGTTACGGATGCAGGGTCACACTCCGCAACATCTGATCCTGTTCCTGGGCCAGCAGATCAGAGGGGGAATGCAGTCCTGCAGCCTCAGGCAGTGCCGGCACAGCAAGGCGCTGTTCGCCTTGCCCCAGACAGGTGTGGTGCCCGCCGACGCGGTGGCCGTACGCCACCTGGCAATACCGCATGGGAGCAATCCATATACGGTATGGCAAACCAACAGGCAGCATCATCTGAGATGATGGCTCAGGCCATGGATAGGGTGGCCACTTCGATTGTCCCCCAAGAAAGGCTGATTGAACAACTACAGCAGGCAACAGACACCATTTGCCAGTCACACAGGGAGGACACGTCCAACAGGGACAGGCGGGCGGCACTGGAGACTCTGCGGGAAGCCATTTCTATTGAGTCCCAGGGCCTCAGAGAAGCCCTGAGGGTGGAACTCCGTCAGCTCAAGGTAACTCTTGTTGAGCTTGAGGCTTCAACTAACACAAGGACAGAACAGCAGCTGGAGCAGCTCACACGTACGCTCTCAGCTGAGATGCAGGCAACTAGGGAGGAGGTCCGGGCATCCCGTGAGTTGTTGCATGGGGACCTCCGCACGATTATCCTCCAGAACCAGACCTTCCACACCCGCATGCTTGCTGCCATGGAGGACCAGACTAGGGCTTTGTGCAGGACACATGCTGCCACTATGATCCTGCACACTACTGGTGGAGCGTATAACAGCTGCCCGCCAGAACGGTCAAGGGAGCGAAAGCGTGACTTGAGCACTCCGAATGTACGTTCCACTATGCCCCGGGTTGCAATATGGGCTGTGTTGTATCTTACCTCGGGAGACGTGATGGGGTTCCGAATTGGTGTCATCATGTGGGTGCTCAGAGGGTAGGCACTGTCACCTGGGGAGGTGGTGATGGGGATCATTAGTGGGGTAGTGACATTACTCTGTATCTGTCATGCATGCGTGTGCTGTGGCATTTATACTCACCAAGCAGCCATGCATCGCCATGCCGCCCAGCTTCCATGTCCCGTTTTAGGGTTGACATCCTGTAAATGAAGCTGTCGTGGGTGGACCCTGGATAGTTAGCATATACTGAGGTGATGATTCCCTTGGCATCACATACTACCTGGACGTTGATGGAATGCCAGTGCTTGCAGTTTCTATAGATGTGCTCAGATGCCCTGGGGGATGTAGAGCCACATGGGTGCAATCAATGGCACCTAGCACTTTGGGGAATTGTGCCACCCTGTAGAAATCTTGGCTGACAGCCTGCCTTTCTGCAGGTGTTCTGGGCAGATATATGTGCCTGCGGACTGATGGGCGTGCAGTGATAAATGCCAACACCTGGTGTAGGCACTGTGACTGCGTAGCCTGTGACCCCCCCCCCACTATGGCACTTGTCCGCTGAAATGATCCGGTAGCCAAGAAGTGCAGTACATTGAGGACCTTCTCCAGGGGGCTGAGTGTTTGGGAGCACAGGTTGGGTGATGTAAGGTCATCCTTCCACTCACTGACCAGGTTGAGTATTATGTGTGGTGGAGACCTGTACCTCCCATACACCTGGTCATCAGGCATACCAAATAGGCTGGTTCTGGGTGTGAAGATTCTGGCCCTGACTATCCTTATCCTCCTCCTGCGGTATCCCATGGCCACTGCTGCTAGGAACAGTATATTCATCCTGGCGTCTGAGCTTATTTGTTGTTTGTGCACTCTTTTATGCTGCGCGAGACGTGCGCCTGCTTCATGCTGGCGTACGTGTTTCCGGATTGGACCTTTTTTTTTGGCGCGTTGTAGGTGACCGTGTAAATCTTCTCGCCCACCCCAGGAATACACGTAACACGCTCTCTAGGCCCAGTTGCGAGTAAATATTCCCGCCCACCCATGGAATACACGTACCCCACTCTCACAGGCCCAGTCGCGTGTGGAACTTCACTGCTGGGGGGCGGGGGGGTGAGACATGAGTCGGGGCCTGGTGGAGGGTGCCCCACAGTGCTGGGGGGTGGGGGTGCAGGGAGACAGGAGTGGGGGCCTGGTGGAGGGTGCCCTACAGTGCTGGGGGGTGGGGGTGCAGGGAGACAGGAGTGGGGGCCTGGTGGAGGGTGCCCCTGGATGCAGGGGGGTGGGGGTTCAGGGGGACATGAGTTGGACATGAGTGGGGGCCTGGTGGAGGGTGCCCCACAGTGCTGCGGGGTGGGGGTGCACGGGGACATGAGTGGGGGCCTGGTGGAGGGTGCCCCTGGATGCTGGGGGGTGGGGGTGCAGGGGGACATGAGTGGGGGCCTGGTGGAGGGTGCCCCACAGTGCTGGGGGGTGGGGGTGCAGGGAGACAGGAGTGGGGGCCTGGTGGAGGGTGCCCCTGGATGCAGGGGGGTGCAGGGAGACAGGAGTGGGGGCCTGGTGGAGGGTGCCCCTGGATGCGGGGGGTGGGGGTGCAGGGAGACAGGAGTGGGGGCCTGGTGGAGGGTGCCCCTGGATGATGGGGGGTGGGGGTGCAGGGGGACATGAGTGGGGGCCTGGTGGAGGGTGCCCCTGGATGCTGGGGGGTGGGGGTGCTGGGAGACAGGAGTGGGGGCCTGGTGGAGGGTGCCCCTGGATGCTGGGGGGTGGGGGTGCTGGGAGACATGCGTTGGTGGGCAGTAGTGCAAGGTGACATGTGGGTTGGCTGGGGGGCATGGCCATGGTGGATGGGCTGCCTGCGGGGTATGTACAGGGGTGCAGGGTAGTCCCCTGTGGTGTGGGCCGCCTGCAGGGGCCGTGGAGGGTGTAGAGGGAACAGCTGGGAGGACCCACACGGCCAATTCACGTTTAGGACTCCCCAGCACCCCCGAAATACACGTAGGCTGCTTGATTCGCGTGTGGAATTTCCCGCATACCCGGAGTACACTTACCCTGCTGAAATCGCTTGTGGAACTTCACGCGCACACCGAAATGAACGTACCCTGAAAATGTGCGTGTGAAACTTCCCGCGCACGCCGAAATACACGTACCCAGGGCAATCGCGTGTGGAACTTCCCGCGAACCCCGTAATACACGTACCCTGCTGATATCGCGTGTGGAAGTTCACGCAGACCCATAATACACGTACCCTGATGAAATTGCGTGTAAGACTACCCGCGCACCCCGGAAATACACGTACCCAGGCAAATCGCACTGCTGGGGGGTGGGGGGGTGGGAGACATGAGTGGGGGCCTGGTGGAGGGTGCCCCACAGTGCTGGGGGGTGGGGGTGCAGGGAGACAGGAGTGGGGGCCTGGTGGAGGGTGCCCTACAATGCTGGGGGGTGGGGGTGCAGGGAGACAGGAGTGGGGGCCTGGTAGAGGGTGCACCTGGATGCAGGGGGGGTGCAGGGGGACATGAGTTGGACAGGAGTGGGGGCCTGGTGGGGGTGCCCCACAGTGCTGGGGGGTGGGGGTACAGGGGACATGAGTGGGGGCCTGGTGGAGGGTGCCCCTGGATGCTGGGGGGTGGGGATGCAGGGAGACAGGAGTGCCGGCCTGGTGGAGGGTGCCCCTGGATGCTGTGGGGTGGGGGTGCAGGGAGACAGGAGTGGGGGCCTGGTGGAGGGTGCCCCTGGATGCTGTGGGGTGGGGGTGCAGGGAGACAGGTGTGGGGGCCTGATGGAGGGTGCCCCTGGATGCTGGGGGGTGAGGGTGCAGGGGGACATCAGTGGGGGGCTGGTGGAGGGTGCCCCTGGATGCTGGGGGGTGGGGGTGCTGGGGGACATGCGTTGGTGGGCAGTAGTGCAAGGTGACATGTGGGTTGGCTGGGGGGCATGGCCATGGTGGATGGGCTGCCTGCGGGACCTGTGCAGGGGTGCAGGGTAGTCCCCTGTGGTATGGGCCACCTGCAGGGGCCGTGGAGGGTGTAGAGGGAACAGCTGGGAGGACCCACACGGCCAATTCATGTGTAGGACTCCCCGGCACCCCCGTAATACACGTAGGCTGCTTGATTCGCGTGTGGAATTTCCCGTGCACCCGGAGTACACGTACCCTGCTGAAATCGCGTGTGGAACTTCACACGCACACCGATATACACGTACCCTGAAAATTCACGTGTGAAGCTTCCTGCGCACGCCGAAATACAGGTACCCAGGGCAATCGCGTGTGGAACTTCCCGGGAACCCCGTAATACACGTACCCTGCTGATATCGCATGTGGAAGTTCACGCGGACCCAAAATACACGTACCCTGATGAAATCGCGTGTAAGACTACCCCCACACCCGGAAATACACGTACCCAGGCAAAACGCACTGCTGGGGGGTGGGGGGGTGGCAGACATGAGTGGGGGCCTGGTGGAGGGTGCCCAACAGTGCTGGGGGATGGGGGTGCAGGGAGACAGGAGTGGGGGCCTGGTGGAAGGTGCCCTACAGTGCTGGGGGGTGGGGGTGCAGGGAGACAGGAGTGGGGGCCTGGTGGAGGGTACCCCTGGATGCAGGGGGTGTGCAGGGGGACATGAGTTGGACAGGAGTGGGGGCCTGGTGGAGGGTGCCCCACAGTGCTGGGGGGTGGGGGTGGAGGGGGACATGAGTGGGGGCCTGGTGGAGGGTGCCCCTGGATGCTAGGGGGTGGGGGTGCAGGGGGACATGAGTGGGGGCCTGGTGGAGGGTGCCCCACAGTGCTGGGGGTGGGGGTGCAAGGAGACAGGAGTGGGGGCCTGGTGGAGGGTGCCCCTGGATGCAGGGGGGGCAGGGAGACAGGAGTGGGGGCCTGGTGGAGGGTGCCCCTGGATGCTGGGGGGTGGGGGTGCAGGGAGACAGGAGTGGGGGCCTGGTGGAGGGTGCCCCTGGATGCTGGGGGGGTGGGGGTGCAGGGGGACATGAGTGGGGGCCTGGTGGAGGGTGCCCCTGGATGCTGGGGGGGCTAGGAGACAGGAGTGGGGGCCTGGTGGAGGGTGCCCCTGGATGCTGGGGGGTGGGGGTGCAGGGAGACAGGAGTGGGGGCCTGGTGGAGGGTGCCCCTGGATGCTGGGGGGGTGGGGTGCAGGGGGACATGAGTGGGGGCCTGGTGGAGGGTGCCCCTGGATGCTGGGGGGTGGGGGTGCTGGGAGACATGCGTTGGTGGGCAGTAGTGCAAGATGACATGTGGGTTGGCTGGGGGGCATGGCCATGGTGGATGGGCTGCCTGCGGGATATGTGCAGGGGTGCAGGGTAGTCCCCTGTGGTGTGGGCCGCCTGCAGGGGGCATGGAGGGTGTAGAGGGAACAGCTGGGAGGACCCACATGGCCGATTCACGTGTAGGACTCCCCGGCACCTCCGAAATACATGTAGGCTGCTGGATTCACGTGTGGAATTTCCCGTGCACCCGGAGTACACATACCCTGCTGTAATCGCGTGTGGAACTTCACGCGCACACCGAAATATACGTACCCTGAAAATATGCGTGTGAAATTTCCCACGCACCCCGAAATACACGTACCCAGGGCAATCACGTGTGGAACTTCCCGCGAACCCTGTAATACACGTACCCAGCCAAACCGCATTCCTGGGCGGTGGGGTGGTGGGAGAAATGAGTGGGGGCCTGGTGGAGGGTGCCCCACAGTGCTGGGGAATGGGGGTGCAGGGAGACAGGAGTGGGGGACTGGTGGAGGGTGCCCCTGGATGCAGGGGGGTGGGGGTGCAGGGGGACATGAGTTGTACATGAGTGGGGGCCTGGTGGAGGGTGCCCCACAGTGCTGGGGGGTGGAGGTGCAGGGGGACATGAGTGGGGGCCTGGTGGAGGGTGCCCCTGGGTGCAGGGGGGGCAGGGAGACAGGAGTGGGGGCCTGGTGGAGGGTGCCCCTGGATGCAGGGGGGTGGGGGTGCATGGGGACATGAGTTGTACATGAGTGGGGGCCTGGTGGAGGGTGCCCCACAGTGCTGGGGGGTGGAGGTGCAGGGGGACATGAGTGGGGGCCTGGTGGAGGGTGCCCCTGGATGCAGGGGGGTGGGGGTGCAGGGGGACATGAGTTGTACATGAGTGGGGGCCTGGTGGAGGGTGCCCCACAGTGCTGGGGGGTGGAGGTGCAGGGGGACATGAGTGGGGGCCTGGTGGAGGGTGCCCCTGGATGCTGGGGGGTAGGGTGCAGGGGGACATGAGTGGGGGCCTGGTGGAGGGTGCCTCACAGTGCTGGGGGGTGGGGGTGCAGGGAGGCAGGAGTGGGGGCCTGGTTGAGGGTGCCCCTGGATGCTGGGGGATGGGGGTGCAGGTGGACATGAGTGGGGGCCTGGTGGAGGGTGCCCCACAGTGCTGGGGGGTGGGGGTGCAAGGAGACAGGAGTGGGGGCCTGGTGGAGGGTGCCCCTGGGTGCAGGGGGGGCAGGGAGACAGGAGTGGGGGCCTGGTGGAGGGTGCCCCTGGATGCTGGGGGGTGGGGGTGCTGGGAGACATGCGTTGGTGGGCAGTAGTGCAAGATGACATGTGGGTTTTCTTAATTGGTTCTTTTATGTTTGTGGTACTTGATGAAGTTTTAGTTTCTTTTACTCTCTTTGGAGGATTTGCAGTGACATCCTGTTGCATTTCTGTTTGATTTAGTTTTCTTTTACAACGTTTTACTTTTTGTGGAACAGAATATGTGTTTAGATGGGGGGTGTATAGTGAGCAAAGACTATTGTATTCTAAAATGCAAGGAATATCAGGGGGGTGGGGGTGCAAAGAGACAGGAGTGGGGGCCTGGTGGAGGGTGCCCCTGGATGCAGGGGGGGCAGGGAGACAGGAGTGGGGGCCTGGTGGAGGGTGCCCCTGGATGCTCGGGGGTGGGGGTGCTGGGAGACATGCGTTGGTGGGCAGTAGTGCAAGATGACATGTGGGTTGGCTGGGGGGCATGGCCATGGTGGATGGGCTGCCTGCGGGACATGTGCAGGGGTGCAGGGTAGTCCCCTGTGGTGTGGGCCGTCTGTAGGGGGCGTGGAGGGTGTAGAGGGAACAGCTGGGATGACCCACACGGCCAATTCACGTGTAGGACTCCCCGGCACCCCCGAAATACACGTAGGCTGCTGGATTCGCGTGTGGAATTTCCTGCGCACCTGGAGTACACATACCCTGATGAAATTGCGTGTGGAACTTCACGCGCACACCAAAATACACGTACCCTGCAAATTCGCGTGTGCAACTTCCCGCGCATCTTGGAATACACGTACCCTGCCGAAATTGCGTGTGGAACTTCCCGCGTACCCCGGAATACACGTGCCCAGGCCAATCGCGTGTGGAACTTCCCGCACACCCCGTAATACACGCACACGCTATTTTTCACACAGCGGGTGTCCGTGTTTGTCGGTACCCCTTTGCACCTCATTTGTCCTAGAGGGCCACAGTCTGGATCATTCATCATAGCTGTATATGGGTGCTTTTTGTTAGCGCACATTTTGGCGCACATTTATTTCAGGCGCAGGGACGCTACCGCCTGCTTTCTTGTGGCGTACTTGTTTGGCCCTGTGCGCGTCTTTGACCGTGCGCTGGTTTGCCCTATTCGATTCCATGAATACGAGTTGTAGACGAGCGTGTGGGTGTTCCGCGCACTTGCCTGCTGTACTTCCCCTGTGACGCCCATATTTTGACGCGTTGTTCCCCATTCCGAGTGTTACGCCCCGTGTTCCACCTACTTTTGTTATGTGCGCCGCGCTATGTGCGATTTCGCAGCGGCCGTGGCGCACGCCGTTGGATGACCTGTCCGCCGCGCACTTTTTCAGCGCACATCCAATATTTTTCTCGCGCACGGACTTCCATGAATCGATGTGCGCTGGTTTTCCTGCAATTTTCGCAGTTGCACTGCGATTTTTGCACTTTTACTGCAAATCGCACGTTTTGGCACCTCTGCGCCGGAATTTTCGGCGCACATTGATTCCATGAATCGGCCTGAAAATGTGTTGTCAGGATTGTTTGTTGCGTTTCTATGAAGTACTAACATTTGCAAACACAATTGGTCTGTACTGTGTAAGTAAATGTTGTCAACAATTGGTGGCAATTGAAATAGAGAGAATTCATTGCTACATTTGTGTAGCAACTTACTCCAACTATATTTGAGAGGTTAAATGGACCAGGTAGTTCTGTATCTGATTGATTTTTTTTTAGTTTGTCTTCCTTCTTTGAAGAAGTACCTGGTTTACTTTTCTTAATTGGTTCTTTTATGTTTGTGGTACTTGATGAAGTTTTAGTTTCCTTTACTCTCTTTGGAGGATTTGCAGTGACATCCTGTTGCATTTCTGTTTGATTTAGTTTTCTTTTACAACGTTTTACTTTTTGTGGAACAGAATATGTGTTTAGATGGGGCGTGTATAGTGAGCAAAGACTATTGTATTCTAAAATGCAAGGAATATCAGCGTTTACTTTACTTGCTTCAAAGTTGATTAGAAATAGACGGTCAAGTGTATGTAAGCGTGATAGTGCTACTTAGTTTATGCCTTCTTTAAAGACTGTGTTACCAATGTCTTTCATTGCTTTGTCTAGGGTAAGACCTTGTGATTTATGAATGGTGACTGCGTATGCAAGAGTTAGAGAATATTGACAAACTGAATTTTGTTGTCACGTTGGTATGTTTAAAAGCCAACAACTGTACCCAGTGCTCCATTAACTAGTCCTTGGTCCACATCAAGGTTACGTTTAAGCATTACTCTGCAATTTAAGGATAATTTTAATATCTTTTCCAACCCAGCTGTGTTGGAAATAGAATTTTCTAAACTATTTAGTCTTGTTGTGGTTTGCTCACATATGGGTAGTGTCATACTATGTACATCTAGTTTGTCTGTGGCGCTAATTTCCATTATTGGTTGCATTTCTTTATTTAACATTATTTCATTGAATTTGAAACAGCTTGCAAGAGTTGGCATTAAGGCCATACAATTGACATTTTTATGGGCTAATTGTTCCATAACATCTGTAGCACATGCATTATCGCCATGAAGTGCATGAATGTGCCGGGTTTTCAATATTGATTGTGCTTCTTTAGATAGTATACCAACTCTAATACTTTTTAAGATGTTGGCATAAGTGAGATCTGCAGATTGCTGCATGTTTTCTGTTAATTCTCTGTATTGGAAATGTTGCCAAAGGTTGACATTTCCAATGCTGCCAACAGTTTTACGGCAGAGTTTGTGTCCTAATGTTTTAAAAATAGGCTCACCTTTTACTCGTGTCAATTGAAGAAGATCTCCGAAAACAATAATGTGTTTTCCTGCAAAGAGCTCTTTGTAGTTTGTTTTGAGTACTTCTTGTAATCTGAGGTGAATCAAAACCAACATTAGGTTGGACACCATGCTCAATTCATCTATAAGTACAATTTTCATTTGTTTTAATACTCTGCGTAGTTCCATTGCTTGCAGCTTCTGTAGAAAGTTTGTAATAGTCTCATTTGTTTTGGTGTTCTACCGGCAGGAGTAGTAATCGGTGTAAAGTGACACCGCCTTTGTTGTAGGCAGCTAAACCTGTGGTGGCAGTGACAACAGCTGACAATTTGTTGTTTGTCAATTGTTGAAGGAACTTACTGATGATTTTGATTAGAAATGTTTTGCCAGAACCAGCTTCACCACTGACGTACAGTAGTATAGGTTTGTTATTTTGGCAGGTGCATTCTTTGTTTTCATGTTGTACACCATGTGCAATTTCTTTTGTTACTTCTTGAAAAATGCTATGTTGATCATTGTTTAGTTTTGAATGTAGTATAGTTAAGTCTTCTTTATCTTCATACTGACACATGGTGTTTTCTACTTCTGTCATAGTTAATTCTGCCTCATTTGTTATTAGTGGTTCTCCCAGTGGTTCTTGGCTTCCTGTTACAGAAGGTTGATGACTGTCAGAAGTGTCCTTATCTAGTTGGGCCTGAAGTTCTTCTTCGTGTTGCTGTTCATTGTGCAACATTGTTTTGTACTGTGTAAAGTTTACATCAGTTATAGTGCTTTCATTTGCTTTGAAAGCGTCTTCATATGAGTCATAGTTATCTAGTATTTCTTCTTCTTTTCTCCATGGTTTAAAGACTTGTAGCAGGGACATGTAATATAGTTCTTTATGTTGAGGAGTCTTTAATGACAATTTGATATGATTAATTAAATTGTGTTTGGTGAGTTTTACTAAGCCGCCTTCACAGTTTGTCACTCTGTATTTCCTTTTTTTTTCATCAGGTTTTATTTTATTTTTGTATGTGAAGTTTTGGGCTATGTGGTATAGACACATGGTTTCCAAAGTATTACTTCTGTTTGGGTAGTATGTGTCCAATAAATTGTTTTTTAAAATGTCTTGGCTGTTGGGATCATGTTTGGCTATTGTTTCTATGTCTTCGTAAGATTTTAGAACTCTTTTTCTAGATTTAGCAGGACCAAGACTTAGCCATACTATATTTTCAGATTTACCATACAATGCAGTACCAGTTAAATGATCTGCTGCTTCATAGGATCCACAATCTCTATGGGAGAGCATTTTTATGCCCACGCTGTATAATTTTTGAGACACTGTTTTATCTGATGACAGGTCATTCCAGAGGTCTTGGAGCTCTGTTTTTTCTGCTTTGGTTAAGTATGCTGTAACATATCGTGCAACTGCAGTGGAATTGTCTGCAATGTACTGCACATCTATGTTTGCAGTCCATAAGTGTGCAATGATTGCAATGTAATAATTGATATATTTTTCTTCTTCTGTTCTTTTTATGTAATATGTATTTTTAGGTGACTTACCTTTAACACCATGTCTAACTGAAGACATGATGTTGTTCACTTGACCTGTATTTGTAACAGGTCTAGGGAAACCAAAGCGGCATTTGGTGTAGTATTTCCCTTTGTTTTTGTATTTGCGACGACAATATTTGTCACATTTGTGTCTTTGAAATTGTAAAATTTGTGCATGAAGATCACTATTTATGGCTTCTGGTGGAATTTCACAAGTGACATATTTTTCAATAAACTGTAAAACAGTGGCATCACTGTCTTGACCAAATTTAGGAACATCTTTAATCCATAAAAGCATGTGGATATGTGGTGCTCCTCTGGCTTGGTATTCTTTTCTCCAAAAGAAGTGTTGCACTTCTCCAAGGGGAGGAACAGTTTTATTACAAATAAAGTGTAGCATAGCAATGAAGCAATGGTGAAAATATCTTGAAACTTTAACAGGATCCAGAGAACAAAGATCTCCAGGTGTTAGTATATCTATGTTTGTTTTGTTTTTGTTTGATATGCGTAGGGAATCATGTAAATCTTCTCATGCATATTCTGCACAACTTAATGTAACAAACCAAGTGGGTGGGCCAAGGTTTCTGATCATACAACGTACATCTCCATGACGTTGAAACCAGTACTCTTTAGTACCACACATATTTGCTAATAGATTTGTAATATTTGATTGTCAAACCTCATCTTTTTGTTGCACTTTTTGTAATAATTCTGTAGCTGACATATTTTGAAAGTGGGATCCTGATTTTAATGTGTGTGCAACTCCGTAACATAAAGTTGCTAGTTCACTTTCAAAGAGTAGGTGGAATATGTATTCCACATTTTGTCTAAATCTGGGATCGTCAGAATACATCCGTAATGAGCGGTATTCTGATGCTGATATTTGAATAGGTCTATCATCGTACCTTCCTCCTTTGCCAGTAGAAAAGAGTAGAGGAAAAGCATGTGCTTCTATACTTTTTTCCCATATGCTGATTGGTGATCCTTTTGTTTGACACATTTGGTACGTTTCTAGTGCATCTTCTATGGTGTCATTAGAGTGCAATTGATGAATTGTATAATGGTCTAAAGTATTTTATATTGTAGCAGGATATAGGAGCTCAAATTGACCAGCTTCTTGTGTCTCCTAAATTATTTCAATTGTATCCTTCAAGTTTTCTTCAATATTAATTTCTTTGTAGTATTCATTATTCTCTTTAAGATATTGCAAGGCTTGTCTAACTTTATGTAAATCTACCAGCTGTTGCCATATTTTTTTGTCTTTTGTAGGTACTCCATTTACTAAGATAATTAAAGATTGCTGCATTGAACGTTGCACTCCTAGAGTGTGCACATTATCTTTTAGATCTAATGGTAAATAAACTACTTTTCCACAAATACCTTTCACTAATTCAGAGGGAGGTAATTTTGCTGTTTTTGGTTGAAGGCGTATTATTGCTTGAAATGGGTGCACTGTTTGAATTATGATGCTCTCATATAAATTAAGTTGTTGTAGGGGTTTTGGGAGTGGATATAATTCAAAATTATTTGTGATAGCACGTGAAGGAGTTTGGTTGTTGTCAAGTTTTGTAGTGCAGTAACTGTAAAGTATTACGGGGTCAGTTATTTTGTATTTGTTTTCTGCTATAAGGTAGAGAGCTAATTCAAACCATTTAGAATCTTCATTGTCTTCTATTTTGTATGATAGGTCTACAGTTTTTGTGTTACTTTTATAAAAAGTTCTGCGGCAACATACACACACATGGTTTGGTACTTCAGCTGATGTACTTTTAAATTTTAGTATTTCTTTTTTGTATGTGTGTAGTAAAAGGTTGCCATGCATAGAATTGTTGCTAATTTGGTTTAAAACGATTTAATTCTGTAAGTGGCTTTCACTTCCAAAATATTTTTTCTGGATATAGTTGATTTCTTCAAGTAGGTCTTTTGCTGTACCATGTAGAAGAATGTCATTTAAATTGGCTATTGCTAAAGCATGACTTTTAGCATAGTACAGTTTATAGACTGGCAGGGTAATTCATGGAAATTGGCACAAAATTGTCGCACGCGGCTGGTGCACAGCGTGCCCGTGCGAATGTCTGCGCCAGCCGCGTGCGATAAAATCAATTTCCACACACAGCGTATTCATGGATTCTCGCCTCCAAAAGCAGACGTGGCGCAGAGTGGCCAGTTACGCCCCCAAGAACGCCCTTGCCGCGTGTATTTCAGCGGTGCGCGAGAAGTTGTACACGCGATCGTGCTGGGCGTGTGTATTTCGGGGGTGCGCGTGAAGTTCCACATGCGATCTGGCCTTGGGGAGCGTGTGCGTGTATTTCAGGGGTGCGCGAGAAGTCTTACACGCGATCGGGCCTGGGGGAGCGTGTGCGTGTATTTCAGGGGTGCGCGAGAAGTTTTACACGCGAATGGCCTGGGTGCCTGTATTTCAGGAGTGCGCGAGAAGTTCCACACGCGAACGGGATGGGTGCGTGTATTTCAGGGTGCGCGAGAAGTTCCACACGCGATTGGGCTGGGCACTTGTATTTCATGGGTGCGCGAGAAGTTTCACACGCGA